>NW_028274823.1:10611071-11242857 GCF_037043125.1 Eumetopias jubatus | reverse complement strand
GATTGAATTGTTGATTGTAGGGTAAATACAGCTTAGGTTCTTGTGAACCTCTTGTCACAACATTTTCATCAACTGATCATTATATAACCTTGTTTTATTTTTGTTTTGTTGATTCATTAACATAGAACTCACAGCCAATAGGATTAAAACTCATGCCTGAACAGGGCTTATCTTCCGTGTTTGTCCCATAAGGCACATCACAACTTTTTGTGCTTGGGACCACTAGGCAGCACTTCAGCACTGTGCATGGGGACCATTTTGAATTTGAACAATGAAATCATCAATAAAAAGCACAAAAATGCCTCCCCCCAAAAAAGTGGTGCTGACTAGACCACGAGAAAGACACTTGTTTGCATTATGAGAGCTGAAATAAGAACATTTTGTTTCACCTGGGAATACACATGTATATTGGGTGACTCAAATTTTTCACCACTCTGCATGTGTCCGAATGACTGTGAAAGCACTGCAAGTATTCATTTTTTAAGTAAAATCACAAATTCCAGTGAGTGGGCAAACACATCTGCAAATAATGCGGATTGACTGTATATACACACACTAAGTATAAATATACACACATTCAAACATGTACATATATGCGTATACACACTGTTAACACATTTTATTTTAAAAAATTTTGGCCTGAGGAAAAGATGTATTACAACAGAATCTTAAGGCTTATCAACACTGAAGTTCAGAAAACTTTTTGTTTCTGTCTTTTTTTATGAATTCTTTAGGAATACTGTAGGGAAGACACACTTCCCTGCTTTGGCACTAGGTATGAGTTTGTGTTTATGTATATATACACACACATGTCTGTATACATATGTTTATATATGTATATATTTGAAGATTCTGTGGTGTTTGAGTTCATTCATTAAACACATATTTGTTGAGCACTAGCTTTGGTGGTCTGTTAAGATCTGGGAATAGAAATGTGAACAAGTCCTGCATGATCCTACCCAGTGGAGCTTACAGTTCACGGGTTGGTGATGGGTCAAAACGGGGTAAATAAAGCAATTACAAATTGTTGTTTGTTAAGTGCTTTGAAGAAGACAAACTGGATGCTGAGCTAGAACAGAGGGGAGGTTGTGGCCACAGAAGGCCATGGCTTAGGTGAAATGAAGACGTGTGTTTTATTCATGACTCTGTCAGTATTTAGTGCTCAGGAGTAACCTGATTTGTGCTGGAATCTTGTGGTTTTTATTGTAAAAACTCCATTCTTAATTATGTTGCTAGAGGTATGAAGCGTATTTCTTTTTTAAGAAAAAAACATCTTTTTTCCAGTTTTATGAAAAGGACAGCCAGAGGGTTTTTTGCTTGCTTTTGTTTTTTTCCATTTTTTTCCTCTGCAAGGCTTTGGTAGTTCTAAGTTGTCTCCTTTTAATTAGGAGAGTAGAGTACAGAAAACCATTCTACTTAGTAATTTAGAATTTTAGATGTTTTGTCATGATTAGATTTTATGATTGTATTGCAACTTTAAAAAAATACCACATAATAAAAGTCTGACTTTCGAGATGGAAAACAGTTTCCCTTTTTTCTATTTTTGTAACATAAGTGTAGAATGTAGTTTGGGTTCTGGTTGATGTTTTATGAAAATTGTGTTTAGTTTCATCCAGTACAAGTATTTACTTGATTTGATTTCTTCTTGATACTAGGTTAAATGGGCCAGGGAAAATTATCACCATAACATTGGCTCACCATATTCCTTGCGCTTAGCTTCTGCTGATGTCAATGGAAAGATCATCGTTTGGGATGTAGCTGCGGGAGTAGCTCAGTGTGAGATCCAAGAGCATGCCAAACCTATTCAGGGTGAGGAAAGTCTGTGCTCTGCTAAGTGTTTATATTAATACACTTACTCTTAGAGTGATTTTTTTTCCCTTTTAATTTCATCACTTCCCAGTTAACTCTTGATTGTGTTCAGCGTGTTTTATTGATCTGAATCTAGCTTTCTTGTCCTTATCAGTATATTTCTGTGCATATTTCCTCAAATCTCAGATGATTTGTGCTTTAGGAAATTGCATTAATTTTAGCATTGGCCTCAGTCAAGCATGAGAAAAGTTAAGCTGCTATAAAAGTCTTGTAATCTAAGCTACAATAAAGTAAACTTGGCTGAATTGCTATTTTGAATTAGCCCTCAGTGCTTACTTTCCATTAATAGAGATGATCCAAATTTTATTTTCATTTTCATATAAATTGTGTGTTTATGTTACTACTTAAAACCAATACAGTATTCTTTCGACTCAAGGCTTTGACTGAGTGGCTGTCTTGACTGAGTGAATTTTTTAAATGACTATTTAAATATTTTTTGAGTATTTTGTACTAGGTACTGAACGAGATATTTGTTCTCTTTATTATCGTGTAAAAAACATGAAACTCTGCAAAGTCCCGTTAAGTAATTCCACAAAGATGTTAGGAGAGCCTGACGTTGATCATGGCCAGGATAGTCTTTGACGCAAAGTTTTAAGTAATGATTAAGTGAAAATTGTCTTGTATTTTCTTTGAAGTAATTTGAAAATGTTGATCTTGAGATTCTAATGTCCAGACAGCTCATTTTAATATAAAACTACTTTTCCTGTGCAGTCCTGACATATATACACATATATGCAACATAGGGAGAGGGGAAGTTAGGATTTTAAGGATTGTGGGGGGAAAAAAACAAAACCCTAAATGTCAAGGACACATTAACCAAGTCTTCTGAAGTGATTTCTGAATTTTGCCTTTATCTGGTTTTTACAGATGTTCAGTGGTTGTGGAATCAAGATGCTTCCCGAGATTTACTACTTGCTATCCACCCACCAAATTATATTGTGCTCTGGAATGCAGATACTGGCACCAAACTGTGGAAGAAAAGCTATGCAGATAACATTCTTTCTTTTTCTTTTGACCCTTTTGATCCCTCACATTTAACTTGTGAGTAATAGATTCTTGTGGAAAATGAGTTCTTTATAATATAGTTAATGCTCTATACATAAGATATACACAACCCGTATCATACATCTAATATGTTAAAACAACAAAGTGGAGAAGTCCATATATCTGCAGCATCTAATATGGATACTAAATCATAATCCCATATCATTTGCAAGTATTTTGATGGCTAGAAATTTAAATCAGCAAGCTGTACCTTCACTGTGTTGAATTTGTAAATAGAATTCAATTAGCTGGGGAGAGAGAGTTGCTGTGCTATTCTAATTTGGGCTTAATTAAATTTGTTTTTCTAGGAACATATAAAGAGCCTGAGTCAAAGGTTTCATTTAGTATGTGGCCAAATTCAGTTCTTCCTTCTTAAAAATCATTTAAATTCATGCATGTGTTTTGAGTGCCATAAATAGATGCATGTGAGGCACAGAATAAGCCCAAGGGAATTTTTTCTTGCCGAGGTTTTTGCTACTGTGCTTTTGGTGTTTTCACTGAGCTGCTAATTTAAAAATTTGATTTGTTTTTAGACACATGTTTTTGTGACTGAATGATTTAGGAAATATTCTTCATTCAGTTATCCAACAGATACTTCTTGAGCTATTACTATATTCCAGGTATAAAGGGAATGAAGGGGAATGCGAGGGATGGGAATGGGCAGGTTGTTGTATTAGATAAAGTGGTCAGAGTAGGCTTCGTTTTGATATTTGATCAAAAACTGGAAAGAGATAAGGGAATTAGCTGTGGGAAAGAATGTTTTCCCGAATTTGAATGACTCAGAATTCTTTTATCTACCAGCATTTGTTATTACTGAATGTGTATTTGTATGCTGAAGAAGGAAGAGAAGTGTGTACACGCAGAAACTAAAATGGAATACTGCTGTGCAGTTACAGTAGTGTGTGGTTAGGCGTTGTGTGGATATACACATACACGGTCTGTGTGTACGAACATGTGCATACGTGCACTCACTCCTTAGTGTGCTATGAATATGAAATGCAGTGCTGTGGGAACACAGAGGAGGGCTGCTTTAGCTGATCCACTGACTGAGGGAGGGCAACACAAAAGAAGAGGAATGAGACCTTGGAAGGTGAGTCTGTCATCTGAAAAGGAGACAAGGCCTCAGGCTAACTTACTGCATCTCTGTAATTTGGTTGATAAAAGCACAATGTATTTCAAAGTGTCAGTTCACCTAACAGCTTTGATTTACTCATATTGAATGTGTTAGGGCTGTCATAGCTCTTGAATACTTCTTTGCTCCCTGTGCTTAAAGCAGCCTCACTAACTGCAGGGAGCCAGGATAGATGAGATTTCCTGTTTAGATATCCTTGTATTAGCGTTGTTGAGGGAGATTATTTTTCAGTCATAAAAAGGCAGAATTTGTATTGCTAAATATGGTGCTGCATTCTTGAATATTTCTGTTTCCTGTACACTTAGTAAGCCATTGTTGGCACTCCACTCTGTTTTTACCCTAGATATAAAGAGAAAAAGAACACTCTTATACTTCCTAAGGTTTAATCTGATGCTCCAAAAAAGGAAATATGTTTAGACTGAGGAGCTCATGATAATCATAAAAAATTAGTATCACATCACATATTTAAACTTAGCTGAGTGTGATATGCAAAGCCTCTTATATATGGGATTTTTTTTTTCTTTTGTGAATTTTATATTCTGAAAAGTCTTTGGATTTTGAAGTTAATGAGATATAATGAGGAAAGGTTTTTAATGAAAGTCCGTGCACTGAATTTATTTGGAAGAACAAACATTTGTTCTTTCTGCTTTCTGCCAGTAACCTTCTGATAGCTTTTTAATATAAAACATTAATTTAGAATGCTGAGCTTGGAGGCCTCTGATGAATTGTAATGGACCACCTGTTTCACTTCAACTTGGAGAACATTCCGGTTATGTTATGACTACATTACACTGCCAATTCTATATTATTAAGATTATCATTACCTTGCTTTCAAAATTGTATTGGAATAAAACTCTGTGCTAAACTTGATTAAACTTTAATCAGAGTTTTGCTTCTCAATATAGTACTCACCAGCGAGGGTATTGTATTCATCTCAGACTTCTCTCCATCCAAGCCTCCCTCGGGCCCTGGGAAAAAAGTTTACATATCCAGCCCACACTCTAGCCCAGCTCATAACAAGCTGGCTGCAGCCACAGGGGCCAAGAAGGCTCTTAATAAAGTAAAAATCTTAATCACTCAAGAGAAACCTAGGTAAGTTACAAGTATAAAACTAACCACATTCATCTATTTATTTATCATCCATTCATGAAATGTCATTTTTGAAGTTCTACTAATATTGATTTTATTCTTTACCTTACCCTTTCTCATTTCCAGTTTTGAATTTATATGGAGGAGAATGTTCTCTCTGTCTCTTCCCCAAAGAGGAGATTCCACCTTTGATGTGGCTCCTTTGTTTCTAGTCATCGTGCTAACCTCTCCCCGACTGATTTTTACAGATCACAGTTTTTGGCTTCTGATTTTTAAATATGAAAATATGAGATGAAGATTCCACCGTTGGCAATTGAATACATTAAAAAATTGGGGACAAAAGCTGGATTTTCATTTTAAATACACTTTCCTGACTTAAGTGCTGTGCAGTCTCATTAGCTAGTAAAGTATGGGTGTTTTTCTTAGGCATGTAAAGATGTTTCTCATACTGATTAAGGACCAGGATTCTAGGGGAAATAATAGCTACGTGACTCAGAAAATTCTTTCATCTTGCTCAAATTTCACTCTCCCAATCTCTAAAACAGCATTTTATAGGATTTTATATGGTTGTTGTGAGGATTAAAATACAGTAGCTTAACTACTTAATGTAGTGGCAGATAATTTGGTAAGCGTTTATTTGGTAAATGCTACCTATTATTGTTTATTTCAGAAATTGCAACTGAATAAAATTTTAAGTAACTAATTTTGTGCATTGGAAAAATAGATTTCAATTTTTTTTCCTAGAGAGCTATGATTGTTCTTATTTTTATTGCGTTGGCAGTTTTTTGGCATTCATTTTAAAAAGACTCTTATTTTTAATATGCTAAGATTATTCTGCCTAGATTTTATGGGTAATTACCTGAAAAATATATGGTAAAATACAGATTGCTCTACAAATATATTTTGAATTTATATATAAATATCATTTTTATGTATTAAACCATAGGCTCGTTAAGTTCACTAATTTATCCCCCACCCTGTGCTGAAATAATTTGATTGCTCCTTACGTTTTTTAAGAGAATTTTCTATTATTTTTCATTGATTCTGTGTTATGGCTAAATCTTTTAAAGTCTGAATTGTTTTATATTATGATTTGTATGTGTTATATCTTCTTATGAGTCATAACGTTCATTTTGAGTTTTGGGGAAATGAATTATTAATCCCTTCAAATAGAACTGCCCCAGGTGCTTTTATGTACATTATTACATGTGATCCTGCTACAGTTCTGGGCAGTAATACTGTGCCTATTTTATAAGTGAGGAAATTGAGCTCCACATTGTTTTAAATATGTTCCTCAAGCTTACCCAACTAGCAAGTGGCAGAGCCAAGATTTTAATGCAATCCATGTTCCTCTTTGTAGTCCTCTAATCTAACTTTATTTTTTTTTATTTTTGGTACAAAATGGTTTTATTAAAGCACGGGGATAGGACCTGTGGGCAGAAAAGAGCTGCCTAACTTTATTTAAAATTTAAAACTTTGTAATCATTATGTAAAAAAAAAGTATATAATTACATGTTTATTCCTGTTGATTAGGAATAAAATGAGTCTTGAGACTCTTGAACTATCTACAATCTTTATAAAGTTTTATTAATTTTATTTACATAGAAGAAAATGCTGTGATAAGTGAATAAAATACCCTGCTTTGTTTCAGAAAAGATTTAAGACAGTTTAAAAGTGAATGAAGACAGAGGGGATGAAGTGACTTGCCCAAGGCCATACAGTATGATAATCCATTGACTCCTGGTCCAAGGGCCCTAATTACCCAGATTGTTTTGTTTTGATGCTGAGTCTTGATTTCAGCAATCTGTTTGGTCCTTCTGATTGCAAAATAAAAATAAAACTACTAGTTTTGTCGCTTACCATCTTATAGACTTATTACTTAAATTTTTCAAAAATTTAGAAACATTATCCAACCTATGCAATACTATTGTCATAATTGGCACAGAGATCTTAGTTTTAGATGCTAGTCCCTGTTGGTCATTTCAGGAAACAATTGTACCTTCTTATCGACAAGTTAGGTGGAAAAGGACAAAATTCAGTCCTTTATTAGCTTCTTTGATATGAATAAAGTCTTTGACTCATTTCTTGATGCCTAAAGTGTGTTTACCTTTTTCAGCGCTGAATTTATAACTCTCAATGATTGCCTTCAGTTGGCATATCTGCCTTCCAAAAGAAATCACATGTTGTTACTGTATCCTCGAGAGATTTTAATCCTTGACCTTGAGGTGAATCAAACAGTGGGTGTGATTGCAATAGAACGAACAGGAGTTCCATTTCTTCAGGTATCTATGATTTAAAAATTACATCCCTCCAAGTTGATTATGAATGTTATAGAGAGAAAAAACATAATCTTGCAAAAGTCCTTAGTTCCACTTTCTCTTTTCTATTTATTTAAAAATTAACAATGTTATTGTATGTTCCTATTTTTCTGCACTTTTGATTGATTTGATTTACCCTAGAAATTCTTCTGATCTGAAGATATTTATTGAACTATTTAAGTTACCTGGATAAAGACAAATTTTTTATGATTATAAATGGATGGTTTTTCTTTGTTTTTTAGAGATTTATTTATTAGAGAGGGAGCATACGTGCGCACATGCACATGAGTGCCAGCAAGCCGCGGTTGGGGGTTGGGGGGGTGCAGAAGGAGAGAGAATCCTGAAGCAGACTCCCTGCTGAGTGCGGAGTCTGATGGCAGGGCTTGATCCCAGGACTCTGAGATCATGACCTGAGCTGAAATCAAGAGTTGGCTGCTCAACTGACTGAGCCCCCTCTCCCAGGTGCCCCATAAATGGAGTTTTTGAATAATTCATTTAGTTTTAAAGCTCGGGATTATGTGTGTATTTTTGTTTTTCTTTTTTTTTTCCTGCCCATATTCTCTAAATATGCGTTTATGAGCTTCCCAGCATATACTTTTTAATCTATTGTGTTTTTTTTAAATGAATACATTATCTCTTTAAAGGTAATACCCTGCTTTCAACGTGATGGTTTATTTTGCCTCCATGAAAATGGTTGTATAACTTTACGTGTTCGAAGATCTTATAATAGTATTTTTACCACTTCAAATGAGGAACCAGGTGAGTTTATATCTCAGAATAATGTTAATATATTTTTCTTCAGAATTTCATAAGTTTTTATGTGACAAATACGAGCCAGAGCTTGGAGTTAATGGTAATCCCTGGCCTTAGGAAAGTAGAATATGATTGTAAAATGGGGCATAAAAAAGCACAAGCCCATGGTTAATTTCATGGTGTTATAATAGTGCTCCTCCTATATGCAGCAAAGAAAGTAGTAGTTTGTAATTCCTTAATTATATCCATGAGCCAAGTAGATATTATCTTTGTGACTTTTTCTTCAGCACAAGTGGAACCTTGTAAAATACCTTTATTATTACACCTAAAGCAGACTTCTCTGCTTTAGGAACTGCCATTATAAAATGACATAGGTTAATAAGTCTCCAGGGTATTCAATTGTCAGTTTCAGTCTTACCCTGGAGAATAAAAGCACTGTTTTGTAAAACGATGTACTACCTAAAAGCAAAAGTGACTTTCACATCTTTTGTAGAGTACCATTATTTTCAGGCTTACTATAGGTCACTATAAATTATGATGACCTGTAGTGTACTGTACATTATTTAGTCATATCACTGTTGATCCTTTCTCAAAGTTATTTTCTTTGTTTTAAAATATTAAAAAACAAACTATATTGATTGTAGTTTTTATTTTGGAAACTAAACTTGGTGTAGACCACCATGAAATGAATTATATTTATATTCTGAAGAAATTAGTACTACTTGTAAAAGGAGAAGGCAGTTTTGACAAACTGTGCTAGTGAAGGAATGATGTTTCTTCTAGTTGAGGTTTTATTTAAATTAAAGCAAATAGTAGTGATATTGCTGTGTTGCTTTCTGATATTTAAAAGAAAACAATACTATGTTAAGATCCAGATCCTGTCCAGGAGCTTACCTATGATTTACGAAGCCAGTGCGATGCAATCAGGGTGACAAAAACTGTCCGTCCCTTCAGTATGGTGTGTTGTCCTGTCAATGAGAATGCAGCTGCCCTCATTGTGAGTGATGGCAGGGTCATGATATGGGAACTGAAGTCTGCCGTTTGTAATCGAAATTCACGGAGCAGGTAAGTGAATCAATAGGATTCTTTTCTGGTTTGCTTTGTTTCCTCTTTTAAGAAAATTACTAGAATTAGGGGCACCTGGGTGGCTCAGTCAGTTAAGCGTCTATCTTCAGCTCAGGCCATGATCTCAGGGTCCTGGGATCAAGCCCCATGTCAGGCACCCTGCTCAGCAGGGAACCTTCTTCTCCCTCTCCCTCTGCTCCTCTCCCCTGCTTGTGCTCTCTCTCTCTCTCTCAAATAAATAAATAAAAAATTTTCAAAAAAAATTACCAGAATCATATGAAAATAACAGGGACTTTAAACTTTAGATTATTAGGGAATTATCTAAACCTGCTAGAACTATTTCACTGTGGTTAAGATTAATAAATACTATAAATATGGGTAGAATGCCATGATCTGAAGTTAGTAATTTGGGTTACTAAAATGTGACGTAGGTTTTAAGTGTGTAAAAACATGTAATTATTATGTCTTTGCAGTAGTTCTGGTGTATCGCCTTTATATTCACCCGTATCTTTCTGTGGAATTCCTGTAGGAGTGCTACAGAATAAACTCCCAGACCTCTCCTTAGATAACATGATTGGTAAGCTATTTTTTTCCTCTAACATTTATGTTAGGTATTCTTCTTGAAGGGCAAAATTAATAGAGTCACTGATTTGCAGTTGTTATAAAGTCAAAGTTAATACTGGAGAAGACTAAAATGGATCATTTTTTTCCTCAGTAAATCAGAGGGTATGAAATATTTAACATAAATGCATATATTGGCATTACAGTTATTGGAATTAGAAAACATTCATTCATGAGAGACTCTTGATTTAAATGAAGGAGATGACATTAGGCGTTTGAATGCTAGATCTATCCTTGTTGGGCTATACCCTGCTCCTCAGGACTTTCATGCAGCCTGGTCCCTTGGCTTGGAACTGAATACACACTTCCTCTTTCTCCCTTTCTGCTACTCCTAATTTAAAATTCAACTCAAGTGTTGCTTTTTTTAGTCTCCTTAGCTGGCTTAAATGTTCTTCATTTGCAGTCCCTAGTAGTTATCAGTTGATTGTAACTGTGATTTTGTTTGTTTCCTCCAGTAAATTATAAACTCTGTAAGTGTGGGACATGCTTGATTCCACTTTGTATCCCCAGCACTCGGCAAAGAGCCTTGTATGTTCAAGATGTGCAATAAACATTTATTGAAGGAATAAAGTGAGCAGTATTAGAAAAAGTTATTTTAGCATCTTGATGTACATTTTTAAACTTTCATGTTGGGGATTCTTTCAACAAATTTATTTACAGATAAAATATTGGTTCAGAGTTGTTTAATTATTATAGGGTCAGTATTTATTAAAGGAAGAATGTGGATTTGTGATTTCAAATATTGTACAACTAGAAGTTGTAAATATGCCAAGTAATTTTGATGTCTTAATTCTTTTAAAATTGTGGCTGTGGCTTATAAAGGATTTTCTTTGTCATTATTTGTTCTTTCATAACGTAATTGAAGATCAGTATTTAGTAGGTTTTTTTGTTTAGATGCTAGATAGATGATAATACTAGGAAGAGTATTACTAATCTTAATCAGAAATGACATTGGTGCTTAATATTGTGTTAAGTACTGTGCTAAATGCACTGTGTATTACCTTAATAACCCTGCAAAGTAGGTAATATTATTATTTCTATTTTACAAAAGTGGGAATTGAGATCCAGAGAGATTCTAAAAAAACTTGCTCAATACTACACAGCCAGTAAAAGGAAGAGCCAAAATGTGAGCCCAGTCACCCCAATCTTGAGCCTCCTTGGCCATGACCTCTAGTCCTGGCTGCCCTACCATGATTTTAGGCAAGACTTGACCTCTCCAGGGCCTTGGTTTTCTCGTGGTTCTTGTCATTTGTAAAATCCTTCTGTTCAGTGACACTAACTTGTATATTTAAAGTTCTTTCTCTTCACCTTCCAGACATAAATCCATATGAGGAAGTTTAGACACATACTTATTTTGGAAAATTCGTTTTATCAGTAACACAGTTTTCTGAGTTAATTGACCTTGGCTCCCTTTAATATAAAATGTTAAAGTGAAAAGAATTATAAACACTCATGCACAGAACTAATCAGTAATATGGAGCCCATAGGAGGTTGAAATTTTGTGCTGTTTAGGTGTCTAAGTGACATAAATTACATTTTTTTAAAAGACAAAAGGATACAGATTGTATACAGTTCCTGACAATGTAGTTGATTTAAAAGCATTAAATAAAGGTTTGTTACTTGAAAACATTTTAATTAAAACTTTTAATTAAACTTTTAATTTGATATTCACTGTGTCCTTAGTGATAATTGAAAGCAATTCAGTTAAATATAGAGGCTTGATTTATATTCATTGGGTGAAGCCTGCTGCTTTTTAAGGCCTATTCTGCCCTACCTTGTGATTTGCCTCTTATGGAAGAAGTTTGAAGAAAAATAATGGCCATTCCCAATAGTCAGCTCCAAGCTGTGGAGGGTTTGTAAACATGGTACCTCTCTGTTGAACTCCCATGTTCCTGTAGACTCCATCTTTTGTTACTAAAGGTTGAAATCAATCATACGATATCATGGGGTCATCTTATTTGGATTAAATTGATGGCCATTTTTTCTGTACAGCTTATGAATTTTAAAATAACATTGTTATTAAAACAATTTTATAGCCTCAGAAGGTTACAGGATTCAGAGTCCCATCACCCACTTAGGTAATTATTTACATTTTTCCCTTTCATGGGTGTGTACGTGTTGTGTGTACATAAACACACACTCATGTTTCCTTTATTACGTGTTTTTGAAAACTGTATCTCAGTATTCTAGAGTGGTTTATAGGTAGAAAATTTGTATACTCTTTAGTGAATGGTCTGGATTTTGTTGTACTCTTCATATTCATGTAGAATAGTTTTACTAAATCCTTTTAGTTTGAAACTTAATAACCTAAGTACAAATGCTGTATCTGAAAATAATGTCCATTTAAGATTAACTATCAACAGTGACAGCTTATATATTCTTTGTATTATGTATTTGTATATTCTTATTTATATATAATTTATTATATGGTAATTTATATATATTTATTTCATATACTTATATATGAAGTATTTAATTATAAAGCTTAGATTTTGTAATTACATTGACACATTGAGAAGATTTCTGATTAGAAATCTAAATGAGTTCTTTGAACCTACAGTTGGTGATCACCAGTTTCATATGTACTTGAGGAAGTGCATCAGATGGAAAAGCAACCCTTTAGAAAGGCAGGCAGTGAGATGGGAACGTCCTGCAGCATCCTGCTCCATAGAAGCTGCTCTCTAACCCAGGTCCCCTGACTTGCCTTGTTTGGTACCTAATAGCAAGAACTTTGGCTGAAACAGTGCTTCTTAGATGACAAAAGTCCCTGAATTCTGGACAGCAGTCCTCCAGAGTAATCTATCCTTTGAGATGGCAGACAGTGCGATTTCCATCCCAGAGCCAAGTACAGAGCCATTGTTCAGCTGCAGCCCCTGGAGTGCCACCTGGTACCTTGTAGGTGTGAAGAGTATTTCTTCTAGACTTGAAGAGTATTTCTGCTGAAAAGTTTCTTTAAATTTCAGCATACGTTGTAATGAATATATTTGTACTTTTGCTCCCAATCAGGACAAAGTGCCATTGCTGGGGAGGAGCATCCTAAAGGCCCCATCCTTCAGGAAGTGCACCTCCGCTTCCTGCTGACAGGACTGCTTTCAGGGCTGCCCTCCCCGCAGTTTGCTATTCGTATGTGCCCGCCTTTGACCACCAAAAACATTAAGGTGTATCAGCCGTTGCTTGCGGTTGGTGAGTATTGGACCTGTTCTTTTCTTAATCCTTCATGCCTGTTTTACATTTTATAGGACATTTGAGTTTGGTAGTTATTAGAAAATCTTTTCGGTGGCGCCTGGGTGGCTCAGTCGTTAAGTGTCTGCCTTTGGCTCAGGTCATGATACCAGGGTCCTGGGATCGAGCCCCGCATCGGGCTCCCTGCTTCTCCCTCTCCCACTCCCCCTGCTTGTGTTCCTTCTCTCGCTGTGTCTCTCTCTGTCAAATAAATAAATAAAATCTTAAAAAAAAAAAAAAGAAAATCTTTTCTTTGAGGATAAGGAAGAAGAGGCCCAGTGAAATCATATATATACTCATCTTAAAATATTTTTCTTCTTTTTGTTTTTTTGTCCCTTTAATCCACCCATCTTTTTATTAATTTATTTTTAATCACAGTGTTAACTCATCCACCTGACACTGGGTGATAGAGACCCTGACCACAATGGGTACCCCTTTCTGAAATGTTAGGAGAAAAATCCCTGTGTGATGCTAAATCCAGATTCCTTGTCTTTTTTTGGACCACCCAGGGCTTATTCTGTTCGTGTCATTCTGTATTGGGTTTTTGGTAACTAATGATATACATAGTTAGTAGTTTAATAATAGCAATGTTCATTTGCCAAGAATTGTATATTAAACATTGTTTAAAGTGGCTATGGTCTCTTTAAACTAAGATTTGCCTTTTGGGTTGAAATTGCATAGTTTTATATTGTAGATAGAAAATTGGTCTGGGTTTCAACTTGCTGTCACATTAAATTCATAGTAATGTGAGTAATTTAATCTCCATAGGGGAAAAAAAAACATTTTAATTTGCTATTACGTATATAAGGTTAAAATGAATTTCTTGAAAATTTTAAAAAGTAGTATATTCATTTGAAATTGTCAACATTTTTTCTTAAGATGCTATTCGTTGGCTTCGGGCTTTCACTCCAGGTCTATAACATGATTTGTGATTTTTTTTTTCTAAAATGAAAACCTGACCCACATTTATTTTGTTGCTAGTAGGTCTCAATTAGCTAACAGCCTACTCATGAGTACTAAAGGCTCACTTGGAGTAATTGTATTTGGCAGTATTCTTATTTTCCCAGTTTTTCCATTACTGTCTTCTGAAAGTGGTTTGCATTTTAATGTTTGGTAATCTGTGTGTACATGTGTCCAGATTTATATAAATGCAGATAGTTTTTGTTTTAGAAACTATTGACATACATTAAACCTCTTATAGAGACTTTAATTGGAATTTGTCAATGTACATTATATGTACATGTATATATAGTGTCAGTATACCTAAATTGTCAATTAGGATTTTGTCAATTTCTTGGAGAAAATTACTTCTTGCCACAGCTAGATAATTGGAGCTAAGTCAGGGTCTGAGATTTCTGTTGTAGAATAAGCTGTATTTTACTGGTATAGTGTGATGATCAAGTCATTTATCGAATTTAGTATAATCACAAAGTAAAAGGAAAAAATATAAAATAAGTGCCTAAACTTTTGTAGTCACTAGGGAAAAGAGGCCGAGTTCCACTGTGGAATTACTGCTCGTTGTGGTGCCCCTAGAGTATTAGATCATAGGTTCAGCATCATTAAAACTTACAGAATGTAGGAGCTCCTGGGTGGCTCACTCAGTATCTGACTCTTGATTTCGGGTTAGGTCATGATCTCACTGTCAGGGGAATCAAGCCCTGTGTAGGGCTCTGCTCTGGGCATAAAGCCTGCCTAAGATTCTTCTTGGGGTGCTTGGATGGCTCAGTCGGTTAAGCGTCTGCCTTCAGCTCGGGTCATGATCCCAGGGTCCTGGGATCGAGCCTGCTTCTCCCTCTCCCTTTGCTGTTCCCTTTGCTTGTGCTCTCTCGCTCTCTCTGTCAAATAAGGAAATAAAATATTTTAAAAAAATTCTCTCTCCTTCCCCCTCTGCCCCTCCCTTCCACCCCCCAAGTCGTGCAAGTGCGCAAGTGTGTGGGCGCTCACTCTCTGTAAAAAACAAAACACCAAAACCAAAAAAAAAACCAACCAAAACACAAAAAGCTTGCAGAATGTTAAAATTATTTTATTATGATGATGATTTATTAATTGAAAAGTTTTAGTAATTCTTTAGATATTGTCTCAGTACTAGAAGGTATTATCATGGAATAGATGATAAGTGTAAACAAGTATAATATTGTATTTTTCTAGAATAGCTTTGTAAAATATTTAATGAATCTTTATTCAGCAGGTAAGCTAAAATTGGAACTTGCTTAGTCTTTTTATTTCTATTATTATTCTGTCATTTCTACATTCTATTACTCTGCATGAATCCATTAATTTTTTTAAAGTCATGTGCAGTGAGAAAATGATTGTCCAACCAATTATACTGTTCACTTTCTTGCTTATAAAAACATTTTAAGGACTGAAACATTACTTTTCCAAGTATGGCCATGTTTCTTCAATTTAATTATAGACACACACTCTACCTGAGGCCGTGAAAAGCTTTAGGCATAAAATAACTACAAACCAAACTACAACAATAATAAAAATAGTAATAAACATGTGCTTAGTTTGTGCCAGGTACTGTATTAAGTGTTTAAAATGTGTCTTCTCATTTACTCTCCAGCAAGCAAATTTTCTATTATTCCCACGTTAAAGGAATTAAAAACACAGGTTTAGCGTGGGCACGTTATTTTTTTAAGAGTGTAAGACAGTGGGGTGCCTGGGTGGCTCAGTCGTTGGGCATCTGCCTTCAGCTCAGGTCATGGTCCCGGGGTCCTGGGATCGAGCCCCGTGTCGGGATCCCCGCTCTGCGGGAAGCCTGCTTCTCCCTCTCCCACTCCCCTTGCTTGTGTTCCCCCTCTCGCTGTGTCTCTCTCTGTCAAATAAATAAATAAAATCTTTAAAAAAAAAAAAAAGAGTGTAAGACAGAGCCAGAGCTTGAACTCAGGCTAGTTTAACTACAGGATCCACAGTTAACCACCATACTTGACCATCTCTATGATTTATGTAATATAAAAGACAAAACAAAACAAAAATCTTTGTAAAGAAAAATAGAAAAGATCTGGTTAATGAGTTCTGCTAGGTTGCCTTTTTGAGGACTGGCTATTGTAAACATTCCAAATCTCAAAAAGTATGAGTTCCCATGTGTAAAAAAGCTTATAGCAAAGTGCTTCTTCAAATATCATGTATATTGAGTTAGATTTTGAAGTCTTCCCATGAAAATCTATCCCTGGATTTAGGTAAGATCTCAGAGCACATGAGATTAGGCCCATTTTTGAGAAGCGAGAAGACCCGAGAAATTCACTCCTTCTTAACACATAGTTTGGGTCCCTTTTATAAAAGATAAATGTTATAAAATTATTAAAATCTTGAGAAAAGACTTTTTGGACAGATCTGGAGCTATGGCTAGATTAATACTCTTCTCTTACATCATTTCAATAGGTACAAGTACTGGTTCCGTCCTGGTGTACCACCTCACCAGCGGGCTGCTGCATAAGGAGTTAAGCGTCCACTCCTGTGAAGTCAAGTGAGTATGCGTTATGACTTTGAGATCACAAACAGAAAGCATACTGGAAAAAAGTTCTGGGAGACTTTAGTACATTGAATACTTTGCAGTGGTGATTATTTGCCTGAAACTTTTAAATAATAAATATTCATGTTTAAGTAATGGTTACGTTAATCAAGCCTAAGCACTAATTGTTTGCTTTGTAAAAGGATATTACGCAGTGGAAAATTTTTTCTAACTTTTATTGCTGCATCTGATTTCTCCTAAGGTCTAGGATATTTTCTCACTGACTATCACTGTGTTCCCCTGTTCAGATTTATATAGTTTGTTTTTCATTTCTATAAAGATCCATCAGTAGGACTATTCCTGAAAAATTTGAAGTCATGTTAATTGTTAACTAATCTCATTTGTTTTTTTTAGAAAAGGACCAAACTGTATAGCATTTCTTTTTTCATTTTGAGATGTGATGTGTTTTATGAGTGCTGTGCATTCAGAGGTATCTGAGGGAAGAAGGTTGCTTTGTTTTGAAGTGCATGCATACCTGCTCCATAGCATTATTTTGTTGATGACATGTCTGCTCTCCTTTCTTTGCCCTAGCAATGATGGATTGTGAAGTTATGTGTGTATAATATAAATTTATTACATTTCCAGTATTTTTTGATGATCTTTTAACAAACATATAAGAAAGGCCATTTTCTGTCCTCTGTACATTATATAATTATAGGTCTCATGCATATGTTAAAATTCGTAGTTAATCCTTCATGAACACGTTATTCTGAGTAGTTGTATTTTCTCAATGGGGAAAGGTTAACCCTTTAAGTATCACAACTTCTGATTGTGATGGAAGTACCAGAAAAGTTTACATTGCCTTATTCTTTCGAGTACATTGTGGTACAGCCCAGGTAGCTGACTATTGGTCTCCACCTCATGCTGGGCCCTCCAGGAGCTCCCTAAATACCTTTACATGGTGTCCTAATGTTTTCAGAGTCACTAGACCGTTGGGTGCAGTGACACGGGTCTGTGTTTGGACCATGTCAGGCTGTTGTTCATCTTTCTCTTCTTCCAGGAGATCCTTCTGCCACTGCTGCTACCTGCTCTCTCCTTCTTTCCGGTCTACATTTCTTCTCTTGACGTTTCCTTTCACCCTTGGCTTGATGTATAGTGTTTCCTTTTGTGGCTAACACCCACCAATCAAACTCTCCATTTAATCAGTACTTATTCCGGGGACGTGTTAAGTATTAATACTTTGCATGACCATTTCTTTGAGTCCCCACCACAACTTTATGTGGTAGGCACTATTTTTATTCCCAATTGATAGAAGAAACTCAGTATTATAATCTGTGAAATTTAATCTGGGCCTTTCAGGCTTCAGAACTGACCTTTATACTTAGAGTACATGTGCTACCTCTCCAGCTAAAAAAATGCACATAAGGCACATTTTGGCAATAAGATGAAAATGTTGACTAAGCCAGGAATCGTGCTAGAAATTTGTACCTGCTTCTGGAAAATCAAATACATTTTCATTTTTTTCTGATCACTGAAATCTTTAATAAAGACTCAATAGCCAGTTTATCAGCAAGTTATTAATTTTAAGTAAGATTTGTTTTCCTGGATCATTCAGATGGTAGATGTCACTAAATACATGACTTACTCATGCTGTGATAATATTTGTTATTGAGTAATACTTGAAATTATAGTGTTACTTGGGATACCAAATAATGGATATGCTACTCAGGCTGATGTTGTGAGTGATCACATGGATGTGCTCCATTTTTTAATATGAATTTTCCCTCTTAATTGCCATTTTGAAGATAATCCACATTTTATATTCAGAGATGATGCCCAGGAGGATGCTAAAATCCTGCCATCTTTGTGTTTCAATTAATGTGATTATAATAATACAATTAAAAGTCATTATGAAAATTTCACAGATGTGTTATAAAAACTGCTGAACTTACTAGCAATAAACCCGACACATTCTAGATATTCATATGCAAATTTAAGGTCAACTTTTAAAAGTTGCTTTTACCTTGTGCTAGATATGTTTTTTAAAAATCACTTACATACTTGAATCTTAAGCATATACATAGGCAGGGACTGCCTAACTGCAGATAGTTTTGTCTGTGGGTTGTTTTTAAAATCATGATGTTTTAGCCAGTTATACATTATGAATCCATATTGAGCATCTTCTGTATTCCTATAAACATAACCTTTGATCCTTATAATCTAATGGAAGATACCAAGGAATAAATAAATGGTACATGGAGGTTTTCTTAGATTATGAGATTTTTTTTAGATTATTAGTTTGTGTCTTTGTCTAGTAGGCTAAGTTTACAATAATATAGCACAATACTCTTTTCAGTGTCAAAACTTACTAAATAACAGCAGTTTATATGGGTGTCAGAACTTGGACTCAGTATTCCTCTGAGTAAATTGAGTGATTTGTGCAAAGTAAAATAATAATCTCTGTTTTGTCTGTAAATTTGCAGAAGTTAGTTTTATAGAATTGTAGAACTTCAAGGGCCTTCCAGAGGTGGGTGCTCCCCGCAGTCCCCCAGGGTGGAGAAGCAGCCTCTGCGGCGGCCCCAGGAGAAGTCAGCAGGCCCAACCTGGGAACCTGTAGGAGTCAGAACCACAAATACCTGCTGACAGATTCTACGGTTACAGTTGTTCACTAGTTAAGAATCCAACAGAACAATCCTAGATCGAGTCAGAAAATGAGCTGCCGTGCTTATGAGATTTTTATAGAGCTCAGTGTGTAGTTAAACCCAGACAATACCTTTCTAATCCTGAGAGCCATGGGTGCTTGCTGTGTTTTCATTCTTTTCAAATGAAAGATAATCCCATCCTTATCTAATATTCTTTAAAGTCCAACTTGACTGGATTCAGATATGAAAGCTGCTGCTGGAATCTGCTCAAAGGCAACATGCTCATAGTGCTGCATTACAAATAAGCAGCCACTCCACGTTCTGTTCTGTCCTCAACACTGGGATGTCTTTGTCTTGTAGACAGCGGGGAAAGCAGGCTGAATATGTGTGACACTAATAATCTTAAGGAGGAGTGCTAGGCTTTCCTCGGACATCATTCATTTAATCCAACAGAATGTACTGAGTGCCTTGCACATGCCTGGAGAGGCACGATGTGGTGTGCCTCCCTTCCAAGAGAGTGCAGTCAAGTGTAGTGGTTCTTAGCCAGCCGCACTATTTCCTCATGTTGTTCAGGCAACACCCTCCTTGCCCTTTGGGTCTCAGTGGGCCCCTGAGGCCGGATTCTATGTGATTCTCACAAGCTCCTATTGAACTCTGTACCAATTCTTTTGTACTAGGGAGTCCAGAACGCACTTTTGTAATGTCTTTTTTCTGCTAGATCTTAAGCTACAGAAGGATAGCAGTCAGATCATTCACAGTGGCACTCCTAGTGCCTAGCACAGTTATGGGTATACACTGGCTACTTCACCGATACATTTTTAAAAATAAGAATGGGCGGATTGGGATTCTTAGTGTCCAGAGATCATGGCGTTACTGTATGGAGTGTCGGTGTTCAGATTGCCAGCAGCAAGCCTTGGAAAGTATGTCTTTGGTTTCTATGGGTAAACAGATCTGATTGACGCTACCAGACTTACATAAAGAGCACAATAAGTTCAAAATGATTTCTCACTTTTTTTGTTCACTCTAAGTAGAAAACTTACTGAATATTGTTACGTTAGGGGAAGGAAAGAGAAAGAAGAAACAAAGGGACTTTTCAGTGAGTAATTCATCAAATTTATATTGTATTCACTATAGGGTTGGTTTGAGTTTTAGTAAATGAGGAGGCCTCATGACAAAAATAGGGCTTGAGTTAGATCTTGAAATTAGAATAATAATGATGATGATGATAATTGCTAATACATGCAGTGCTTACTATGTGCCAGGCTTTATGTACACAGTGTTGTTATTCCTGCAGTAATAATAGATAAGGACACCAAGAGAGAACACAGAGCTCGAAGTGCTGGAGCTGGGATTTAAATTCAAATAGTATTTGAAGAGGGAAGGAAAAAGGTCATTCCAGGCATGGAAATTCTTAAGAGTACTCAGTTTTCAGCAGCCTAATCTGAGTGTTTCAACACAACTTTACACTTAAAGAGTTATAATCCTTGATAACTACAGCAATTCCCTGCTCTAACATATTATTTTTAGTTCCTTTGGGATTATCTTTGCCTCTCTGAGAAAAGACAACTAGATGGATACACAAGGGTAAGTGAGGAAAGTTACTGCAGTTAAAATAGCAGACAAGTTTCAGAGGACTGAAAAGTAAGTTTGGTTAGGTAGGATGAGGCAGGTGACCGGCAGGCCTTGAAGGTCACCTGAGTTTGGATATGATGCAGGAGCATATCATCTTGGGCAAATGAGGCAGTATTTAATGCTAAATCTAGCAATAGCTTTCAAATTGAAGTAGATGTGGATAAACTAGATCAGGGGTTAACAAACATTTTCTATAAAGGACCAGATAGTAAATATTTTAGGTTTTGCAGGCCATAAAATTTCTGTCACAACTACTCAACTCTGCCATTACGTCATGAAAGCAGCTGTAGACGATACGTTGTTAAAAATGGTCATCCTATAATTCCGGTGAGCAATTGCACGTAGAGCAAAGGTTTGGACTTCCCTCCCAACCAGCCTCTATTACCTTGTAAGCAAGGCAGGGCAATAGTACAGTGTTTCTCCTTCTCATGATGCTGATGGTCCACTTATCCTGTGTCTCCTTCCCTGCCCCACCCCCTGCCTCCATTCTCCACAAGCCATGGCGGTAACACTCTGTAGTTAGTGTCAGTGGGAGAAACTGGACTCATTTGCTATCAGTCCTCAAAAAGGAGACTCTGAGGCATCTGGCTGATAGGTTGCTTGCTGTCTTATCATTTCTTTGAGATTTTTCATTGTGCTTTTCTCTGATACACCATTTGGAACTGTCAGCCACTTCCATATTTAATAGCTGGGTTCGAATTGTTTACTTCAAGAATTTCTGCCTCCTAACCAAATAGGAAATTTGATAAATTCCTCAGTGTACCCAACTTTAAGCAATCTGGCTCAGAATATTTCAGTACCACTCTGTCTTAAGCAGTGGAATTCTTGGACACTACTGTGATGTGTGTCTCTCTCCTCTGCCAGATTTTGATAGTCATTTTAATGCTGCTATGAATCCTGGTAACTAAACTGTCTCGCCCACCATAACATTTGGAGATAAAGTTTTAATTAGAAATAATTTCACATATATATTGGAAATGTATGATAATTTAGTCTCAAATTAAAGGTCATATTAATATTCTTAATTACTTGTATGATAGAATTTAGGTCTTAGGAAAAACTTATTTTTCAAGTAAGTTGCTCAACCAAAAAAAGGTATTTGACTAAACTTTATTTAATTTCTCATTTTAGGGGTATTGAATGGACAAGTTTGACTGGTTTTCTTTCCTTTGCTACTTCAACACCAAACAATATGGGATTAGTGAGAAATGAACTTCAGCTGGTTGATCTTCCAACAGGTTTGTGTATTTAGACTATTAAAAGATTGAAAATGGTTGGTCATATTGATCAAAGATGTTGCTATTTATAAAACATATTCCAGAAAACTTTCTTTCAACTTGGGAGGTTTTTTTTATATCCTATTTGTATATTCATTTTGTTGTTGTTTTTCTGTAATAATTGCCCTGGAAAGGCTCCTGGTTGTTGTTTGTATGCAAATTGTGTTAACACAAGTGCATGGTAAATGGAGTACCATTAGTGTGAACAGATGGATTCATAAGTACATATGGTATCAGTTCTACTTTTAAGTACATTGTTATGGATAACCAAAAGTATGGTTTTAAAATAAATCTTTGTAGTAGGCTTTATTCTAAAACGTTTGGCCTTTGTTAGGAAAACCTTTATAAATTTGTCAGTAAGGATTGTCTTTAAGTGCTCAAATTTAAAACTTTTGATAGTCTCTGACTGAGAGCTTAAAGACTTTACAAGAGGAAGCATTCCAGTAAAGTAACTTGTTCAGAATTGTTTAAAAACCTACAACTCAATGAGTTTCAAAATGAAGAACTTGAAGATAGGATAAAGTGAGAGTTTCAAATTATTTTATGACACGTGCATGATTTCCAATTGAATTCTTAACAAAATTTTGGTGAGTTTCTTTAAAATGGTGTAGCAATAAGAATATATGTAGATAGTTTGAATCCTGAGATTTGTGTGTGTGCACGTGTGTGTAGTAAATTGAGTATTTTCTCAATATGTATTTCCAAGATATGGTTGTTCTTACTTATCTGAGTATGTTACTAAACCTCAAGGAGTTAGCCCCCCTGGAATCAGTCCATTGTTGTTCTGGTCTCATTTGGAAGTGACCTGCCCAGTAACCCCTGCCCCTAGATTGGGGTCTCTCTAATTACATGGTAGCCCAGGGGCGAGCTGCTGTTTTCTAGTATCATTCACTTTAAAAGAAAAAAAAAAATCCTGTTCTTTTTTTCCAGTCAGCTCAGGACTGTTAGATAACTTAAAAGTCTTTTTTTTTACAGATTATATTTGAGCAACAAATTTATAAGTCATAGTTACTAACTTGATTAAGTGGGATATTTGAGTTTATAGATTATAGACTTTTCTAGCCTGTGTTCTAAGGAGGGTCAGGAAAGGATGTGGGTGTTTGGCAAATAAGAACAGGGGCCTCATTTGACAGCAATGAGGAGCAGGGAGGCATGCAGGCGCTCAATTGTCTCTGAATTGAATGTGCTCTCTTTTGCTTAATGTAAATAAAAACGTGGGAAATGTTATTAAAATGTATTTGTTCAGATATAAAGTAGAATTTGCATTTTTTAGTTACATAAAACCATTTAGCTTCTTTGGCAGTTAACTAATTCTTATCATTCCCCAGTTTCAGTGAATAGAGACCTTTTGATAGGAACAGGTCAAAAGTATTTCAGTTGAGCAATTTGTACCTGGGACTGGAAATCAAATACCTGTTTAAAGAGTGTTTTCCCCACTGGTATTTGTGAGCATGGGAGTGTTTATGTTACTTTAAATATACCACTAGTTTTACAGTAGACAGTTCTTTTACCATAGATGCATTGAAACTTTGGAAATTGATATTTTTGAATTTTGGGAATATAACTATTTAAAAGAAACCACCGAAAGTATTCAAGAAACTCTGTAACAAAGGTAAATATCATTTTATAAAAGATCTTTGAATACAAGTAATAGGTTATTGGTCTTCAACGTGTAATACTTTTGAGAATACGTTTTGAATTTAGATTACTTGAAACAGCTTAGAAGCAAGTAGAAGAATGAAAGGGAGAGTAGAGGCAGTACTGATCAGATTCCATTGGTGTGTATAGCTTCTTGTGTCTTACATGTTTCATCTGATATTTCACATTTTCTCTAATATTTGCAATTAAAGGTAGGAGCATTGCTTTTCGCGGTGAACGAGGCAATGATGAGTCACCCATCGAAATGATTAAAGTATCTCATTTGAAGTAAGTGTGAACCCCCCCCCCAAAAAAAATGGTGTTATCACAATGGAATCTTAAGGATATTTTTTTAGTCTTTAAGAAAGTAAGAATATGCTAGAATGCATATAGAACTTCTTAGTGATAGTAAATGGTACTTTGCAGCCATTTCCAAGAAAATATTTTGATCACAAAATTAAACTGCTGCTGCTTTTAGTTTCTACTTCGTAAAAAGATGAGATAACTTTTGTACGAGTCTTAATATTTCATTAGATTGGTAAAACCACTAATCTGTTTTGTTCTGCTGTAGCTATATTTATGTAAATGCCTATCACCCACAAAGAAAATGTCATTTGTTATCTAATTAAATTCTTACGCATTTCTATCTCAGCATAAGTTTTTTGAGTCAAAGAACTGATTTTCTTTGTTTATAATTTAGACCTATTTTAATTTCAGTAAGTTTTTGAGTTTTTTGTTCCAAGGGAAAATACGTAAAGTAAGATTATTAAACATAGAACTTGAATGAAAATCAGAAGAACAAAGAAAGGAGTAAGCTTTCTAAAATAGTTTTCAAAATTGCTTTAGCTTTTCTAGGATCTTTGAATTTCCATATAAATTTTAGAATCAGTTTATCAGTTTTACCAAAACTTCCTGGGATTTTGATTGGGATTGCACTGAATCCATAGACCAACGTGGGGGAAAGAATTGACATCTTAACAAGTTTTGTGATTCGTGAACACAGTCTATCGCTCCATTTATTTAGGGCCTTAATGCCTTTCAGTAATATTTCTTCATTGTCAGTGTCAAGGTATTACACATCATTTGCTAATGATTTTTTTTTCTTCATTGCTTTTACACATGTTCTTTTTTTCTTTTTTTAATTTCAGTTACTAATTATTCATTACTGGTATACTGAAATAGTTAATTTTTGGTAATGGCCTTATGACCATGCTAACTTAATTATTATTTCTAGAAGCATTTTTGTTGATTCTTTAGTATTTTCTCTGTAGACATACCATGTTGTTTGCCAGTAAAGACTCTTCTGCATCTCTGTTTTCTGGACAATGGGCCTTTTTTTCTCCCTTGCTTTGCTGTACTAAGAGGACTTCCAGTACAGTGTTGAATAGAAATGATGAGAATTGACATCTTTGTTCTGTTTCTGGATCTTATGGTGAAGTGTTCAGTCTTTGAACATTAAATATGTTAGCTGTAGATTTTTTGTAAGTGACCTTTATTACATTAAGTTTTCTATTCCTAGTTTACTGAAACTTTGTATCATTGAATAGGTGATGGATTTTGTCAGATGCTTTTTCTGCATTTAGGGACATCATCATAATGATGGGTTTTTGTTTTAAGTCGGCTAATGGGGTGAATTACATTGACCGATTTTTTGTATGTTAAACCAACTGTATTTAAATCCCTGGCATAAATTCTTCTTGGTGATGATATATTACTGGATTTGATTTGCTGATATTTTATTACATCTATGCTCATGAAGCATATTGATCTAGTTTTCATGTAATATCCTTGTCTGGTTTTGGAATCAGGGTAATGATGACCTTGTAAAATGAGTTGTGAAATATTCCCTCCTCTTCCTTTTTTCTGGATGAGTTTGTGTAGAATTGGTATTTTACCTTAACTGAAATAGGAAGAATTCACCAGGGAACCCACCTGGGCCTAGAACTTCCTTTGCAGAAAAGATTTTAAAAATACATACTCAGTTCTTTCATAGATGTAGAACTATTCAGGGTTGGTTGGTTTGTTTCCTCACTGAGCTTTGGTAGTTAGTGTCTTTCAAGTAATCTGTCCATTTCATTGAAATTGTTGAATTTATTGATTAAAAATGTGTTCATGGTATTCTCTTAATCTTTTAACGTCAGTTTCATCTGAATGATGGCTCTTTTATTTCTGATATCAGTCAATTATGTTGATCAATTTTGTTGATCTTTTCAAAGTAACACTTTTGGTTTCTCTCATTTTTCTCTTTGGTTTTCTATTTTCTGTTTCATCAAATGCCATAGGTATCTTTTTTTTTCTTGTTTACTTCGGGTTTAATATGTTTTTCTAGTTTCTTAAGATAGAACTTTAGATGATTGAATTAAGGCTTTTCTTTAAAATTTAATATAAGCACTTAATGTCACATAAGCACTACTCTTTCTGTACCCTACATGTTTTGATATGGTGAATTTTCATTTTAATTCACTTTATAATATTTTTAAATTTCCATGGGATATTTATAGATACATTATTTAATTTCAAAGTATTTAGGGGTTTTCCAATATCTTTCTGTTAAATTATGATTTCCATTAGAGTCAGAGAGCATATTTTATATTATTTTCATCATTTTAAATTCAACGTGATTGTTATTTGGCTCAGACTGTGGTCTGTCTTGGTGAATGTTCCATATGCACTGGAAAAGATTGTGTATTCTGCTGTTACTGATTAGAATATTCCATAAATGTCAGTTCACATTGGTTGGTCGTTATTCAGGTCTCCTGTTCATACTGATTTTCTGCCTGCTTTTCTTTTCAATTACTGAGAGATGAGTGTTGAACTTTATTCTGGACTTACTTATCTTTTGAAGAGCTCATGTTCTTGCTTTGGGTATTTTAAAGCTCTTACTAGGTGTAGACGTATCTAGTATTGTTCTGTCCTTTCGATTGACTTCTTTATCATTGTGAAATAGCCTCTATATTTTTTAGTGTTTGCATAGTGTTATCTTTTTCTTACCTTTTACTTGTGTCTTATCTATGTCTTTACATTTAAAGTTGGTATCTTCTAGAAAGCATGTAGTTGGGGCTTGTTTTTCTATTTGGTAATCTGTGTTTCAAATTGCAGTGTTTAAATTATTCATATTGGGTGTAATTATCAATGCAGCTTATATTTAAATCTACCGTCTTGCTAGTTGTTTTCTTTTTTTAATTTAAAATGAATTAATATGGATAGTTTTTAATTTATTAGACTTAATTTCTGATATGCAAAATGTCAGTTATCAACCACGTAAACAAAAGTTCTTTGGGGCAGTGTCCTCAATAATTTTTAAAAGTGTAAAAGAGTGGCTCCTGGGTGGCTCAGTCTTTAAGCATCTGCCTTCGGCTCAGGTCATGATCCCAGGGTCCTGGGATCCAGCCCCACATCGGGCTCCCTGCTCGGCAGGAAGCCTGCTTCTCCCTCTCCCACTCCCACTGCTCGTGTTCCCTCTCTCGCTGTGTCTCTCTCTGTCAAATAAATAAATTAAATCTTTAAAAATAAACAAAGTGTAAAAGAGTCCTGAGATTACAGGGTTTGAGAATTGCTCAAAAGTGTGTTTTGAGAGATGATCTCAGTACATGGAGAAAACTTATTTTCTTGGATGGGTTAAGCAAATATTGCATTAGTGCAATTCCGATTAAGATTTTACTTCGATATTTTGAGGAACATGATAAACATATTCATGTTTAAACATGACAGACTATTTGGACTTCAGTCTCTTCTGTTTCCAGTCAGTCTTAACTCCATACACAGCTGCTAAATTAATACCTCTAAAACAACTGATCACTTTATCCCCCCTACTTTAAAACCTTCAGTGATCCACTATTCTCTGCAGAATAAATCTCTGTATAACCTAGCATGGCTTATTCAGGTGTTCTAAGTCTTTTATAATGTGAGCCAAAATTCACACTTTGATTTTCTTTCTCATGATGCTAGCTCTTTCATTCTCTACATTTCGAGTAGCATGTTCCCTCGCTCTGTGTCCTTTCTTGTCTTGGCCATTTGTCACATTTGTAACTCTGCCTAAAATGCCATTGTCCAGTTGTCAAAATAAATTTCCTCTTCCATACTGAATCTTTGTTGCATTCACCAGACTCTGTCTTACATTAGTTATTTATATATAAGCCATTAATGCCTTTATGTTAGATACAATAAAAAATGTAACATATTGCCTTTGTATAATCCATAATGATGTATAAAATTCTTTCATGTATGCTATCCCCTCCCCCCCTTTTTTATTCTTAGAGCATTTAGTGAGGGAGTAAGACACATGTTATTAACACCATTCTAAAGATAAGTAGAATAAAACTCAAAAAGATTACATGGTTTATCTGAAGCCACATAATTATCAAGTGGCAGACTTTGTCCTGAGCAAGAGAACCTAAGTCCTTTGGTACACTGAGTGTAGGGATTTTCTTGCTTGGTTACATTTCCTCATTGTCAGCCTAATAGAAACTTTGTGAAAACCTTTACTTTTCATTTAATTTTTTACCATAACCTGCATACCAGTGCATTGGGATAGGTAGTGGTATTCTCATGTCATGTGTGAGAAAATGAAGCCTTGGGAGGGTTACCATAAATTGATAAATTGGTAAAATATGAACTTGTGCCTTTTTTCATTCTTCTGAACTGGGCTCCTTGCTTAATTATGGCTCTATAGCTCTCAAAGTTCATCTTACAGCTTTACCTTCTTAAGGACTATTAATCATGAGAACTAAATGTTAATTTATATGGTCTATGTTTAGAATACATCATGTGACTTCTGATTTACTCAACTTTTTATTTGTATTACTTATGGTGAAAATGTTGCAAAAGGGGGCTTATTTAGTATTTTTGTTTATTTTAGGCAGTATTTGGCAGTCGTATTCAAAGATAAACCCCTGGAGTTATGGGATGTTAGGACTTGTACCATTCTTAGAGAAATGTCCAAAAACTTCCCTGCAATAACTGCTTTGGTAAGTTACAACTGAAGAACTAGTTTATCTAGGCATGTTCTGTAGGTGGTGAATATTTTTCTTTTGCTTGAATTGAGATCATTAGTGTCATGTATTTTCCTTGCTAAAAATGTGTGTTGAGAGATGATCTAAGTACATGGAGATAACTTTTAGTTTCTTGGATGGGTTAAGCAAATATTGCATTAGTGCAATTCCAATTCAGATTTTACTTCAATATTTTGAGGAACATGATAAACATATTCATGTTTAAACATGATAAACATAAAAAATTTGTGAGAGAATAAAGGTCATGGTAGCTACCTCAACCTTAAAAAAAGAGGACAGTACTGGGAAAATGGTCTCACTTTATGGAGAAAAATACTGGATCTCTACCTAATACCATATTCAGAGGTGGGCTATGGGATTAAAGACCTAAATGTAAAAATATAAAGCTATAAAATTAATATAGTCAAAAATGGAAGAATATTTTTCTGTTCTGGGGCAGGAAAGGACATCAGAGGCTCAAACCAAAAGGCAAAAAAAGAAAAAATGCTTTTAATTAATCAAGACTGATGCTTTCTTTTCAATGAAGGACACCAATGTCAAAGTTAAATAGAGAAGACAAGCTGGGAAAAGAAATTTGCCAATGTCTGAAGCCAGCAAAGGACTAACTAATCCCTGTAGGGAGTTAGGATTATGCGAACTCGTGCACATAAACAGTGAAAAGACAGGAACCCCAGTAGAAAGAGGGCCAAAGTACAGGAGCAGTTCACAAATGGTGGAAAAACCTAAAAGGCCAACAAGCATATGAAGAAATAGTCAAATTCAGCAGTTTTTAGAGATGGGCAAAATAAAATAATCAGGGTGTAACTTTTAGACTAACAAAAACTGGGAAGCCAAATGACATCCTATGTGGGTGTAGTATAGGTTGCAGGAATCCTTATGCACTGCGGGTAGGAATGCAGACCGGTGAGGCACTCTGCAGAGCAGACTGACAGCGCCTGGGCAAACAGACATCCCCTGGGCACCAGCTCTTCAGCCCCTGGTCAAAAAGGAGCTTCTGTGAGGATATTGACTGCGGTGTTGTTTGTCAGAGAGTTTGGGGGCAATCAGGGTGTTCTCTGCTGGGAGAACAGAGAGACTAGAGGTTGGTGGATGCACTTGCGGAGTCTTCAGTAGCATGCAGAAACAATAGAGAGGGAATGACACTGTGCTGAATGAAAAGAGAAATGGTGAGATATGACAAAGTCCTATTTATGTAAGTTACGAATACATGCATGTAAAATAACTACTGTGAAGAATTGATGCATGTGAGAGGATATTAGATTGAATGCATTAGAATAGGCAGGAATACAAAAGAATAAATAAATCAAATGAGAGGTTTGAGGTGGATCTGCGGAGGACAGTGAGCCATGGTTGGAGGAACATGATCATCTCACCCCATGTACCTGTTGGGGGGAGGGCTAGAGGTAGGGAGGAAAAGACACCATACTTGCATTTACTATTTTTGTTTTGTAAAAAAAAGAAAGCATCAAAAATTTAGACCTTCTTGAAGTTTGCCATTAAACTCTTCTACCTTAAGCTCTCATTAAAGATTAGAGGTAGAATGAGGTGGAGGGTAGATTATTAAAATCTGCCTTAAGCACTAATTAAAATGCGTTTGTTTAGCCTTTCTATAACTAGATAAAACCTAAGAACAAATTGTGAATTCATGTGCAGTGATAACAAGTAATGCCGAGCAGTGGCTTGAGAATGCCCAGCTGTTCTGGAAGAATTGTTTGACAGCAGTAAGCTGAGGTGTGCCTGTCTGTGCTTCTCAGGAGTGGTCCCCATCTCACAACTTGAAGAGCCTGAGAAAGAAACAATTGGCCACCCGAGAGGCCATGGCCCGCCAGACCGTCGTCTCAGACACAGAGCTGAGCATCGTGGAGTCCTCCGTGATCAGGTGCAGTGTACTGTTTCCTGCCTCTGTCATTTGTGATACCAGTGTCATGGTGGGGAACTTGACAGGTGTCATCCAAAGGCATCTATAGTACCTTGTTGTGTTTCAGTGTATACCTGGAAGACTGAAGAGTTAATTTTATTTCATTGCTTAGCGCAGTCAGTAACGCATACGGTAATACCCACGTGTCAGCCTCTGTTAGCGAGCGTGATCATTCTCACTACCCAGCTGTTCCCTATTCCCTAAACTTCAGCTTCTGGAATTCAAATGAATGCGGCATGAACATCCAGATAGATCATATTGTCATTTATATACACCAAAGAAAATACATAGAGAATGCTAGATTTATATGGACTGTCCCCATCTCCATCCCCACCAGTTTTACAAATAAAAAAACCTCGGAGAGAATGATGGGTCAAGATAAGGCCTCTCTTTCTGCAGCAGAAACAGTGAGCAAGTTTCTTGTGTGAAGTCTAGATGACTGCATTCCTCTGTATGGGGTAAATGACCTGCTGGAAGTAATTTGTGTTTTCCTATTATAAGCTGGGCAAAGATTAGTATCAGTACTTTTTTTTTCCTTGTAAATAGTTTTGGACCTCCTGTTAATGCATCTGTATTTTGGGCAAGGTGATTAATATGTGTGTCACTCTAGAGAAAAGAAATATCTTTATCTTATTCCTCTGTATTCCAAAGCTTGTTGCAGGAGGCAGAAAGTAAATCTGAACTCAGTCAGAACATCTCTGCCCGGGAGCATTTTGTGTTTACCGATAATGACGGCCAAGTTTATCATCTCACAGTGGAAGGAAACTCAGTGAAAGATAGTGCTCGGATTCCACCAGATGTGAGTCCAACTCTTGTTTACATCTTCATGAAGAGTTCTTATCAGAGATTTTGTTGATTCCATATCCAGTGAAGCCATAGTTAGGTTGTGAAGCTATTTTAGGAAAGTTTAATGTAAATAATAAACTTGACTATTTAAGGAGATACTATTCCATACTGCTAGAGAATAACATTGTAACTACTTAGATTAAATACTTACCATGTGCTGCTTACTTTTTTATCCCCTCAATAATCCATAAGGAATTCTTTCCATTTTAACTATGACAGAATCAAGGGAGAATAAGTAACTTTCCCAATGTTACCCAGCTTAGTGACATGGCAGTTTTAAACTGAGGTCTGTCTGTCTGTCTGATTCCAGTATATCTCCTCTTTCCACTTCAGGCATTACCTTGGAGGATTTGACTTACAGTCTAGCATCATTTTGGGGTAATAGTAATCAGGTTGTAAGTGTAATAGCATTATTGATATTTACTAACTTATATATATCCTTCTAGGACCTTGTGAAATCCTCTGACTGAGGTTCTGTAGTTCATGATTTGTGTCCGCATGCATCTCATAGGTTGTTTTTAACGGATAGATAAGAAAATGTTTTTGTTAAGTAATACTGTTATAATGGCTAAGTGGAGGCATGAGATGATTTCATAAAATATATTTATTTAAAATTGTTGTCTAAAAATAGACTGTTTTAGTTGAATGCCAACCCCTATATTTTGCAGGTGGCTCAGAGTCTTACAGGTTGTAGTCAGGATGGTGGCTGGGGTGGGAGGGTCCACTTCCAGGATGGCTAACTCACATGGCCGTTGCAGAGAATGCTGGCTATTGATGAGTGGCCTCAGTTCTTCTTCACAGGGACATCTCCATAGGGCTGTCTGAGTGTCCTCACCACATGGCAGCTGGCTTCCTCCAGAGTGAGTGATCCAAGAGAACACAAAGAAAGCTGCAGTGTCTTTTAGGACCTAGTTTGAGAAAGTGCACTCCGTCGGTTCCTCAGTGTGCTGTTGGTTCATGGGTCAGTCCTGTTCATTTGGGAGGTGACTGCCAAGGGACATGAATACAACAAGGCAGGATCAGTGGGGGTCTCTTAGAGGCTGCTGCCACATCTTCCTTATAGATAACATGAGAAGAGTTGAGGCCATCCAAACCACCTTCTCTACTAAAAATGGAAACTAACATGTGAAAGTTTCATTTTTACTGTTTTTTTTTTTTTTACTATTATATAGAACAAGTCATACCTGAGACTTAGTAATGTCTGTTTTGAACTTTCTCTCATTGTCACTAGTTTGAAAGGGTGAAAGTAGTAATGCAAATAAGAAAGGTTAATAGGGGTGCCTGGGTGGCTCTGTCGTTAAGCGTCTGCCTTCGGCTCAGGTCATGATCCCAGGGTCCTGGATCGAGCCCCGCATCGGGCTCCCTGCTCCGTGGGAAGCCTGCTTCTCCCTCCTCTCCCGCTCCCCCTGCTTGTGTTCCCTCTCTCACTGTGTCTCTCTCTGTCAAATAAATAAATAAAATCTTCAAAAAAAAAAAAAGGTTAATATTTGGTCATAATAGGAAAAGGAACTTAGTTTAAGTGTATAGAAAGAAAAACTGCTAGGGAGAGCAGACCTTAGAGTTGCAGTGTTAATGTAGCTGTCCTTTGAAAAATCAGTTTGCTGTCTTAGGAATATAAAGAGTTCCTCCTGTAGAAACCCAGAGAAGGCCCCATCTGAACTCTACTAGTGCTACTCACAGGCAGCTCCGTCTGTGTCTGATCACTTCACACTTGCGATTAGGATGTAGAAACAACCCAGTAATTTTTTGAGATGCCAGTTCCTCCTTCCCCAGAAAAAGTTTAAAGATTTTGGACATTAGACCCTAGTTTTCTTTTTTATAAGAGTTTTTTTCAGGATGGTAATTGTGTCTCACAGTTTTTAAGATTCTGTCTCTTTTTGTGAAGGTCCAAAGTCAGGGTATAGCAGGTCTCTATCTGCCTGCCAGATCCTTTTATTCCACAGCGAGAAGCAGCTTTCTCAGGGAATGAGCAGCCTAACACAGATCCAGCCTCCAGTGAAATTAGTACGTATTTTAGAGCAGGTTGGTTTTAGGAAAAGGTATCCGAGCAGCTACCGTATAATACAGTGAGAAACTGGCTTTGGTTCATTTTTTTTATTTTCTGTAATTTAAATATTTTCTAGGGACTGTCGTATAGTATTTAGGCAGAGGTTTTGTTTGCTCATTTTAATCCAATATTTATCTTACCATCCTCACAAATGTAACGTATTAAACATTTGCTTTGAGTTGAAATTTTCCCTCTGAATTTTGGCCCCAGAACTATAGAGTATATAAAAATGGTAAAAAGAAGAGGAAATCTTGGCATATTTTAAATTTTGGAGCATCTGTAGTTGACTGCCTTTATTCAGAAAACTGGAACAGTGGGAGAGAATGAATATCTCTGCTTTGCTGTCAGCCTTCTGAACATCGTATTTTGTATACAGGAACATAACAGTGTCAACTAGTAATACTCTTGAGTTTTAATCTTAAATTGGTTCTCTTGGGATTATTTGGAGCCACAAAGCAACTTTATGCCACATCCTCTAAAAGCTCCTTGGTATCTGCATATGGCTTGTAGCCCGTCAACAAACTCTTAGGTAGAAAGGTCTGGATTATTTAATTATGTAGTTGTATTAATATGTTACTTATAATTCTAAGCTGATTTCTGAGCTTATTTAAGCTTTAATATTTTAATTTTAGAGGTTAGTAAGATTATAAAATGTGAAAGTTTTCAAGACTAAAAAAAGTAAACTTAAAAGCAAATGCTTAAACACTGTTAGTGTGGTGAGGAAAATGGAAATCAGATCTTGAAGTGTGACTTCATATTATATAGAATTCTATTTAACGTAACTTTTAAGTTTTTTATTATTGAATTATTTAAAATACTCATTTTTAATCCATTTTTTTTTCTTTTAATTCTTAACTACCACTAGGATTTATGCAGTATTTGATGCATGGGCCAATCTATTAATAGTCAATTTGGCCAACCTGGAGCTTTCCCACTATGAACTAAGCATGTGAATTTTTATTTTTATTTTGTTTTATAAATGCAAAAAACAAGATTCCTTTTAATAAGTAGAAAAGTAATTGAGCAATAATATTTAATAGTGAGCATTTATTGACTACTGTGTAGCAGGCATTGTTTTGAGCCCTTTCCTATATAAACTTATTAATGCTAATAGGAACTCCTCAAGTTTCATGAGCTTGACCTCCTTTATTGATGATAAGTCCAAGATGCAGAAAGTTTAAGTAAATGTGCCCCAAGCCACACAACAAATATACCTGATGAAGCCCAGATTCGAGCCCCAGCAGCTGACTCTAGAGCCCAGGCTCTTAAGGTAGTCTTTGTCACACTACCTCTGTGCATTTGTTAGATAGAGCTGCAAGCTCCTTTCTCCCTGTCTCCCCCCCGTCCCCACTTTGGAGTTACTACAATAGTGTTTCATTCTTCTACTTAGGTTTCCCTATGTACCTTCTTTGCAAAGCTTTCTGTTAATTCAGAGTGTGCAGATGCCTTTAATCTACAGTATCTCTTCACCGTCATTATCCAGAAGGTATCAATGAAGCTCTAGGTCCTCTTTTCAGTAGAAAAACTGCTGCACAATTAATTATGAAACAGCTATGAGTTTCCTCTGGAACAGATTGATTTATCCTTTTGCAGTGAGTGAGAAGTTGGAGACAAGGGCCCTTTGGAAAGGGTTTTCTTTCCTTCTCTTTATTGCTTTTAATTTGCTTTCTTTAAGGTATTTCTTCCTCAAAAACTACCTCTTCTCTATAAATTTAGTTCAGATAACTTAATGTCCATTGAACTGAAATCTCTCGTTTCTTTGTAGTTGAAATTGATAAGCTAGGTAGCTCTTTTAGTGTCCCAAGTCTGTTCATTTTTGATGGCATTTATACCAAAGCAAAACCATTTACAGTTTTTATTAAAATATTTTTATTATTTTATCACATTTATTGAGTAAAAACATTTCTCTGCTATGAAGGCTTATAAGTAGTGAAAACTAGGTGCATCGTGTATCTGTTGCTTTTGTTTTCTAGGGAAGTATGGGTAGTATTACCTGCATCGCTTGGAAAGGTGACACATTAGTTCTTGGAGATATGGATGGAAATTTAAATTTTTGGGATTTGAAAGGCAGAGTATCCAGGTATGATTCAAGAATGCAGTATTATTTGGGGCACCTGGGTGTCTAAGTTGGTTAAGTATCTGACTCTTGGTTTCAGCTCAGGTCATGATCTCAGGATCTTGAGATTCAGCCCCTTGTCGGGCTCTGCGCTCAGCGGGGTATCTGCTTCTCTCCCTCTCCCTCTGCCCCTGCTCTTGCTCATTCTCTCTCTCTCTCTAAATAAAATAAAATCTTTTTTTAAAAAATACAGTATTATTTGTTTAAAAAAAAAAGTAACTTCTTGATATGGTTCCATTGGAGGCTTGTGACCTGCTAAGCAGGATCATTAAACATGACCAAGTATAGCTTGGACCCTTGGGTCTCTTGTCGCTGAACTTGGGAGGAAGAGCCTTGAGCCAAGCCCTGGGCCATTCATAGGAGACGCTTATCTGCAGGTGACCCGTGCAGAAGTGTTGCGATGTTATTCCATTGTCCTTAAAGGGCTGACCTTTTCTGTCAGATGGGACCCCTGTCCCAGATAGTAAAGTGGTTCTCACATCACTAGACCTTGTCAAAAGCAGACCTAGAAAGAGTTGTTGGACATAGTTTCCAGTGACAAGGTATTACCCTACTTTATATTGGTGTTTTGTTTTTGTTTGTTTTTCCTCAGAGGAATACCTACACACAGAAGCTGGGTAAGGAAGATTCGTTTTGCTCCTGGTAAAGGAAACCAGAAATTAATAGCAATGTACAATGATGGTGCTGAAGTGTGGGATACTAAAGAGGTAGGCCCAGCTCCATGAGGGAACACTCAAACCAAGCTGCTGGTCATAGGAGCTGTAATTTTTTTCTTCCTTCTGATTTAGAAATGAAGCCTATATAATGGGTTTGTCAAGCTTCTTAAAATGATTTTCTTGCTTTTAATGGTATCACTGTCTTTGGGATCTTCAAAATTCAGTCTGCATGTGGAAGAGAGATTGCCAAAGACTTTTGTTTTAACTTGCACTGGGTCTTCGCCACTGGCGCTGTCTGTGATAAACATCTTCCTTTTCATTCTGAAAATGACCACCAAATTCACTCTTGAAGGTTCAGATGGTGAGCAGTTTAAGAAGTGGAAGAAATGTGACCTTTCGGATATTGGATGTGGACTGGTGTACATCAGATAAAGTGATCTTGGCATCAGATGATGGGTGTATCAGAGTCCTGGAGATGTCTATGAAGTCCACTTGTTTTAGAATGGATGAACAAGAGTTAACCGGTATGGAGCGCCAATGAAAGAAAGGCTCTGTGACACCTTCTTTATTTTGCACAGGCTGCTGTCTTCTGTTTCATTTTAGTCTTACTTTCTAACAATCTGAGTTTAAGGAAATAGATTAACTTCATGCTTGAGTGTTTTACCACTGAGATGCTATACTCTGTAACTGCCGATGTCAGTCATTCTCCAACTCCAGGTTGGCAAGTGCCCCTTCTTTGACCCTTGGAGGAGTGCTTTGTCAAAAGATCAGAGATGTTTACATAAAAATGATTCACTTAGAGTTTAGGAGAACTCAGGGCTGCCTGGGTGGCTCAGTTGGTTCAGCGGCTGCCTTCAGCTCAGGTCATGATCCAAGGGTCCTAGATCGAGCCCCACATTGGGCACCCTGCTCAGTGGGAAGTCTGCTTCTCCTTCTGACCCTCCCCCCCAGCTCATGCACACTCTCTCTTTTTCTCTCAATAAAATCTTTAACCAAAAAAAAAAAAAAAAAAAAAGATTTAGGAGAACTCATCAGAGGACATCAGTCTAGTGGTAAGGTGCCACTGGCTTTTTAATAATGAGCTTTATATCTTTTGCAAACATATATCACCGGGTGTGCCTGGCTGGCTCAGTCAGAAGAGTGTGCAACTCTTCATCTCTGGGTTGTGAGTAGGAGCCCCACGTTGGCCACAGAGGTTACTTAAAGAAAGAAAAGGGTAAGCATATATCATTGAAAAGTCACTCTGGAAAGTGTTCTGAGTGTCATGAATTTAGATGCCTCTCAAAATAAAATAGATGATTGCGCTATTGTTACCTTTTTTGTAAGGTGGTTTTGAGATTGTTTTTTACCAGAATGAGGAACATTTTAGTAACTATAACCTCATATGTGACTTAAAAAAAAAAAGAATGGGATTGTGAATGCACCCATCAGTCAGTTCGAAAGTCAGCTTTCGTCTGATGAAATGCAGTGTTCATCCTTGCCAGATACTTTTGGGTGGAGACAGACATTCTGACCCTCATGGGAGCAAAGCAGGAACCTTCCTGCATTAAGTATTCTCCAGGCATCGCTTTGGTGTGCACGCCGGGCTGCTTACAATTTCAGAAGAGACTTGTTGAGTCACTGGGTTCCAGCATAGGGCAGGCCGCTCTGGGAACTGCTGGACCTTTGTAGGGTCAGCCTTTGGCACCGTCAGAGGCGGTCACGTTTTGAAAACCAGTGCTTTCACCTTGTGTTCGTGATCGAGGCACTTCCTAGTTGCTGCCGATGCTGACTGGGCCCCCTTGAAGTTGTGCTAGGTGTGCATTTGTTTTCTTCGCTGCCCCAGCCCTGCCAGTGGCTTCAGTACCGCCGCTTCCCCTCCGTGTGACCCTGACCGCCCTGTGCTGGAGCCCGAAGCTGTGCAGCGCTTTCCCGCATCTGTGCCCGGGGTGCTTGCTCACTCTGCACAGGTGGCAGCATCTCCTTCCTTCCGAGGCAAACTTCGTTATTAAGGAAGTGGAGGGAACTTCAGGGCTGGTTTTCCTTTTAGTTCAGCTACTGGTTCGAGGTTAAAGAGGTTTGCGAATGTAATCAAAATGTTTGGAAAGCTTTTCTAGCCTCCTTTAATTTAAAATTTGAATCTACCAAAGCCAGGGTAGCTTTTTCTTAAAGTGACTATGGAATTGGAGCCCATGATTAACACCATACTTGAACATCTGACCTGCAGACAGATTGTAGATTACATTTTCTTTTCAAGTTTTCAAGAAAAAAAAAGTCATTCCTACCCAGTCTGTAGTGCTACAGCCTCAGCCAGAAAGGGAAAATTTTTGAAATAGTAACAGGGAAGTTCAATATTAACCTTTAAAGTCAACAACATTCAATACATGTTAAAGAATAAAAATGGTGGTGTGAGTAACTATGGACTTAGCAAAAAGATGTCTATGTGTTTATCTCCAGTTACATGCTGACTTGGTCTTAGAAAAATATGTTTGATATATTTTTATTCTGGGGAATTAGAAATAGAGTTTGGACTTATTGATATGGGATAAAAATCATTTTAGGTCATATGCAGTGATATATTTAATAAATTTCCTTTAATTCTCCTTAATAACAAGTAGAGAATATCCTAAAATACTGGTTCAAATCTGTCAGTTTTCTTAGAACAGCTTAGATGGCCCCCTTCCTTCCCCTCCGCCCCCATGTTTGCATTTATCTCAGCCCTCCCCACCTCAGTAAAGGGGAAGTTCAGACACATGTAGAAGAAGAGGAACTCTGTTTTTGAGTTGGAGAACCCTTCTTGTCTGGTGCCTTATTTATCAGGGTCATAAAACAGCATAAGAAAAGCATAATATGTTTTTTAGCAGCCTCTAGAAGGAGTCCAAGAGGGTGAGACTTGTTTAATAGCATTCCAGTTTATTGCAGTTTCCACATACTTTACATAGTATCCACAGGGTGTTCGAGACTGTCCAGTCCAACTTCCTCACAGCTGCTCGGGCCAGTGCCAAACAACACGTTTTTCGTAAGGGAGCACTCATAGAAAGAAGCTTTCTATAATCAGATTTATACACAGAACTTGCCTCTTATCTGCCTCTGCTTTCTACTCATTTCCAGTGGTTTTCATCTGGGCTATTTGGAAATGTGTCAGGAGGTGCAGGTGTGTTTGGGGGCATCTGGGGGGTTACTAAACAGCATGCAGTGCTGAGAACAACCTGGACAATGAATAATGGTGTTGCCCAAAATGTCAGTCATGTCCCTTGTCTCCCTTCCCCCGCTCCCCCATTGCATCACAGTGATGAAATCACCCAAGCAGGGTCCTCTCCTTCCCTGACTGCCTGCTCACCCTGCTGTGGGCCACCAGGTGAGGGAGGAGCAGTTTTCCTACTGTTCTTGGCTCTTGGGTTCCTGATTTCCTGCATTGCTGTCATATAGGCAGCCAGCCGTCTGGGCGTGTTTCTGTTTAACACCTCAGACAGCTGTAGCCCAGAGTAAGCAGAACAAGTGTGAGAGAAGGAACAGTGATGCCAGCTGCCTTTCCATTCTAATTGTAATTTTCAGAAGTGAATGAGCTCTTGTAGGTGAGTTTCTTCAGCTGGGAGACGATCACCTATTACTTTTTCATGGTTGATCTTTGCCTTTGAGAAGAAGGATCTGAATTCATTTGAAGGTAGGAGGGAATAGAGTTCACTTTCAGTTTGTTCCTGTTCATTGGGATGCTATCAACAATGTTTGGTTTTGGAGAAATAAAAACATTTGTTTTTAAAAATCAAACATACAGAAACTAGCATTTAGAGGCTTCCACTGCCAAATCTGGGGCAGTCTGAGCATCGTAAAGAATAACAGTTGTATTGGTATCAGTGTTGGACTTTTTTTTTTTAAATCCATTATTCCATAGTAATATTCACAGAGAAAGAGGAAGGGGCCTGGGCAGGAAGGGAAAGCTCACGTTTACAGAAGAATGCCTATTGATAAATGTAGACAGAGTGATAGAATTAGAAAATCACCAATTCCAATTCCTAATGTAACAGTTGATTCAAGCCAGGATCATTAGTGGGTGTCAGATCACTGGGTGGAAGGGTGTTGGGAAATAGGAAATTCGGTCTCACAGTATCTTGCCATAATTGTGAAGGGGAGAAAGGTGCCCTGACTAAGGAGAGAGCCCGTGAGTTCACCTTAACTAGATAATCAGATACAGTGTTACCAGGAGGCCAACTAACATGCTCCCTCTGGTGGGATGCAGTAGGAAGTACGCAACATCCCCTCTGTCATGTTCTTGCCCAAAATGTTTAGCCTGAGTCTGAATGCTCAATGGAGATCATTTCCTAGGACGTTGAACAGACCAGGACTTTTCAAAAATGAAACGGTTGTGTAAGACCAAAGACAAAAAGGTGAGCGGACTGTTCTAGATTGAGGGAGACTGAGGAGACATGAGAAGCCAGTGCAGGCAGAATATAGCTATCAGGATAGGGAGGTAACAGAGGACCTCTGAATACGGACCGCGGTTTAAGTGATTGTAATGAATCAATATTAAACCTCTTGGGTGCAAACAAAAACTAATATTAAAAATATTTCTGACCATTTTCTGACTCTGAAATTGGAAAGTCCACATAAGATATTTTATCTATGATTTAATACTTAGCTAACTACATAGAATGACGTTTCCTAAAGCAGTACTGTCTAACAGAAATGTAATGTGAGCCACATATGTTTACATTTTCTGGTACCCACTATAAAAAAGTGAAAAACAGATGAAATTAATCTTAATAAAAATTTTATTTAGGGGCGCCTGGCTGGCTCAGTTTGTTAAGTGTCTGCCTTTGGCTCAGGTCATGATTCCAGGGTCCTGGGATGGAGCCCCACGTCGGGCTCCCTGCTCAGCGGGAAGCCTGCTTCTCCCTCTCCCACTCCCCCTGCTTGTTCTCTCGCTCTGTCTCTCTGTCAAATAAATAAAATCTTTAAAAAAAATTTTTATTTAACCCAGTATATCTAGAGTTTTATCATTTCAACATATAGTCAGTATTAAGAATTACTAATGAGATATTCACAGTTTTGCATGCTCAGTTTTCAAAATCCAGGGTGTGTTTAATATCAGAACACGGATCATGGGGTGCCTGAGTGGCTCAGTTGTTAGGCGGCTCCTTCGGCTCGGATCCTGGGATTGAGCCTTGCGTTGGGCTCCCTGCTCGGCGGGGAGCCTGCTTCTCCTTCTCCCTCTGCCTGCCGCTTTCCCTGCCTGTGCTCTCTCTCTCTGTCAAATAAATAAAATCTTAAAAAAAAAAAACACAAAAACATGGATCAATTTAGGGGACACATTTTCAGCAGAAATATTTAAGCTGTATTTAGATTTTATAAAACCGACAACTGAAAAAGTAGTTATGTATTGCTGAGTAGACATAAAAGTTATCCAATGACTGAATCAAGTATTTTTAAGTTAGTTAAAATTAATTAAAGTCAATTAGTTAAAATTAATTAAGTCCTAAAGAACTCTTACCAGATTGAGTGTCTGACCGAATGGGGCTATCTATGTAAGGTAGCCACAGCACAGCTGCCTGGGCACTGGGACCTTTGGGTCTCCTGCTTCCTTGCATTAGAACATATTGAAAAAGAAGCAAATCTTGTTTATTGTGTCCTAAGTAAGCCCACTGCTGCATGTAGAGGATACTAGGGCCCATAGTCTAGGGAGATAAGAGCTGCCCTTATAAGTGAGACCTGAGGATACCTTTGATCAGAGGTGACCTGATCCCTCTAGTAACAAGCTCAAGGTTGATGGGCTGTGTTAGCTGAATAGTCTCAGAAAAGCAAAGATAACAAATGGTATAAGATGATACAGGTAAAAATAAAGAGCTTTATTAATATCTGTTGAGTCATTGCATTGAACCTTTTATTCACATAGGATCAGTGTTTTTATACCATACAGGACACTTAAATTTTAAAAAGGGGAAGAAAGAGCTATTAATCAGTTTGAATGAAGAGAATCTCTCCACTCTTAGCCCGTTTGTCTTTAAGCACTGATGACACTGAATACACTCAGTTGCCACCAGATTTATACTTTGTTCTCTGTTGACTTCTCTGTAAACTATAGCTGAAGCTTCACAGTAAAACTATAAAATTCTATTTTATTAAAAGAAAGAACTTAATTTTTTTATTTTTATCTAGAGCCTGTGTGGTGCCCCTATCTCCTTGTTCCAAGGGCCTCCCTTGCCTTGAAAGCTTTCTTATTACACCAGCCGTGGAATGGACAGTATTCTTTGGACATTTCTCAGGTGTAAGTTTTTACCATTTTTTTTCCTTTCTTAATTTGCTTGGGGTTAAAGGGCACCCATGAAAACCAGCAGGAGCCTGTACTTTGGGATTTAAAAGGATTGGAACCGTAAAAACAAGCTGAGGCAGAGACAGCAGACACACTGAAAGAATCCTTCATCTGCCTCTCTGGGGCCTTTGGGAGTGGGTGGGCATGGGGAGCTCGGGTACGTGAGGTACTCTCGGCGGCTGTGGTCTGAACGTGGGAAATGGCATGGTGAGTGTGAAGAGGGCCAATTAGGCTGAGAGGAATTTGAGGCCAGGCTTCAAATTCTTTTTAAAAGCAGTACAAGGGGTGTCTGGATGGCTCAGTCAGTTAAGGGACCAGCTCTTGATTTCAGCTCAGGTCATGATCTCAGGGTCCTGGGATGGAGCGCCATATGAGGCTCCACGGAGTCTGCTTGTCCCTCTACCTGTGCTCCTCCTCCCGTGCTTGCTCGCTCGCTCGTTCTCTCTCAAATAAGTAAAATCTTTTAAAATGGCAAGAATGAGCTTATTGCAGAGATATTTCCTGTTTTATGAATCTCACTGCCTCATTACAAAAATACATTCGCAGTAACTATTATTAGTTAATAATAGTTATTAGTTAAACCCACTAGTGTTACTGAACTTATGCCATGTGGAGAGCGCACAGATAGGCATGGGTTAGGGGAATACAAAAAATAGTGTTGATGAGGTATCTGTTTTCCAAGAAGTATCTACTTGGGGGAAATGTCCATTTTGCAGAGGAGAAAGAACAAACCCCTTTTGTCATTGTTAGGTTTCTTATTAACATGAATCTAAGCATGATAGTTTTTAGAGCCCACTGATAAATTTTCTGGTTTCTTGAAAGCCAGAGAGACGTTCTTTACTCATTTGTTTGTTTTAACTAAATAAGATAAAAGCAGACATCAAAGGTGGTTGGTGGGTTCTTGAGTAGTTGCTGTTTGGTCTATAACTAGCTTTTTAAACCAGGGACTGCAAAGAGGTTATTTCTATATTGGTACAACTTTTTTTCTGGTGAAGAAATGCATGATTGTAAGTGAAGAGAGAATGAGCTTATTCAAAATCTTTTTTGTACAGTGATTATCCAGAAAATGAAGAAATAAAGAATCTCCTTCAAGAGCAGCTGAATTCATTGTCAAAGTAAGCACCCCAGCTATGTTTTAATAGAGGATACGACTATGAGAAAGAAAATATAATCATTTAGGCTTTTTGAAGTTAAAGTAAGTTGTGTTTTAGAAAATGTTAGTAGCACAAGGAGAGACCATTCTATTCAGAGGCTTATTTCCCTCGAGAATCTTTGTGTTGTAGAAAACATAGATATTTAAAAGTTATGGTGACAGCATCTACCTTCACCAAGATCCTAAGTGTTAGATGGCTGTGGTCCCATGTCAGGGCAGGACTGGAGGCTGTGGTGTGAGCATCCTCGTACCTCAGCCTGCCTCTACCAAAGATGCCCCACGAAGCCTCAAGTTAGAGGCCATGCACAGCGTGGTTCTTCGGTGGCAGCTGACTTTTCTAAAATAAGTTCTCTGTGTCAGGTGCTGTGTGTGCACAATTCTAAGAAATTAACATGTTCCCTAGAGCCAAGAGCATTTAAAAGTACATATTGGGAATAATATTGCAAAGGAAGTAGAAAAATATGGGTCCATGAGTTCTTGGTAAATTAGAATACATTTTTTGCAGTCTTAGAATCTGTCACATGTAATCATAATATTTAATGAATTTACCATGTTTTATTGATGCCAAATTTAAAATAATTATTGTTTTCTGTACCCAAAGTTAACATTTGTTGTTTAAGTGGAGAAGATTTAAAGAGCATCTTTCCGCCCCCGATTTATGAATATTCTGTATGTGGCTGTTTTAGGAATATCAATTTATAAAAATATGCCTTTCTTCCTTAAATATTTTATTTTTTGGAATAGTTTCTGAATCTGTCTCTTCTAAAGTATATACTGTTTCTGATGAGTAGCAAAATCATTTCCAACAGTGACATTCTTGTTCCTATAGTTAGGCAGCTATTCATGTTTTCAAAACCATGAGTTGAACTATTGCAAGACTGTAAGCCAGAATCAGAGCCTCACCCCCTGTACCAGTTCTCTAGGCCTAGACACACTGTACGCCTTTTAAAGTATTTGTCATTTCAGGGTCATGGCAAAGTAACCTCCTTTGTCAGTTCTAAGCATAGTAACTAGTTCAAAAAGAACAAAATATTTCAGAAATAGTAAAACTCTAAGTAGATTAACAATTTTGAGTAGATTTCCCCTTTCAAGAGTATATTGGCCTGTATCCTTTATTGTTTGATTAAAAAATTTGGCTTGCCTTTGTCTGGATTCCTGTTTGCAGTGACATCAAGAAACTCTTGCTCGACCCAGAATTCACTCTCCTGCAGAGATGCCTGCTTGTTTCAAGGTAACAGAGTTCTGTGTAAGAGACAGAGAATTTCAGATGAACTCATTTCTCTTATTGAGTGTTTTTAGTTAAGACCAAACAAATCCTTTTAGATTTTAGAACAACATATCAGTTCATCCTTTAGATTTGCTTTACAGTTAATTTTGAAACTAGTAATACAAATAGGAAAAAAAATTTTTGAATATGAGATCTAGGCCTTCTCTACTGAAAAGGCTGCCTCCTACAGACAGCTTTTTAAAATTTGTGTTTTAAAATATCAGCTACAAAGGGCATATCCTTATTTACACCAATAAGTTATATTTAGAAGCAAAAATCTGTACTTCCTCACCAGACAGTAGTGTTGTCACTTACAACAAAGACATTTCCGTCCATTCCCCAGAGAATAAATTGCAGTTATTTCCATACCTTATTTAGCCAGTTTTCCCAGAGGAACTTCTTCCTTAGTGTGAAGCTCTGGTCCAGATTGAAAGGTGTGTGTGCTGATGACAAAGCGGGTAAATCATTGCGCAGGCCTTGGAACCATTGTGTTGCTCTTAACACAGCACAGAGGGGGTTTGGGTGTGAAGGGGCTGTGCTCTCAGGTGCCTGGATTGTCTAAGACCCAGTAACAGGGCTATAGAATGGCCTGCTTCCTCCGTCACCCTGCCAGGCACAGGCCAGTGTCCCAGATGGTCTTTCATGTGACAGTGCTGTGCTCCTGGTCCTTGAGGTTTCTGTGGGGAGCCCTTGTCCACACCCAAGTCTGCTGTGTGCGCTCAGTGGGACTTTGGTGTCACCCTTCTCAGGCTTTACGGCGATGAGTCAGAGCTGCACTTCTGGACCGTTGCTGCCCACTACCTGCACAGCTTGTCCCAGGAAAAGCTAGCAGGCACCCCAGCCTCTAAAGAAACCATGCCTCGGGACAAAGTGAACAACCCGCTGGATATATGTTATGATATACTCTGTGAAAATGCCTATTTTCAGGTATTATATTTCATATATTAAACTCTTTAAAGCTCCCATCTTGGGGCACCTGGGTGGCTCAGTCGTTAAGCATCTGCCTTCAGCTCAGGTCATGATCCCAGGGTCCTGGGATCGAGCCCCACATTGGGCTCCCTGCTTGGTGGGAAGCCTGCTTCACCCTCTCCCACTCCCCCTGCTTGTGTTCCCTCTCTGTCAAATAAATAAAATCTTAAAAAAAAATAAATAAATAAATAAAATAAAGCTCCCATCTTGATGACTTATGTCTTTATAAGTATCTTAAATTTGGGAAACTTTCCAGCTAAGTGAAGGTCCACATAACAGAAATGAGTCCATTGGCACCTCTGCATAAAAAAGGCCTGACTCGGGACTTGAAAAGCTCATAAACGCTTATCAAGTTTTTTAATACACATTAGAATTTTACTATTCTTTATTTTTTTGTCTTAAAATTGTTAACTTAGAAGGTTCATTTTTATTCCCTCATTTTCTATAAATAACAAATATTTCTTTCATTCGGTTTGAATTTTTGTATAAAAAGGTACTTTCACAGTCTTTTCACAGCAGGAGAGTACTTCGGTACGTGGAGGGCCGGCTTCTGCAAGTGGGCAAACTCGCACAGAAATGAGAATTCATTTCAATGTTTTTTCTAATCAAAATCTCTTTTTTTTTTAAAGATTTTATTTATTTATTTGAGAGAGAGAGAATGAGAGATAGAGAGCACGAGAGGGAAGAGGGTCAGAGGGAGAAGCAGACTCCCCGCTGAACAGGGAGCCCGATGTGGGACTCGATCCCAGGACTCCAGGATCATGACCTGAGCCGAAGGCAGTCGCCCAACCAACTGAGCCACCCAGGCGCCCTCTAATCAAATTCTTATTACATTGTTGGATTTCTGTGAAGTTGATTATCTAATAACCTCAGAAATCAAAATAATCTTTATAAAAGGATTTTATTAAATATAGTAAATTTTAACTCAAGTCTTAAAATCCGGACTCAATTTTCTCCTCTTTTTTTTTCTACTCTAGAAATTTCAGCTGGAAAGGGTTAATCTACAGGAAGTAAAGCGGTCAACTTATGATCATACAAGGAAATGTACAGACCAGCTACTTCTCTTGGGTCAAGTATGTCAATTTTTACAACTCTTTTCATGTTTCACAGAGTTGCTAGTTGATTTAGTATTTCAGAGCATCATGTAGATCATGTGCGCGCGCACACACATACACAGATGGATGGGTAGATCATAGTATTTCCCTGAAAGTATACATGTAAATTTAGGCTTTATTTCAAAATAAGACGAACAGACCTCGTGAGAAAGCAAAAATCTATAGTTGACTAGCTTGGAATTTTGGCTTATGTAATGTCAAGTGAGACCTGACTGGTTTGGTTTGGTTTGGTGTCTCTGAATTGACTGATGCAAAACTAGAGTAAGCAGTTTCTTGAGCATCTGTGTAAACCAGACTGTGGTTTTACCTTTGTCCCAAGGAAGCGGGAGGACACTGTTCAAAGCATTGGCAAGCAAGTTTTGAAAGTGAAAGTCTTGTCTAAGCTGTAACTTCAGTGTTTCAAATTATGAGTTCAATAAGATTATGTTGGAAGAAAATGGTCTCATAATTAGAAGAACTGTTCCTCTCATTAGACAGACAGAGCTGTGCAGTTGCTATTGGAAACAAGTGCGGATAACCAGCATTACTACTGCGACTCCCTGAAAGCCTGTTTGGTCACAACTGTCACCTCCTCAGGTCCCTCCCAGAGCACCATTAAGCTGGTGGCAACTAACATGATCGCCAATGGCAAACTGGCAGGTAAGGCGTGCTTTGTGGGTGCATTGGTCGGTCCTCTGGAAAATCAGGCCCCTTCCCTGCAAAGCATTTGATTATTAAGATAGTTCTTTTCTTTTTTCTGTGTGCTGGACAGAAATAGGACGATTGTTGCTAGCTGTTTACATGATGACCAAATCATTTTATCATCTGAAGCAGAACACGTGTCATGTGTGAAAGGGGCAATAGTCAAAACCACCAGGACTGCAGGCCCGCGTGGGACGACGCCGGGCCTGCGCTTTCCTGGGCTGCGGGCTGGACTCCAGCAGTGCTACCTGTCCTCCTGCCTCCCCTCCTGACTAGAGGGGCAGCGCTCTAAAACTCTGCTGTGGCGTTTTGTTTGAAAATTTCAGTCAAGAGCATCTGCAGTGGGTCAGAAATGCACAAGAGCGGGTGCAGTCACACGGTGGTGGCTTGTCAGAGAGGGGCCGCGGCGTCACCTGAGGGGCTGCCGTTCTGTCTTCCAGAGGGGGTGCAGCTGCTCTGCCTGATAGACAAAGCTGCAGATGCCTGCCGCTACCTGCAGACGTACGGCGAGTGGAATCGGGCGGCGTGGCTGGCAAAAGTAGGTCATTGCCCAAGGTGCCTTGAGTGTTTGGGGTAGAGAGTTCAGTCTTGAAATTTGGACTCATGATTTAGCAGCAGTTTTTTGGCTGCAGAGTTGCTATGCAGATATTTTCTTGCAACTCTAAGGCTCCTGTTCTTTATGAGTGTAAATTACATTCTTATGGAGCAATGGATTGCTTTGGTAGCAGTTAAGTGAAAGCAGGTGGCCCCTTGCCCTGCTGGGGAGCTGGGGTGTGAGCCCAGACTCCAGCCCCGAGGTGTTGCCAGGTCCCTAGCTCCGCAGGCCTGGGTTGTTACCACTGCTCTTCATGGTAAGCAGCAAGGTCAGGGCGTGTGCTAGCAAAGCCGAGCCTAGCGTTGGCTTCACAGGAACAGATTCCATTTTGATTACATTAGAGTTTTCTTTATATAGTGCAGGATGGCTTTGTAACATGGGCATCTTTCTTAGGTCCGTTTAAGTTCTGAAGAGTGCGCCGATGTTTTAAAGCGGTGGGTTGACCACCTCTGCTCTCCACAAGTCAACCAGAAGTCAAAGGCCCTCCTGGTCCTCCTCTCCCTGGGCTGCTTTTTCAGCGTGGCTGAGACACTTCACAGGTACACCCAGAGTGCTTCGTGGCTGGTCAGGGGGACGAATACTTCGTGCTCTCTTGAGACTCTGTGGAGTGGAAGGAGAAGCCTACCTTCTAGGTTTATAAAAAAAAAAAAAAATCCTACAGGGCAAGGAACAGTCCATAATCCATGTTTAGTCATCTACACTTGGTCTAGGAGCTCTATTTTCCTACCAGTATACTCGCCAAACCTAACAGGTATCTATTTAAAAAGAACATAAAAGAAGTCTTCAGAGAATCAGCTTTGAATAGAACAACTAAGATGAAGGCCAGAGAATAGTAGGAAGGATGGCAGAGAGTGTTGCCTGTGGGGATGTCCCCTCCAAAAATAATACCTATCACTTAGGGGACATTTTATTTATTTAAAACTAAAGGGGGTTGAGGCAAATATGGCAAAAGACTCCTTGTTAAATCTGGACAGTGGGTATGTGGATACTTGTCCTATCTCTGTAGATTTGTGTGTATTTCAACTATGTTACAGTTTTTGTAAATATTAATTAGAAAAAGCCTGGGGCTGGGGCTCCTGGGTGGCTCAGTTGATTAAGCATCTGACTCTTAACTTTGGCTCAGGTCGTGGTCTCAGGGTGGTGAGATCTAGCCCCGCATCAGGCCCTGCACTCAGCATGGTGTCTCTTTGTCCCTCCGCCTCTGCTCCTCCCCCTGCTCTCTCTCTCTCACTAATAAATAAATAAATGAAATCTTAAAAAGGAAGAAAGAGCCTGGGGTTAGGGACATGAGCATTGTCCCCTGCTTTCCTCTGTGAGCCAGGGCTTGGGAAGGTGCTAGGGTAACTTACTGGCACTCAGATTTCCAGGGAGAATGGGTGCAAGTCTTTATACAGAAATACACCCTTGGGTGGGTCTACCCCCAAATGCTGTAAATCACAAAGCTTAACTCACTTTGTTCTCTTGAGCAGCATGAGATACTTCGATAGAGCTGCCTTGTTTGTGGAAGCCTGTCTCAAGTATGGTGCAGTCGGAGTCACTGAGGACACAGATATCCTTTGCTGGGATGATTATGTCAAGGAGGAGACAGATGGCACGAGGGGGTTCCTCTCAGTCGTACTGCCTGGGCAAGAACTATGTTATATCAGGAATGATCCACACTCAGATTGGCCAAAGTCAGGAAAGAGGGAGGAATGAGAGAGAATCGGGAAGAAGATGAGGGCGTCGCTGGCATCAGCTCTAAGATGGATGGAGAGGCACGTGGGCTGTGAAGGGATGGGACTCTGAATTTTGTGAAGGTTTGTTTGAACGTAAAAAAAGAAATAATTCAGGAAAGGTGTAGGAGCCTGCTACTTTAAAAATAGTACTATTTAAAAGAATGTACTCCATGGAATAAAATTTATATATTTATCTGGAATATACATTCTGGAATAAATAAAAAAGACATTGTTATCCATAGTGACAGTCTAATGTGGAACCAGACTAGGCACCTCAAAGATGCATGTCATGCCGGCAGGTCACAGTGGCCCCCTGCCGACACCACTTGAGTCACATGTTTTTCTTTGAAAGGATTGGGCCTGAGGATACGGGTCCCAGTTGCCCGTGTTTGCTGAGCTCTGCTTGTTCTCATCACATCTTCTCTTGGACTTATTACATTGTGGCCTCATTTCTACATGTCGGATACTCGGTCTTCTCTGTGTGTGTATATATTTTGTTTTGTTTTGTTTTATCTGTTACTGAAAATGAAACTGAACTTGAACTTAGTGCCCTATGTCCAGACACTGGTGAAGTTGCCTCCCGTTGGAAGGGGCCATTTGGAATGTCAGAGCACAGGGAAACAGGGCTGTCTGAAACCGAACACCTCCAGGAAGGCTTTGTTAGTGGAACCTCTCACTAAGCTGTGTCTGCCCCCAAACCACCCACCACTCAGCCTTTCAGATGCCACAGGGTATGCACTTGAGTCCTCTTTCTTTTTGTAGTCTTTAGTTGTGTTAGGCTTTGAGGTAGTCTAGGAGAATGTTAGCTACATCTTCCAGAAGGAGATGCTTTGCACTCAGCTCTTGCAAAGGGTAGTAGTGGGGCACACTGCAGATTGAGACCTCGCCTCCTCCAAGCAGGAGTCGCCCTCCCACAGGGAAGCGTGTCCGTGCGCGTCCCCTGCTGCCCTGCTGTGGGCCCGCTCATCCGTCTGAGTAGCGCCACGGAGCTGGTTTCTTCCTGCCTATAGGATCTTGGTGGAGTGTAATCACATCTCTTTCTGCCCTTCTTTTCCTTAACTGTGGCTTACAGAAACTCATCTCTGCTATATATGCAGATTATGCCCGAAGTTTGAAGAACCTCGGTTTTAAGCAGGGAGCCGTTCTTTTTGCTTCAAAAGCTGGAGCGGCTGGCAGAGATTTATTGAATGAGCTGGACTCCCCCAAGCAAGAATGGACCAAAGAGTGACAGACCAGTATGTGCTGGGGAGCCTGGCCTCGCAAGCCGGACCGGGGGCTGGTCTGGCAGTGCTCATGCTCATGGCCACAGTCCGGACTGCTGAGGATGCCGTCCTCCCAGGGTCCCCAGGAGCTGCTCACCACTTCTCTGAGGCTGCAGGTGCACAGTAGCCAGTGAGCATTTACATAGTCAGGAGCAAGTTCTTCGTCCTGTGTTTATCTCAGAGAAAAACCGCAAATGCTTCAGACTTGGAAAGGGTGTAACGTTTTATACTTTTGGAGACAGCTTTAAGAGTCCCTGGAAATACTTTTAATTTTTTTAAAACTTAAAATTCAAGTGACTGAATTGTTTTTCTCATTAACTGAATGGAAAGATATTTGAAAAATCTAATAGTAAGAGAAATTTGTGAGACTTATTCCCAAATATGTGCTGTGCCTGTGTTTGTATACAATCATTCAAGAGACAGAGCAGAGATATTTCAACAGTAAAGATGACTTACCAAAGCATTCCTTGTTTCTTACCTTGAGAACATAGAACTCTTGATTCTCTGTTTTAGGCAGTTGCTACATTTTGTAATTTCAAGCTCATAGGGAAATTTTAAGCTTTATGTTTTGTTCTAGTATGTGGGGTCTTGGGTATTCTGAATTTTAACTCCTCTGATGTATTATATAACCTCCTTTTTGAACTCTGTGCTTTAATTTTCTGTCTTTGCGTTTGTCCAACAACTGAAATATGAGATGTGACTATTATAAATTATTGCTGTCTGTAGCTTACCAAAATGATAAATAAAAAGGAAATTCCAGCCCCCGAACTGCTGTGCCGGAGGCCAGGGGCTGTGCTGGCTTCTCAGGAGTCATTTCAGCTACTTACCCTCCAAAGCCCAGGCCGCTTGCTGAATCCAGAGAAATTAGAGCGTAGGAATTCCAGGTGTGCGGCCGAGGATTGGACCAAACGCCCTCACCCTGCGCGGATCTGCCTCAGAGTTCCCGAGGGAGCAGGGCTCTCGGAGGTAAGGTGGGGGAGTGGCATTCCTGTCTCCCCTCCTGGATGTCTAGGGTGGCACATCCCCTCACACCCTCCAGCTAGAGTCATAGCCTCTACCCTTAGGTATCAGCTATCCCCTCCGACAAGGGACTGAGATCCATGGAGAGAATGGGCTTATCCCAGGAATGCCTGTTCCCAGGCCAGCACTTTGGCTAAAGTTCTAAAAGAAATCCGGGATGCATTCAACAGGCCTGTAACGGGCTCACTTCCCTTGTCCTTTCTGTGCCTGGGCAGGTTTACATTGGAATTCCTTAAGGCCATGGGCAAACACAGCCCTCTCTATATTGCCTGTGGTTAAATGATTGCCCACATACATTTTGTTTATTCAACCGTCAGCTACCTAAAGGAAAAAAATATGCTGGCCTTAATAAGCAGAGGGGAAAAAAGAAATCTTACTCTAAGTGGGACATTTTGAAAATTAAATATGCTTTGGATTTGAGGCCAACAACTAAGTGATGAGGCACTGCCTGACAGGGGGAAATGGAAGAGGGAGAGCGCCTGAGGCCAAGGGCCTGAAGTCTGTCACAGTCCAGTTACCCTTCAGGACAAGATGGAGCCCGGTCTGTCAAGATACAACCGAAAGTCCCACCAAACGACCTGGGAGCCCCCCTCCATGGTGACCTTGTGGGCCGGAAGCTGACTGTTAGCTGTGCTCACCTCTGGTGAGCGTCCGGGGACAGGAACTGACGAGGATGAATGACGCTCACAGCCTGCACTTCCGTTTGTCTTTTCATGAAGGATCGTTAGGAACCTCGTGTTACTGGTGTGTGAGCAAGAGCGGCTTCCCAGGGTGAAACCCACAGCCAGAGTGGGGACGAGAGTGACAGGGACTTTGGGGCTGCAGGGCCTCCCTGTGCCCGTGCCCATGGGAGTGCTGTCAGGGCTCCGGCCCCTCCCTTGGCAGCCAGTCCAGCAGAGGTGGGAGACCTGGTGTGGGGGGCCCCTGGGTGACCCCCTCCTCCTGGCTGGGACCATGGCCTGTCTCTCACTCGTACTTTTTCCTCCTCTGTTGCTCATGTTCTGCCAATGATGGTGTGCTTTAGGCCTCTCCGCCGTCTTGCTTTAAGTATTTTCATTGCTTTGAAAGTGGTAGCAGGACATTTTGTTCTAAAATAGTTATCCGAGGGGCTCCTGGGTGGCTCAGTCGTTAAGCATCTGTCTTCGGTTCAAGTTGTGATCCCAGGGTCCTGGGATCGAGCCCCGCATCAAGCTCCCTGCTCTGCAAAGAGCCTGCTTCTCCCTCTCCCACTCCCCTTGCTTGTGCTCCCTCTTTTACTGTCTTCTCTGTCAAATAAATAAAATCTTAAAAAAAATAATAAAATAGTTATCCAAGCAGCATCTGTGCACGCCTCCTGTTCCGCACTGCTATTCCTGCTCAGAGGTCGTCGACGGAACAGACCCTGGGATAAAAACAGTGCGCCCCCAGCTGTTCAGTGCTTGGAGACGTCCGCCGGCACGAGGACAGTGTCAGGTCTCGGTGGTCACCCACCGCATCTCGTTCTCCTCAGCCCTGGCACGGGACGGAAGTGGGGTGCGGAGGTGCAGACTTGGAGGATGTGCAGCAGGACGGCTCTGCCAGCCTGAGGCGCCGCAGGAGTGCATTCTACTGGCCAGTAGGCTTCTAGTTCCTGTCCTGCTTGGAACTGATGTGACGATGCCAGTTTGTGCAAGAAAGAACTCTCTCCAGTCAAATGAAAAGGCATTTTGAATTGACCCTTGAAGGTGTTGCTGTTTTAAAAGAAGGGAAGGGAAGAAGCTGGGCTCTGGGAATCCCGTCTGAGAACTGCTGGACCAGATGGTCAGGCAAGACGGAACTTGGGGAAGCAGATCATCCTGCGGTCTTTCCTGTCCTTAAAGGATCCTTCCATGTGTTTGCTTTTGCAGCCGTGCAGGACCCACTGAAAATAACCCCCGGAAAGCCCCTCTTTTCTCTCGCTCAGGATGTCCAGTGATTCTGAAGCTCTCAGGCGAGTCCCTTCAGGCAGTTTCAAGAAGCATTTTCCTTCAGCTTTTGGCTCTCTTGCCTAAAAAGACCAAATAAACACCACCACCACCCCTTACTTTTTTTGGGGGGGGGGGACACTGAGAAATAAGACATAGTCAAGGTAATAGTAACTGTTCTAAATACCAGAGAAGGAGAGACATTCTGGGTTCCACAGGCAATTTGGGTTGGTTTTTAGCTTTCCCTTCTTCCTTATTTATTTATTTGTTTGAGTGACAGAGAGAGTGAACACAAGCAGGGGAAGCGGTAGGCAGTAGGAGAGGGAGAAGCCGGCTCCCCACTGAGCAGAGAGCTTGATCCACTGAGCCACCTGGGCGCCTCCCCCACTTCTTGCATATTTGTATTTAGCACAGCCAAGTGCAGTTAGGGAAGAGGGTTGTTCCAGACCCTGTAATGTACTGCTTCAGAAAGACTGGGCTGGAACAGGTAGTTGAGAATTTAAGATCAGATAAAAAGACATTCCTCAGTCACTGCCTTAAAAATGTAGTCCCGTTTTCTCTGCATTTATGGTATTTTTAAAGCTGAAGTGAAGTGGGCTGATGTGGGGGCAGAAGGAGGAGGGAGAGTTGCCCAGGAAGGGGCCTCTTCACTGTGACCGTCCCTCTAGGTTAAGGGTCTGCAAACTAGCCTGGGGAGCTAATCCCACGCACTGCCTGTTTTGTAAATAAAGTTTTTCTGAAACACAATCCTGCCCATCTGCTCTTTGTCTGTGGTCGTTTTCATTCAACAGAGAGATGCAGCAGAGACCATATGGTCTGAAAAGCCTAAAATATTTAAATGTCTGGCTCTTTACAGGCAAGTTTACCCACTCCTACTCAAGATCCCACCTGCTTGCTTGTGATGAAATTTCAGGTGTCCAGCTGCCCTGTTGGGTGCAGATCAGTGTGAAGCCCTTTGCGATCTTCCTGTGACCGGGTGCACTAGAACCAACCTCTTTCCAGAAAGATGTTGTTTCAGCTTCATCCCATCTGGCTCCTTTAGAGGCCCAAGTTCCCATGGTGGTGGGTCTAGGAAACTACATACCCGGGGTGACCTTAGTTGTATTCCTGACAATTCTGAGGTAAAGGGCATCAATAGATGGTAGAAAAATTTAAGCCCAAGAGCTGTTTCATATTAACATTTTAAAGCTAATCTGTTTTACTGCAGACACCTCCTAACCTGTTCTGCTGTAAAAAAAAAAAAAAAACCCTCATTGTATTCCAATCTTTTGACATCTGCGCATCATCTTTAAGCCCTACTACTTCAGGCAGGGTAGAAGCTGGAAAACGCTTTTGTCCTAAACCAGTGGCGGGCACTGCCGTTGCTGATGCGAATCGCAAATCCATAGGGTGCACACATTTCTGACCATCCCACTTGGGGAGAGAATCCTGGGTCGGGGGAACTGCAGTGACTGATGGCTCAGGCTGCGTCTAATCCATGTGGAGGACCCGGGAAGTGAAGAACGGACGAGTCTGCAATACGATCAAATGGAAGAGCTCGGGAAGAAACTGGCAAACCGCTAAACTTGCACAGACACATGGAAGGGAGTGAGGAAAGGCGGAGGCCCAAGAAACAAGATTTCTCAGGCTGATCTGTGGGAAATGACCGAGAGTTTTCTTGATAACTACCTGTCCAACAACATTCAGTTCTACAGATTGTTGGCTTCCTAGTGGTCTTCTAGAATGCATGTCAATCGGGGATTTGAACAACACGCCCTCGCTTGTCTTAAATTGCTGATCTTTGCCAGGAGTCTGCCAACGAAAAGACAGGGTGTCCTGTCAAGCAGCTAGGAAGCTGTCCCAAGAGGATAGTGTTCTAGCAAGTCGCCAAGGCAGGTCAATCCAAATGGTGGTAAGAATCTGATCTAAGTTCGTGCTTTGGGGAATGCCGATGCACATTGCAGAGGGTCTGCTGGAGCCATACTCTGGCCAACAGAATAATTCTACTGAGTCTTGGGTTTTGCCTTTTGCCTCTGAACCCACTCAGTGGTGCTTGTGAACAAACACCAGCGTCTGAAATGTGGAGTCAAGGGGAGAGTGGAGCGTGGGACAGCGTGTCCTGCCGTCAGGCTGCCTGGCCTCGCCTGTAAGAAGGTAGCAATGTTGCCCACCTCTCGAGGTGGCGGACAGAAGGACGACAGATGCAGGGGCTTGTCAGTCTAGAGGGTGCTCCAAACCCCAGTCATGATCCAGAACGGGTGTGGTCTAACCTCCCCACTCGCTGGAGATGGATGGGGTGGTCGCTTTTGCTCACGATCCAGAGCCCTGCTGCCTGGCACTGCAGGTCGGAGCTGGGATTTGGACACAAAGAAGGAAAGGTGGACTCTTCGCTTCTCGAACCTCACCCGCTCTGGCATTGTGGAAAACTTGGGAGCAGAAAGCACTTCATCTGGAGCCCAGTGGGTTGCAGTCTGTCTCTTGAGGCAGCTCTGGAAACCTCCAGCAGCTTCCAGCATTTCTGAAAATCTCCCCCATGTAGCACATCTCCTGCCTGAGACTCAGATTCCCCTTCCTACATCCCCATCTTCGTTGCTGCCCCATCGCTTACCTGGGAGAACCACCACACGCCAAGTACTTCTAGAGCCACCACCGAGGCACTTCTGGGAAAAGAGGTAGGACTGGGGCTGGAGGGGGCAGGGGGTGAAGAGCAACCCCGGGGCACAAGGGGAAGTTCACCCTGACCAGAGAAGGGCTGAACAGAATCCACTGGGGGTGACCGTAAAAGGACACTCCGCAACAACAGGAGACAGACCGGGGATGGCGCACCGCAGAGATGAAGGGGAGCAGGTTGACACGAGGTGGTATCAGCCCTGTAAGGTGGGCGGAATAGGGCCAGCAAGCATGAGCCTGGGGTGTCCAGGCAGATGAAACAACACAGGAAAAGGTGTGGTCATAAGAATGGGCCCGGGGCGCCTGGGTGGCTCAGCTGGTTAAGCGACTGCCTTCGGCTCAGGTCATGATCCTGGAGTCCCGGGATCGAGTCCCGCATCCGGCTCTCTGCTCGGTGGGGAGTCTGCTTCTCCCTCTGACCCTCTTCCCTCTCATGCTCTCTCTCTCTCATTCTCTCCCTCTCAAATAAATAAATAAAATCTTAAAAAAAAAAAAATAAGAATGGGCCTGGAGCCAACACCAGCAGTGGGTTGCCTCTTTCGGGAGTGCTGGAGCACGTCCCCTGGGGCAGGGTGGGCCCCCGTATGCTCCATGTGACTGGCTTTTTGGGAAAAGCCAGAGAGGGGGCTGGATTTAAGTCAAAGCTGCCCTCCGGCACAGGAAGCCTTCCCACCTGCCTGTGTCCTCAGGTGGCCCCCTTGACTCTGCAGAGTGTTCTAGAAGGGTTACCAACAGGCGTTGAGCAATCACATTGGAAAGTTTCCACCTTTCCTGACACATGCTGTGGGACTAAGCTCTTGACACGCGTTCTTCTCATCACTTTTCATTTCCTTTAGCAAATGCACATGGGTGTTTTACTTAAAGGCAATTCTCTGAAAACTTTTCTAAGTGGAGTGTTTAGTCTGATGACGTCTATTGTAGTTAATGAATACAGAAAAAAAGCACTTTCGAGAAAGAAAAATGACGTGTCCTTGTTTTGTATTTTCTTTTCTGAAATCTGTATTTTCTTTTCTGTTCTCCCAAGAGACAACCTCTGTCCTGCAAAGCCAGTATTTCAGTTTCTACGGGCAAGGGATGGGGAGGGTGGGGTGAGCTCTGTCACCTGCCCCCTCTCAGCCGCTCTGTTCTACCAGAGCCTGTCCCGCCCCAGCCCACCCTAGCTCTGAACTCCAGCTCTGCCGTTTGCTGGTTGTGAGACCCTAACATGTTAATCTAGCAGTCCCGTGCCTCAGTTTCCTCATCGGTACAGTGAGCTTGATGACAGTGCTTCCCTCATGGAGTCCTAAAGCTCTTGGGACAGAGCTTGGCATGATGAATATTGGGTCTCATTATTGGTGCTGTTTTGGAGAAGACCATTGTCAGCGGGAATGTGGAGGCCTCTCATTTGTTGCCCAAAGCCCAGGTCCCTAAATCAAACAACCCTCCCTTTTGGATGGTGGCCTCTCCGGGGACCTGTCCTCATTTCCTGCTCACATTAAGATCTAGTAACCCTGAACCCCACATGGAAGGGTGGTGGCTCTCTCACTGCTTCCCCCTCTCCCGAGGACTCTCTCATCTGGGACAAGGCTGGGTTCAGTCTGTAAGCTAGGCAGAGGAAGAAGGCCTGGCAATCAGCAGGAGCAAGATTTAAAGAACTGTCTTAGCATCGGCTGTTGGAAAGAATGCTTTTTCAAAACATTTTAAATGTTTTCTGTCGTTGTTTAAAAAATGTAAATTTTTAAATGCTTTTTGAATGCTCCAGGTAGATTTATTTGCAGCACTGGAAGAGGTTATACCATTTTGGTTTGGAGTACTCTCCTTTCGTAAGGAGACTACTGAACAATGCTATTGCTTTGTTTTCTGTCCTTATTTTTAATGAATAGCAGGTGCTTTGGGGGAACTGAAACCCCACCTGTGGGCTGAAAATCTAAATGTCCGTGTGCAGCGCCTGCTTCATCCCTCCATCACGGGCCTTGGGACAGACGTGGCTTCCTCCCGCCACCAAGGAGGTGGCTTTGTTCCCAAGTACGATGCGGGAAGAGAACAGTGCTTGCTCTCCGTCCTCGCGTGGGCAGGGCCTGTGACTGCTGGTCCTTGGAGTCCTGGTCTCGGGGATTCTCCTGTTCAGGCCGGCTTGCACTGCTTCGTCTACGTGGGAGTCCTGGTGGGATGAAATTCAGTTGACGAATCTCCCAACAGCCTCATGGGCCCACACGTTATGGACAAAGACTAAAACCAGGCAGGGCTTCTGATGTCATGAGTGGTGGGGATGCCGCCTGCTCTTGCAGGGGGAGGAGAGGGGGAGACCGCAGAGACAGGTCCAGAGAGGCTGCTCCCTTCGCTTGCATTTGCCTCCAGGCCCACCCCTCCCCATGCCATCCCCTTCCCCCTTTCCTGTCCCCAAACCCCAGCAACTTGGCAGCTGGCCCTCCTGGGAGAAAATTGATCCTCAGGAGGCCACTGGAGGCTACTAGGACACTAAACGGAGAAGCAAGTCCCTACTAAAGCAGAGTGGCTGGAGCTCACTGCCCCGTTCCCGGAGAGGGGTAAAGGCTAGTCCGATCATCCATAAAGACCCAGCTCCCATGTGAAGACACAGGGCGGGAGCAGCTCACTTCTGCCCTTGGAGAACCAGTGGCCAGATGGGGGCCCAGGGAAGATCACCCTTTGTGAGCCTGGATCTGGCCTGAGCAAATGCTGCTTTATCCCTCTGATCCTGAGACTGATCAGTGGTTGCAGCAATTTGATTCTAATACCGTGGTTGTGGTGGAGGGAAATGGAAGCGCCATGCCTGGGAGGTGAGTGGCCAGTAGCTTTTTACAAAGTAGTCGCCATGCTTGGAGAGTCTCTGGGCTGCGTTGGGCAGCCCAGCCCCTGGGCTCCCGGACCTTCGGACTGTGATCCCGGCAGAGAGCAAGCCCATGGCCATCCTCCCATGCCCGAGCCACGCACAGAACCCGCTGGGGGACCGCTGGCTCTCCTGTAGGGGCTGAATGGTGTCTCCCAAAATTCATGTCCCCCTGGAACCTCAGAACGTGCCCTCATTTGGAAATAGAGTCTTCGCAGACCTTGGTGATTAGATCATCAATCCATGTCTGGTGTCTTTACAAGAAGAGGAGAGGACACACAGAGAAGGTGGCCCTGGGAAGAGATTGGACAGATGCAGCCGTCAGCCGAGGAACACCAAGGAGGGGCAGAAGCCTTTAGAAGCCAGGGAGCCTCCAGAACTGTGAGAGAATACATTTCCACTGCTTTCAGCCACCAAGTGTGTGGTGGTCTGTTACGGTGGTCCTAGGACTCGAACATGCTGCCACTGACCAAAACCGAGGACCCAGAATCCCTCAGGGACTCCCCGTCACAGGGCCCACACCCCCTCCTCCCAGAATAGTAGGAATTCCAACTCCACTCTCCCGGCGGAGGGCCTCTAGCTTGCTTTTGTTTCTCTCAGAGTCTGCTTTCCAGAAGGAAAAGAAAGGCTTCCAGTTGTACCTCTGGAGCTGGAAATTTTATTTTCAACCAGCTTTCCCGAGCCGGGCTCTCCGCCTTCGGTGTTCAGCGCCTTGGTCTCAGCCGCTCTCACCACGCACTGCGGGCACATCTTTCTGCTGCTTGCTGCTGATCGGACCAACTACAGGCAGCAACAAATTCCTAAGCCCACAGCCCAGGAAAGTCTGCTTGGCCGTTGAAACCATCCAGACCCGTGATTGTGGCTCGGGGAAGATTCCACAGGTGGGAGGGACTCTGTGGTTTTAGCTTTCCAGGCTTCTAAGGCCAAGATTTTTTTTTTTTTTTTCCAGTATATCCCAACCTGTGTTCCTTGGAACCATAATGTCCTGCAAAATATTAACAAACATTTTTAAAAGCATCATCACCAAATTAGTTTGGGAAATGCCAAAATAAATAGAGTTAAATAAGTTTTTTATTGCAGACCTTCCCAAGGCCTTTAATATGCCAGATACACGTTGTGTGCCTCCAAGCAATGGATTATGGAATTTGGAATTCCTAAACCTATGTGGCCACGGTCCTTACCGTGCTCTGCGTGCTCCTGGCTGGTTGTGCTCTTTGGCACTTCCCTCCCTTCCTTCTTTCCTGCCAAGGCTTTCTCTTCCAAGTGCAAAAAAAACACCCTATCCCTCTAGTCTGCCCCCATAAATCAGTGGACAATGCCGATTTCCAGCCCGGAACCCTTGGCCAAGTCTCCCCGCAGACCATTCACTTTCAAATGACATAGAAGGTCCTCGGTAAACCAGGGCCGGCCCACCTCTCCCACTCAGCACCTGCCATTTGTGCCGTGTGACACACTGGTGGTTTTTGACCATGCAGTGTCATCATGGCGTTGCTCTTGCTGTCTCCCACGCCTCCCCTGCCTCCCCTGCCCCCCGCCACGTCTCATGCCTCTGAGCTCAGCGCAAGACCTCCTGCTCAATTCCATAATGCCCCATTCCTCAGTCTGTTTCCTCCACTGGGCTGGAGGCCCCAGGAAGGCAGGGCGGGTCTCACCCAGGCGGCATCTCTAGCATTTTCCACAGGTGTCTATACACCTGCTGCTTCATGATGGGTCAGGGTCTGGGGCATCCACAGGCCATGTGTTACTAGAGGGCAAGGTTCCTGCCACGACAGGCTGTTGGGTCCGTATCCCACTGGTTTTGGGGCCCTTTGCTTCTTGCCTTATGGGTCCGCTGTGCTTGCGATGAGCACAACCACCTTGTTTGTCGTGTCCCTTGAGCCTGGAGTATTTTATGTTTAAGGGGTATCCCTTCTAAGCACCATGGACTTGGTTTTTTTGTTTTTTATTTACTCTTTCAGTTAGAGTGCTAGACCACTTACACACAACGTAGTGACTCCATGCGATGCGGTGGAAATCTGCAATCTTTACTAACTGTTTTCAGTTTTCCCTGTTCATTTAATATCCTTTCCCCCCACTCCCTGGTCTTTCAGATGAGTATTTTTTAATACTGCATTTCCCCACTATGATCTTGTTACTTATACATTCTGTTCTATTCATTTCACAATTATCTGGGGGATTACAACACTCATCCTGACTCATTATTAAAGTCTAACATAAATTAGTACTTTTACCACTTTCCGGACAGTGAAAAGGACCTTAGAACATGCTAATTCCGTTTACCCCTCTTCTGGCTCAGGAGCTATTGTTATCATGTATTTTAATTCTATGTATATTTCAAACCTCCTCAAGACATAATTACTGTTTTACGTGGTCAGTATCCATTTAGACTTGCCTCTGCCGGGATGGGTCCTTCCTGTCTTACCCAACTGCCACCTGGGACCCTTCTCCCTCTGCCTGAAGAACACCTTCCAGTGGGGGCTTTATTCTGTGTCTCCTGGTAATGAATTCTCTCAGCTTCCATCTGTCTTCGCTGTTTTTGTTTTGCTTTCATTTCTCTTGTGGGACATTCCAAGCATACAAAAGTAGAGAAAGTAATGTAATGAACCTCTATGTACCCATAACCCAGCTTAAACAATCATCTCTCAGCTCCATTATTTTAAGGATATTTTCACTGCATAGTCTAGCCTGGTAATTAGTTTCTATTTTTTTCTTTTTTTAAAAAAAAGGTTTTATTTATTTATTTGTCAGAGAGGGAGAGAGACAGAGAGCAAGCACAAGCAGGGGGAGTGGCAGGCAGAGGCAGAGGGAGAAGAAGGCTGAGCAAGGAGCCTGATGCGGGACTCGATCCCGGGACCCTGGGATCATGACCTGAGCTGAAGGTGGACTCTTAACTGACTGAGCCACCCAGGCAACCCTAGCCTGGTAATTATTTTCTTTCTGAAGACACTCCATCATCTTCCCACAGCCACTGTTTCTATGGAGAAGCCAGTTGTCAGTCTTACTGATGCTCCTTTGAATATGCCTGTTAATCTTTGATTCTTGGACATTCTATATAAAAAACTTTGATAGAATTTGAAGGGGGCTGTCTTCCTCCAGAGGTTTCCTTTTGCCTTTTGCAGGCAGCCAAAGGGAGATGCCCTAGCAATCCCAGGTTACCTTGATCCAGTTGGGAACGGAGATGATCCCAAACGGGCTTTGAGGCTTGGGAGGGCTGGTCTATTTCTAGTTGACTCTTATTTTTAGAGCGTAGGGAGCCTTTCAGGGCCCCTAACCCCACTCTGTCCACTGCAAGGTCCACTTAGGTTCACAACCTCTCCATCACCTTTCTTTTTCTCTCTTTCTTTCTTTCTTTCTTTCTTTCTTTCTTTCTTTCTTTCTTTCTTTCTTTCTTTCTTTCTTTCTTTCTTTCTTCTTTCTTTCTTTCTTTCTTTCTTTCTTTTTCTTTGTTTCTTTCTTTCTTTCTTTCTTTCTTTCTTTCTTTCTTTCTTTCTTTCTTTCTTTTTCTTTCTTTCTTTTCTTTCTTTCTCTCTTTCTTTCTCTCCTTCTTTCTTCTTTCTTTTTCTTTCTTTCTTTCTTCTTTCTTTTCTTCTTTCTTTCTTCTTTCCTTTCTTTCATGTAGTGTTCCATGATTCATTGTTTGCATATAACACCCAGTGCTCCATTCAATATGTGCCCTCTTTAATACCCATCGCCAGGCTAAACTATCCCCCCACCCCCCTCCCCTCTAGAACCCTCAGTTTGTTTCTCAGAGTCCATAGTCTCTCATGGTTCATCTCTCCCTCCGATTGCCCCCCTTCTTCCGTAACCTCTTTTAAACACAGAAAAAAACCATTTTGGACACTTCTTGAAGAAGGCGGTAGGTAAGTCTCCAGTATCCCTGGTGCCTCTGCTGAGCAGGTCACAGGCCATAGCTGGCTCGGTGGTAACTGCCAGATAAGGTACCTTCCTCCCCATTCAGTGAAGAAGGCATGTCGTGATCTGCCCTGCCACCATTTCCCACCATGCTCACCTTCCATTCCTGAGCAAATGGCCAATAGTGTCAAGGTCCACAGTTGTTTTTTTTTCCCTAGATTTGTGGTTATCATATTTGAAGATGAAAACATACAGTGTCACTGGCTCAGGGGTATAATGAAATGTACACACATTTCTAGTGTTGCACAAAGAGCCCATGAGCAACTTGATTTGTGTTGCTTGATTTTAATATAGTTTAAGTTCAGGTGCACCAAAACTTTTTATTTTACAGATAACAGGGACCCACAGGCTCTAGAACAAATCAGAAAGGCAGACATTGCCAAGGCGGGGAGCAGTCATAAGTGTGAGTGAGACAGGCAGGGTGCAGTGCTCCCGCCCACCCTGTGTGAGGGGGTCCGGGGCCCCAGGCTCAGGAAGGAAGAGCGGGAGCCACCACCCAGCACCCGCTGCCTATTGGCACAGGAGACTAAGGCCCTGAGTGTCAGATCTGATCTTTCAAAAGAAGCTGAAAGTCCAAATAACTTCACAGAATATCCAGATTTTTAAATGTTGGCTTGATTAAAAAAAAAAAATCCTGTACAAGCCAAACAAAATACACCTCTGGGCCAAAATTGGCTTTCGTGCCGACAGTTTGTGACTCTCATAATCATGAAACCAAGAAAGCACCAGCACCACGCTTTATTTTGTAGCTTCACTATGTTCATAAGCAAAGAGCCAGAAGATGCTCAACTCTTGGGAGCACCTTGGTCTTACTGCGCTACCTACGCCCCCCACCCCGTCCCCCCTCCCCTCGCCCCTGGCACGCTTGGGTTCTAGCGTGTGTCCCAGGTGTTTCTGCCTCGTTCCTGGTCACCTGAATTGTAGGTGCAAATTTAACAACATGCATGACCCCACGGCCTCGTTCTGGTGGAGGACCGAGGGGTGGGGTCTGAGCATCAGAGGTCCGCACAGTGCCCCAGACTATTTTAATGTGCAGTCAGGGTTGAGTGTACTTGGCTTATCCCTCTCCAGTCCTGTCGGAGTGACGGTGGCCGAGAGCTGATGTGCCCAGGACAGCCACTCCATTCCTCAGAGGCCCCGATGACTTAGAAAGGGCCATCTTCCCAGCATAGGGGTGCATTGGCCTCGCCACAGACTCGTGGGCCCATTCCCCAGACTCATCACAGGGATGGGGCAAGAGCATGGGATGTGGGGCATCGGGAGATTCAGAGCGGCGTCCTTCCTGTCCCTTGTTGGCTGAATCGGGCATTTTGCTCTGCCATCTGAAGTTCCCCACTTTCAACATTTTGGTGAAGCTAATGCTGATAAAATGGAAAATGTCTGCAAGCAGCTAGGAAGCTGGAGGGCAGTGCATACCCCGACGCTGGCTTTCTGAGTGTTCTCTCATCCCCAGACAGTTCTATGTGTCCTAGCTTGGCCCTGCCCTCAGCTCCCAGGCAAACGCTCCCACGCTGCTTCAAGCAGGTCCTTGCCCCGGGGGCGATCTCCGCTCTCCTCATGCCTGCCCCGTTGTCACCAGAGCCTTGGCGGAAGGCCACGTCTGGTCCAGGGCACACGGCTGGCACGTGGCTTCACTGATGACTGGCACAGCCTGTGGGGAGGAGGCTTTGGTCCTTGTTACCAATGTCGACCCCTTGAATGCCCCTCAGAGAGGTCAGTGGTCAGTGAACGCCTAGCCCCCACCTCTCTGCTCCCCTCCCAGGCTCCAGCCAGCCCTGGCTCTCCCAGTGTGACCCCATCTCCCTGTCCCTCCTCCCCCAGTCTCTGCCCTCCTCCTGTCTGGACCTCTTAGATCCCAATTCTATGCTCTCCTGGCCCTCGGGGCATTGTTATCTCTGAGAGTGTGCGGTCATTTTCATACAAAAGCCCCAGGACACTGCCACTGTCTTCTTAAAGTGACTATATTTTCTTCTTTTTTTAAAGAGATTTTGTTTATTTGAGAGAGAGAGAGCGCGAGAGAGAGAGCGCGAGCAGGGGGAGGGGCAGAGGGAGAAGCAGACTCCCCGCTGAGCAGGGAGCCCTCCACAGGGCTCCATCCTTCAATCCTGGGACTCCAGGATCGTGACCTGAGCCAAAGGCAGACGCTGAACCATGACTGAGCCACCCAGGCGCCCCAAAGTGACCATACTTTCAATAAGAAAAATCCCGTGAAGGGGCGCCTGGGTGGCTCAGTTGGTTGAGCATCTGCCTTCAGCTCAGGTCCTGGGATCTGAGCCCCACATTGGGGCCAGCATCTCGGGGTCCTGGGATCGAGCCCCACATTGGGCTCCCTGCTCAGGAGGAAGCCTGCTTCTCCCTCTCCCTCTGTGGCTTCCCCTGCTCATGCTCTCTCTCTGTCAAAGAAAAAGAAGGGAAAGAAGGAAGGAAGGAAAAAAAGAAAGAAAGAAGAAAGAAAGAAAGAAAAGAGAAAGAAAGAAGAAAGAAAGAAAAGAAAGAAAGAAAGAAAGAGAAAGAAAAAGAAAGAAAGAAAGAAAGAAAGAAAGGAAGGAAGGAAGGAAGGAAGGAAGGAAGGAAGGAAGAAAGAAAGAAAGAAAAGAAAGAAAGAAGAAAGAAAGAAAAGAAAGAAAGATCCCTCCAGTCCAGGGTCCACTTGGGAGCGGTAGGAGGACAACCTGGCAGGTGTCAGAACGGAGCGACGTCGGAGGCACGTGGCACGGCCAGGTGCTACAGAGTGGTATCCACAGGTGAACAGAGGGCAGAAGAAAGAAGGCCAGGTCATGCTGTTCATTTAAAAATGACTGGGTGATGGACATTAAGGAGGGCACGTGACGTCATGAGCACTGGGTATTATATAAGACTGATGAATCACAGGCCTGTACCTCTGAAACCAATAACACACTATATGTTAATTATTGAATTAAACTTAAAAAAATAAAAAAATAAAAAGCGAATTACTGGGGCACCTTGGTGGCTCAGTTGGTTATCTGTATCTTGATTAATGGCTCAGGTCATGATCTCGGGGTTTTGAGGTTGAGCCTGAGGAGTCGAGTCCTGAGGATTGTCTCTCTCCCTCTGCCCCCTCCCATTTGTATAATTAATATAATGTAATGTAATATTACATATATATAGACATGAAAAAAGTCAAATCTCTACAACAAACTCTTGCTGGTCGTTATGTCTACATGGTGGGATTATAGATGGTTTAAAATGTTCACCTTATCGGTATTATCTATATATTCTAAATTTTTTAACAATAAAATTGTCTCATAATAAGTGATACTGTACTGTTTGATTCTGATGACAAAAAGACTCAGCCTACCAATCCCCAACCTGTGCGATGTCCTTCCTCGGGGCTCCCCCTGCAGCCCACAGGGGAGGGTGAGTCGCCGTGTCCCAGGCTCCCCCATAGCCCCGGGACCACCTCCCTCAGAGACTGTGGCATCACAGGGCCTGATAAGCCTCCCTCTTACTAGGCGGGGCCCTCCTGCCTATCAGCACCCGCAGAATATCCTCATCACAGTGCTGATTTTAGCTGGGACCAATTCATGTCCGCTAATTCATTTTTAGGTGCAATTTGTGGTCTACCATCTGTCTTCCCCATTGGGCTGCATCTACAAGGGTAGGAGGAATCAAATGACCCATGGCTAGCTCAGTCTTTAGAATACATGGTGAGTGCTCGATAAACAGTCACTAAGCGAGTGCATGAATGCATTCAAATTAGGACTGTCTCTGAAAGTTCAAATCCCTGTGCCTGATGATGTCAGCCATCAGATGCATCTTGTTGAAATGCAGAAATCCTGCTGGACAGCGGAGGCTCTTTGTCCCTCACTGCATTAGCACTCCCATCACCCAGATCAGAGAAAAACTTCTTACGTGTTTGTCCCTGAGGAGTCTTGCTCTCTGCAAAAGCTCTGAGCCCACCTGTGTGATGTGGGGACCCTGATGTTCTCAGAGCAGTGGCATTCCCAAATATGAGATGAAAATAAACTCCTACGTTTTTTCATCTTATTTTAATTTTGAAGTTGCACAATACGGTCAAAATATATATATACCATTTCCCCTCCGGACTTCTGTTTCCAAAGAGAGAGCAAAGGTTCTCCTGTAGCACGTGCATCAGCATCACCTGGAGGGCTTACTAAAATGCTGAACCCTGAGCCCCACCCAGAGTTTCGATTCAGAAGGTCTCGGCAGGAGGCCTGAAAAGCTGCCTTTCTAGTCCCTTCCCAGGTGATGCTGATGCTGCTGGTCCCAGCACCGCCCGTGAAGCATCCATGAGCCAGAGGACTCTGCCCGGCTGATGTGGGGCGGGGGGAGGGGGGGAGCTGCAGCCCTGCCCACCGTGCTCTGTGGCCTGAAGAAAATCACTGCCCCTTCTGGGAATCCCCTGCACTGGGGCTGCCCGGTCAGCATGTCCTAGCCAGCACTGGACAACAGAGGGCAGCAGAGATTGGGAAACGGAGTTGCTTGGACAGCTCAACCCCTCTGAACTCTGGGAGCCACTCCAGTGTCTTCTGTTGGATGGTCTGTCCGGCAGCTCAGCACTCCAAAAGCCATTAGCCGAAGGAACAACAACAACAAAATGTCCTATTTCATTTGTGCTCTCTTTTGTGACTAGGAGCAATAAATTGATGCTTTACATGGAAGCTTATTTAGTAGAGTCAGGTGATACTAAACCACTTTTATAGTCCTGCACACAGGGAAACTGAGGCCTGGAGAGGGAGAAAGGGCCCATGGCCACACATTGCAGCAGGCTCAGGATAACACATAGGCCTATCACTCCGTCCCATTGTGAGTCTTACATCCGCTCCTAGAAGAGAATCAGGCCAGGTGGCCTTGAAGTCTAGCTTTCTGCCATGGGGCTCTGGGGGGGGGGGCCCTCTGGAAGAGGCCCAGGGGCCATGCGTATGGGAAGGATGTGAGTGGTTTGATTTGAGCCCCATGAGTTTAAAGCCCCCTCCATGTGCAGCCAGAAAAGAGAGTTCCCTACAAATATTTGCCCCAGGATTCCCAAACATCTAATCAGAGACAGCCGATAATCTTGGTCTGGCCCCCCTCCAGCAGGTCTTCAAACAGAGCACCCCGTGCTCCTTTTCCAAGTATGGACCTGTTGGTGTGGGCCCACTCCCCAGTGACTCTGAGTCACCTGACCCCACTCATCAGGTCTGGGGGTGGCCCTGGGATCTGCGTGTCACACAGGCTCCCACGAGACTCAGGCTGGTCTTCCCCAGCCACACCTGGAGAATCAGTGCATGGAGGTTCAGCCTGGGTGCAGAGAAGACCAGAGGCCTGGCCAACTCTGGAAATCTCCTGTCTCTGTCCTCAGAATCACCCACCCTCCAAGAGGAGCATTCCTTGGTTCTGATAACTTCCTCCAACTCTCTCTGAGTGTCCTGATGTTTGGGACACTCAGAACAAGAGCAAAAGTGGAGGCCCCATGCCTGCACCTATTACTACAAAGTTATTAATCAAAACAACAAGCTGTCAGATAAGACATGGATTATTTTTCTACCTTGATAAATACATCTTCCTCATCATCTGGAAGGTCAGGTTTGAATTTAGAAGTCTCAAGAGTTGCCTATCAGAACATGCAGGGCTGAGAGCTGGGCTTCGGCCTGCCCCCTTTGAGGTCCGCGCCCAGCACTCTGTTGGGCCACATGAACATGTGTGAGTGCTCATGCGCGTGTACCTGCAGCCCCACACGTCCAAGTCTTGCCCCCCCACACACACACCCAGCTGTGCTGCTCCCCCACGGACAGAGGCCCACACAGGCCCAGGTACCCAAGACGAACTCTGAAAGGTCAGGGTGAAGGGCTGGTGGGCACGTCCTGGTCCTGGGAGGTCTCACCCTGCAGGCAGGGTGGAGGGAGCAGGTCCTCCCCGACCCGCCGGGGTCTCTGGCCAAGCCTGCCTCGGGGTTAGCACTGCCGGCTCTCCAGCTTTGAATACCCTGTGCTCAGTGCCCATCACTGTGCTTCACCCCCCGAAGCGTCGACGTCTCCCCTGCACACACTGGGTTCCCTCCGTGTGGGCCTGTCCTCCTCAGACCCTGGGCTCCCAACTGCTACCCTAATTCCCACAGGTGGGCTTCTCAGTTCTGAGAGAAAACGGACTTGGGAGCCTACTCCAGGAGGCTCTGAGGACCCATGGGACTTGAGGGAGGCTCAGGAGGGGGGCTGGTCAGACAGGGCAATTCAGTGGCCGTGCAGCTCCGCCCCCAGCCCCAGGGGGCTTCCAGAGACCTCCCCCCTTTAGAGAGAAGGCCAGATCCCTTCGCCACTTCCAAGGCGGTCTCCGGGGCTATGAGTCTTGGGTGTGCTCAGTGTCTTGGCCGTGCTGAGGCGGACGCGGGCCCCACCCCAGGCCGGGCCTTGGTGCTGCGGGCAGGGTAGGAGGCGGAGGGCCTGGATTACGAAAAGCTGCCAGGACAGGCCTGTTTGGGGCACCCACAGCCATGCCAGGGCTTTCTCGAGTCTCGGGGAGCCCGGTGGGACAGACGGGTGCAGAACCCAGGACTGAGCAGGCCGCGTGGAGAGGGGGCCACAGCTCGGCCCGAAGGCGGGGGCTGCGCAGTGGCCACGGGCCGGCACCCACAGCAGCTCCTTCTCCAGCCCCAGGAGAGGAGTGCGCTCCAGGCCAGGGCTGAAATGCAGCTTTCTGGGCCCCACACCGCCCCCTCTGAGTCAGTGCGGCTGGGACTCTACATTTTAACAAGTGCCCCAGAAGATTCAGACGTATGCTGAAGTGTGAGAAGCACAACTTGGAAATATTTTTCTATTCATCCAGTCAACTGGCATTTACCAAGTGTTCCCTCCCTTGACACCACCAGACTCCTGTCTCCCGCGGCTGACAAACGGCCAGCTGTCCCCAGGCAGATTCCCTCCCTCCGAGAGTCTCACCTGCAACTTCCCCTCCTCAGGGGCGCTCCTTCCGAAATGGCTGCCACCTCTAGGCCCTCTCCACCGCATCCCTTCCTCTAGCTCCTTCTTGGCCTTTACTACAGGCACCAGCTAGCTTGTTGGTGTATTTATTTTACTCATTGCTGTATCTCCCTCCCCGGAATGTAAGCCCCCCTCCACCGCCCCAGGCAAGGGCCTGATGTGTCAAGATCACGCCTCCCTCCTCAGTGTTGCTGGCATTTAACAGGCTCAGTGAATATCTGTTGAATGATGAATGGGGCCACCACGACTCCGTGGATCCCTGTCGCTTCCCAGAACGAGACAATGGGACACGGGACAAAGAAGGCATTTGAAATGAGGAAAGGTGTAGGTGGCGGAAGCCTCACGTCTTGAAGGCCCAGCATGGCGGGCCGCCAGCCTCTCTCTGGGGACACGCGCTCGTGAAAGGCAGAGAGAAAAAGAGACCAAGGGAGCTCACAGACAGGGCGTCCCCCCTCACGAGGAAGGATTCAGGGCTCAACACGCTTCCTGGGGTCGGGTCTGTACAGGTAGAAGGAAGGGGCCCCAGTCGGCTCCCAGGCTGGGCCAGCCCAAGGCCTGGCAGGAACCTTCCCTTCAGAACCTGCTTGTACGTACTTGCTCCCCTGGCATGCCTTGAATTGTTTTTTGGCTGCCTTGTTAGGAGATTCAGCTTTCTTTTAAAAAGATGAAGAAGAAAGAAAAAATAAAAAAGAACCTCCAGCAAGGGCTTGACTAGAGCTGACCCCAGAGGAGGTGGGGGCAGTAACCGATGGGCGCTACATTTGTCTAATTAATCTTCTTGTCGACAAAGTTGTTCTTTGCCGGTGCCAGCCCCTGACATCACCCCACAAGCTTGCCACACTGGTTTGTATCCAACTACAAAGGCTGCCTCTGACCCGGCCCTAAGCTCACCAACCACCCCCCAAAACGCTGCCTGGACTGGACCCCCGAGGAGACCAGAGGTCTCCCGCCAGCTTAGGGGGGCGCTGAGGAATCACAAACCTGGAGGGCTCAGGTGGCTCTCCAAACCTTAAGGAGCCTGGTTCCCAAATAAAACTCAGAGCTCCTGAGCTTCAGGTTAAACTCTGACAGGTTCAATTCCATAGGGCGGATCATGGTTGCCATGGCCGGGTTGCCCCAGTGGGAAAGCGGCAAAATCAAGTGCCTTCAGGGCCCAGGCAGGCGTGTGAGTGAGTCCGATCAGGCCTTGGGAATTCGGGGCACTGGGGTCAAAGGCTGGAGACAGGGCCAGCAGGTGGGAGGCCAATTTGCAGACTGTGCAGGTTCTGGAACCCCTGGTGGCCATCACCTGCCACTGCAAGAGTCTCTTAACATCAGGCCTCTTCTCGTCCAGGCCTTCCCGTTCCATCGCCCTCGGCTTTTATGGTCAGGATCCCCCCCCTACTGATTTCCTGCAGAGCATTCAGCACCATCCACACGCGCCCTATTTATTTGCCTGTTAACCAAGCTGCTCACCCACCAGCTTCTTAACCAAGTCGCCCGTGGATGAAATCCAGGGGCTCCGTACACTTGGATGAGGAAGCAGTTACATCATTCCTTTCGCCAACCTCTAACAGAAATTTAACGTTTTCTTCAATTATGAGTACAGGCGATTTGTCACAGCGTGTCAGCAGTGCCTGTGACTTTGTCACTAACAGAAATCATAGCTATTTGCATATCACATTGCAGTTGGGGCACTTGTCCCGAAATATCATTTGTGCCCGTCGCGACATGAAATAACAATAGTTAGCATACTGGTCTGTAGATCTTGCTACACTATATATTAACAAAGAACATGACTATTGCACAATTTAAAAAATATTTTGGGGGCTGTGTTTTAGTATAATTGGTTGCTTTGTAACTCCGTGTACCTTATTTTATGTGTTCTCAAATGTTTTGAGAAGGAGCCCAGGGGCTTCCCCGGACCGCTAAAGGGCCTAACACACTGTAAGCCATCCCTTTGGTCCACTTTTGTATCATCAGCACGCCCCGGGGGTCCTGGCGCATGGGAGGTGCTCATTACATTTTGGGGGGGCTGACTTACTGAATGAACCATAAAACCAATGAATGAATAGTGATGGGAGCTAAATATGACCTTGCCTGGGTTCAGAGACCCATGTATCTCCGAAGAAGCAGAAGGCTCTTGGGACCATTTGCCACCTGTGCTCCTTTCTTCAGGAGAAAGAAATCCATTGTCCCACCTGGAGAGGTGGGGACCCTTGTTTCCCCATTTGGTGGACTGACCAAAGTGTCCCCGCTGAGCAGGACCCTACCGGACCATTCCCTATGCTGTTACAGCCACACGGGCCTCCTGAACCCAGAGCTGGAGATCAGGGGATGTTCCCAAAAGGACGATTTGGTCCTTCCCCAACCGGGCATCACCCACCTAACTAACTCACCCTGGTTCTGGAGAAGGTTGGAGCCGGCGGTTCCAGCTGCGCTGCCCGCTCCGGCCACGCGATGGCGCTGTGCGCTCGGCCGCGGCGCATCCGCGTGTCCAGGCCCGCAGCGCGGCTGCTGCGGACTCCTGGCCGGGACTCTACGCCAGATACTCCCCGTTCGGTTCCTGCCTCCAAGCGGCCGTGGGACTCCGGGGTCTGGGAAGAGTACTCGCCGAAACCTCGCTGAGGTTAATCAGCAGCCGGTCAGTTACCCATCAGTTACTCATCAGTTACCGACCAGTTACCATCAGTTCCGTGGGGCTGGAGATCAGCCCCAGGGCCCAAGGCGTGGGAACTCGAGGGACCGCGGGCCCTGGCCGGGCAGGAGGGGGCGAGAAGGGCCGGGTTCTCAGTGCTCTGGGGCTGAAACCCCAGAAGCCGGGCTTTGAGAGCCTCTAACTCGCCGTGCACGCCCTGTGCCCTCAGAGGGGGCCATCGCGTAGAGGCTGCAGCCCTGCCGCGGGCGCAGGGTGGACTTGAATTCCAATTCCATCTCCGCCTTTGCTTCCCTTTCCTCTTTTGCAAAGTGAGGATAACAAAGGTCCGGATTAGTTGGCAGGATGGAGATGATGCTAGAAAAGGCTTACTCGGCCCAGCGCCCTGTGCTCAAGTGCACTGGGGGAACTGAAATCATCACCCTTTGTGGCCAGGGAGGCCTCGATGTCATCATCCCAAACGGGGAGAGCCTCCTGGATGGTTGTGGAATTCAGTGAAATGCATGAAAAGCTTACACGGTGGCAATGGGAGAGTTAACCCTGATGTTCCTGAAAGAGGACTGGGCGCAGGAGGCAGACACCCAGACATTCCTCTTCCTCTCTGATAATACAGCCCCCCAGGCCCTAGAAGTTCATGCCAGGGAGATGGGGTGCACACTGTACCCGGCTCTCCCATTTCTAGATGGGGGTTGCTGCTCTTAGAAAGGAAACTCGAGAAGGTGGCGAGCGTTCATTCCCAAGACCGTGGAAAACTGGTTTCTGGTCAGAGGCTCAGCACAAACCCAGCTGAGGTGTTTCAGGAAAGCCGTGGGGCGGCCTTGCTCCTGTGGCTGCCCTGGCCCCGTTCTGAGGCCCGTTCTCCCAGGCGGTGTCCCCAGCACAGAGCTCCCTCCCGGCCTGTGCCCCTGCCTGCAGTCGGTGGGGCATGCAGGCTTGAGCCCAGCTTTCCCTGAGTCAGCCAGGGCCCGGGGTGTCCATAATTAAGAGACACACGTCAAGAATGTAAATTCCTGTGGTTCCCAGCCTAGAAAGGGTTCATTTGGTGCCTCAGGACAATTACAGGCTGAGAGAGTCTGAAAGAGCCAATGTTACTGTTTAAAGTGTTATCAGTTTAATGAACTGCTTATGAACTGTTAATGCATGCAAGCGTAAACACGGCATCTGGGTTTGTATTTTATTTGTAGACTTCAAACCTGGCGCTTAGTGTTTTGAAAATGCCAATTAATGGTGTAAAATGAGAATTTCTAATAGGGAGGAAGAAGATACTTTTGTGATGTGTCCCAAAACAATCTCAAAACATATCTAACATACACACACACACTCAGATACTCACAATAAACACACACACACACACACACACACACACACACACACAATATGGACACAATGACCAAAAAGATTTTTTTTTTTCACTGAAGAAGCAGGAATTTGCAACTCTGTTCTGTGTTGTTGCAACAATTTGGTGTGTTTTTGCTGGAAGAAAGAATAAAGATTTTAAAATCAGAGGTACCATCAACACAAATTTCCCAAAAGTTGTTCTAGGAAATCTGTCATTTCTACCCATGTCCTCCAGGCCAGAAAACAGTCTACAGTAATATTTACTGCGCTTTCATGAGAAGAATTTCCAAGCTACCCCTTGAAGCAATGAAGTTGGATTTGGAGCAAATGGAACATTTTGAAATTGCTTATTTTCTTCCAAAATTTATATTTTTCTTCCTTATTTCCTGTTAAATCAGTGCCACTCATTAGCAACCATATTTTTATATTATACACTCAGCAGAATTTTCTCTCCATGACTATGTTCCAAATTAAACTTTTAAGTATCCAGAAAAAGTGTAACGAATGTTTGAGTCGGTCAGAAGTCACACTAATGAGAGAGAGAGAGAGAAACATACATACAACTTTCTTCTTCTCTTGGATAGATGTTCCTTTTTATCTGCTTCGTACTTTGGGGGTGCTTTTATTCCTTGGATCTTGAAAGGACCGTTCACAAAGCAAGAAGGCTCCGGAAAATGTGAAGATGTCCGAACTCAGAGCCATTGAAAAGTTCTGATGGGTGCTGGCTTCAGGGAAACAAAGGCGAGATTTGGATGGGGCTGCCTACAACCAGTTGCACCACGTTAGAGCTGGAAGGGAGTCCAGTCTGGAAGCCTCATTTTACAGATGGTGTGGCAGAATTCCAGAGTGCGACAACAGTGTACCCGAGATAATTTAGTGATAAAGTTGCAAGTAGAGCCCAGACCCTTTGCTGAGTGTTCTTTAATGAGCAGCTACTAGTCTCATTTTTGGGTGTCTCTCTGCCAGGGCGCATTGGAGACATGGCTAAATGCAAGCTGTTGCTTTCTAGCTACAACGAACACATGACCCTTAATAAGAAGAAGGGAACGACACAAATTAATTTCCTGTCAAGGTGGCCTTGTGAGGCCCAAGCTCTGTCTTCACCCACTCTTGTTTGCTTCTCCATCCCAAAGCCCAAGGCCAGGATGAGCAGGGAAAAATTAAGAGTGGTTTCTTGGGGGAAAGTTGTCAATTTACTCTGATCAACAAGGGTTGTATTTGGATGAGGCCTGAAGTAGAAAATTTTGGTAGCTTCATCCAGAATATTTTGAGAAGGAACTGTAGTAAAAGTATCATGCCGTTGAGGGAAAAGAAGAAAAACAAAGATATTATAAAATTTCAATAGCCAAATCAAACCATCAGCAGATGGATGGGGATAACAGAGTCTCAAACACAGGCCCTAATAGAAATACTATAGATAAAAAAATTAGTCCGTGGTTAAGATCTGTGAGGAAAGGAAGGTTAGTCAACAAATGATGTCAGGACCAACCATGTGGAAAAGATTAAAGATAATTCCTAGTTCTCCCCATATATCAAAATTAAGTCCACAGGCATTTAACAGTTATATGCAAAAATAACATAAGCATAGAAGACGTACGTAAACTTCAGATCTTGAGAGAAGGACTTTGTAGATATAAAAGCTTGGACGTAAGTTAAAAAGTAAGAGATGATTGCATCTGATCGCAGAAACTGGAACTCAGTGTAGCTCTCAGTAATGCTGGGAAGATGTTTGTGCTAAATATCACAAAGAATTTTATTTTGATGTGGAAAGGCTATTGCAAAACCTCACAAAAGTGCTGAGATGTCTGTAAGAAAAGGGACAAAGAACATGAGTCAACTGCAAAAATACCCATGGTCAGCAAACATGTACAATGTTTCCATGTCTTCATCAAAAATGGAGATCAAGCCAATCATGCAAATTCTTGTTGCCCCTTTCACCGCTGTAGGACCCGAGCTGGTCTGCTTTCCCGGTGGGAGCTCACACTGAGAGCAGCTTTCTGTGAAACAGTGATGTTCATCAAGGGCCTTAACAATGACCCTGTCATTCCACGATGTTTTCCTGTTGCTACAAACGCGCTAGAGTCAGGAAAGAGCACAAAGACGGACTTAAAAGTTTTGCCATCATGGAAAAGCAAAGTTAGCCTATATCGCCAGTAATTAGAGTTGTTTTCTTCCAAATGATGAAATATTATGCACCCATTATTATTTTTAAATGTTTTATTTATTTATTTGGGGGGGCAGGAACAAAGGGAGATGGACAAGCAGACTCCGCACTGAGCGTGGAGCCCAACACGGGGCTCAGTCCACAACCCTGAGATCACGACCTGAGCCGAAACCAAGAGTCAGTTGCTCAACCGACTGCACCACCCTGGCACCCCACACCCATTATTACTTTTTAAGATTTAAGGATATGGGGGGCACCTGGGTGGCTCAGTCGGTTAAGCGACTGCCTTCGGCTCAGGTCATGATCCTGGAGTCCCGGGATCGAGTCCCGCATCGGGCTCCCTGCTCGGCAGGGAGTCTGCTTCTCCCTCTGACCCTCCCCCCCTCTCATGCGCTCTCTCTCTGTCTCTCATTCTCTCTCTCAAATAAATAAATAAAATCTTAAAAAAAAAAAAAAAAGATTTAAGGATATGGGGAAATGACCATGATATAATTAATGCTAAGGGAAAGACTTTGGGTGTAAAACCTGTGTATACTGTATACTCTCAAAGACTGTAAACAAGCCCGAATTTTCAGTAGGAAGAGCAGGGGATCAAGTACAATTTTTATTTTCTCCTTTTATGTGCCTTCTTTATCCAAAATACAAGATATTAATTTAAGATAGAAACCATGTCATTGCAAAGAGCATGGTGTTCTCTCTCTGAGCCCCTCATGCTGACTCGGGTGTTGGTTGGTGGGGGTGGGTATTTTCCCGGGTGGTGGGGCACCGGCACGTTCTCTCACTAGAAACAGGGCCATGCTCTCACAAAGCAGACCCAGCCCTCCCACAACTCCTTGCCCACCAGTTTGTTCCATGCTAGCCAAATCCCTCAGGGCAGGTTTTCCCAGCCTTGTTAGGGAGGTAGGGCCTTCCAAACCCTAGAGAGCTGATGGCCTAAGCTGCCCACAGTGTATCTACCCCTCAGGAGGTGAGGGCACTCTCCACTACATTTTTCTGTATCACAGAAAGATACTGCCCAATTAGGGGTCCTTTTGGGTGGCTTAGAGGTTTCAGTTCTGTTTGTCCACCGTGAAGCCAGAAGGGTCTCATTCTCTGTCTTGGCCAGAGGCAAGCACAGGTAAGCTCCACAAATTTCAGTGCTTCCTGGCTCTGGGCTCCATCCCATAAACAGGAAGGAACTTTGAAACACATTCAGGAGCACCTGTTGGCCCTGCAGAGCTGACCTGTTTCAGGGTCTCCTGCAGTTCTGGGTAGGGGGTGGGCTGGGGCCAGCATCCCCCTTGTGTGCGTCTCTTTCCAACTCTATGTTCACCACATTGGCCACTGTTGGGAGTATTTACACCACGGCAATAATCAGAGTGCTTACATGGTGATTCGGGACTCTGGTGAGAGTGACTCACATGGCAGGACTGAATTACCTTTTATGACCCCACACTGAAGTCTGACAGAACCACTTCCCTGCCTTCTGTTGATTACAGTGAGTCAGAAACTCACCCAGTTGCAAGGGGAAGGGGATTAGACTCCACCTCTTGATGGGCGAGTGTCAAGTTTCTTGGAAAGTATATAGGATGAGAAATAGGATGAGAGATAAGGCTTTTGGAAAATATAATATGTCATCGAGTTTTGAAATGTAATTAGGGATTTGCCTTCAGAGGCTACAGCACATTTTTCTAGATATCCCGTAGGCATGGTTACTCTTCCTCTGATGAGGATGTATTTGATTTCTGAGAATACACAAAAGGTATTGAAAGCCAACTGTAGTAAACTAGTAGATAACTCTGCTGGATAACAATAGTATATAGAAAAAGAGATGTTAACAGCAGTAATGGGGTCAACTTTCAGATGCATCTTTACCCGGGGCCTGAAGATATTTCCAAAAGAGGATACCAAGACCCTTCTCAGCTACATCTCAGAAATAAGCAAGCAGGGCCGCCTGGGTGACTCAGTCGGTTGCACATCTGTTCAGGCCATGATCTCAGGGTCATGAGATTGAGCCCCACATCGGGCTCCATGCCCAGCTTAAAATTCTCTCTCTTTCCATCTCCCTCTGCCCCTCCCCCCAGCATTGGCTCCTGCTCCCCCACTCTCTAAAGGAAATAAATAAAATCTTAAAAAAAAAAAGAAAGAAAGAAGCTTGCAGACTTCTAAAAAGACTACTTTGAAGGGCGAGTTTTTCTGAGCTATTTGTAAATATTACCAAAGTGTTGTATTTTACTACAAAACTTGTTTCATTGCCTTGTAGCGCATTGTACCGTTCTTTTGCAAACATCAAAGTATTCATTAGCATTGTACCAGGCACATGGTAGGGACAAAGTAAATATCTGAGTGGCTGATTTGCCATCCAGAGCAAAAACAAGTCAGCCCCTGGTTCAACTCGATCCTTAGGTACTAACTGGAATTGGCCAACCATAACAAAGAGAAGCTGAGCGTTCCTCTTCAAACCTCTAAATAAAATTTAATGTGTTTAGACTGGAGGACTCAGGATATAAATGATAGTGTACATTTCTCTTGATACATATTCTTGAGTTCTTCTCTTTCCCAAGTCCAAAGTTCGAGATCTGGGCCTGTATTTCCTGTCAACCTTATGGGAGGACCCGAGTGGGTAGAAGAGTGAATGGGTACCACAGGTGCTGCTGAAGGTTTCCTTGTGGCTGGAAGGCAGAACCAGATGGACCAATGGACTTATTTCTCCTCAGGCCCCACTAAGTATTCTCTTTTGACTCTCAGGTACCACTTGACTAACTGCTCCTCAACCATCAGCTATTAAAATCCTAACCCATTCTGTCACTAGGACAAGAGAGGCCCACGGAAGTCCTTATGCATCTGTGCTTTCCCATTAGCTGGAGCTTAGAAGTGTCCACCTGTGCCCACCAAAGACTAAGGAAAGAACTCAGAATATTTTTTAGTAGGACTCATGATTGTAGGATGTTGATGCTTACATGAGATGGCAGAAACACTTCCAGCTCACCATATACCTATCATGTGTCCTCCAGCAGACCCCTTGTGGAAAGGTGGGGTCATGTGACTAGTTCTGCCCAATGGGTTGTGAGAGGAAGTGACCTGTTACTTCTGTGTTGAAGCATAAAACAGAGGGGGTGGGATATCCAAGTGTTCCCTTCCCTTTCCATGGTAATCATGGAGGTTCTACATTCCAGAGAGTATAATCCCAAATTATAGGATATATTTGTGGGTTTAGGATCATGATCAGTGTGTAGAGAGTCTAAAAGCCAACGGCAGAGGAGCTAGGAGGACACCCGGCATTTCATCTGAGATGGAAATGTACCATCAGCGTTTGCATATGTGTGTGTGTGTGTGTGTGTGCGCGTGTGCGTGTGCCTATACACCTGTAAGTTCACAGGAGTTGAGAATATGACAAATAAGGGTATTATTGCCCCATTTTGTAGTTGGCAACCCAGCGGCTCCTACTCGAGAAACTACTATCAAGTAGTAGGTTTTTATAAACAAGAAATGAAAGAAGCCAGAAAACCAACTTCAAAGGGGGAGAAGGCCAGTCATTTATTGCAATAGTGGGGAGCAAATATAGTTGTTAAAAGCACAGGATTGGAATTCTGACTGCCTGGGCTAGAATCTTTGTTTCAGCCCTCATTGAGGATATGGCCTTGGGTTCGTTATATAATCTCGACCCACCTCGCCTGGAAAGTGCTGATGTCATACTGTTGTTATAAGGATCCAAAGAAATGACTCTTAAAGGTGTGTATTGCGATTATATTTAGCCATAACAGAAGACAGTGGCTTAAAACAAAAGAAAGATAGTTATTTCCTTCAAAAGACCACAGCCAGGCCGTCCAGGCTGCTATGTTGCCCAGTGTCAGGGGCCCAGGCTCCTTCTCACCTGTTGCTTACCTTCTTCAGCCAGTGGCTTCCACCGCATGGCCCCAGATGGTCACTGAGCCTCAGTCATCAGAGCCTCACTGCGGCTAGCAGGAAGGAACGAGAGAGAGAAACAGAGGCACAGGGCTCATCTGTGCATCTCATTGACCAAAACTTAGTCCTGTGGCCACGCCTGGATGCAAGGGAGGCTTGCAGATGTTGTCTCTGTACTGGGAAGCCGCATGCCTCACTTAAAACTGTGGCTTCTAGAAAGAAAGGAAAGGGGAAAAGCAGATGTCAAGGTGTACAGTTTGCGGTCTCAAGGGTCTCAAAGGCTTGACACAGTGCTTGGTACTTAGTGAGTGGACAGTACCTGCGGACTCAACCTCTCATCAGAATCCCGCCGTGCTGGAAGCCGAGGGTCATGCCTCAAGCCCATAGTAGACCTCCCCTTCGTGCTCAGAACACTTTACTTCTGTGCTCAGTCTCCGCATACAGACTGTGATGTCTCCGCAGAGTAGCAACGACAATTTAAAAATGAGAAAAAGCAAAAGCAAGCAGGGGCATAGCCTGACTCTCATGTTCTGTGCGAGAGAAAAGAGGATTATGAGGGCCCCGGTTTGCGGGACAAGTGAGGAGATGGCCCGGGTTGTCCTAATTTTTCTCCATCCCTGAGACTCTGGTTACCTTGTTGGAAGCAGGGGCAAAAAAGAAGTGTGCTCTTGGCTCCAGCTCAGTCAGCCCTCTCGCAGAGGCTTCACCCTGCGAACATCGTCCTATATATGCCCTTGTGTTTCTAAACCGGCAGTTCTCAAAGTGTGGCCCGGGGACCCCCTGGGGTTCCCCCAAGACACTTTCACAGGATCCACTATGTCAAAACCATTTTTATAATACTACCAAGATGTTATTTGTCTTTTTTGCCTTCATGGTAGAGTTTTCCAGAGGCTGCGTCAGGTGTCATGTTGCAATGGAGTGACCACAGACGTGATGATGAGAATTTCCCTGTCTTCCATTCACCCAGATTTTGAAGAGATGGGCAAGTACATAAAATTATGCCACTCTTCTCAGCTGACATTTTTGTTCTGGAAAATATAGTTGTTGTTTTGTTTTGTTTTTTTCATAAAAATGTGGTACATACATTAATATGTAAAGGGATTATTGTGTTATTTTCAGTGAATTAATAACTTTTTAAGCGTTTCATAGAATTAATTTCAAATATGGCACATTTCAATAGATACAACCCACATTCAGCAAAAGTTCTCTTAGGTCTTCAGTGGTTTTCAAGATGGAAAAGCGTTCTGAGGCCAGGTAGTTGGAGGACCACTATTCTCAACAAAAGAATTTTTGCGCTACTCGTGTCTGTATGTGCACACACCTACACTTAAAGTATGTTGTGACCAAGAATCCTATCCTACCTCCAGGCAAGAAGTTGGCAAATTTTCCTATAAGGGCCAGGGAGTTAATATTTTAGGTTTTGGGGGCTGACCCTTCTCCGTAGGAATCACTCCGCTCCCCGGTAATACAGCAGAATCCGCCATAGCCGATCGGTGACAAATGGGCGTGGCTACGTTCCAACAACATTTTTTATGGACACTGAAATTTGAACTCTGCATAATCTTCACGTGTCACAAAATATTATTCTTCTGCAAATATTTTTCTTCTTCCACATAAATAGATTTATAAATCAGATAACATCCTTGTTTCCTACTTTTTAGTTGGGAAAATATGATTAACCATGCTACATCAATGCCGTTGGTGGCCTTCCGATTTAATGAGTGGTAAAAGATCAAGGGTGACATCTGGAGTTTGCTCTTCTGTGAGGGATGCTTGTGCCTCCATCCCTCCAGAGGGATGCCTGTGAGAACCAGCCTTTAGCAGGACAGGGAAAGATACTGGTTATAAGAAAGAAGAAACAGAAAATCCAGGATCCTGACCTGGGGTCCAAATTGTATAACCACCTCTGACTTTCTTCCCATTCATTCAACACGCACTGCATTTATTTTATTTTATTTGTTTAAAGATTTTATTTATTTATTTGAGAGAGAGAGAGAGAGAGCATGAGAGGGGAGAGGGTCAGAGGGAGAAGCAGACTCCCTGCTGAGCAGGGAGCCTGACGTGGGACTCGATCCCGGGACTCCAGGATCATGACCTGAGCCGAAGGCAGTCGCTTAACCAACTGAGCCACCCAGGCGCCCACGCACAGCATTTATTGAGTGTTTACTACATACTAGGGGTATCACAAGTGAAAAGATAAAAAATTTGGATCCTCTTTTCTATAGAGACTTTCTGGACCAATTCTTATGAATCTGCAAACATGAGATCCATGAATAGTGAGGGTCGACGCATGTCAAGGTGTTGTCGATACCCGAAAAGATGTCGGGCAGGAAACTGGTGTGCTCCTTCTGGAGGGCAGTTGGGCCCTGCATCCCTAAAATCTTTAACTATGACAGCCCAACTTCTGGGAAGTATCCAGAGAAAATCATCAGGCAAGGGAGTGAAAGCTGTGCAAGGATGTGCGTCAATGTGCAGGGATGCTCATCGGAGAGCTGTTAAAACAGAATGCCCTGCACTTGTGAAAAATAATGGATTAGGTGAATACTTGTTACTACGAAGAGAAGTTCATGAAATGATGAACAGCGAAACTATAGTCAAACAACACCTATGCTGCAATCCCGTTTTTGTGAATAGATTTATTCCATTTATGGTGTATGATATCGACATACCCAGTTTATATGACAGATACATTGAATGTATGGGTAGAAAAAAATCTGGAAGGATATAGATCCACAAGTTGCCATATCTGGGAGTTTAGATTATAGATGAATTTAATTACATTCTTTGTACTTCTTGGGGTTTTATAAGTTTTTTACAATGCAAGATCTACCTTTATAGCTAGAAATGTATTCTTTGATAATGACAGTTTGGGGGTTGCTTACTCGATGCCAGGCACTGGGCCATGTTCCTCTACTCTTCAATTTGTATTAAAGCTTGATGAAAAATTAGTTGTTTCTATTTTATGATTTGTAGTAAAAGTAGAAAAAAATCTCAAGATTCCCGAGCTTCGCTCCACAGATTTGGAAGGCTCTGGAGGGCCGGCTCCCGCTGATGGGCCTTGCTGCTGCTCTGGGAACCAGAATCATGGGAGGAGATTCTGGCCCAAATGCCCGTTTCTCAGAAAAGTGCTGAGGTCTGAGTCTTCCCCGCCAGGGCAGAATTCCTGGGGTTTGGCCGCAGGGGCAGGGTGAACGGATTCAGGCAGGAATTCTGTCTCCTTCTTTGTTTTTAAAAGAAATAGCCACTGTCTAAACTGGGTTGAGCCCAGTATTATCTGGTTTTCTTCAAAGGCTGAGCACAGATGAGCTGCTGCTATTTAGTTATGTGGGACTGTCTGGGGGAAGGGGTTTCTGGGGACCGTGTGCTCAGCCCAGACCTGAGTCAGTTGTCAGCAGGGCCCATCACTGCACGAGGATGCACGTGCATCGGCGTGAGAGTTTCTGCTTGTAACTTATCCTTTGGAGCAAGGCTATATCCCCAACCTGGATTTTTTCGAACAGTCAACAAATCAAAAATATGGCCAAAGGTGGTAACGGGAGACGACTTCAGGCTCCAGCCCTTTGTGCATGGCACCCTTCCCCAGTACCAGCCTCTGCAGGACGATGCTTGACAAGTCCTCAGCTTTCCAGTTTTTTCTTTTTTACTCAACTTCTTATAAACTGCGGAGTCTGCTAGATTTGAAGCCAGACTAGGCTGCAAGTCCCGCTCTGCTACCTTTCCGCCTGTGTGATCTCGAATGAAGTCCCCAGCTCTTTCTGGCCCTCAGTTTACCCACTTGAAAAATTAGACCTAAATATTAGGTCATGTTTTGATTTGTTGACTGTTTAAAAAACAAAAAAGACAGGTTGGGAATATAACAATGAGGTCCCATCCTTGAGACTGGGTTATTCTCCTTCCCACTGAGGTGCAGCATCGGTGAAGGCAAGCACAATGTTTGGATGTGGGCGATGTTAAAAGCACCAGAATTAAACGGCTACACGATTTTCAGCACCAATGCGCTGAGCTGGGGTATTTCCGTGGGCAGGAGTGAGGGAGGGGGGCTTCCAAAATTATACCACACAGGGGTCCCCTGACCTACATAAAACAAGTCAGTACCCCCTGGGGCTGGCCGATTGGAGCTCCTCAGATCACGTGGCAGAATTAGGCACGGTGTATGGTTCTTTTCAGGGAGCAGATTCTCCAAGAACGGGGTAAATGTCAGTTTCATGAAAATCCATTCTCAAAGCCCCCATGAACTTCTCAATCATCTGCTCCCCCTTCCCACTGCCCCAGCCCCAGCTCTCCCAGAGCGCCGGAGGCGCTTCTGAGATCAGAGAGCATAATTACAAATGCACTGGGGCTCTGGGGATGGTTTACAGCTTAATTAGCTCCCGTCCCTGCACTATCTCTGTTTCTCGGCCTTACGCTCAGTGCAGGAGTCCTGACTGCCAAAGCATTCGGAGCAGGAGCCTCCTGGCTTGTTAACACTCTCTCCCTCCTGGTCCCTCCTGACACTCACATCCAGGTTGCAATTAGGCCCAGTCCAGGAGAGGGAGAGGCCTCTGTTTGGGCATCCGGAGCTGGGGGTCGGGGGTGGGGGCGGGGAGCTGCTTGTCTGAGCCAGCCCGGAGGTGAGGCACGGAGGAATGTGGAGTGGGGCGGTTGCTGGAGCATGCACCTGCCTGGCCCAGCCCAGGTCAGGAGGCTGCAGGCTGCAGGTGTGTTTCCTGGGGCGCCTGGCAGGGGCCAGGCATTGAAGACACCTGGGGTTAGAGGGGCTCATACACTTGGGGGGGTGGGGGAGGAATGGCCCCCAGGCGTGAGCACTCTGGGCAGCACCAGCCAGGCCCCTGGAAGGGGCTTTGGGCTGTACAACACCGAGGATCAACTGTACAATCCCACCTGGAGGGCCCCTCTCAAAGTACAAACCATACTTGATTACTTGGCCCTCATGACTTCCTGGTGGCTGTCACTGAGTTTCTGGCTTGAGCTGAATTACTCTACCCTGAAGGGAACTCACTCCCCTCCCCTCTGGGAGAGGAGGGAGCTGGAGGAAGAATCTAGCTCGGAGGCAGAAAAGAGAAGCCCTTAGCTGAGTACTGCTGCCGGTCTGAGAAGCCTTGCCTCCCTGCCCTGGAGCCCCCCAGGGCCCCCCCAACCCTCGGTCCCCAGCCTCGGGGTGTCTGCAGGGGCTCTAGAGGCACTGGGCTTACTTAGGACCCAGACCCCACAGAAGGGCTTAAGCCACAGCCCTCCTTCAAAGAGAGGGAGTGAAAAACAGAACTGAAAGGAATACCTGTTGAATGCAACGCCTACAAAACAGAACGCATTTAGAATCGACCCTCACTTGACTTCAGAATTCATACAAAGATGTGTTCTAATATTAGCAGAGACGTATTTTAACCTGTTTGACATTCTGGGTGAGGGTCTGACCTCACTGTTGGGGATACACGTCCTTGTCAAGGGACCCTCAGCGCTCACCCCATCAGGTTCCCCCACAAACCTGCCAGGTTCCGGGGGCCTGTGCGGCAGACAGGGGGCTCCTTCCTTCAGGAAGGACTAGGGGAAGTGTTGGAGTGAGCGGGAGAGCTTCCCATCCAAGGCCTCTTCTCTCTGGGCAGTAATTCTCCACCCTGCCCGCTCTCGGGCACTGAGAATACGCACTGTGCCTCGTCCAGCCCTGAACCAGGCTACAATTCCCTGCCTTGTAAGGATTTAGACCTTGAACACGCATTGCCTGGATGCCCACCCACATGCCTGGCGGGTGCTCTTTTTGGGGTGCTCGGAGGCTGGCAGGGGAGACAATGACAGCACCACCGGGAAAGCTCCAGAGCGGGCGGGGATACGGAGTGTTTCGAGGCCTGGAGAGCACGAGAATCATTCTAGCCAAAGTTGGAGAGACCGCACGCAGGAGGTGTCTGTGGCTGGGGCTCTGAAATGGCGGGGTGGCCCTGGGCTCAGGCCTGAGAGAGGGTGGGAGGCCGGCCAGGGGCTCAGGCTGTGTGTGTGTGTCTGTGTGTCTGTGTGCGGACTGCGACCTGACCGAGGGGCCCTGCGTGTTGCTCCAGCAACCAGGAGGGGATCACCCAGTGTCTGGGAGCCGCACACGGAGCCGGAGCCGACAAGGGAACAGGCTCTGGTTTCCATGCTGCCCAGTAGAGGCTGGTGGGGAGGGGAGGCAGGAGGGAGGCTGCCTCCACTGACCTGTTTTCGGCAACATCTTCGCTACCCGGGAGCCACAACCACGAGTGGTCACACCGCTGTGCATCCTTCCATGGCACTCTAGGGCTCCCTTGTACCTTTCCGCCTATACACTAGAGATGTTTCCACGGAAGCTCGAGCTGGGTTTGGACCTAGCTCCAGAGCCAGCCAGAAGCCCCCAGGCCTTGCTGCCCCAGGTGTGGTTGGTCCCGGAGCCCACAGCATCAGCGGCTCCCGGGGAGCTTGTTAGGAACGCAGAATCTCAGGCCCAGCCCCAGACCCACTGGATCTGATTTCTCTGGCTCACCAGAGTGTTGGGACTTCCCGAGGGTTTCTGGGCCAACGGTGGTCCCTGCCTGGGGCAATATGGCCTCAAGGATGGACCCTCTCATGCCCAGGCTCAGGCCACGGAGGACGGGGGGGGCGGGGGGGGGGTGCAAACCAGGGGCACAGCAAGCCTTCAGCTTAGTTTTTCCCATATTCCAGGTGGGAGGCCAGGCGAAAGGGGCTCGGTTACTGGCAGGCCCAGGCCTCATCAGGCGCACAGTCAAGACACACAACAGGGGGCGCCTGGGTGGCTCAGTCGGTTAAGCGACTGCCTTTGGCTCAGGTCATGATCCTGGAGTCCCCAGATGGAGTCCCACATCGGGCTCCCTGTTCAGCAGATAGTCTGCTTCTCCCTCTGACCCTTCCCCCTCTCATGTGCTCTCTCTCTCTCTTTCTCATTCTCGCTCTCTCAAATAAATAAATAAATAAAATCTTAAAAAAAAAAAGAGAGACACACAACAGCCCAGGAATGCAGGTGAGCCAGGGTGCCGCAGAGCATTGGTCATCCCTGCCTCCACAAGTTCCGCGAGCTTCACTGAGCAGCGGCCTGTGCAGGCGGAGTCCTGTCCGTGCTGGCAGTACCCGCGACTGTCTGGGTTCGCTTTCCCTTTGGCCCCAGAGAAGGAGCTGCCACACAGAGTTTAGCCGGGTGAAGTCACTGGGCTCGAATTGGCTCGCACTGTATCCACAGATGCAAAGAATAACCAGTTTAATGTGTGTGTGTGCGCACGCGGGTGTGTGTGTGCGCGCGCGTGTGCACGGGGTGGTGTGTGCGCGCGCGTGCGTGCGTGCGTGCGTGTACGGGGTGCTGTGTGTGTGCGCGCGCGGGTGTGTGTGTGTGTGTGTGCAGGTGTGTGTGTGTGTGTGCGCGCGCGGGTGTGTGTGTGTGTAAGGGGTGGGGCTGCTGAAATAGGATGCCCCCTGTGGAAGGGAAATGTTGCTTTTCTGCAGGTCAGAGCAAGAGAGGAGCTTCGCACCACATTTAGGGCCTTGAGCATTTGAAAACAATAAAAAGGGAAAGTTTTGAATTAAAATTTATGGTCTGGGAGGAGCTGGTGTAGTGGGCAAACTGACGCCAGGCAGGCTGCAGGGGCTGGGAGAAACTGAACACCAGAGTCCCCCGGGGTGAGAGGGACAGCTCTCCCACAGCGGCCCATGAGGGGGCCTCTCTGGGCCAGCAGCCTCCTAGCTCTCCCCAACACTCCCCAGCTCTCCCCAACACTCCCCAGCTCTCCCCAACACTCCCCAGCTCTCCCTAGCTCTTCCCAGCTCTCCCCAACACTCCCCAGCTCTCCTCAGCTCTCCCCAACACTCCCCAGCTCTCCCCAACACTCCCCAGCTCTCCCCAGCTCTCCCCAACACTCCCCAGCTCTCCCAGCTCTCCCCAACACTCCCCAGCTCTCCCCAGCTCTCCCCAACACTCCCCAGCTCTCCCTGTACTGGCAGCTCCTGTGGGAGTGTTTACAAGATGCTGGTGGCCCTCAGCCCTACAGACCAAGCCAATCTGAATTTCCCAGGTGGGGGGCCCACTCCCTGGCAGGGTTCCAAAGCTCTCTGGGTGCTTTTAATGTGACACCAGGGTTGAGAACCACTGGCTGAGGCCGAGGACCCCAGAGCTGGACAAAAGGGGACAAGCTTCTCCTTTCTGTCCTGTGGCCCTCCCCTCTGCTGGGGGCAAAGGTCCCTGCCTCAGTGGGTGCAGGAAGGGTGATGTTGAGCATTGAGGTCTTTGTGAGTTTCATCCACCTGTAGAGGGCCCAAAATGAAGAGGGAGGGCAGGTCTGACACATTCATCTGCAGGAATGGGTATCGATTCAGCAGACGTCCCCAGCCCTCCTGGCCTCTGAGCAACAGGGACTTTTCTGATTTCCATCTCGGTAGCACCTGTCAAAGAGCTCGTACATCCATGGTCTTAACCCGTGTATTAGTTTTCTATTGAGGAGGTAACAAATTATCGCAAATGTCCTGACTTGCAACAACACAAGCCTATCTTACATCTTTGTGGGTTAGAAGGCCAACACAGGCATACCAGGCTAAACTCAAGGCGGTGACAGGTGGCGTTCCTTCTGGAAGCTCTCGGAGAAAATTTGTAGAGGCCCTCAGCTCTTCCTTCCACACCCCCCGCCCCCAGAAGGAGAGCGCCATTTTGAGCACCACCAACACTTGTCAATGGAGTCCTCACCAAGAGCTCAGAAAACTCTAACTTCCCTGGGCACCTGGGTGGCTCAGTTGGTTAAGAAAACTCTAACTTCCCTTTGCTTCCCCAGAGAGTGTAGGTCCCTCGCCCCATCTTCAATCCATAGGTTCAAAGATGACCAATTTCAAGTGCTAGACTACTAGCAAAATGAAGACAATTACTCTTTTGCTTGCATATTTTTAGATTTTAAGATCAAATAATAGCATGCCAAGCCAAATCCTTGGGTGTGTTTTGGATGAGCCTGAGCCCTGTCGGCTGCTACCACAGCCCAGCAGGAGCCAATGGACAGGAAGGAGCCCACACATGGAGGAGTTCGGGCTCCTCTGGAGGCGATCACCACCATCACTGGTGTCAGGCGGGAGGTTTCTTTTTCTCGCTAGTCTCTGCTGACCCCTGAGGTGGCAGGTGGGGCTGGGACCGCCATTATCTGCAGAAGGTCTGAAATATGGGAACAGGACCTGCCTCTTTCCTCAGAGCTTTCGAAGCTTATTTACAAAGCCCTCCAGTTCCTAGGTCGAAAGTGCTCACCGCAAGACCTAAGATATCCTCAGAACGTTCCAGGCCCCAGTCAATATTTATAACCTGGGACTTCGGCTCACGTGGCTTCATGAGACTGTTTGAGCTCCACTTAACTTCTGCACATTGATCATCTGCAGGAGACCTTTTACTCGCTGGCCCCTCACTCTTTATTATACTGCGCAACTGGGAATACACTTGACTTTCAAAGGCTCAACTTGTGCCATTCAAAGGAAACATGCCCACCTCGTTCTTAAGCCCTATCTTGTTCCCCTGCACTCTGAATAAACATTACTCAATAGCCAAAGTTACTTAAGCATCAATCACTTCCACTTCAAGGAGAAGGTAAAGGGAACAAAGATGTAACAGCACAAAAAGATTGAAATTTAACCACTGCTGGGTGCTTTCCAAGCTTGTTCACATTAGTTCTTCAAAAAGAAGCCCCAGAGAACTGGTTACTTCGAGTTCACTGAAATTCTCTTCCTCTCAAGAATTACACTTGAGTGTGAGGCAAGTCATTCCGGAAGCCCCAGACAGGTGGCAAACTTGACCAGTATGTATTTGCTCTCTCTCCCCTCTGGAGAAATTTCCACACACCTTTGACGTTCCTTTTCTCTTTGATGTGCCTTCCCTTGAATGGATCTCTGACCCAGGCCTCCACTGCACCTCCCTCCAATACATGTTCCAGTCCACGAGCTCTCACTCCTTCTTTCCTTTCCCTCTACTCACCCACGTGCTCAGATTTCACTGACGAATGTCCATGATTAGCTGTGAGCTGCAGAACCAGGGACAGTGGTTTTCTGGGGGTGGCCACAGACTGCCTACACTCCACTCACCTGGATTTGTTAGGCATGAAGATCCCCCAACCTCACTACCTCAACTCAGCTGGACTCTGGGAAGTGGGCCAGGGAATCTTGTGCATTTCACAAGCTCACGGAGTGACCCTTCCACCCAGTTAGGGATCCACTTTTACTGAGGGGGAGCAGCATGGTTTTGAAGTCGGAAAAACCCCGGCTGGATTCTGTGCTTTGCTCTTTACTAGGGGCATGATTTTTTAAAACAGCTTTATTGAGATATATATACCATGCAATCCACACATATACTTTGTTCATTGGTTTCTAGTATATTCACAGAGTTGTGCCATCATCCATACAATCAATTTTAGAACATTTTTACTACCCCAAGTGAAAAAACCTGTGCCCATGAGCAGTCACTCTCCATTTACCCTTAACCCCTCAGCCCTAAGCATCCACTAATCTGCCTTCTGTCTCTATGAATTTGCCTGTGCTAGATATTTCGTATCAACGGAATCAGACAATAGGTGGCTATTTGCATCTGGGTTCTTTCATTTAGCATAATGTTTTCAAGGTTCATCTATGTTGTTGTGTGTCACTACTTCATTCTTTTTTATGGCTAATATTCCAATGCGTGGATATACCACCTTACATTTATCCAGTTATTTGTTGATGGACACTTGGGTTGTTTCCCTTTTTTGGCTATTATGAATAAGACTGCTGAAGACACTTGTGTGCCATATTTTGCACGGATGCATGCTTACATTTCTCTTGTGCCTGGGAGTGCAATTGCTGAGTCGTGTGGTAACTCGATGCATATACCATTTTGAGGAACTGCCAGATTGTTTTCCAAAGTGGCAGCCCCACTTTACTTTCCCACCAGCTGTGCATGAAGGTTGCAATTTCTCTACAGCCTTCCCAATACATGGTTTGCCCATCTTTTTAACAAATTATTATTATTATAACCATCCTAGTGGGTGTGAAGAGGCCTCTCACTGTGGTTTTGATTTGCACATCTCTAATGGATAATGACATTGAGTATCTTCTCATGCACCTATTGGCCACTTGTGTATCTTCTTTGGAGTAGCACATGATTTGGGAAGGTATGTCATCCTGAAGCTTTAGTTTTCTTGCCTGTGAAACTGACATAATTGCAAGGTGATTGAATGAGGTAATGGAGCTGGGGTCCACGGTACATAGTAAGCACTTAACAAATGCTTACCCTTTCACACCATTGATTTGAAACATATTAACCTACCTAGGCTCAACCATGATTCCCATAATTCCTTTTCCTATATGGCTCCGGCTTTGGACTGACCACAGGAGACATCTATGGGAAATTTGGGAGACACAATGGTGCAGTGGCCATTTTATACTCTTGAAGGTTGGTATAGGGCGCTTTGTTGGCCTGGGGCAGCTTTGTCAGTGCCCTCTGGGTCTCCTTCTTCAACGTCTTTAAGTCCTGGACCAGGTACCTATGATTTCCGTGGCTCAGTGCCCACTTCCTCTGACAGGTCACCCATGTCATCAAAGTTGCATGGGAGACAGGTTTGGGTTCCAGCGCCCCTGGTGCATTGCAGCTGATCCTTGCTCTCCTGCTTAGGAGAGCATCAGCTTTCTTTCCTCACTGCTGGTCTGGCTGACCTAATCCACTTCAGGCTCAACACCAGAGGCAAAAACAGCCTTGCACAGAATTTTCCACCGGATTCCAGTATTGCATAAAACCCAATTCCTATAATAAATCCTTGATTCTCTATCCCTCAGAGTGAATCTACTCTTCTGAGTGAATCCTGGGTAATTCGATCACCAAGGGTAGTTATGGAGCCTCCCCCTCTAGAGAAAACAGCAACCAAGACTCATGAAATGTGGTCTTCCCAGAGAAAGTAAATGTGGTCACCTGGAGTTCTTCCAGGACTGGTAACCCCAGGTCTCCCCAGGCAGAGGGAGGCAGAGAGAAACACCACCTGCCCCTCCTGTATTAGTTTGTTATTACTGCTGTAAGAAATTACTACAGACTTCATGGCTTAAATCAACACATATTTATTATCCTACAGTTCTAGAGGTCATAAGTTCAAAGTGGGTCTCATTGGGTTAAAATTATGGAGTCCTCAGGGCCACATTCCTTCTGGAGGCTCTAGGAAAGAATCTGTTTCCTTGCCTTTTTTAGCTTCTAGAGGCCACCCACACTCTTTGGCTCATGACATTTTTCTCCATCTTCAAAGCAGTAGCATCTTCAAACTCTCACAATGACTTTCTTGCCTTCCCTTACAAGGACTCTTGTAATTATATTATGCCAACCCCTATAAACTGGAACAATCAGTCCATCTCAAGATCCTTAACCACAGCTGCATTGCATTCACAGGTTCTGAGGATTAGGACCAGTGGATCTTTGGGGGCTATTATCCTGCTGGCCACGCCCCCAGATTTACACTCCTCACCTCCTCCAAGCTGCTCAGTGCCCCTGGAGACCGACCTGTAGCAATTGCATCTAGTGGCTCCCTTGTTCTCTCGTTTCTGGTGGGACTCAACCAACGGAAGCATCAGCAAAGATCAGAAAATAGAGAAGATCCCCCAGTTCCTCTCCGTGGCGGGCTGTGGATGGGTGCATCCCTCTCCCAAAGCACACAGCACCTGGCAGTCAGGCCCTTCCCCCTCTACACAGCTGCAGACTCAGGTCCACTGTTCCTCTCTCTCTTCTGTCCCCAGGCTTAGGGATGGTAACAGCGCCCCTGCCTGCCTTGCCCCAAGGTCCTGCACCATTCCTTGTTGGTTTCCTTTAACTCTGCACACACCTCTTGCAAAAGTTCCTGTCAGACATAAATACAACTGCTAAAACTATAAAACTCTTAGAACACATGGGTAAGTCTTCATGACTTTGGATTTATCAATATTCTTAGATGACCAAAAAAAAAGCACAATCAACAAAAGAAAAAAAATAGATAAACTGGATTTCATCAAAATGAAAAACTTTGGCCCATCAAAGAACACTAGCAGGAAAGTGAAAAGACAACCAACAGAGCAGGAGAAAGCATTTGCAAATCAGATATCTGAGAAGAGTCTAATATCCAGAATATATAAAGAACTGTTATAACTCAATAATAAAAAGACAAAGAGCCCAATTAATAAATGGGGCAGAGGATCTGAGTAGGCATTTCTCCAAAGAAAATATGGCCAGCCAGCAGGCACATGAAAAGATGTTTACTTATCCTTATCAGTAGGGAGATGCAAATCAAAACACAGTGAGGTACCACTTCACACACACTCGGCTGGCTATCATGGAAACAAAAGAAAAAAATCAAGTATGGGTGAGGGTGTAGAGAAAGTGGAACCCTCATACCTTGCTACTGGGAATGTCCAATGGAAGAGCCACCGTGGAGAACAGTCTAGTAGCTCCTCAACAAGTTAAACATAGATTTGCCATGTGACCAGCAATTGTATTCCTAGGTATATACCCCAAAGAACTAAAGATAAGCGTTCAAATAAAAACTAGTAGGAATGTTCACCACTAGCATTATTCACAATAGCCAAAAGGTAGAAGCAATTCAAATGTACACCAATGGATGAATGGATGAAAAAAATGCATGCTAACTATACAGTGCAATATTATTGGGCAGTTCAAAGGCACGAAGTCCTGATAGATGCTACAACATAGATGAGCCCTGGGAAGGGGTGCTAAGTAGAAGGAGCCAGACAGGCGTGGTCATATATTAGTATATGATTGCACCTATATGGAATGTCCCAGAATAGGCAAATCCATAGAGACAGGAAGCAGATGAGTGATTTTTCAGGGACTGTGGGGAAATAGAATGGGAGGGATTGCTTAATACATACATGGTTTCCTTTTGGGGGGGATGAAAATGTTCTGGAACTAGATAGTGGTAATTGTTGCACAACGTTGTGAACGTACTAAATACCAATGAATCATACAGTTTAAAATGGTTTATATGGTAGTTTTATGGTATGTGTACAAAAATTCTTTTTAAAATTATTTTAAATGTGCTATATGACTCCTGCCATGACGAAGCCCCCGGACTCTGGAGATCCCACCAAGGTGACATCACTTCTACAGCTGGACCCTCTACCTCAGCTGGTCCAACCCATGATGGGAGCCACTGCTGTTTACTTCTGGGAGGATCCTTCCTGTAAAAGAATGTCTTCTCCTGGAAATGTAAACAATTCAATCCTCTGCAGAAGAGGGTCAGTTCATCTCAGCAGCCTTTGTTGACCAGAGCATGGCATGGAGAGCAGAGCAGCTGGTTTGAGGCACAGATTCCAGAAACTTCTTGAGTAATATTGGGAACATACTTGAGGTCACCCTGGGCACTTCTGACATCTCCGCTGCGGAGATGAGGAGAGTCTGTTCTGTATTCTCCTTCGGGGTCAGGGGTGAGTAACCAAGTGATCTCACGCTACCCCCAGACAGTCTGCCGAGAGGAAAGACTATTTTGCTAGAGATGAGGCCTGGGCAGAAGGTTCCAGAGGCCAACTTAACGGAAAGCTCTTGTCTCCTAAGTCGTGTGGGATTCCTTGGCCAGGGAAGCAAGCCTTCCCTCACTCTCTCCCCCACTACCCCCAAGGATACCAGGCCCTTCCTGGCTGGTTATTCAGGTGGAGGCCCTGGCTCTAGCCTGACGTGCTCCTTGGGCAGTGTCTTCTCTGTCACCTCTCCTTCCTGACTCACTTACTCAGAATCTCCAGAAATACTCTCTCCTCCCGGGCTCAGGTTAGGCCAATCTTTCCTGGATTTATAATATTCACCTCCTGCTGTTCACTCCATTCTGGCCCCCATTTTGCTCCCTGTCATTTCTGACCTTTAGTCAACTGTATTTCTATTTCTTTGCTCCCTGTCTAAGAGGGTCAACCCCTCTGTTCATTACCCATGGATCCTCTCAACCAGCTCCATCATGGGAGCAGAAAACACCTGCTTCTAGATCCTTCTCACAGTAGATAATGCTTGTGTCCTGCAAAAGAGCCAATGCACAGAGCCTACAGAGTGGAGGCCTGTTCATTGTCCAGGGCTGTTTATCACAATGTGACACAGAGTTCAAGGTTTCTGCCAGCTGGGCTACTTCCCAATATGCTGGAGGGGGGTGCACTTCAAATGCCTAGAGAGACCTCCAATTTATGGGGGTTTAAGATCAAAACAACATCAGAGGGAAATTGGCCGACCCACTGTGAATCCAAACTGATTTCAACTAAAATAGGTAGAGGAGAGGGGCTTCACAGAAAAAGGAATTTCAGATTTAGTGTCTGATGTTCCATCTCCCCAAAATAGGCAACCTCCTGGGCTCTAGTCTTGGCTTTTTCTTTGCATTGTCTCTCTTGGAGCTCACTGTGCAGATGTTTCTACGCTAAATTTCTACCTGACTGCTGCAAAGCCTCTATTCAGAGGCATAGCACACTTCAAATGAAGCATATTCCTAACTGAATTCATTCATTCATTCACTGTGCTTTGCCCATCTTCCTCACTTCCAAACTTCTCTGCATCCTGACTTCCCCATCCCTTCTATTTCCTACCTCCAATGACTATACTCCCCAGCTGCCAGTCAACGCCAACAGATCCCTGCATCCTGGTTCCCCGGCTCCAGTCCACCCTAAGCCCAAAGTCCAAGGGCTCTAAGCTGTCTGTCCCTGCTGTCAGCCTTCAGTTGATCAGCCTGAAAAATCCATTGCATTCATTCTGCATCTGATACTTCTTAAATATCTATTATGTGCTGGGCATCGTGTTAGGAGCTAGGACTGGAACAGCAAACAAGGCTCTGGGGGCTCACGATCCCATAGGAGAGGCAAACAGGGGGCTGTACTATAGGGTGAAGAGTCTGTAAAAGGGAGGGAGGGAGTCGGTTCGCTGGGGCCACAAAAAAGGACACAGCCCCAGACTCGGTGGGTCAGGGAAGGCCCCAGCACTCACAGGACAGCGAGTGTGCAAGACTGTCCATCCCTGGCCTGGGCTCACTTTCCTAACCTCTGGACTCCTCGCATGTTCCAGGAAGCACCTGTAAAGAGCTCCTGCCTCCTTCCAAACCGGCCAACCTTCCTACTTCTAAGCCTTGTTTTTCATTTTTCTCTCTCCCTGGATTATCCTTGCTCCTCCCCTCTCCATGGTAAGCCACTGTTGAGTCCTCAAGAGCCATAGAAACACCACCTGCTCCCTGAAGCCTTCCCCGGTTTCTGGATTTGCACATATTCTCTCTCTCTCTTTACTGCCCTTATCTGCTTCTTTGTGGTCTACTGGAGAGCTCTGGATACTTCTTGGTGCTAGTGAACTCAGGCCAGGATCATGTTTTGTTCATTTCTGAGAGCTCCAGAGGACCTACCTACCAGAATTCCCTGCACTAAGGTGAAGGTGAAGACAAATTAAGGAAGAAGCCCAACAGGATTTTTGTTGCAGCCCCACTGAAACATGACTGGGCCACATAGGGAAGATCTGGACTGTTCTGTGGGCGCTGCTTGCTCATACTGAAACCCTCTGCCAACTCGTCTGCTCCAGCGCTAGTCTGGGAAAAAGTCAAGGGCAAGTCACAGGCATCCGTGTTTCCGGGGGGGCCTCAGCCTGCACTTTGCAGGCCCACAATAAAACTTTCCTGCCCACAACTAAGAGCAGATACTTCCAAGTCTGTCACTTTACCCTGCTTTATCTCTACTGTGCCTCTGTTGAGACAGAATTCAAGTCTTGTACATACAAGCACACCTTTCCCTCTCACCCATATGGTGAAGGAGAGCTTGCTTTTTTTCTGGGCATACTGCTCTCTGTCATGCTTTTAGTCCACCCTTCTCTGCTTCTCCACACACCGGCAAACCTTCCCTCCTAACCCAGTTCAAACAGACCTGGCCGACAGCCCAGTCCTTGAGACCTTCCTTCCCTCCCCACCTCGTGCACTTGGGCCCCTCACCTTGGTTTGGCTTTGGAAAAAATTTAAAAGGCTAGTTTCCTCCGCCCCCTTTAATTATATTTGATTATTTTGATCAGCATTTTTATTTTGTTTTAAGCATTCTGCCTTGAATTCTGACTTCATTGGGGGAGGGGAGAGGGCTGGGAAGCGGACCGTTGGTGACGGCTATATTTTATTATGTGTGATGGTCATGAGTTAGACATGCAGTTCATCAAGCTGGGGGCTGGGGGGTGGGGAGGGGGAGAAGGGCATGAAATACCATAAAGTCACAGTGCAAAATATTTTTCAAGGAGACATCAAAGCCTTTTTCCATGGTGCCTTGCCTTGACCCCATTTCACACCGGCAAAATACAAACTCAAGTTAAAATAAAAATACCAGGCTGGCTCCATTTCGCCCGTTGGGCCGTTGGGCTAAGTGACCGATTTTATTAAAGTCACCAAATGCAAACATTCCAAGATTTATTTTCCTTGCTTATAATTTTTCTGCCTTTCCACTGGTGGGCTGTTTATTTCTAATAATTTGGTAGGAAAAAACATGCGCTCATACCATTGGAGGTCTTATATGCCAAGCTGCAAACCAGAGCACATTTTATTGTGGAATAAAACCCTTGGAAAACAGGCTCCAGGGGGGCCTGCTGAGGGCAAGTTTACAAGCATAGTACAATTGACGCCATTATAATTAGTTCCCCCCAAAAGTCTTATTTTTTAGGGCAGAGATCTGAATCTTTCTCTTTGCACATGAATGTCTCCGGACTAGAGCAAAAACATTAAAGAGAGTGAGTCATAGACCAGCTTTGGGCTTTAAAGACTAACGCAGATCCTATAAATCTAACCTACATTCTTTTACTGGGAATGACTGACTTTTATGAAAACGCAGGATTGTAAATCAGAAACCTAAATAGCTTACTTTGCAGCAGATAAACACAGATTTATGTAGTGGCTAAGTCCGAATTTAACCCTTTTGTGGCACCAGAGTGGACCTGGGAGGTACGTGTGCAGGGGGGTGGGGGTTGCTTACACCCAGTGCTGGTATTTCTGCCGAAAAGCTGGAGTATGGAGGTGAAAGGTGTCATCTGTCTGCAGCCAGACAGATGGGTGGGTGCAGCCACCCACCAGGTCGGTACCTCGAGGAGCAGGTCTTTCTGTGGCCAAGAGTGTGCTTTCGACTGATGCATCTCAACTGGGTGCACCGGCAGCCGCCAGGAGTTGGCCTCTGGTTATTCCAAAGGACAGCCCCCAACTTGATGTGGCACACACACAGAAGCTAACTCGAAGGGATTTCTGTGTGGCTGCTTGTATGCGAGCCTGTCCCAGCCGGGGCTTCTAATCCCTCCGCATGTGACTTCTGGCAAGACACCAAATCAACCTTGGCGTCCACAAAATGGTGTATCTGGCATGTTGCAAGGATTAAACAGAATAATTACACAAAGTGCTTAGAACGATGCTGGCTCCTGATGAGCACTCAATCCGTGTTAGCCCACATTGTTACTCTTCTGACCAGAACCACTGGTTGTGTGTAGGTAGACTCTACCAGCCTTCTCCCACCCTAGTGCGCACATGAGTCGCTTGGGAATCTAACGAAAGCAACGATTCTCATTCCGAGCACCGGAGAGCCGGCATTTCTAACAAGCTCGCAGGTGATGTCAGCGCGGCTGGTCCCTGGACCCCGCTCTGAGCGGTGGTGGTGCAGAATTCGGAATTCACCAACCCAGCCGTGTCTACATCCTTTCTCATTCAATGCTCATTCCGGCGCTTTGCCGTGTGGACAGGTCAAGCTTTCTTCCCCTGTGGTTGATGTTACTATTATCGCCAACAACGTGATCCTTGGCTGAGAGGCAGGGCCGGCCCTAAGCCCGGCGCGTTCGGTCCGGAGCGGGCTGCCCTGGTTCCCGCAGCCGCTCCTGCTCCTCGAGGTCCAGTCCCAGCAGCCACCTCGCTCGCTCGCAGCTGCTCCGGGGCCCAGGTCGCCTCGTGTGCCTCTGTGCTTTGGCTGGGCGCGCCCGACTTAAACTTTAAAGGGAAAGAGGGCCTGCTGATCCCGGGGCGGGGGGCGGGGGGCGGGGGGGGGGGGAAGGGGAGGAAGAGAGCATCTATCATTTTTATGTGACATTTCAAAGGAGGAGGCTCCTAGGCGGCCTGGGACCAAGGCTGGCGGCCGGGTTAATGGAGAACCCCGGATTTAATCATTAACGCTTAATACTAAAGCAGCCCCAGGGGGCCCGCCCAAGTGGGGGCGGAGGGCGCCCTGGAGGCTCTGGCTCAGCGCTTGGGGGTGGGGGCCCTCGGGAGTTCCCACGGCGCCAGGGCTCCCACGGAGGCAGTGTCTGTGGGGCGTCCCGCCGACGCCCAGGGGGGGGCAGATGCGTCCTTTAGGTTCCAAGCGCCTGAGAATCTAGGGCGAATGGGGGGCACGGAGGTGGCACCGACCTGGGTAACTGGATCCTTTCTGCCGGCTGGCCTAGCCCTGGGAGGGTGGAGTCATTAGCCCACTTTTTAAGCCAGACCTGAGATACGGGTGCGTAAGCAGCCCAAAGCCACTCACGCTGGTCTGGCCGCTCCAGACACCCGGGAGGCCTCAAAGCCAGCAACCCCGCGGGGCCTGGGGCACCTCCCCCGCCCCCACCCTGCTAGCCTCCAGCACTGCGGCTTCAGCTCCCACTTCTGCTGGTCCCCCACCCCCCACCCACCACCGGCCAGCCTGCCTCCCTTGCACGCACTCAGTGTCCCCACTGTCCTCCCGGACCGCGGTGCAACTAGTTACCTGGAGCAGAGGGTAGGCTGCCTCCTTCCGTATTTTCCCAAGTGCTGGGACTTGAAATCTCTGCGGTGAAAAAGCCACATCCTTTCTAGCTCTCCTCGGAACCTTCTGAGGAGGAGGAGCAGCAGGACTTTGACCCCTCTTCTCAACAACAGGGAGCGGTGCTCAGGCTCAGAGCCCTCAGCCCAGCACGGTCTCCCCCTAGACTTTAATAAGCACCTTGCTGGTTCACTGTGTTTCCACTGATTTTTAACTTTTTTAAATATTGAAGTTTAGCACTGTAAGTGGTGTTCAACTGGGTGACTTATCACAAACTGAACGATCTGTGAAACCAGCAGTCAGATAATTCTGAATTCAGAAAACAACATTTTCTGGGCTCCTGGAAGTGCCCCTCCCCGGTCCCTTCTGGGTCGCTATCTCCCTTCTCAAAGGGTGACCACTGTCCTGACTCTTAGGAGCCTGGGTTACATCTGCCTGTTTTTCACATCATTCATACAACTGGAATCACCTGGGCCCAGCTCCTTTCCTGAAGCTTGCTTTGTGAGATTCGTCTGTGCTGTTGTGTGTCTATGCAGATTGTTCATTGGCGTTGCTGACGAGTATTCATCGTATTTATTTTTATGGTGACTCTCTCTATATAATATGTGGATACTGGTACTGGTTTTCCATTGGCCTCTGTTGATACTTTTAAAAAATTATTAAGGAATAAAATAATAGACTTAATTAAAAATTGAAACAACAGCCCTGGTGGAATGCAGATGTGGCAAAAATAGTGAATATAATGTATGAATTATGAAGAGGTGGCATTTCAGACCTACTCCTTGAGAGTGATGGAGTTTCTCATCCTGCACCCATGTTCAAGTTTGAGCCAATTTTAAACCTTGTCAAATGAGAGCTTAATAAAACCTGATGATGATTTTCAGCTGTCTTGCAGGCCGGTACCACGTTGCTATCCCCCACTCAGAGCTCCCTGGTGTGCCTTAGAAGGACACAGGGGCCCACGTGAGTAGACACGTGGAGGCTCTGGGACCTCTGCCATAGCCCCTCTGTAGCAGAAGGGGCTGAGCCTGCCCCAAGGCCCCCAGGACACACAGCTGACCTTTCCCACCTCCCTGTGGGAAAATTCCCCAGGAGGAGATAAGATCAGTGTAGTTAGGACCTTGCAGGGGGCCTCCCGCCTGGGGAGCAAGACTGAGGGAAACAGTTCAGATCTGGCTTAAGCCAAGTGCCCCCAGGGCTCTCCCTCCATCTGGAGTTCCCGTCAATCTGCTCTGGTTTCCTTGCTGAGGGGGGACGCTTCTGAGAATAGCACCCAGCCAGGACCCCCAGGGGGTTGGAAGCCAGTTGGCCCCAAGAGAAACCTGAGCCCCTGCCTTGGGCTCAATTAGGTATAGATTTCCACCTTTCTCTCCCAAAGGAGGAAAAGTCACTCACAAACCCTAAGCGGGAGGTGATACTGACTTGTTTACCTTCAGGTAGTGCCTTGAGAATCCTGATGACTCATTAATCTTGGGAGACCTGATCACCCAGCAGTTGATGGCTCACACTTAGGAGGCTGAGAAGAAAGGCCCGTGGTTCTCTCCCTGTGAACCCACACTGGAACCCCAGCTCCCCTGTCCCTTCTGCTGTGTGACCTTCAGCTAGTCCCTTAACCCCTCCCAACCTTAATTTCCTGGTCTATAATGTGGAGGTAGTAATATACTCAGCTCCTCACAGGGCAGTGGTGAGAATTACACGGGCCAGTGCCAGCCAGGCCTTTAGCAGAGAAATTCAGTGAGCCAGTAAGCGGTGTTGGTCTCCATCTGGGGAAAGAGGGATGGGGGAAATGTCTAACCTTGGCGCCTACTGTTTTTTGTTTTTGTTTTGTTTTGTTTTGCGGTGTAATTGACATACAATATTACATTAGTTTCGGGATACAACATAATGATTTGGTATTTGTATATATTGTGAAATGATCACAATAAGTCTAGTTAACACCGGCCACCACACACACAGAATTGTTTTTTCTCGTGATGAGAACTTTTAAAGATTTACTCCATTAGCAGCTTCCAGATATGCAATACTGTATTATTAACTATGGTCACCATACTGTACATCACATCCTTGTGACTTATTTATTTTATGACTGGAAGTTTGTACCATTTGACCCCCTTCACCCCAATCTCTGGAAACCAATCTATTCTCTTTATCTTTGAGCTTGTTTTTTTTTTTAACTTTTCTTTTTTAGATTCCACATACAATGAGATCATACTCTTTATCTCTTTATCTTATTTCAGTTAGCATAATGCCCTCAAGGTCCATCCATGTCTTTGCAAATGGCAAAATTTCATTCTTTTTTATGGCTGAATGGTGTGTGTGTGTGTGTGTGTGTGTGTGTATGTGTGTGTGTGTGACCTTCTTTATCCATTAACCCATCAATGGACACTTAGGTTGTTTCATATATATCTTAGCTATTGTAAATAATGTTGCAATAAGCATAGGGGTGCATATATCTTTTCGAATTAGTGTTTTCATTTTCTGTAGGTAAATACCCAGAAGCAGAATTGCTGGGTCGTATGGTATTTCTATTTTTCATGTTTTGAGGAAACTTCCTACTGTTTTCCATGGTGGCTGCACCAGTTTGCATTCCCACCAACTGGGCAAAAGGGCCCCCTTTTCTCCACATCCTTGCCTACACTTGTTATTTCTGGCCTTTTTGATACTAGCCATTCTAACAGGTGTGTGGTAATTTTCTCATTGTGGTTTGATTTGCATTTCCCTGATGATTACTGATGTCAAACATCTTTTCATGAGTCTGTTGGCCATCTGTACGTCTTCTTTGGAAAAGAAGCCAGTTGCTTTATTTTTAACCCCAATTCTGGGCATTTCTTCACTCAGATTCAGTTTTTCCTTTGAACAGAAGAGAGAAACAAAGGAGGTGGAGCTCCACCTGTTATGCCAAGGGTGTCTCTGGTTGGTTTAGGATCTCAGGCTCTCCCCTCAGCATGACCCTCCAAGGGCTTATTTCTTTCCATTGCAGCATCTCCAGGAGCACTGGGGTGCTTCCAAAGGGTTGTCTTAGCATCCTCAGCAAAGGCCCCAAAGCTGGAATCTAGCAAAGGCTTGCTGAGGGATAGAACCTTTGCTACTCAGGAAACCCTACTCTCTGTTCACTAAGGGCCTTCCTTGTACTCTGTGACTTGCAAACAAACATTATTTAACACTTCAAATGCTTTAAAAAAAAAGTACACCCATGCTGATGCATGTTGATGGCAGCATTAGTCCTCTTAGCCAAGAAAACCACGTGTCCACTGACAGATGAATGGATGTACATGTGGTATATCCCTACAGTGGGGTATTATTCAGCCTTAAAAAGGAACAAAGTTCTGACACATGCAGATGACACATGGATGAAACTTGAAAGCATTATGCTACGTCACAAAAAAGACAAACGCTGTATAATTCCACTCATATGAGGTGCCAATAGCCGTCAAATTCATATAGACAGAAAGTAGAAGGATGATTGCCAGGGGATGGGCTGGGGGGAGTTGTTTTGGTTTTGAAACTGAAATTTCACATCCTGGAAACCCCCTCAGCCTTGGACAAACGGGATATGTCACCCTAACAAAACTGCCCTATCATATTCCGCTCTGGCTACTGCCCTCCTCCCCCTAATTAACAAGTAAGTTATCGAGCAGAGGTTGGGCTAAGCACACGTTCTACACAATTTCCCTTGATTTCTCCAATGATCCTATGAGATAAGTATTACAATTATTGACACCAACATACTTTACCGTTCCTGTCTTAAACGATATACTGGGACAAAACGTACTTTCTGGGTTTTGTGCTAAGATAAAACTGGACTATGCAAAAGAATTTAGCTGCATGCTCCGGGAAATACTTGCTGCTGGCAGTAGCCTACAGACTGATTTTCTTTTCCTTCTTTCTTTCTTTTTCTTTTTTCTTTTCTTTTTCTTTTTCTTTCTTTCTTTCTTTCTTTTCTTTCTTTCTCTCTTTCTTTCTTTTTCTCTTTCCTTTCTTTTTTCTTTCTCTTTCTTCTTTTTCTTTCTTTTTCTTTTCTTTCTTTCTTCTTTCTTTGTTTTCTTCTTTCTTGATTTTATTTATTTATTTGAGAGAGAGCGAGCATGAGCAGGGGGGAGGGGCAGAGGGAAAGAAGCAGATTCCCCACTGAGCAGGGAGCCCATATGGGGCTCGATCCCGGGACCCTAGGATCATGACCTGAGCCCAAGGCAGACACTTAACCGACTGAGCCACCCAGGCACCCCCAGACTGATTTTCTTATCCAGACCACATGCTTGCTCATGGATACTTCCTTCAAGACCCTTGCCTCATTGTGCTCACCAATCAAGAAGTATTGTCATAAATTCTGCCCAGTTTTTCCAGTCTTTCCAGAACTGCCTTAAAATCACCCTGGACCTCAAACCCTGTCACTATACTCCCCCGACTTCTCCCCTTCGGAGACACTACTAAGATTGTCAAGGTGGTGTGCTAACAAACTCGCCTGGTGTTTGTTTTGAGAAATTCGAGAGCTGGCATTATTTTTCCCGTTGTTCCCGTTGTAGAGGTGAGGCATCGGAAGCTCAGAGAGATTTCGTTTCTTTTCTGATGAGCAAGGAGTATTTACTCTTTTGAGGACCTGCCGTGTGCTGGATAATGTGAATAGCTTACATGATATTTCATATGATAACAAGAATTCTGACAGTATTAATTCCAAGTGTTAATCCCTAATTTGTAAATGGGGCTACTGAGGACCAGAGAGGCTAAGGAACTTGCTGAAGGGAGAACAGCTAGGAAGTGATAGAGCAGGGGATTAAAACCTCCGTCTAATTGGTTCAAAAACCTCTTCAAATACCTCCAGTGGCTCCTCCGTACGCCAGAACATAGCTCTCGTTCCTTCTGTGGGTGTCTGAAGCTGTCCTCAGCCCATCCTCTTCATGGCAGTATCTGCCTCCTGCTCGCTTCACCCCTAACCTGCAGCCCCGTCCACGGACACCAGCTACTTAGTGTCCCAGCCCTTCTCTTGGGAGTCAGCGTTCTCCCACCCGCAATGCCCACCAGCCTCCCTCAGTCCACCCGACCCCACCTCAGCCATTCAGAACCTTCCCACTTTCTAGCTTCCATTCATTCCTTGTATTCTCCACATTTGCCTTTTCACATGCTCGTGGCCGATTTTCCCAAGAAAGCTGCGAGCTTCTAAGCTTCTGGAGGCTTCTTGTCTGCGGCCACCTGTGCCTCACCCACAGCCCAGCGCCCCCGCGGGTGGCTTGCCGGTTAGCTATGAACTCGGGTCAGTCTCTTCATATCTCTGAGTCTCAGTTTCTCATCTGTGAAATGGGGATGATAATATCACCTCACGAATCGATTGTGAGACTCTGCCAGCTGTTATCTGTGAAAATACTTTCCATTTTGATGGACGTTTTCATGAGGTTTCTCTCTCACAGCAAAACCCCACAAGGATGGGACAACCTCACAAACTCCTTAGAGAAAACCCTGGTCCCTCCAGGTAGGGCTCTCTCAAACTCCTGTGTGGCCAAGTCAGGAGTGAGAAAGGGGCAACGGGAAAACCTATCTGTGGGGTGTCCTGTAAGGCCCAGAGAGCCCTAGCACCCGGCTGAGTATCTGGGGGCTTGCTGTTGTTAACAGGCCTTTTATTCTGTATGTTTCATGGTTTGACACATTGATTGCCGGCGTTGAGGACCCTGGAGAGACTGCCCCTCCCAGGACTAGCCAGCTCTTAAGAGTTTGCAAACAACTGGTCCCTGGGGACGTTTTTCATATGCAAATTTCAAAGTCCATGTGCCCAACCAGCTGCTTTATTGAGCTCCACACTCCAGCCCACCTTCCCCTGACCTAATCACCCAGGGCCTGGGGTCTGCAGGCAGGGACCGCTCCCTGCAAAACCAAGCACTCCCAGGGGGCTGTGAGCTGGTTTTCTGCCCGGGTCCACAAAGGCCAAAACCCATGAGCACTTTTCAATTCTGCACCCAGCTGATGAGCACCAAGCACTGCTTGGAGCCCAGCACACCTGGCTCAGTTCCTCCCTCAGGGGACCGCCAATCAAAGGGACCCCCAATCAAAGGGACCCCAGACAGCAGCATCAACCCCCATGTTTCCCATGTCTCTCTTGGGCTCCAGGGAGCTGTCATGTCTCGACTGAGTATGAATGAGAATGGCCTGAGTGGGCACTTCGGATTGCCAAGCCGCCAATCCTGAGGATGGTTCCCGAACCTCTATTTGGTTGCTACATCTATAAAATGAGGCAACTCTACTCGGTGCCCTGCCTGAAGGGATGATAGAGGATCAAAGAGAGAATGCACAGGAAAGGCCTTTCTAACCCACGAGCACGGGACAGGAAGGGGCTGCTATCCACCTTATACTCTAGCTGCTCACGCCTGGCCCTGCAGGTTTGGTTTGGATTTTTTTAACTGTAGCCCCATTTTTATTCACTTAAAAAAAAGTATGCATTTCCATATGGTTACATACACTTTTGAGTGTACATTTCAAGGGGTGTAGTCATGTCACCACCGTCACAATCAAGACACAAAACAGTTGCTCCATCCCGAAAGATACTCTTCTCCTTCTCCTCTGTCTCAAGCCCTCTCCCCACTCCCAACCACTGGCAACCACTGATCTGTGTTCTGTTCCTATAATTTTGCTTTTTCCTCCATGTTACACAAGTAGAATCATATAGTATGACTATAGGTGATGCAAATGAAATATAAATGGAATCACATAGTATATGTAGCCTCTGGAGGCTGGCTTCTTACCCTTAGTGTTATGCATTTGAGATGACCCAAGTGGTTGCGCATCAACAGGCTGTTCCCTTTTACTGCTGTGCGGTCTTCTACTGCATGGACGTACCACACAAGATTTGCACCAGGTGAAGGATGTTTGGGTTATTTCCAGTGCGAGAGGATGATGAATCAAGCTGCTATAAACATGTATGTTTGGGGTTTTGTGTGAGCATAAATTTCTTTAACTTGGGTAAACACCTGGAGGTAGAATTGATGGGTCACACAGGTGTATTAACTTTATAAGAAACTGTCCAAAGTGGTTGTGTCATTGTGTGTTTTGGGGAAAGTGCCATGGCTTCTCCCTCATTTCTTCAAATCAAATCTGGGCCCGAATGCCCCAGGCAGCTCTTCTGTGCAGAATCATGCGTGTTTATTTTGCCACCTTGGGCTGATAACTTTGTGTGTTTCCCTCACTGGACCGACAATGTGTGAGAATTCTAGGGACCCTTCTCAACACTTGGTAATGTCCTCTCCCTCCCTCCCTCCCTCCCTCCTTTTCCTTTTTTTTTTTTTTTTTTTTGAGAGAGAGAGAAGGGAGGGGCAGAGGGAGAGAGAAAGAACCTTAAGCAGGCTCCACACCCAGCATGGAGCCCGATGGAGGGCTTGATCTCACGACCCTGAGATCATGACCTGAGCCTAAATTAAGAGTCAGATTCTTAACCGCCAGAGCCACCCAGGCGCCCCTGTTCCTAGCCATTCTAATAGGTGCATATGGCCTTATAACTCTGTATCAGTTTGCTCGGGCTGCCATAATGAAATATGTCAAACTGCGTGGTTTAAACAGCAGGGTTTTTTTCTCACTGTTCTGGAGGCTGGAAGTCTGAAATCAGGGTGTTAGGAGGTTTGATTTCTTCTGAGGTCTTTCTCCTTGGCTTGGAAATGGCCACCTTCTCACTATCTTCGCACAAGCAACTCTCCGCACGTGCACATTTCTGGTATCTTCCGTGTGTCTAAATTTCTTCTTTGCAGGATACCATCATATTGGATTAAGGCCCACCCTAAATACCTAATTTTAATATAACGACCTCTTTTAAGACCATTACATTCTAAAGCACTGAGAGTTAAGACTTCAACTAGGAATTAGAGGGGGACATAATCCAGCCCATAACAAGCAGTGTAGACTCGTCTCAGCCCAAGCACACGGAATGTGAACACTAGTGAGCAAGTGGCATTGATGTGGGAATGGGAGAGAAAATTCCTTAAGCCCAAATTAGAGTGGGATCCATCACCTTGGGACAAAACACCGGAAGCATCCTTCCATTGAGAGTGTGAGAAAAGCCTAGGCTCTAGAATCAGACTGCAGCTCTGAGCCCAGCTCTGCTATTTCCTGGCCACAGGGACCCACTGCTGCCCTTGAGCAGTCACCTCATCTTAGGGACACTTCCGTCATCTCTAACAGCAGGGAGATGACCTGGAGGGGCGGAGTTACGAGGGAGATGACCTGGAGGGGCGGAGTTACGAGGGAGATGACCTGGAGGGGCGGAGTTACGAGGGAGATGACCTGGAGGGGCGGAGTTACGAGGGAGATGACCTGGAGGGGCGGAGTTACGAGGGAGATGACCTGGAGGGGCGGAGTTACGAGGGAGATGACCTGGAGGGGCGGAGTTACGAGGGAGATGACCTGGAGGGGCGGAGTTACGAGGGAGATGACCTGGAGGGGCGGAGTTACGAGGGAGATGACCTGGAGGGGCGGAGTTACGAGGGAGATGACCTGGAGGGGCGGAGTTACGAGGGAGATGACCTGGAGGGGCGGAGTTACGAGGGAGATGACCTGGAGGGGCGGAGTTACCAGGGTAACTCCTGTGTAGCTGTTCCACCCGCTGAGCCCTGTGGAAACTACAGTTGGCTTTATTATTATTTCCCTAATTCATTTTTGCTTCTCTTTAGCTGAGCTGTAGGGAAACCTTTGGCATTTTCCCTACCACCTAGGGTTTGTGTTAAGGTCCAAGCGCTTGGTAAATGTCAGCAGATGGATTTAAAGATTTGGTGACATTGGCTACCAGAGACCTCACAATGTGCTCGCACATTTGTACGTGATTAGAAAACTGTCAAGTGCTCTAAAAAGTTATCCATTGGGATTATTTGCCAAAGGTCTAAGATGTCTCAACATCCCTGCCTCTTTCTGTGGGCCACCTAAGTTCCCCTTTCCACCGGTATTTCTCAAGGACTTATGCATATGCTCAGTGAAGATGCGAGAGATCCATTCTTGTCCCTAAGGGGTTTGATAGGCTAGGGGAGAGACGATGGACGGAACAAGAAGCAGAAGGCAGGATAGAACATGCCAGCATCTCTTCCGCCTTGCTGGGCAGTGATGGGCCACTGCAGAAAGGAGGCCCTCCCTCCATCCCCACATAGATGCTGCTGCCGTCCAAGCTTAGAGGGCTCGGTGACAGCTCCAGGATTCATCAACAAGCCAAGAGTTCACAACCGAGGAGGAGGTTTCCTCATGATGAGACTGAAGCTTCTGTCCTCCAGGCCAAATCAGAGCGTATTTTCTTTTTCAAAGCCTCAGAATCAAGAAACGTGGAATTAAAGCCAATAGCTCAGCCCTGACCACACTACGGATTGTCTTCGTTCCTTGCCTCCTTACCTTGCTCACCCCAGGGCCTACCGGGCTATACCCTGAGCCCTTGGAGTTATCAGCCCAAGGTGGCAAAATAAACACGCATGATTCTGCACAGAAGAGCTGCCTGGGGCATTCGGGCCCAGATTTGATTTGAAGAAATGAGGGAGAAGCCATGGCACTTTCCCCAGAGTTTCTGCAAGTATAGCATCCGTGGCTGAGAGCACCAAGACGGGGCCAACCCACTTCTCCAGGGCTACCTGCCACCTTGTTCCTACAGGGACTCTTAGCTCCAAGAAAAGCAGGCACCGTCACCACCTATAAGCCTGGCCTTCTCCCTCCTTTGCAGCTCTGTTCACCCCTTCCCCTCCATGCAGCTCAATAAATGTTCCCTAAACACTTGTGATCTTTTTTTTTTTTTAAAAAGATTTCATTCATTTATTTGATAGAGAGAGACACAGTGAGAGAGGGAACACAAGCAGGGGGAGTGGGAGAGGGAGAAGCAGGCTTCCCACAGAGCAGGGAGCCCGATGCGGGGCTCGATCCCAGGACCCTGAGATCATGACCTGAGCCGAAGGCAGACGCTTAACGACTGAGCCACCCAGGCGCCCCAACACTTGTGGTATTTTTAACCCAGGCTGGGCAATGGAGATGTAGAGGTGAGAGAGAATCGGTGAACCCACAGTCCGGGGGAGGAGGCTGGACCCTATACAGACCAATACAACACATTGCACTAAGGACCAGATGGCAGGGCGCTGGTGCTTTGAGAAAGCAATGCCCAACCCAGCCTTGGCGGGAGCGGGGGGGGGGGGTAGCAATCAGGGGAGGCTTCCTGAAGGAGGCGAGTTCTGAGCAGAATAGGAGGTCGACCAAAAAGAGGGAGTTGAAGGCATTGTAGGCAGGGCGGATGAGGGAGGGGTTGGCCTTCTCCCCCTCAAGGAGACCATTCTTCCCTGGACCTCACTTCCCGGTGCAACCCAAATCTCTCCCGTACCCACGGCTCTGTGGAGCAATGTGTTCATCGGAGACTGTTGTGTGTGTGTCAGAGAGAGATCTGTAGTCCCCTTCTAGCCTCCGTGCTACCCGCATGAAAGCTGGCTGAGCAAATGTAAATGACTGTGTCTGCAAGGCAGCCCCCAAAGCCTCATGCCCCAGCTGTGCTTCTTCGACCGTAACACGGATAATCATGGCATCCCCCTCAAGGGTTCCTGGGGCAACGGTGTAAAATGATGGGTATGTACAAAGCATTTAGCAAGTGCCTGGCACACACAAAGGGCTAAACACGGGGTAGCTGGTATTCTGGGTGGTACGCACAGCTCCTAGAGCCAGTGTGCCGAGGAGCTGGCTGCCGCTCTGGGGGCCCCAGGGCGCAGTGAGAACAGCTCATGTTTAAGGGCCAGGAGCTGGGGGTGAGTCCGGCCCTAGCTCTGCCACCTCGGACGGGCCACCCAGCCCGTGTTCTCGGAGCTTCCCCCAGAGCAGCGAGCGGTCGCGCTGCCCTCCTCTCCAGCACCGAATGCTGCCCTTGGGTCCCCCATTGGCCCCCTGCTTTGGAGTCATGGAGGCTGGCCCGGTGAACCTGACTTGGGGGCCCAGAGCCCACTTCCTCACTGGCCAGGAGCCTCCCTGCCTCCTCCACATGCCCACCTCCAGCCTAGCAGCCGCAGCTAGAGAATTTCCTGCTGGTTTCCACCCCAGCGTCTCCCCTCTCAGGGGAGGGGGGCGCCCGGCCTGCTGTGGGTGATGCTCTGGGGGGGGGGCTCGGCTGCCTCCCATTTGGGTGCCCAGTCCTCCAGGAGAGGCTGTGGCAGGTGGTCCCCAAGCAAGCACACTCTCCTGGGACCGGGCAGGCCGAGCCCACGCCCCAGTGCTGCCCTTCCGAGTCATGAGACCACAGGCAAGTCACTCCTAAAGATCGCATGGGTAAAACTGGGAAAATAATGGTGCTGACCCTCAGGGCTGGTGAATGTGAGAATCGCATGGTGCCTGCCCCAAGCCTGTGTCTGGTCTGAGTCAGGGAGCAATGTATGTCTCCTTAAAAAGAACATGTGATTAGACCAAAGCCACCCCCCTCCCCCCGCCAAGTGACAGAAGCAAAGGGTACTCAAAAAAGGAAAGCTCCTGAATCAGAATTCATGGCTGTCCCTACAGTTTCACTTGGGGACCTGAGAAGGTGTGGAACATGACCAGAGCAGAGGAAATGGGAGCTGGGTCTGAAGACGAGGAGACAAGCTCTTTTACCTGAATGATGAGCTTGGGAGCAAAGCTGGTCCATGGGAAGCTTGGAAACTACTGGCCAGAAGCCAGATTCGTGCTGGATGCTCTGTGGGCTTGAGCAGCAAGGCAGTTGGACAATTCTAAGGACCTACTGTGTTCCTGCACCCGGTGTCGCCGGGGAGATGGGACAAAGGTTGGCCGTGAGTGCCATCTAGGCAGGGAGAGTACTGGGACGAGAAGGGGACCTGAGACAGCGTTGCCTACACCCTCTGAGCGCCAGGCAGCGAGGGAGCGCCTACTCCCCTAGCCGAGGACGCAGGGCTGAGGGGGTGAGGGGCGCCGTGGGCTGCCATGCTGGGCGTCAGGTGGTGTAGCCACAGGCGTGCTCAGACCCGCTTAGCCCCACATGGGGTGCTGTTTTGTCTTTGCTGGGATTTCTGTGGAGAGGGAGCCCGGCCATCTGGACTTGAAGACCGGAAAAGAACAAGAGCAGCTTCACCACGAGGCAGATGAAAGGAAGCCTCAGTCCTCAGGGCCACGTAGGAGTCTTAAGGCTTAACCCCTTGGGGGGGGGGGTCCCACCCATCCCCTCCCCTGGGCACCTAGGACTGTGGGCGAGCCTCAGCTGGCCAGGGTCCCAGAGGTGTCCCACCCCAAGCCTGGCCCGTTTGCTTCTACCACAGACACAGCTCTGGAAAAACAGCAAGTGTTCTGGTGAGAAAGGCAGAGGTGAGGTCTGGGAGGTTGGGAAGCCTCAAGGGGGAGAGGGTCTTGGCTTCTCCAGCTCTGGGGGGCACTGCTGCAGCTCAGCTCCCTGAGGGCAGAGCTGCTGCACTGACCCTGCGTGTGTCCCCAGACGCACCACCAGAGGATGCGGAGGACAAGACACTTCCAAGAAAGGTCTGGGCCTGAAACCGGTGTGGCACTGGGGAGATGAGAATCGCATGGAAAGGTCAGGTGCTGTGAGGTGGAACTGGCCGCAGAACAGGGGAGGTTCAGAGGCGCAGAGACGAGCTCTTAGGTCACGGAGCCCCTGAACCAGGGCGTTCTTGGAGAGTGGCCATGGCCCGTGAGACAAGGTGGGAGAATCTTCTAGACTGTAGGTTCCCACACAGAAGCATCTGTTTGTGGGTGGTGGGGAGGGGCTGCAGAAGTCACAGCACGGGATCCTGCTCGTTGGCTGGGCCGTGCCAGAGGGGCAGGGGGCTGGGGGGACCAACGTGGAGGTGCACAGTTGGGACAGGAAGGCATGTGCTCTAAGCTCCTGTAATTCTAAAAAGCAGCGGCGACGCAGATTCTCACCACCGAGTTTCACCCTGCCCCTGTGGGGTTGCAACTTGCTTCCAAATTCATGGGTTTCTCCCGGGCCTTTCTGAAATCCCAAAGCAGAAGGGGAGGTGAAGGACGGCTTGCCAGATGCCCTTCTTGCCTCTGGGGGGCCCGCTTAATTCCCCCTTTTGTGGTTCTGCTTCTGCTGCCGCAGAGCCCACGCCTCCCGCTGCTGTGAAGCCACAGAAGTCCCTGCAAGCCCCCCCCCCCGAAGGGGGCAGTGAAGCTCCTCGTCGCTTCCAACCAGGTCGGGGGTGGGAGGCCTCCTGTCCTCCCTCTGCTGCTCCCTGCTGCGCCTGGTGTCACACTGGGCCCTGGCCCTGTCCCCAAGGCCCCAAGTGTGATGACAATCCAGGGAAAGGAGTGGAAGGGGACTGAGGGAGAAGGGGAACCCACTCAGAGAAGAGCCCACGGTCGTCAGGCCAGCCCCTTTCTGGATTCGTAGTGCAACCCCCTCTGTGAGCAGCTACCCCTGCTCTGAGCCCGAATCGTGGGGAACCACATGTCACTGCTTCGCTGATGCCAGGCTTGGGCCTCCACGGCCACGTCTACTTGTTCCAAGTGAAAGGCCAAGGAGCTGCGTCTTCAACAACGAATTCTCCTTGTCCTTCATGGGCCACTGGCACCTGCAACTCCGCTGGAACGTCCCAGGCTCGCCTGTGGGCCACCGGCTCCGGATCGGAGGCCTCCCAACGCCTCACCTCTTCCTGTCTCTCCCTCCCATTCCATCACAAATGCAGACCTTCTGTGTTTAGCGTAGGCCGGTCAGTCGGAATGTAACACCAGACACAAAGTCGTCTCTGTGGGTGGCTCTGGGACGGTGGGGCTGCCAGAGCTGCCTGCAGAGACCTGGACTGGGTGAGGGGCCGGCTGCTGCTTGGGCTCCTTTCTGGAATGGTGGGTGGGGAGCAAGGAACATTCACCGAGTGCCTACCCTGCGCCTGTCTTCACGGCAGGCTTTGAAGATGCCTTTGATTCCTCGCCACAACCCTGAGGGGTGGACTTTGTCATCCCCCCCCCCCCCCCATTTTACAGATAAGCAAACAGATGCACAGGACTTTTCCGGGACCAGAGTCAGGGCTTGAATGCGATTTTCACCCTAGCACCTCCCCTCTTTTCTAAGCGGGGGGTAGGGGTGCTTGCTGTCTGACCGGAAGTGCTCCCTCAGCAGTAGCAGCTCCTCATGTCCCCAGGGCACAGTCTGGGAAAGGGACAAGGTGGTGGAAGCCGGGGCGGACCCGGAGAACTACACTGCCGGGACTTGGTGCAGGTCCCGACCCTCCCCTGTGACTCCTGGAGGCCTTGGCCCCTGAGTCGTGCTGCCCCCTCCCTGGCGGGGCGGGTTTCCAGCCGCAGGTTCAGGGGGTGTCTGCTTGTTCCTGCCCAGCCAGAACACTGCTCTCTGGCACCTCCTTCTGCACCATCTCACCGCAGCTCAGCCAAGCCCACAGCATCGCAGAGCTTCGCTCCTTCCCCTCCAGGCTCCTTGCTAAGCACACAGGCTTTCAGATGCTGCATTCTCTGCAAGCCAAATCTCCATGGCTGGCATCCATCGTTGCTGCCAAGGGGCTTCTCGGAGGCTGGGAGTATCCAGTGCAGGTGTTCCTGCCTCAGGAACGTATTTGCAATGCCATCTGCTGAGCCTCCTGAGGTTGCGATTCTAGAAAACTACACCAGAGCCCCGGAATTTGCATGTTAACAGGCTCCCCAGGTGACAGATGCTGGTGGTCTGGGCACTGCACCTTGAGAAATTCCGAAGGACACGGAAGGATTGGCAAGTTCTCCAAATGGTTTAACACTCGACAAGAGAAAATGCTTTGGAAAAAGAGCTGCACAAACCACTTAAGAGATGTGTTGGAGGTGGGCAGGCGTGTGGAGTGGGCTCACAACCAACATGTATGGAGCCCCAACTTGGAGCTGGTTGTTTTAAATATTTCATCACCTGTGGACACCACAGCAGCCCCGCAAGATCAACCTGATTAGCCCTTTGCGCCAAGGAGGGACACCGAGGCTCAGGGAGGTTAAAAACATGCCCAAGTTTTCATAGCTATCAGGAAAGACCCAGAATTTGAAGCTATGTCTGGCTGATTCCAGAAGACTTATTTACAAATACTGCTCTGTCAGTGACTGAGCAGGCATCAGGTGCCAGATAGAGACTTTTGTGCAGGGCCAGGCACAGAGTCGGTGTGAGAAGCTGTTAAGTGATGGAAGAACACATGAATGAATGAATGAATGAATGAATGAATGAATAAACTAGAGAACAAAACTGCTTTGAGATTAAGGAAACCAGCCCAAGAGGTTCCCTCTATGACTCATGCCAAACATCCCCTCCCCTCGTTTCTTTAATCTGAAAAGTGACCCTGCTAAGTTTGCCCAGTTGATAAGGCCAAGCAACTCACCTGCACTTTTAATCTGCAACCTGAACCCACACAGGAAGCTGGGGCCCGAGATAAAGTTGAGGAAGGCAATGCCTGGCATCATTACCAGACTGGAATTAGCCATTTAACTTGATGTCTCAAATAGGGACATCCTTTTCTGCCCAAGGATGAGGCAGGAAACCAGACAGTGCTTGCCCTCGGGAGGCTTGTGGTCTCCTGGGAACCCAGAGGTCAGAGATGAACTTGCGCAGGCAAGAGTGATGCCAAGGCGGAGGGGCATGAAGGCGTGGGTTTCAAGTTGGGACCTTAGAGGTGAGAAGCTTCGAGGCAGGAGTTAGCGATGGAAGAAGGATGCAATTCCTCCCGCCAAAACGCCCGAGGGCAAACTGGTGCTCGCTGCATTTGGTTTTCCTGGTTTTGGTCAAGATGGCTTTTCCCCAAGCCATGGTCCAGCCCCACGGCTTAGCTCGTTCTCTGCACCTGCTCCCCAGCTGTGTCTCAGCTTTGCCTCCAGGAGCAGTGGCCCAGCCTGGCCTTTTCACTCAGACCTCCCGCCTGCCTTCCCGCCCCCTCAGCCAGGGTGCATTGGAGGCCCCCTGGTCCGGGACCACTAGCCGATCCCAGGTTTTCAAGGATTTGGTGAGCTGGCTAAAGACAGTCATAGGAAAAATTAAGGTCTACAAAAAATGTATTCTATTCTCACAGTCAAAGGTAATAAATACTCAAAACTCATTACTTCCCAGCTATTTTGCAGTTCATCTATTATATATTTACTTTTCTTATTTATAAATTTATTACTTAGTATTTGTATTTCCATCTGTTCTATCTGTGGGGTGGAGATACAGTGCAACGGCAGTCCTGGGCACCTTTCAGTGATGCCACCTGAGTAGCCTGACACGGCAGGATGGGAGTATTTACACCACAGGAATCAGAGCGGGAACAGTAGTTCGGCTTATTGTCTCAATTCACGAGAGTGACTGAGAAAATGTTAACGATACAGTTAAACGTAAGCTTGCTGTATACAGCACTTACACTGTGAACAGGACAAATGAATCAAGAAAATACTCTCACAGTATTAGAAAACTATTATTTGATTGAGGAAGGAAGTTGGTCACATCACTGACGAATGAGTGAAGTTCCACTACCCGTTTTCACGGTGTCACATTTGTCGTATGGAAAATAGCAACCGGCATGCGTTAGTCTGACAGTCACTAGAATTACACTCGTTAGTGATGTGACGGACTTTGCTGATTCAAACTGTATTCAAGTGTTTATTCACAGTCTGATTTTGTGATGCTCTCGAGTAATACATTATAAGGACTGGATTTTGCAATAAATAGGTCACCTTGAAGTTTAAGGTATAAGTAATATACCATTAAGATTATTGAATATTTTATTTTTTGTAAATTGTGTGCTGTAATCCTTTCTATCAGTTCGATTCATAATAAACTTATGTACATACACGTGCACACTTTTCTTGGAGAGCTGGGTTGCCTTCAGCCTGTAGCCTACTGTATTTGGAGAGTTCCACCATTTATCTTTTTTAAAATATTTATTTATTTATTTGAGAGGGAGAGAGAGCAGGAGCAAGGGGAGGGGCAGAGGGAGAAGCAGACTTCCTGCTGAGCAAGGAGCCCGATGTGGGGTTTGATCCCAGGACCCTGGGATCATGACCTGAGCCAAAGGGAGACACTTAACTGACTGAGCCACCTAGGCGCCCCTCCATCCATTTATCTTACTCAAAGACATACTTCTCCACCAGGCAGTTCTCAATCCCTTTCCAATCTTTCCTTTCATGGATTCACAAAACAAGTTTTCATTTTAAAAGCAAGCTCTCTCTCCCCTCACAACATTTGAAAAGAAAAGAAACAAGAGAAAGGTATAAATAAGACCTTCTGGAGAAGCCCCATCCCACAAGGCTTTTGGGACGAGCAAACCTCAACGCCCTAGACACAGGCCTTTCAAAGTGACCCTTGTCCCTGACCCTGAGACATGCTGGTCTGTGACCCAGCATGTCTTGTTACAGACTCTCATCGGGAAAGATGACGTGGCCATTCTTCTGCTGTGTTTGCTTCAAGGCCCTGCTTACTTCTTTAGGAGTTTCTAGACAATCTAGAAAAGACAGAGGGGGTTTGATGTGCCAGGGCTCAAGTACACCATCATGGAGCTGAACCTGAGGGAGGCAGCACGCTATCCACCATTTTTATATCCTGCACATCACAGACTTTTCCCACTGTGATGTTAGATGATATAATTAGGCCTCTACAGAAATCACCAGAAGTGGCCTAAGTCTTCTGTGGGTCAGGAGTCCCTCGTGGCCAAGGTAAGGCTTATGGGTCTTAATTCAGTGACTCAGAGAAACAGAGGACAGATCTGAGATACCAGGCACCTGGAACTATGCTAACACATTTGGTGCCTTCCCACTTAATCCTCCCTGAAGCCCCATGAGATGGATCCTACTGTTATCCCTGGTAAACAGATGAGGACAATGGCTCAGAGAAGCTACCCACTCACTGGGCTCCCACAGCGGGTAAGTGGAGACTCAGGATATAAGCCGCCGGCTCTCCCCAGTCCCAATGACCGCCAGCTGGTGTCACCCTCCGGCTTGTCCCCCGTCCTGTCGTGGCCCGAAGTGCCACTCTGGAGGTATGGGGCCCGGCTGGGGCATAGGGCTTGAAAGCAGCCCCTCTGCTAGCAGTTAAAAACCACGACTGAAACACAAACAAATGAAAGCAAATGAATCAACTTCTCTGACTTAGTTTTTCTGTCTATAAAATAGGTTATTAAGAAGCCTAAATGAGAAAAGCCTGTGGAAAGTGCTGGCACACAGAAAGCTCGGTAGGGTCACCTCTAATTAATAACACACAAGATGACGCATAGAAACCACCCAGAAGAGAGGCTGGTATATACAGTCTGGTCAATAAATAATATTACTTATCATTACTAATATCTTCTGTCCCTTCCGAGAGCTATAGGGAGCCTCCCGCTTCTGGAATACCCATTCGTGGTGGCCATTCCTCTATCTATCCTGGCTTTTCCAGGACACAGAGAGACAGGCAACTATGGACCACTTTGGGGTCCCACCCGCAATCTTTAATATTATTTCTGGGAGAGGGGACATGTGTTCTGAGTTCCAAGTAACAGACAGTGTTTGAAAACAGGCTCCATTTGCAGTGATGGCTGGGCTTCTCGTGATTTTCAAACACTTTTTTTTTTTTTCAGCTACAGCCACCTTTGTTCAAATAACATCTTACATGCCAGCCCCGGATATAAAACAGATTTTACAATCAACAAGTGTGGTTGAGATGGAGGGGGACTGAGGTGGCCTAGAGCCGGCCCCCTGCAGCAACCTCTGCCAACCACGGTATAAAACCCCAGCCTATGCTGTTGTCAGCAGGCACTTCTGAAGACCAGCTGGATTATTCGATTTATTGAGAATGGTCTTGTGTCCACCACATGGGACTGTTTAGGACGCATGAGATGCCTTTGGTGGAGGGCTTCTGTCTCGTTTTAAATATGCCTCTGCTTAAGCAGAAGTAATCACCTCACTGTGATGTCAGGTTAATGGGGTACTCCGCCAAACCCTGAGATATTGACGATATTGCTTTTCCATGGATCAAACACGGCAGATCAAAGTCAAGATTTTCAGAATTCTCCTGTAGAAGGAAATTCCTCCAGGCAAAACTTTGAGGTTTTCATAGTCTTGAAAACTAGCCTTGACTTTCTTCTGGCAACAAAAAACGATCCTTTTATTTGTGCCAAGCAGGAATAGATTTCTTCTCAGAAACTATTTTATAGATTACGTGTCATTTCCTACTTTCCTTTTCGTTCTCATAGTAATTATCTTCCTTTAAGAGAATGTCTGCACAGCATACAGTAGGCATGTTTCAGCAGATAAGCTCTGCAAGCCAACCCAGCGGGGAGCACCACTGTTTCTGTAACCCTTCTAAATCCCGGGCCCCACGTGGGCAGCGTCTCGTTTAAAGAACCATAGTCTCTCAGCCAAGAAAGTAATTTAAAAAAGAATTCCAAACCTTATCCAGGCTTCTCAAAACTATGAAGAGGATCCAAATTTAGAGTCTACAGCAACATTATCTAGTGGCATGTCCCTCACCAGCCCCCACGTCCACCCTACCAGGTGTCTGGAGCATCTTGCTCTCCACTGGTCTCCCAAACCTTTCTCCATATCATGCCTGCACCGACCAGGATGGCAATTTTGGCATTATCTTGGGTGGGCAGAGAGGAGGTGGTAGGGAAGGAAAATCTGGAGACTCTCTTTTCATCTTCATGACTTTGGGTTTGAGGTTTTTTGCACTCCAAATTATATTCCTGTTATGGTTGGATTTTGTGCTCAGTACAAATGGATGACTCCACCTGAATGTACTATGCATGGCACCTGAGCCAACTGGTTCAACGGAGCAATATTTGAGTTTTAGGAGTTTCTTTTCTTACCTTATGAGTTTCTTGTAGCCCATATTGCAAAGAAAACCTCGCCCCTATATCAATAATGAAATTATATGGCCATTCTTTCTCACAGGACAAATGAGAACCTTTATGTATACTTCTATTTGTACCTGGTTAACCTACTGTAATTATGGTTACATAAAGTAGAGGAAGTTATTCCTCTGAAAATCCACTGAAAGGCAGATGCTTGATGGTAAAATTAGAAGTCCCTCCCTTTGCTCTGATGATGGGAAATTAGTGAAATTGTGGGCAATTGACAATGATTGGAGTAAGAAATATCTATTGAATTTGTTAAAGACAGACCCTTAAAAATCAGAAAAGTCTTCAGAAAACAACTCAATGGAAAAGGAAACCCTTATGAACAGGTCTGAGACCACCCTGGCGCTTCTTGACAATCATGCTCTTATTCATTTTAAAATGAGACCTTCTCCACAGCAGTACCAGAGATACAAAAGGACTGATGAAAGAATTGATGAAATTGATGACATCCCTGTCTTCAAGAAGGGCCTGCTCCAGAGGGAGTCATGGTCAAAGGCAAGCAGACACTGACCAGATGCAGTGGTCTACGTAGGCTAGACTGTTAGTGATCTAGAAGCTCATACTGTGGAAACACAAAGCAAGGGTGACCAAGTCTCCCGGTGGGTAATGACGGCCAGTGAAACCACACCAAGCAAAGAGGATCTGGATGTTCCAGACTGAGGGAACAGCATGCACAAAGGATCAAATGCATGTTTGTCCACGGTGGGTTTAGGAAACGGAGTACTGCCATGAGGCTGGAATATGGGAAGCAGAGAAATAAGCCTGTGGGTGAAGGTGAGGATGTACCAGATGTCTGTGGAGGACAGAAGCACAGTGACCTGGCTGGAAGAAAGGCTAAGGTTAAACAAACAAGGAAGACTGGCATTGACAGTTTATCCTGTGTAACAGAGACACCCAGTTGGTACACTGGACTCAACCATGACCACCTGAAGCCTTACTTTCTGGCCTTGCAAGTGAGCCTTTACCTCCACCAAGCCCTTCCTCCTTCGTAGTTTATGACAGGGCTTAGATATCGAGGACTTTAGCAGAGATCCCAGGTTTCTAGGAAACACAAACCAAAGCTTCGAATCAAAGACTGGAAAGCTTTGGGGAAGACAGGGTAGGACTGCAATAACTGCATGACCTAATGGAAGAGGCCCAGAGCTGGGCGTGCAGTTCGGGCCAGAGCAGGGAGAGAGGCAAAGCAGCAGGAGGAGTAATTCAAGAGAGAAGCCCATGAGAAACCCAAACTCTTTAGATAGATACGATATCAACTGATTGATAGATCGATCCATGCAATTTATGTCATCTACTTGTCTCTTAGAATGTGACTCAGGAGTGCCTTGTGTTGCTTTTCTACTGTGCAATTAAAAACAAGTGTGCCTATCCCAGCAAAGGCCTTCTCTGGTTCCTTCCAACGTGGTGCTAGATCCAATTCAGAGCAGAATGGCTTTCATCTGCGAATAATGGACCACTCTCAACCTCCCAACACCCCATAACATTCAACATAAAAATACAGGAAGGTAATGATCAGAAATTCTCTTAGGAATTCCATACAATAGCGCCTCCAAGCCAGTGATCCTCAGACCCTGCAGGAGTATACCATTTCCAAGTGGTGAGAAAAGCCATAAACACTCCAAATTCCTTCCTCATATTGAATTCCTTGATGTTTGTAAAGTTTCACCTATCCTTAAAAAAATGTTAAGATTTGAAAAAAATAAATATTCAAGTCTCTATGTACATAGAATATCCTTTTCAACAGCAGAACAATAACCTCCACAAGACATTTTACGAGGAACTGAGGTCATACAAAGTACTATTTATTAAAAATGGCCCCTACCTTTTTTTACTAACTGAATTGTTTTCTTTTTAGTATCAGATTACCTTTTATTCCACTGTGCTTTTTAAAGACAGATTAGAAGAAGTGCAATGACATCAACCACATATAACAATGTTTGAGTATGCTAAGAGCCTAGATTTTTCTTCTGGCTATGCCACCAACCAGGGTTTGAACTTGGGCAAAGCTTTTGACATCACCGAGTTTTTATTTCTCTATCTGGAAATTGATGAAGATGATCTCTAAGGTCCTTTCTGCTCAGCTATCCTATGGTCTTATCCATCTTTGCATCCTCTTTGACATATAGCAGGTGCTTAGTACGGATCTTGAATGGATGAGTGTGGAGTGAGTCTCGGCTATGCTTAACAAAGATAATGTAGTTCGAGTTGCTTTGCTCCCATTTATGTTGGTGCATGGTGGTTTGAGTGAGCACATGCTCTGGTCAAAGGGGACATTCACTAATATTGCAGGCACTTGAGACTGATTTTCCAGCAACCAATTAAAATATTTACAAAAAATACCATATGGGCCAAAGTATTTCTATGACCTGTCTACAGAACAAATTTGTCCTGCAAGATGTGTGATTTGACCTATGCTTTAGATGTTCAATATGTGGCTTGAATTTGGAAATGGGGACCTAGATGCAGCCCACACTATCTGCTTTGCACAGATTCATGTGTGCTCCTACGGACTCTTACCTGATATGCACCAAACTCAACAGTTATGAGATGGGCAGTGATAATTTCTTGTGAGGCACATTGGAGTCTGGCAGAAACGATCCATAGAATGGTTATTCTAAAACACCAGCAGAACATTCCAGTGCAAAGGCTCACAGTTAAATAAAGCACCCTGTTGGTGATATCACTCCCCTTGAACTCATATAGGCCTGCCTCCTGGAGACTAAAATCCTAACAGATGAAACAGTGACTGCGTCAATCTGCCTTGGGAACTAGAATAGCAGAGCCACAGAGAGGGGCAAATTGTAGCAAGTCAGAGATTTGATACAGGAACTCAGACACCAAGACAAGGGATGATAAGACCACCAAGTGATAGAAAACGTGCAGGGGGACTTGTAAAAACTGTTAGAACTTATTATAGCTTAAATGCATGGAAAAATAGAATAAGCACAAAGCCAATTCTTTAGAAGAGTCCAAGCACTTTTTTTTTAAGTCTTATAAACCTTAAGAGAAGTCACAGAATATGATTCTATGGGTCCTTTCAATCTGAAGACTTGTGTCTCCTCAAGCTCTGGAAAATTCGAAATATTAACTCTGATTATTTTTCTCCTCTTTGGTTTCTTTGCTTTTCTTTCTGTGAATCTCTTAACAGGAAAGGTTGAGATGTTAGAGTCTGTCCTCTAAGACTCTTTCCTTTCATACCTTCCACCTCTGTGTCCTTTGGAACTGCGTTCTGGAGAAAAGAAAACCTTTCATTTGATCCTCGAGCTCAAACTCGTTTAACCTTAGGGTGCGCATGTCACTTGGTCCTTTTAATTGTGATTATCACAGTTTAACTTCCAAGATCCCTCACTGTTTAATTATACCAGCGTGTTCTTGCTGTAGAGATGTGAGGCCCACTCTTAAGCCTCTGACGATTATACGTTTTTAGTAAGTCTTTTTCTATGCTCTTAACTCTATTTACTTGGATTTTAGCCTTTTTGTTGTTGAGTCTGTGGTCTCTCTTGCATGGTGTTGGCATTCTTCAAGTGTGACAGGTGCCTTGGTTGCATGTGAGGTTTGCAGAGATGCTGGGCAGCCAAGTGGGAAGCAGCAGAGCCCTCCCCCTGGAGCAGTGCCCCCAGCAGGCTGGGCATCCCCAGCCCCCAAGAGAGGAGAGGCCAGGGTGGAAACCAGCAGGGAAATCCTACAGTTGCTGTTGTCCCACTGGAGGTGGGTGTGTGGAGGCGGCAGGGAGGCTCCTGGCCAGTGAGGAAGCCAGCTCCCAGGTCCACAGGCCAGGCACACCAGGCCAGCCTCCGTGACTCCAAAGCAGGGGGCCAATGGGGGACCCGAGGGCGGTGCAACAGCTCACTGCCCTGGGGATAGGAAGAATATGCTGACTGGAAGCTCTGAGCCTGAGGGTGAAGTCTGAAAACTGCAGGCTTCTGGCAGGATGGTCAGGTCTTTCCTCTTGGACCAGTCACATTCTCTAGAGAAAGGCCCTCCATCTGTAGTTCTATAGTTCTTCCCGCCACTGTACAATGGGGCATTCCATCAGGTGAATGTTCACTGCCCCCTGCCCCGAATGGCATCCCTGTCCTCAGCGATCCCCGGTGTTTCCCCTCCCTCTGACTGGGGCTCTGCATTTCTGCCCGGGTGCTCGTGATGGTGGCAGCCAGGTCCGGGGAACCCACTTCTCAAACACCCATTCCTTTTGGTTTGGTTTGGTCTTTGCATGACCTTCATTCCTACTCCGGAGGCATCTGATGCTGCCTTTCAGGAGTCTTGGGGTGTAGAGCACGTGGCTTCCAGGCTTCCCCCTCCCCCACAGGAGCCAGCCCAATTATTCCTCTTTTATTGTGATGAGGACTTTAAAAGACCTACTCTCTTGGCAACTTTCAAATACGCACTACAGTTAATTAATTATAGCTGCCGTGTTGTACACGACATGCCCAGGACTTATTTATTTCCTAACCGGAAGTTTGTACCTTTCGACACCATCACCTATTTTGCCCATCCTCCAACCTCTGCCTTCAGCAACCACCAATCTGTTCTCTGTACCCATAAGCTTGTTATTTTTTTTCATTTAAAAAATTCACATGTAAGTGAAATCATATGGTATATGTCTTTCTCAGACTTATTTCACTTTGCATAATGCCCCCAAGGTCCATCCATGTTGCCACAAATGGCAAGATTTCATTCCTTTTTATAGTTGAATAATATTCCATTGTGTATATATATATATACCATCTCTTCTTTATCCGTTCATCCATGGATGGACACTTAGGTTGTTTCCATATCATGGCTATTGTAAATAATGCTGTAATGAACATGGGGATTCGTATATCTTTTTGCATTAGTGTTTTCATTTTCTTTGGATAAATACCCAGAAGTGGGATTGCTGGATCACAGGGTAGTTTTATTTTTAATTTTTTGAGGAACTTCTGTACTGTTTTCCACAGTGGTTGCACCAGTTTGCATTCCCACCTATAGTGCAGAAGGGTTCCCCTTTCTCCACATTCTTGCCAATACTTGTTATTTCTTGTCTTTTGATATTAGTCATTTTAACAGGTGTGAGGTGATATCTCATTATGGTTTTGATCTGCATTTCCCTGATGATGAGTTGTTGAGCATCTTTTCATGTACCTGTTAGCCATCTGTATGTCTTCTCTTAAAAAAAGAGTCTATGCAGATCTTCGGGCCATTTTAAAATTAACCAATAAATTGGACAATGTGGAGGAAATGGACAAATTCCTAGAAATAAACAACCTCCCAACCTCAATCATGAAAAAACAGAAAATCTGAAGAGACTGATTAATAGTAAGAAGACTAAATCAGTAATCAAAAACCTCCCAACAAACAGAAGTCCAGGAGCAAATGGCTTCACTGGTGAATTTTGCCAAACATTCAAAGAATTAATACCAATCCTCTCAAAATCTCCCAAAAAATAGAAGAAAAGGAAATACTTTCAAACTTATTTTACAAGGCCAGTATTACTCTGATACAAAAACCAGGCAGACACCATAAAAACAAAAAAATTATAGGTCAATATCCATGATGAACATATATGCAGAAATCCTCAACAAAATATTGGCAAACCCAATTCACCAATACATTAAAAGGATCATATGCCATGATCAAGTGGGATTTATTCCAGGGATGCAAGAAAGCTTCAACATTTGCAAATCAATGTGATACACTACATTCACAAAATGAAGGATAAAAATCATATGATAATTTCAGCAGATGCAGAAAAAACAGTTGTTAAAATTCAACATTCATTTATGATAAAAATTCTCAACAAAATGGGTATAGAGGGAAAGTACCTCAACATAATAAAGGCCATATATGACAAGCCCACAACTAACATCATACTCAGTGATGAAAAAGTGGACACTTTTCCTCTAAGCTCAGGAACAAGACAGGGATGCCCACTCTCGCCACTTTTATTTAACATAGTACTGGAAGTCCTAACCAGAGCCGTTGGGCAAGAAAAAGAGCAAAGATATCAAAATTAGAAAGAAAAGAGTAAAACTGTCAGTATTTGCAGATTACATGATATTGTAGAAAGCCCTAAAGACTTCACCAAAACACTATTAGAACTAATAAACAAATTCAGTAAAGTTGCAGGATACAAAATCAATATCCAAAAATCCATTGTGTTTCTACATATGAATAATGACCAGAAAGAGAAATTAACAATGCCATTTACAATTGCATCAGAAATAATAAGATAACTAGAAAAAAATTTAATCAAGCAGGGGAAAGACCTATATGCTAAAAACTATAAAACATCGATGAAAGAAATTGAGAAAGACACAAATAAATGGAAAGATATGCTGTACTCATGGACTGAAAAAATATTGTTAAAATGTCCATACTACCCCCAGTAATCTACAGATTCAATGCAATCCCTATCAAATTCCAATGGCATTTTTCACAGGAATAGAACAAACAATCCTAAAATTTGTATGGAATCACGAAAGACCTCAAATAGACAAGACAATCTTGAGAAAGAAGAGCAAAGCTGAAGGCATCATGCTCCCTGATTTCAAACTATAGTGCGAAGCTATGGTAAGCAAAACAGTGTGGTGTTGGCATAAGAACAAACCCAGAGATCAATAAATCAGAATAGAGATCCTAGAAATAAACCCATGTATGTATGGTCAATTAATTTACAACAAAGGAGCCAAGAATATACAGTGGGGAAAGGACACTCTCTTTAATAAATGGTGCTGGGAAAACTGGGCAGTCACACACAAAAGAATGAAGCTGGACCATAGCTTCCACCATACACAAAAATTAACTCAAAATGGATTAAAGACTTGATTTTAAGACCTGAAACCAGAAAACTCCTAGAAGAAAATATAGGTGAGAAGCTCTTGGTCCTGGTGATGATTTTTAAAATCTGACTCCAAAAGCAAAGGCAATAAAAGAAAAAAAAAATAGACAAGTAGGACTATATCAAACTAAAAAGCTTCTGCACAGTAAAGGAAACCAACAAAATGAAAAAGCAACCTAGGGGATGGGAGGAAATATTTGCAAATTATATCTCTGATAAGGGGTTAATACCCCAAATATATAAAGCACTCCTACAACTCAATAGCAAAAAACCCAAACAATTTAATGCTTCTTTTTAGCTCTGTCTTGGCCATCTGTATAAGTTTATTCTATTCAATACATGTTTAATAATTTGGGCAAGTTAAAGAATCCCATTAGAATCTGGGAATGCTTGAATTTAATTTTACAGGTTTGTTTAGCGAACACTGGCATTTTAATAATTTTAAGTCATATTTCAGCCTCGTGGATGAATTTATGTTATGCAGCCAGCTGAAGTAATTGTTTACTTTAAGATGTAATAAAATTGTCTCAACATCCTATCTCACACCTGATAGAAGTCCCAACATGCTTCTCAGTCTCTCTGGAGTTTCAGGGCAGTGGAGGGGTTTGGTATTTATTTTTCCCTGAGCCGGTTCCACTTTTCTGCTTCCACGGAATTTTTGATCTCTGCTCTGGCTCTGACCCGTGCACGCTTGTCCCTACTCCAGTCCCCAACACCCCACTGGAGACCATCTGATCTTTTCGCTGGCACTAATTCAAGGCCACGGGCCCACTAAATAGATGGCTTCAGGGTAGTGTTACAGTCTGAGTCCTCAAGTCGAAATGTCTGGGTCAACAGCTCGACTCCACTGGCAAGCTGTGTACTTGGTCAAGTTACTTAACTTCTCTCTGCCTGAGTTCCTCATCTGTGATGGGAAATAGATTTTTCTGATAATTAAATGATATGAACAGTGTAAACGCTTAGCGCATTGCCTAGAAAGTAGGTGCTCAATAAACATGGGCCATTATCATCACCACCCCAACCACCACCACTACTTTCATCATCGAAGATTTAGAGGCTACACAAATAGCTCACATGATAATGAAACAGAACACATGACTTTAAACTAAATATTGGACATATTTACATGTTTATTCTTTTTTTAAAAGACTTTATTTATTTGAGAGAGAGAGCCAGCGAGAGGAGGGGCAGAGGGAGAAGCAGGCTCCCCCCGAGGATGGAGCCTGATGTGGGGCTTGAGCCCAGGACCCTGAGATCATGACCTGAGCCAAAGGCAGACACTTAACCAACTGAACCACCCAGGTGCTCCTTACGTGTTTACTCTTAAAAGCCTTGACCTGTCCTCTTACAGGAAGAAGGTCCTCATTTTCTTGTTAAGTTCCACTTGGGCCCCTTTGATCTCTTCCCTTCCTGGTTTACTCTCTTCCAACCCCCTCTCACCATCTTGATTCTTGTCTTTCACAGCAAGGTACAGGTACTACCTTTCCAAAGGTGTTGGCTTAACAAAAACACTCTTCTTTGCCAGGAGAAATTCTATAGTCAAGTCTTAGCTCAAGAACTAACAACTGCTTTTTCCTGACTTTACAAAGATAGTGTATCTGCCAGGTCCGCCTCTCCGGTCTCCTTTATTGTCCATCTAGAGAGTTTTGTTGTTGAAATATTTATAGAGATCCTCTATAGAGAATATTTATATATATTTCTCTATAGAGAAAAATATATATATATAGTATAGGTTGTTAAATTGTGAGTCATGACAGATTGTGTCTTTTGAGGAATTGATCTATTATGTGTGTGTGTGTGTGTATATATATATTGCTATTATGAATAGAATTGTTTATTCATTATACTTTCTAACTGGTTAGTACGAAAGTTATTACTTTTTTCTATTTGTTTTGGAACTAGAGTCCTATTATCATTGTTTTTAATAGTTTTCTGTTTATTCTCTTGCGTTTTCTCTGGTATGTCATCATTTTTTCTTCAAGTAATGACAGTTTTGCTTGCTACTCTCTAATACTTACTCCTTTTGTTTTGGTTTATTGGGCCGGCTTGGACAGATGTTACGGATCAGTGATGACAATGACCCGCTGGTACTGATGGATTCTACTTGCTAATACTTTGTTTAGGATTTGTAGGTGAAATTAGGTCTATGGCTTTCTTTTTGGTGTATCTTTGATAGGTTTTGTTACAGTGGTTTTCTGGCTTTGTAAAAACAATAGAGCATTGAGAAACACTCCTTCTTTCTCCGAGTTCTGCAACAATTTAAATAATTCCTGTATTCTCTGTTTTTGATGGCTGGAGCCATGTAGGCTCTATGGGCCCGGCCTCTTTAGGGAGAGGCTCCTTCATAGTCATCTCGTAGCTTATTTTAGCTTTTCTGTTTCTTCCTCATGGAGGAAATGTTTTAATCCTAGAATAATTGTCCATGTCAGTTTGTAAGTTTATTTCCACAGTTTTACAAAGTATCTTCTAATACTTTGAGCGCTTTCCCCTGCATCTATAGCTACCAGCCTTCTCTTTTGTTTAATTTTGGATATTTGCATTTCCCTACTCTTTCTGCTTCTTTGATTCAGGTAGATTATGACTCGCCTTTTTTCGTCTTTCTATCTCTTGAGATAATCATTTCTACTGCTTTTAGGTTTTTTAGTTTCAATTCAGCTTCGTGCTTTTTATGTTTAATTCCTTCTGCTCTAGGTTTGATATTTTCCCCTGAGAACACTGTAGCTTTAATACATTTTGGTATGCAGCAGTCTCATTATTGTTGTTTTAGCAAATATGTATTGAGAGAGAGACAGAGTGGTATATTTCCCAAGTGGCTGGGATGCTATCATCGTTTGGTTTCCATTCATTTATTTCTAGATTTATTGCATTTTGGTCAGAAAATGTGATCTATCCTCTTTCTACTATTAAAAATATGTTGAGGGGCACCTGGGTGGTTCAGTTGGTTAAGTGTCTGACTCTTGATTTCGGCTCAGGTCATGATCTCAGGGTCATGAGATCGAGCCCGGCATCAGGCTCCATGCTGGGCGTGGAGCCTGCTTAAGATCCTCGCTCCCCCTCTCCCTCTGCCCCTCCTCCCTCCTCCAAATATATGTTGAGGTTCCCTTTATGGTAATGTGGACTTTATGCCTGGTATACAATTAAGATCTGTAATTATTTCATAAATACTCGATAAGACATACATTCTGTAATATAATTATGTAACACATAAATTTCTATATGTACATAAGCACATATATTAATTATACTATTAAGATAATCTATCTCCATGAATTTAACATTCTTGATGTGTCAAGGACTGAGAGATACTTGATTCTTTTTTACATTCACGCTTATTATTTTTCTAGAGTTTCTCCTAGGAGAGATTGTTTCTCAAAGTGTGATCCTTGGACCAGCAGCATCAGCATCATCTGAGACCTCGGTAGAAATGAAGATATTGAGCCTTACCCTTGGCCTACTGAATTAGAAATGGGCTGGCATCTATCAATCTGTATTTGAAGAAATCCTCCAGGGGATTTGGATGTACACCCATGCTTAAGGACCACAGGAGGAAGTATGAGATGTGGGTCTCACTTTGTCCTGAGAAATTATCCTTTTTGCCCAATGGTTTGTGATGCTACCTTTTTTAGTAACTTTTTCTGAAATACTTACTCTGTACCATTAACCTCTAACATATTGTTTTGATTTTTATAGTTAATGAAGATAGGCAAATCAGAAAGAAGTAGGCATTATGAATTTCTCATTAAATTTGCAAAGATTTAAAAACTCAAGACCTTTTAGTGTTAACAAGAATTGAATGAACTAGACACTCTAACACTTTGGTGGTGAGTATGTAAAGTACATTTTTTTTTTCCTGGAAAGAAATTATCATAATATGTCCACAATATCTTAACCATTGTTTCAGTAATTCTACTCCTACGAATTCAACATAAGAACATATGGGGCGCCTGGGTGGCTCAGTGGTTAAGCATCTGCCTTGGACTCAGGTCATGATCCTAGGGTCCTGGGGTTGAGCCGCACATTGGGCTCCCTGCTCAGCGGGGAGCCTGCTTCTCCCTCTCCCTCTGCCTGCTTGTGTATGCGCTCTCTCTCTGTCAAATAAATAAAATCTTTTTTTTTAAAAAAAGAAAAGAATCAGAACTGGTGAGAAATTTATATTTACATTGCTTTTTGTTTGTTTGTTTAGACTTGATCAATTAATTAATTTTAATGAATAGAGGAGTTTATGAAAAAGTTTTAGGTTTACAGAAAAATTGAGCAGAAAGTAGAGTATTCCAAGATAATTCTCTCCTCCAGTTTCTCTGATCATTAATATCTTGCATTGGTGTGGTATATTTGTTACAACTGATGACACACTATTAAGACATTATTATTAAAGTACATAGTTTACATTAGGGTTCACTCATTTCGTGGTATAGTCTATGGGCTTTGACAAATGCATGACGTGCCCCCCTCTCCCAATTTCACCTGCCTAAAAATCTACTTGCTCCACCTATTTGCTTTTTTAAAAAGAATACAGATCACCTGAAAGTCCAACAGTACAAGAATGTTTAAATAAATTATGATATATTCAATTCAAATGAAATATTATGCAGCCATTAAAAATAATGTTCCTGTAAAATACTTAATGACTTGGGGAAATGTCCGTAATATATTACTAAGTTTAAAAAGTATATCAACTATCATGTATAATATTATCCCAATTTTGCAAAAGAATAATTACATATGCTCATGAGGAAAAACTACTCCAAAGGGAGGACGAGACTGAAGGCTTTACCTAAAAGGCCTAGAAAATTTGTGAGAGGCCAAAAGCAGGTTGTAGCGTTCGGAACACAGCCTTGGACAGCAGCTAGCCCCGGTCAGAATCACGGCTCAGCCACCTGAGACCTATGTGGTCTTGGGAAAGTTGCTTTCTCTTCTTTTTTGTGTTTATGGAACTGTCTACAATCAGTACATATTGCTTTTAAAATGAGAAAAGAAGTACAAAGAGGAAGTGATAAGCAAGAGTAGAGACATTGGGGCCATAAGTGGCAAAATTCCCCACCTTAAGTGGCTGCCGCAGAAAAGGGAAGTTGTTGACTCACAGAATCGGAGAGTCCACTGCAGGGTTGGCCTGGGCAGGGCTCAGATGAGGACCCTCAGACCCCACTTCAGAACTTGGCTCTTCCCGGGCCACGGCTTCCCCCTGCAGTAGCCCCAGCCCTCACATGGTTCTCGCGTCCCTCTCATTTCACAGCCAATGAGAGTTCCGCAGAATTCTCTCTGAAAAACTTATTGGCTCTGTGTGAGTCACATGCTCATCTCTCAACCAATCAGTGGCTGGGGAAAATAAGTGCTGATTGGATTAGGCTTGGATCATTCAACCTCCTGAAGGAAGTATGCAGTCCACATCTACAGAACCGTAGGGACTGACAGCAAGTGAAGGGGTGATTCTCTAATGGGGAATACTGGGTGGCAGTAAACAAAAGATGCTCTTTGTCTTTGAAAGGAGGTGTCTCTACAACTCAGCCAGCTGTTTCAGGTGCATCTCTTTAATGTCCCTGCCCTTCTTGGGGTATAGTTTTTGGGGTCATTGTTTTTATGTCCACAGCAGAGATGGCCGTATTGGTTTGTCCTGAACCAAGACTGAGGCAGGTGGTCGGCGGCTGGTTCTCAGGACACTGGACCACAGGCTTATTGCTAATATCCTTCGGTTTGTGTTTTCAGCCTTTCACGTTGAAAGGATTTCATTAAATACCCTTTCTACACAGTCCAAGACTATTATTTGTCTGAGCATCACTGGGAGTCATAGAGAAGGCACCCCCGAGTCAGGGATCAGGGGATAGGGGAATCTTCATTTTATTGTAACTCAAACACAGTGTCTTGGATGTCTTTCATGACCTCTCCAAGAAGACAAAAGACTGGTATAACAATACTCTTGCCAATTTGCTGAAAAGTTTATCATCCTTAGCTTCACAGCTGGAGCTCCTCACCCCAGTTCAATATCCTTGAGCTAAACAGAGTCCTCATTTTTATGGCTGTTATGAAACTGTATTCTTGGAACAATGACAAACTCTGACTCCTCTAAAATCATGGTCAGTCGAACCCACTTGTGTCATTGGGATTGGCAATAAAAACAGGTTGGATATTAAGCAGATACACCTGCTTCTCAGGCATCTCTCAGGTGCCAAAAGATAGACTGATTGTGTGGACCAAGCTCCCTGCTCGGGAAAGAAAGGAATGGAGTGGAATTCCCTTGGGAAGTTGGGGCCTCAGGGAGTATGGATCAAATAAACCTCCCTTCTGAGCAGGCTGTGCTTCCATCTGACAGTGAAATAATCCAGTTTTCTTGGACTATGAATATGGAAAGACCTTTAGCCCCACCTTAGTCAACACATGAACACATGGCAGGAGCCCATAAAGAAGAAGGTACTAGACCAGGCCATATGCACCTTGTCATTTCCTTAATAAAAAGGGATCTCTTGACCTTGGCCCTGTCATCACTTTTATCTTGCCTGCTGCCTTTCTCTGTTTCCTGGATTCATGGTGAGTTGCCCGGTTACTTGAAAAGAGTTTTTCAAAGCAAAATACTGCTTTACCATTACGAATGTCACAGTTCATACCCTGTCTTTGCTGTGCTGGTCACTGGGCTGAGTGTGTTCTGTATACTACCTCGAATCCTCTCGATGATTCTGTAGTAGGTTCCATAACTACCATTGTAAACGGGAGGAAACTAAAGCTCCGTCTTGCTTGTAACTTGCCCAAAGTCATCTCTCTATTGATGAAACTGGAGTTTTGAAATGAAACCTGCCAATGCTAAATACTGTGTTTCTTCCCTCATTATCAGTAGCCAACACCAATGTATTTCCTTCAAATTGATTTTGGCAAATTTAGCCTGATTCCATTTTTATCTCTGTTTTCTGCATCTAGCAGCCTCGGTTGTGTTACAAGCCTAATCCTTGAGGTGACTGGTTGTCTGAGGGAGCCCAGTCTTCTCAATGCATAACCATGCCATAGCAGCCTTCCAGAACTTTCCATGGGTGTGTGTGTTAGGGGGGCGTCCTTGCCCTGGGGTCTTGGCAAAACCACATAGGAACGAAATCTCCCCCTCCCTCCATCAGAAGATTTCTGCCCCACCTTTGGCCTCTTCAGGCTCAGCGTGCTGATGGCCAGAACAAGACAGGCCTGTGCCTTGACCCCATTGTGTGCACTTACCCCATGTGAAATGCTAATAATCGCTTTGCAATTTTACATTTTGATGCAAGCACAAGGTTGGAACCAGCTGTTAAAAAAACAAATAGCTTTAAACCCCATTGTGAAGTGGTGACCTCATGCAGGAAACTGGTTGGGTTTCTGCCCTTGGAGGGGATGGCGGTGGGTTCCCGTTAGACAAGCTGCTCCTTATAAGCCACGCAGCGGCTGGCTCTGAGACAGCAGATGTGGATGTGCTGTGAGAGCTACATCTGTTTGTAAATCTTCAAGAGGCATGGAGTTGGGGTTTCCATTCTTCAACTACAGAGAAAAAGAAAAGAAAAGGAACCACTTCCTGTCAGCAAAGTCCTGTGTTTCTAGCTTTGTTAACTTCGCTCTCACTGAAAAGATGCTTTTCAAGAACCATTCCAAAGGGGCTGTTCTCAGGATTTGGAATTGGCATTTGAAAATGTTGCCTCCAGGGAAACACTCATAAATCCACATTACTTTGTGGACTCTTTTTGGCTCTGTCCCTTCATACACTGGGCACTTTCTCACACCCCTGCGCCTTCAGCAGCTGAGGAAAGGTTCTTTTGCTCCCTCATTTCCATCCTGCAAGAGGTGAAGTGTGGACTCTGGTCTATCACCTCAATGGAATCCTTTAAACTCCTTAAAAAAAAAACCCTGATTGAAAATGATAATTTTCCCACGGTGATCAAATTTTCCAAATGCATTCAGTAACTGTTTCACTCAAACTAACAACTTTTTGAGTCCCTACGATATGGCAAATACTGCCGTAGGTTCTGGGGATATGAAGATATAAGACCCATTATCTAGAGGCGCCTGAGCGGCTCAGACGGTTAAGCGTCCAGCTCTTGATTTCGGCTCAGCTCATGATCTCAGGGTTGTGAGATCGAGCCCGGCATTGGGCTCCATGCTGATCGTGGAGCCTGCTTAAGATTCTCTCTCTCTTTCTCCCTCTGCCCCTCCCCCACCCTCTTGCTCTCTCTCTCTCTCTCTTTCAAAAAAAAATAATAAGAAGACCCTTTACCTATATTCAAGTCCACACTCTAGCAGAGGAGTCAGAGAAGGAAGGAACTTGAGGACCCTGGGGTAAAATGTATACTGCTTAGGATGGCAGGGAACCAGCATGGGGTGGTGGGCATGGGCAGTGAAAGAAGTGATGACCAAACTTGGCTTCCTGGAGGAGGTCACCCCAATCTGAACTTTGAAGAATGCAGAATTAGCAAAAATGTCTAAGACAGAAGGAGCATCCTGTACGAAGGTGCAGGAGTGAGAAGGGAAATGCATGCTGGGACCACAGCACAGCATGTTAAGGGGCCAGAGGGAGGAGATAAGACTGGGAAAGGAGGCGGAGGCCAGGTCCCAATGCTGGCTCTGTCATCACTGCCCCTGTGATACATCCCTCATCTATGGCGCATGGGAGCATCTCAGCACCGATGGGCATCTGTGCATGGGTCACCTTGCAGCCATGTGGTCCATCTGGAGCTATGCTTATGGGCACATTATTCCCCCTCAATGTTGGTTATTACCAGCTCTTTCACATTTCCCAAAGCATGTGCACACATGTGCGTGCGCACACACACACACACACACACACACACACACACACACAGAAGTTTCAAACAGGTCATCATTCAATGTCTCTAGTAATTCATCCAAACCTATACTATTGGTGGGGTATAGGGGCTTAGAATAAATCAGACATCGAGCCCCCTGGTCTACCTATCTTGCCTCCATTCACAGAGGAAGGTCTCACCAACCAGGGCTTCAAGATGTCCTCTTGGAGGCCCTCCCGTGGCTGGTAAGGGAATGCCCCTTAGACAGCTGTCCTCTCTCTCCTCCAGACATCTGTCCTTAAATTCTTCTCCAGCCGTGTCCCCACTTCCTTTGTTATTCTAGCCACTCTCTACCCCACTCCCCAACCCCTACTAAAGGTCAGCAAGTTGCTTGACCTGTTGATCCTCATAGCCTCCTTGGCTCAGTGGTGAGTAAAATCCCCACTCTCCTCAGCCAAGTGAAGGGAGTGGGGAGCTTAGTGTCTAAAAGCTGGGTACAGGCTACTGAGGATGATCATCTACTCCTGGCTCCACTTCTCCTCATTGTGCCTTTGGTTATCCCCACTATGTGTGGAAAAAAAAAAGTCACACATATTACACCAGGAACAGGAGATTCCTGCCCAAAGGCCCTGTTGTCTCTATGAAGGAGAGTCTGAATCCTCTCTCTTTGAATAATCTGAACTTAATGAGCCACAAATGGGACTTATCCTTCTACTCACCTTCGTTTTCCTTTTTTTTAAAAAAAGATTTTATTTATTTATCTGAGAGAGAGAGAGAGAGAGCACAAGCAGGGGGAGCGGCAGGCAGAGGGAGAAGGAGAAGCAGGCTCCCTCAGCAGGGAGCTCCCAATGCAGGGCTCCCTCCCAGGACCCCAGGATCATGACCTAAGCTGAAGGCAGACACTTAACCAACTGAGCCACCTAGGTGCACCTGACCTTCGCTTTCTTTATGAAGCTCCCTTCCATTCATTTCACACTAGCAGAAGTGCCCACTTGCCCTTTCCTGATTCCTCCTGATCACAGTGTGGAAGGAGTGACCTGCTACTAAACAATATGGAGAGCCCAAGAGGTCCCCTGCATTTATACCTACTGGGTTTAACTGCTGTGCTCAACTTTGTACACGCAAACACAGTGCCAGGCACCCACTCATCGCTCCGTGTTTCTTCAGTGAATGAGTGAATGAATTAATGATCCTGAACTTTCACAATTAACCTGTAAGTTAGGTAAGATTATTTCCAATTTATAAACGAGCAGACTAAGGCTCAGAAACGTTGAGTCGCCCATGGTCTTTCAGGCAATAAATGGTGAACTTTGGTTTCTAACACAAGTCTTTCTGGCCCCAGAGTACATGTTCTTCCAGAAAACCAGGAGTTGTCTACCTGCCGACCCACTAAATTTAGTTCATGTCAATAATGAGTAACTCTTTGGGGAACCTGGGTGGCTCAGTTGGTTAAGTGGCCAATTCTCGGTTTCAGCTCAGATCGTGATCTCAGAGGTGGTGGGATCGAGCCCCACGTTGAGCTCTGCACTCAGTGGGGAGTCTGCTTGCGCATTCTCTCTCTCCCTCTCCCTCTGCCCATCACTCCACTCACACACTCTCTCTCTCTCCTTCGCTCTCAAATAAATAAATAAATCTTTTAAAAAAATGAATAACGCGTTGCATGAATACCTTTTGTGATAGTCTTAGTGCCGGGTAACGAGGCTGTGGGTTTGGGCAATCCTTCATGACCCAGTTGATCACTTCCTAAGTTGCCTCCCTGCCTAGAGTTGTCTCCTTTGTCCATACCCAAGGCAGCACTTCATTCATTCATTCATTCGTTCGTTCATTCATTCCACAGACATTCTTGAAGTATCTACTATATGCTAGATGCTACAAAGACAGCCCCAAAGGGTCCTGCCTTCCAGCATCCTAGAATTCCTCACAGTGTATTAGTCATCTATGTGACTCTCTTAAGAACGAAAACAGAGTCTTGTGAGTATTTTTGTTTCCAGCTCCTGACAAAAGACCTGGTTGATGAGGGGCCCTCAGCAAATTTGGTTGAATTGATATGGTGTCTAGTATAACAATGGTGCTATGTAAAAATCTCTGTTCCAGGGGCTACAGCCATGCTTCTGGGGGCATGAGTATTAATTCATTCTTTCTGATCTTTGAACTATCATTTAAAAAATGGCACCATTGCTTTACTATAGAGAACTGCTGGAGGGGTTCGATTCATTTTCTTCCCTCACATTAAGAAGCAATTGTGGTCATTCTTTATGCCATGAGCCAGTGAGAACTCATTTTTTTCCTCATTATCTTTTTAACTAGGTTACATAAAATATGGCAAAAATTTTAAAATCACAAAAGGTATAAAATTAAAAGTTGGCCCTAGCTGTCATCCCTAGAATGAGCAGCTGTCCCCAGTTTTCTTGAGTGTCCATCCCGAGATAGTCTGTGCATTCACAAGCATATACCTGAGGGCTTAGATGTATACCCACACCCACCTGCACCCCTCCCCCCACCCAGGGTAGTGTATTATACACAGCGTTCTACGCTTTGCTTTGTTTATTTAACGTTAAATCCGAAAGACCTTTTCACATGATCACATAGATAATGTTCTCATTTTTAAGTGGTTGGTTATTGTTGTTACATGGATTGTACCATATTTTAAACAGTCCCTCCTTAAGGCACATTTAGGCTGTTTCCAAACATTTCTTTTGTTACTAACAAAGCCACAGTGACTATCCTTATACATTTTACACATCTAGAAAGATAAATTCTTAAATGTGACACTTAAATACACTTATTTCAGTTTTTAAATTTCAATGTGAAATGCATTATTTTTAATAAATACAATTAATTGAAATAAATTCCGAGAAGGGCTGGGCCAGACTACACAGGCATTTTGAGGAAAACATTGTTGAACTGCTGCTCTCCTTGCAAGTTGTGCCAATTTGCACTCCCACTGTCAAGATGGGTCATCAAAATTTCGATCTGTGCGAATCTTATTGTAATTCTCTTATTATGAGATCTTCTTTATTTTTTAAAAGCCCAGTTGAATTTTTTTTTGTTTAAATTCAATTTAATTAACATATAGTGTATTACTAGTTTCAGGGGTAGAATTTAGTGATTCATCACTTGCATATAACACCCAGTGCTCATTCCATCACGTGCCCTCCTTAAAGCCCATCACCCAGTTACCCCATCCGCCCACCCCCGTCCCCTCCAGCAACCCTTCAAAACCCAGTTCAATGTTAAACCATAATTCTCATGACGCCAAAGGTACTACAGCCACACAAATGCTTTCATCCTCAACTGCTGGTCAACTTTCATCAATTATATGTTTGTATCACTGCTCACCCCCAAATGAATTTGAGGCAGTTTCATAAAAAACATACACAGTGAGAGAGAGGGAGAGTTGTTGTGGTTGTTGTTGTTGTTGTTGTTTTTAATCAAGAGAAAGGAAAAGAGGTAAATGATAAGATGAAAAAGGAGAGAGGTTTTGTGTAACAAAATGCCTATCTTCAGGTCCAAACATTTACTAACGTTGGCCCACAGTTTTGGCTCTGAGCCTCCTGGAGGTCAAGGCAAAAAGGAAAATGTATTCAGTTAACAAATGTTACATTATTCATAAGGAAAAATAGTACTTGAGAAAATCAAAGGCTTTGGGTTTTAAATCTAAGAGAGAAATTCACATGGTTTATCACAAAGAGACTCCAGGTAACATAACAGATAATGTCCTCAACAAGATCCCTAAAACAAAAGAAAAAGTAAATTTGGGGGATTACAGAGCTACTACCCTGTTAGCCCAGAATGCTTTCCTCAGGCCCTTTGTCAGGTAAGAGCACTGCCTTTTCTCTGACCCCCCATGGTTCTGGGGGGCATTAGCGAGCATGCCTCATCTCTTCCCCTGTGAACACTCCCATGCACCAAACCGAGGCAGAAATGCAGAAGCCTAAGAGCCTTGCTTTAGCTCATGGTCTGCAGGTCGATGATTTAGACGGGGCTCAGCCAAGCAGGACTTCCAGTCTTGGCTGATTCTCTCACAAGCCTGGGGGCCACGAGGGCATCTGGGCTCCACTCCACAGGTCTCTCGGCCCTCAGCATGCCAGCCCAGCGTGTTCCCGTGGCAGAGCAGAGCCCCAGGAGTGGAGGCCAAAGTGACAACTGCTTTCTCAAACGTCTGCATGTGTCATCCCATTGGCCAAAGGAGTCACGCGGCCGAACTCCAAACTGAGTGATGGAGGAGTAGATTCCTTGTGGACAGAGTTGCAAAGTCACGTGGAAAAGGGCCTCAAGACAGAGAAGGGAGTAGAATTGGGGCCATTACAATGCTATGATCTGCCACAGGAGGCGGCGACCTAGGCTTGGCCCGATGATGGGCAAACCCACATGGTCCCCACCGAGCCCAGCAAGGTATTGATACATACATCCTGGGAGGAAGAAGCTCCCGTCTCCCCTGGGGTGCGCGGCTGAGGCTTGGAGCCTCGCTCCCACTGCTTACAGAGGAAGGGAAGAGACCAGCGTTCAGAGAGAAGCAGGGACAAGAGTGGTAAGCCACGTGCAGAAAGAAAGAGCTCCGACTCCAGGATCCTCACCAGCTCCCCCAAGCCAATCCGTTTGCCCATTTGCTGCAGCAGATAGTGCTCCAGACCACGGAACCAGGAGCCAGTCGCCTGGGTTTCAAGACCAGCTTGATCACTGAAGGACTCTGTGACTCCGAGGCAAGTGGCTTCATTTCTTCGTGCCTCAGTTTCTTTATCTCTCCAATGGGGATCATGACAGTCTCTCCTCACTGAGTCGTTGTGAAGATTGAGTACATTAATACAGGAAATGTCTAGAATGGTGCCTGGCACGTAGATGTGTGATAGTTAATTTTGGTTGAAGTTTGTTCGCTTTGCGCTTCTGTCATTTGGCCTCACGCAGAGTGACTTCTGTGAGTGGTGTCTCAGTTGGATGGGTGGAAAGGCAAGGCCCTTGGTGGGAGAGCCTCTAGCTTCATCCAAAGCCATTGACCCGCCTCCCAATTGTCAAATCTACCAAGTAAAAACAAACTGAATACTTTAGCGTGGATTAGCCCCATCTGTGACAGGCCCGGTGAGTACATCGTCTGTAGTCACTGTAATTAGAGGACTTGGTACATGAAGAAGTCAGGGTTCAATGGGCATCAGTCTCCCCTTTCCAGATGTGCGTGAGGTTTGCCTGGGCCCAGGACTCGGTGGGCTGGGCCGGACTGCCGCGTGAGTTTGTGGGCCAAGGTGTGCACGACCGGCTTTTAGATTCTTCCTCTGCAGCAGCCCCTGAGCAGCACCCAGCCAATACGGGGCCCCTAAAAGGAAACACAAGGCTGCCGATGGCCTGGACCTGCCACCATCGGGGGGGCTCTGCGCGGCCCAGCTGGAGCCCCCTCTCCCTGCAGGTCTGCCCTCCTGCTGAGGTGGCTCAGAGAGCAACAGTTTACAGTTTGGCTGGCTCCAGCCTGCCTCCACATGGGGAATAAAGCCCAGCATTGTGCTGTACTTGCAACAGCTCTCCCTTCCCAGGGTTCCTGATGTGTTTGTTGCCCTGGATCTGGTCTGAATGTTCTCTTTGTCGAGGACCTTCGGGTACTGAGGTGGGGTTGCCTTCTCTGCGGCAGTCCCGGGTTAAATAAATACATTAAGGCAACAGACACGGCTTGACACCGGAGCCAGCCTCCGTCACTCCCATCACTCATGTGGCAAAAGACGGAGCTACTGTGGTTTGGAGTTCATTTAAAGATGGATTTCTTTGTTCGGTTCCTGCACGGGAGGACACCATACACTGGGAAGGGGCAGCCATGCTCGGCTTTGGCTGGGCCATGTTTCTCTAGCAAGACTTGGAGAGTTTCTAAACCCCGTGCAGATGCACACAGAACGTGACCTGTAAGCCATCCGCGGGATACCATGCTGCCGTCACCCCATAAGCAGACACTCCAAAGAAAGCCGTGAGTAAGCTCAGCGCTGGCTTTTACCACTTTTCCAGGGCCCTGGCGCTCTGCTTGTCCATCACGCACCTTTACAAAACCCATAATATTTAGAAATGTGCTGTGTTCGTCCCAGAGGCTAAAATAAACTAAAGCCTGTGAATGTTTTCATGTCATGCATTACCTTTGCCTGTGAAATTATTACTCTGGATGATACTCAGCACTGAGTACACTCTGCTCTTCAGGGGCCGCATGTTCATTTCTCCTTCTCAAGGATCTGTTTCAGAAGGTCTTTTAAGAGTCAAAAACATTTCTATTTTGATACTGCTGCATATGTCCAAGATGCCAAAGAATGGGTGAAATGGTACATTTTTTAAAAATCCAGGTCCTTACTCAAGGAATTTGTGCTTTATAGGCCAATGGAAGGACGAGTGGGAAGGATGAATGGGAATGAGTGGGAATGTCACTGTAACCTATCAGGAAATTTTTTTTTTTTTTTTAAGTAGAAACAGGGGCACCTGGGTGGCGCAGTCGGCTGAGCGTTGGACACTTGGTTTCGGCCCGGGTCATGATTTCAGAGTTGTGGGGTCGGGCCCCATGTTGGGCTCCATGCTCGGTGCGGAGTCTGCTTTGGGCTCTCTCTCCCTCTGCCTCTGCCCCTCCCTCCCCGCTGTGTGTGCACACTCTCTCTCTCTCTCTCTCTCTAAGATAAATAAATAAATCTTAAAAAAAAAGTAGAAACAAAAGATTTGCTTTCTAAGCATAGCAGAGTCTCAAGCAGGGGCAATTTTGCTTCCTCTGGGGACAATTAACAGTATCTGAGATATTTTTAGTTGTCACAGCTTGGGGGGGGTGGTTCAGGGTGCTGCTGGCATCTAGGGTAGAAATCATGATGTCACTAAACGTCCTGTCATGCACAGGACAGCCCCCTCGAGGAAAGGACTATCCATTCCAGAAGGCCAGCGGTGCCACAGCTAAGAACCTTGGGAGCGTTGAACACCCGGGAGGTGAACTGCATCACTAGTATGTACTAACAGGGTTGGGTGATCATAAACTTTTTTTTTTTTTAAAGATTTTATTTATTTATTTGACAGAGAGAGAGACACAAGTGAGAGAGGGAACACAGCAAGGGGAGTGGAAGAGGGAGAAGCAGGCTTCCCACGGAGCAGGGAGCCCGATGTGTGGCTCGATCCCAGGGCTCTGGGATCATGACCTGAGCCGAAGGCAGACACTTAACGACTGAGCCACCCAGGCGCCCCGATCATAAACTTCTTAAGACGCTTTGTAAGCACTAACCTGAACTTCCAGCAAATTAACTGGCTGCTAGATATTGTTGCAAAATTCCCATTCCTTGCTTATCATAAGCACATTGCCATAAAATGCCCACTGAGGAGGCTTGCCTGGCTCAAAAGCCCAAGAGCAAAAAGAACTGCTCCAGCTTGTTTTGTTTTAACTTTTGATTTTGAAATAAATTTAAGCTCACATAGATGTTTCTAAAATATTGGGGAGTGCCCTTCACCCAGCTTCCCCCAATGACATCTTGCGTCACGATAACACAATATCAAAAGCAGAAAACTGACATTGGTACAGTACTATTTATTGATGAACTATCTTGGATTTTACCAGTTTACTCAAGTTTCAAATAATAAAACATTTAAAAATATATCCCTCTCTCCCCCAAATAATCAACTTTATTCCTCTAGAAATGCTTTCTATGGAAGGCAAAACATCAATGATCATTCTGCTTCTAAATGATGCTCATCGCCAAGGATCCAGGAAAGGAGGTTATGGGTAAAGATAACCAGCTTTTAGTTTTATTAACCAACCTCCACCCTCTTCAAAACTAAGGCCCGAATGATCCCTGCTGGCTTTCAGTCCCTTCCTGCTGTTTTTCAATTTGTCAGCTTGCAAGTCTCCCCAGATTCAAGGATTAAACCTCATGGCAAAATGTGGCTACTTTCTCAGTCCCGCGCCCCTGGCAAGGTGTGAGTGCTGTAGCCGCCAGGAAGTACTTGCCAGGGCTTTCCTGCCAAGACACCACATGCACCACACACACACACACACACACACACACACACACACACACACCACACCACACCACACACACACCACACAAACACACCACTCACATACACACCACAAACACACACACACCACACAAACACACCACTCACATACACCACACCACAAACACACACACACCACACACACACCACACAAATACACCATACACACACCACACCTACACACACACCACACCCCCCCACACCACACACACCAAACACACACACACACACACCACACCCACGCACATATACACCACACCCACACACACACCACACACACCACACACTACACCACACACCCACACCACACAGACCACATGTACACACAGCTCACGCACACACACATACCACACACACCACACGCACACCACACCACACACACACCACACACACCACACATACCACATGTATACACAGCACACGCACACACACATCACACACCACACACACACCACACCCATGCACACACACACCGCACCACACACACACCACACCACACACACACATCACACACCACGTACACACCACACCACACACACATCACACCATGCACACACCACACCACACACACACCACACACACCACATACACACCACACAGACCACATGTACACACAGCTCATGCACACACACACACACCACACGCACATACACACACCACACACACACCACACATACCACATGTACACACAGCACACGCACACACACCACACCACACACACACATCACACCATGCACACACCACACCACACACACACCACACCACACACACACATCACACACCACGTACACACCACACCACACACACATCACACCATGCACACACCACACCACACACACACTACACACACCACATACACACCACACACACCACATACACACCACACAGACCACATGTACACACAGCACATGCACACACACACCACACACACCACATACACACCACACATACCACATGTACACATAGCACATGCACACACACACACACACACACACCCCACACACACCACATACACCCCCACCCCACATGTACACACACACGTACACACACATACCACACCACACACACACCACACATACACAAACACACACACCACACACACAATTTTGAAGAATCTTTTACAAATAAAAAGAAAAGAGGTGAACTCTGCCCCAGACCTATTTGAGGGAAGGCACTGTCTTTACCTCTATCGCTTTCCTGCTACCATAAGCTTCAGATGCAGTAAGTGAGGAACAGAGCACTCAAGCTTGCCTTCACTCTCAGCTTCCTTCACTCAGCTTCCTTACAGGCCTTCAGAGAAGAGGCTGTTCCATTGTTTTAGTCACAAAATGAAAACATAAAAGACCAAAAGATGGCCAGAAAAGGCCCTAGCAGACAGGGCTCTGGCTTAGGCTTTTAGAACGCTATCTGAGAAGGCCAACATCCAGTGGGAGAGAAAGCCCCAGACCATGAGTCAGAAGAACTGAGTTCGAGTGTTGGCTCTGCCACTTTCTGGCTGTGCAGTCGCCTTGAAAGACATGTGTGTCCTCCTCCTCCAGATTCATGTTCACCTACCCACCATCCCCCCTCGATGTGATGGCATTAGGAGGCGGGGCTTTCTGGAGTTGACGAGGTCGTGAGGGTGGAGTCCTCATGAATGGGTTTCGTGCCCTCATAGAAGAGACCCCAGGGAGCTCTCTTTCTGTCTCTGTCACGTGAGGACAACAGGGAGAAGGCAGGCCTCCACACACCAGAAGAGGACTCTCACTGGACACCAACCAGGCTGAAACCCTGATCTCAGAATCGCAGCCTCCAGAACTGCGAGAAAACACTGTCAGCTGTTTAGTAGCCACCCGGTGTGTGGTATTGTTATAGCAGCCCAGACTAAGACAGTGGTCTTCGGGAAAGCACTGAACTGATCTTCAGATTCCTTATCGGTAAAATGAAAATATCGGTACCAGTCTGCTAAACATAGAAGGTGGTTGTCGAGGTCACCAGCATGCTCGATGTGAAGCTGTCCCTTATAGGAAGAAAAATAAATTGTGCGTGCTCATACAGTGAGAGTGAATAAAGCTACGGCCACGCACATCAACACCGATGAATCCCACAAATGCAGTACCAAGTGAAAGAAGCTGCAAAAGAACACAGAAGGCCCGATACACCAATCATGCCGATATGCCAAACTATACCATATACGTTGCTTCAGGACACACACTGATGGAGTGAAAGTATAAAGCAAGTGCATGGGAATGAGTAGTGTCCAGTCCGGGGTAGGGGGTACCCCTGGGGGTGGTGGGGGCAGGGTGGGCAGTGGCGTCTAACGGTCCTGGCAATATTTACTTCTTAAGCTTGGAGGGTGGCTGCATGAGTATTTCTGTCATTCTTCTTTTTCTTAAAAGATTTATTTTATTTTATTTTTTTATTTTAGAGAGAGAGAGCAGAGGCTGGGGGTGGGGCAGAGGGAGAGGGAGAGAGAGAATCTCAAGAAGACTCCCTGCTGAGCCCAGAGCCCGACGTAGGGCTCGATCCTAGGACCCTGAGATCAGGACCTGAACCAAAACTGAGAATCAGGACACTAAACCGACTGACCCACCCAGGCACACCCCCGTCATTATTCTTGATACATTATTACGTGTTTTTAATATCTTAAAAGGGTCACGAATTTTTTAAGAAAGCTTTCTATCATTGTCAAAAGAGGCGTTAAGGGTGGAATATGGTATACGGTGTGCTAGAGGAGACCCTGGGGCTGGTCTGAATGGGGCTTCACCACCTGTGACCCTGGGCAATTTGCTTAACTTCTCAGCTGCTCTGTGTTTTAGGTTCTCATCTGTCAAGAGCACCTCCTTCATAATACTGGGGAGGCTTAAACAAGATAATGTTTGAGACCACTTACCACCACACTTGACACATAATCTCAATAAATGTTAGATTTTAGCTACTGCACAAAATGCAAGGGACTGGATGATCACCATGATGACTCATGGATTGACAATGGAGTGACACTGTGCGTAAAAAAAATGGATGCCTCCATCTTCTGGCCATTATAATGTAATATTTAGGACACAGAGTAATGTTATTATTCCAACCTGGGATTTATGAGGGAGAATCTTCCTTGGATAACTTGGGTCACTCCACTGAAATATCTTATGGCGAGATAGCTGAATCTTTGTTTGGAGACTTGCCAGTAGCCATAAAAATTCTTCACCACTCAGTAAGGTTATGTATTATGGTCATGTAGGCATTCTGGCTATCAGAACTTTCACTTTTTGGGCTGTGCCAGATAAACTTGAACATAAGACACCTTCAACAGTTTCAAGATTTATGGCAACAAATTCCAACCTCCTGGCCCCAGGCCCAGGCAAGTCATGTTCCTCACCACCATATAATGTTACCTTGTGTGGCCAAGGCAAGGTGCCTAGGACAACGGTAGGCTTCGCTGCCAAAATACCAATGAGATGGAGCCAACTTTAATAACCATAAGCCGCATTTAAGTCTTTATGTTCTCTAGTATTTGAGGCAATGTGGAGAAATTTTTCTTTGCCATGGTGCTCTCAAATTATTCAGTTAAAATTTAATAGGAACTTGCTATCTTAAAACAGTCCAGTCCTCTGGAGTTGACCAGCCCATTGCTGGGATTTCTACTTTACAAAGAGAGCAGAGGGGAGTGGATTGCCACATGAAGCCTCAAGTGGCCTAACAAAGGTAAAACTCACCTAGACCTGCTATCTGCAAGGCTGGATGTCCTGTGATTTAATCTGTTTTACAAATGAAGGTAACTTTCTATCCTAAAACAGCACAATCCTCCCGGCCTTTTCTTGGGTCTATAAATTCACTTTCTACATGTAGGTCTGTGAAGTACAGCCTTATTGATTCAACATCTGGAACTACTCAGGTGGTTTGTCTCTGCTGACTTTATGAACAATAAAAGCAAACCACTGGATGATTCCTGGGTATTTAAATTTGGGGCATAGGCATCGTGGCCTCACTGCTGACAAACACAAGATTTTCACTTTCCCTGCTGGATCCAAATACAACAAATGTGGTTGTGTTCTCCTCAAAAATGGGCTACTTGTTTCTAAGATATAATTTTATAACTGTGGGGCACATGCCTCAGAATTTCCAAAGTCCTTGCAAATCTGGGGTCTGTCCCCAAACCCAAGTATAGTCCCACTTTAAAGAAACAGACTAAAGTTGATGACTGTCTAACTACAGGTTCTGCCCAAACTGAGAGGAAACCTATCAAACTACTGGGGAAACCCCAAAGTCAACCCCACTCCTGGAGCGATGTAATCAGCACCGTCTTTCATGACATGGCAAAAGACTTCTCCGAAGTGACCCCTGAGCTGTTTGCAGTCAATACACACATTTATAAATACCCTGGGAAATATCATCAGAATCAAAGAGAATGAGCCCTTGAAGCCAAAAATGAGAAAGGAAAAAACAACTATGTAAATTAAATGGGGAAATATAGAAAATTGTGTGACTCTGCGGCAAAAATATCACCTGATGGTCACAGTGGATTATAAGCTAATGTGAATAATACAATGTCAAATATCGTCAAGTGTTAAAATACAAGGGTGATTAAGAGTCTCAAATGGTGCACCACCAGAACTCAAAATATGGGCCACCAGGAGCGATGCTAGCCTATTCCATGGAGACTTTAAAATGTGGACCCAAACAAAGATATTGTGGTCCTTCTAACAAATTATTGAGACATAAATAATCCCTCATCTGCACACAGGTTGTGTTCAGAGAGGCGAATTTGCAAAACAGTTTGGAACTGGAGCCCACTCCATCTCACTCTACCTCGTAGGCAGGAGGATCTTTCTGAAATCATAGATACTATAGATACTTTCAAGGGCTTACCTTTGCCCTTTTCACTAGGCAGAAAAGCTCCTCCAAAACCTACCTCCTGCCTAACCTGGAGCTCTGTTCCCTGCATCGCCCCTGTCCTCACTATGCTCCAGGCACACTGGTCTCCATTATGTCCTTTTAAAAGGTCAACTCTGGGGGCGCTTGGGTGGCTCAGTCAGGTAAGTGTCCAACTCTTGGTTTCAGCTCAGGTCATGGTCTCAGCGTCTTGGGATGGAGCCCCATGATGGGCTCCACACTCAGCGGGGAGTCTGCTTGAGATTCTCTCCCTCTCCATCTGCCCCCCCCACCTCAAATAAATAAATCTTTAAAAAAAAAGGTCAACTCTGCCTTCCCACAAGGTCTTCGTATTTGGGCCTCCATATCTTCTTTCCCACTTTTCCACATGGTCAACTCCAGTACGTTCTAACACAACGTCACTTCCTCAAAGAGGCCTCTCTCTGGTCATTCAGTCTAAAGGAGTCCTGGCCACCCCACCACATGGTCTTCAGGTATCTAATCATCCTGTTTATTTCCTTCATAGTGTTTCAGGGGGTAGGGTCAGGGAAAGAGTAGAGGTGGTGGGAAACATGGCTGACCAAGTATTTGGTTTGGGCCAAGTTTCCAAGGCCTTCCAAGTCTGCAAAGGCATTTGGATGGTATCCAGGGAGCAACCTGGCATCAGAATGGGATCACATTGCTTTATGGCTAGGAGGTGATGCTGCGAAGACTGGAGACAGTGAGCTCTTCAAGAGGCACTGTATTAGTCCAGTTAGAGAAGGGAATGGTCCATAATGCAGCAGAGACATGTTGAACAAGAGATAAAGCTGGTTAAAGCAATTCCTGATCTCCAGGAACCTATCCAGTAGGGGGTGAAATCTAATACTGAAATAATTGCACCACAGAGCCCCGTAAGGAAGAATGCCAAGAGAGACACCTCAAAGGAGGGGGTTCCCCATGAATGGTCCCATTTAACTGATGTCATTCCCACCCCCCGCTATTAAAGCAGCCCTCTCATTCATTCATTCCTCCTTTGAGGCTCATGACTTGTCTTTTCAATTTCAGTAAAGTTTGATTTGATCTTTTTTTCTGTTTTCCTTTTGAAATGAGATCTGTCTTCCAGATTTCAACAAGATTTCAAAGTGAAGCTTACAGAGGGCTAAGCTTTAAGCCTCTTAAAAATCTAGTGCAAACACGAGAAAGTCTAAATTAAAAATAAACAAAAGTATGCTATTTTTCAGTTGCTAAATCCAACGTAAAAATTAAAAAGGAAAACAAATAGTTATCATAGTGCACTTTCTTTTACCAGATAAATATGTGAACATAACTTGCTCTACAGATTGAGTCAATGCATACACAGATGGCAAAGAGAAAACCAAAAAGGCAACAGAATACATATCACTGTAGATAATGATTATATATGCACAAGGGGCAACTGGCCAATTGGTGCTATTACAGCACATGGTTGAATATTTGCCAAAAAAAAAAAAATCTTTTTTTGGACCCAGCACTTAACTCTTATTACTCGTAATGTAGCTTGAGAACTCTGAACTAACTAATCACTGGAGAATCTTATTAACTGAAGCTCTATTAGAGTCAACTGCTAATTGCTTTTCACTCCATGACAGTTACATTGCTAACAGCAATATAAATTGAGCCCACTGTAAATAAATTTCAACTAACAAACGAGGTGGTAAGATACACCGTGACTGATCAGGAAGGTCTCAGTTCTTATCTCTGATCTACTATGAGCCACAGGACTCTGGAGAAGCTACTAACACTCTATGAGCCTCAGTTCCCCTATGGGTAAGATGGCATGAATAATATTTACTTTCTGGAAATGTTGTGAGGATTAGATGAAATTTGTACAATGTGCCTTTTGTATGTAAAGCTTCTCAATAAATGAGAGTTTTCTTTCTCTTCAGGACTTGAACAAAATGATGATGCCTGGTGCCTCAGTTTCCCACTATGAAGATGACCGCAAGCACAGAGTTACTGTGGTATGGGGAGAAATGTGACATTGGGTGAAATGAGAACCAGGCCATAGTTTCTTTCCTATCCCTCTATTAGTGAATATTGTAACTGCCAAAAAATTTGCTGGCTGTCATTCTAAAGGCCATATAATTTCTATGTTTTTCAAAAATGAAGGGCAAGTCAAATAAGTTCATGAAGCTTTAAACATATTGCTTATTCTGCAGAACATGAAAAAAAATAGAGGATATAATAATTAATTCAAAATTTTGGTTTAATTAACACCACCTGGCATGGGTGTTAGAGACGGTTGTGGAGCTAGAGAAATTTTTCTCATGTCTAATAAATAAGCCAAAGAGACTTTCTGGCTACACAAATCATTTATACTTAACACCAGTTTAATACGTTGGCAACTGCCTTTTAATAAGTATAAAGTATGAAATGTAATGGAGAGCTTTTAAAAATGTGTGAGTCCATACACTCACCAAGGAATACCTCACTTTTTCTAGTCTTTTGTACAATCTTGAGCACTTCTGTTCACGTGATCTCACTGAAGCCCCATTATGGCCCTTTAAGCCCGTTTAACTGATGAATTACTGAGATTCAAGAGGCTAAACAACTTAGCAGCTGGTAAATAGCAGAACCTGGGCCCCATATCATGTCTGCCAAAGCCAAGTCTGATGATCTTCTCGCTGCCACAGAGTTACTTCTGCGCCATATTGAATACAGACGTTGGAAGATAAGAACTAGTAATGTTGTGGGCTGACCTGTGTGCCCCTCAAAGTTCATAAAATTCAAAAGCCTTACTCCCCAGGGCCTCAGAATGGGACTGGATTTGAAGATAGGGCCTTTGAAGAGGTGATTAGGTGAAGATGAGGCTGTTAGGGTGGGCGCCAATCCAATCTCACAGGTGCTCTCATAAGGAGAAGAGATGTGGACATATACAGAGACTCCAGGAACGCGCTCGCACAGGGAAAGGGCCATGGGAGGACACGGCAAGAAGGCTGCCATCTGCAAGCCCAGAGGAGGGGTTTCAGGAGAAACCAACCCTGCTGACACCTTGATCTTGTCCTTCCAGTCTCCAGAACTGTGAGACAGAAACTTCTGTTATTTAAACCCCCTGTCTGTAGTGTTCTATTATGGCAGCCCTAGCAAATGAATATGCAGTGATACCAGATGGAAGCGAACTTACACCAAAATTGCCCACCCAACATTAATAACTGAACAACAAATGTAACCTTATTTGCTTCGGGTTAACACACCTCTCTCCCCCTCTCCTTCCTTCCCTGTCTCCTGTTTCTCTCTCTCTCTTTCCATAAATATATGTACATTTTACCCTGGCATATGTATCACTTAAGGTCCAATCAAGAGAAGAAATCACAGTAATTTAAACAGAAAACTTTAATAGAAAGAGTTATTAACTACAAGACAGTATTGGAATCATGGGGGGGTGGCTGCTAATGGATCAAAAGAACCCTAAGGAATATAGGAACAGCAGGTATAAGGAGCAGCTACTGCCCCCGGGGCTGGAGTTGAGAGCCCAAGGAAGAGCCCCTGCCCACCTAGCCCACCATCAGGGCTGAGATCCATTTTGGTGGAGAGAGCACCGTCAAGGCTCACTGGATGGCAGGCAAGCTGTCGTGGTGCCACGGGTGAGGAACTTGCCAGTAATCTGCCTTTTGGGGCAACAGCAAATGTATTTCACACTGGAGGTATTCCATTACAAAATTGCTCTCGCTACTGAGCAGAGGAACTCGGGCTCCTGGGCTCCGGCGACTGGGTGCTGTTGGCCATATACCCTGCAGGTGCACTGCACCCAAGAAGCCATGGGAGCCACAGGAACCTGCTGTTTGAAAAGTCACATGGGGCGCAGGAGCCAGAACCAGAAGGGGGAAAAAAAAAAAAAAGCCTTCTTTCTCCTGCAATGTCTCTCCAGCACCCTCTATTGACAGAGCTTGATGTTATGCTAGCTGGCAAATGAAAAGTTTTAAAGGGCTCTTACATTACCCCAGAGCAGGCAATTAAGGGTGAATTTGGAGTTGAGAAGCAATAAATGGGTAATGGGCACAGGATGACTCACAGTTGCACTTGACCTGAGATTTTTGCCATATTCAGGTAGCTGAAGTAATTATACCAGTGCTCCATACCCAGTTAAATGCAGAACTGAAAAATTTGTTGGTATTTGAGGTAGCCTGTCCAAAGAGAGATACAGAATTTTAAAGCATTTTATTTTATTTTAATTTTATTTTTAGAGAGAGAGAGAGAGAACAGGGTGGGGACGGGCAGAGGGAGAGGGAGAGACAGAATGTTAAGCAGGCTCCACACTCAGCGAGGAGCCCAACGTGGGGCTCAGTCTCACAACCTTAAGAACATGACCCAAGCTGAAATCAAGAGTCGGATGCTTAACTGACTGAGCCACCCAGTCCTGACTTTAAATGAGGAAAGGAAGGAGAAAATAGTGGAGCACGATCTGAGGAAACAGGTTACCATGACTCAAAGCTGTGTATCCTTAGTTATAATCTCTTGCCCCAAACAATGAATTTGTGCTCACGAGGTTGTACAATCTATAAAATGACCCAAAGGCAGCATGGTGTTCCTGGATTCTAATCTCCTCAATTTCCTTGTTCAAAGAGTTATGTTTGTCTGAATCACAATACAAGTTAAATATTTAAAACCTTAGTCATCTTAGAATGAGCAAGTAGTTAGTGACAATATGTTTCTTTCATAATTAACTCTAAACTAGTTCAACAATTAACTTTAAATGATAATTGTCTCTAAAGATTTTTAATTATTGAGAGGAAGAGAAATACCAAAAAATTCCCTAAACTTACAGTCTTGGATAACATGAAGTTAGTCTCCTTTCCTTTTAACCTTTCTAGAAGGTTCTGGTTCGGCAAAACAAGTAGGATACAGCTCCAAGAAACTTACCAAACACTTAAAGACAATGAGTCAGAGCCATACAACGGGGGAACTGAATGAGACGTTGGAGACCATTCAGGTATTTTTACCTTTCTGTTCACAGATGGGGAAACTTTGCCCCAAATCACATGACTAATGAATGGCTACATTGGAATCAGATCAAGGTCTTACTTAGAATTTTCTCTAAATTTTCTACATGGCCAGCTCAAAAAGATGCCATGCTGCACTCTGCATTTTTTGGAGTAAAACAGAGAATGTGGGGAAGGAAGAAAAGGGGAAAGAATCAAGTAAAGCCTGCTTCTTGCTGAAACTCTACCAAGTGCCCGCTGCTGGAACCCCCCGCCCCCTTGGGAGAGGAAGGTTGGAGAGAAACCATTTTTCCTGTTCTTCTTTCTCCCCAGTGGCCAGTGTCTGGAGTGATCATATACAAAACACTTGAAATGAATGTCTGAATTCTAAAAGGAAACATCTGAAAGCATAATCTTGTCTTAGTATGATGTAAGAGGGAAGAATTTGGATGTTGTTTTTTCTTTGTTTTGCTTTCTTGTTTACTTACTATTATTTTCTTTTGTATTTGGTTGCTTGGGGTTTTTTTGGACATTTAGAAAGTTGGACAGCTTAGGCAAGAAAATCACTCGCACCTACAAAAAGAAAATGCTGCTGGTGAGAATTATAAACTAGCAATATATAAATATAATAGGAATATTTCTCATCTTTCAAACTTACCCAAGAATTTGGATACAGCCAGGATGCTCATTGGCTATTCATATTTTTAAACCATTATACACATTTTTTTCCAGGATCGTGAGTTTTGATTTAGCCTTGTAAAAAGCAATTAGAGTATATAATTCATAAATACAAATGTGCTAAAACACTAGGCAACTTTAAAAACATGAGCCTTAACCTCCTAAGGAAAAAAGAAAAAGAATTTTTATCAGCTCGTGGACTAGCAGATCTGGAGGAAGGGGAAGATGACATTTTTCAGATGATCTTGTTCCAGCTCTATTACTTTATTAATGAGGAAATTAAGACCTAGTCCAGGTCACCTGACTTTTATGCTGTCATTCAGCCATTTAGAGACGGGACAGTTGTTCAACTGAAATGTGTGTGTTGGTGTTGCATGCTCTGCCAATCATTAGCACTGACCCTGACCACAGACTTCTAACTTTACACTTGGGACATGTGGTGGGTGGAGGGTGGGGAGTAAGAATCAGAGTAACTTGTCACCATAAAGTTTGAGGACTCCATGTTCTCCAGGGAACTGTCAAGATCTGTTTGCTTCGGGTTTCTTAGAGAAATAGACTGGGCACAGTAATCTTACTTAAGGAAAGAAGTTATTTGGGTCATACATGCTCTGATTATAAGCTAAGGGTAAGAATAGCCCACCTTTTGGGGCAGCTGGATAGCTTAGTCAGTTAAGCACCTGACTCTTAATCTCAGCTCAGGTCTCATTCTGAGGGTCATGAGTTCAAGCCCCAGGTTGGGCTCCATGCTGGGTGTGGAGTCTACATTAAAAAAAAAAAAAAAAAAGAAAGCCCACCTTTTTTATACTTAGTATAAAGATTAATAACCAGTCGTGCTGATGGACAGAGTAAGGCAATGGAAACAAAATTCATAGGCAATCCCTTTTGGATATCACTCTTATGACTTCAATGACACCCCTTAGATTTGGGGATCTTGTGAGAGGCCATTTTAAGAGGCCATGTTCCTTTCATAATTAAACTAGTTCAACAATTAACTTTAAATGATAATTGTCTCTAAAGATTTTTAATTATTGAGAGGAAGAGAAATACCAAAAACTTCCCTAAACTTACAGTCTTAGATAATATGAAGTTAGTCTCCTTTTCTTTTAACCTTTCTAGAAGGTTCTGGTTCTGCTTAATCATTTTATAAAAGTGTTACATTTAAGATTAGGGGTAAAAGGGAAATCAGTGAGTTTTCCACCACCCTCTGTCTCACATATTTAAATATTTTAGTATTTTTCTTTCATACACCGGGGAAGTTTTATTCCAACTTTCCCAACCACCCCTGCCGTTTTCCCCACCCTCACTTTTAGATTTGAGATATTTATACGGGATTGCCATCTACAGAAAAAGAACCTTTTTTTCCTGGTACCCAGTGACATCTAGGTTTCCTGCTGCTCCAATAAATAAATAGTGTGTCTCATTTCGCATTGAGCTGTCTCAACAGGCTGGGGCGCTGATGGACCACAGAATCCTTCCTTCTCATACTAGAGAATTGGGCATAGGACCCAGCAGGAAAATGGACCCAAGAATCTTGCCCATCCAGCAGCCATGCCAGAAGCACCAACTAAATCTAAAAACCACAGATTCAATTAACTAATCCCTCTCCTCGGAGTGCCAAGAAGAAATAATCTTGTCAACTGCCCCCTTTGCCATGAGCCCTGATCCAAAGCTCAATATGCTTTTGATTTTCCTGGAGTCTTCAAAAAAAAAAGAAATGTTATTTCAAGGCCACTCCCTGTTTTCCACATTCTTGACAGAGGTATGTTTTTCATACTCTCCGCAACACTTTACTGATGGGACAGTGTTTGTTTTTAATTTCTGTACAGTATTTTGGTTGGTCTCATCTATGTTTTTATAATTAATTGAACACACAGACCCAGATTAGTTGTAGAGGGCATTGTGGGTAGTTACGTCTCCGGAACTGTTTTCCTGCTGAAAAAAAATGTAAGATTCTTGTTCCCATTCTTTTCTAGTCACCAGAGAACTACAGCAGTGACAAAGATACTACATCCCGTCTTGGGAAATAACACCAAAGACTCTTTAGAGACATTCCCCTCTCAACAATGCTCAAGACTTGTGCTTTGTCACAGACTTTATTCCCTGATCCTATGAGCAGGATCACAGCTTAAAGCACATGTTCTCAAGCAGATGGGATCTACCAAGTGTTTTCCTGTCTTATCATTTTCACTTTCCTTGGTTTTCTTCTCACTGTCCTGGCCCCTAAAAATTGGGTAAATAAGTAAATCGGCTGATTTATCCCCAGGGCAACAGGGCACATCTGTGTCTCCTCTACCTGGTTTCACTCGACTTTTCTCAACAACGGCCATGGACAGAAGAAAGTTTCTCATTAGGAAATTACCTTGAGAGTGATGCAGAGTTTTACTGGTTAAAGGAAATGTAAGTGTGTAAACTGCAGCCCAGTTTTACTACACCCATGTATTCTCGTCCGACATTTCTAAGTGTTCCTGATGTTGTGCCCACAGAACAAAATTAAGGATTTAATTCAGGGCACTCTTTCCCTAGTGAAAAGTCTACTTATTGGGAGAGTGGTTCTGACTCACTTTGAGGTTGAATGCAAAGAGAAAGCCTGCAGGGACCAGGCGAAGCCAGCCCTGAAGGTTGGCCGCCCATGTCATTCAGCTCAAGTGGGGAACTGACCCACCAGCTTATTGACCCCTGACTTCCGGGCTGAGACTTCTAGAACATCCTTCAGTGTGGCAGTCATGGTGGAGGCTTTTGTTTACCTTCGAGTAGGATGTTTTGAGGCCCTATTGAGAAGTAATGCTGATTTGTATGGAAAGTTTCAAGTTGAAATTCTCAGTGGGTTTTTGGCTGCTTCTAGAAATCTGAGCTAAAAGCAAGGCTCTGCTCCCTGCCGCTTGGGTTTAATAACAAAACACAAAGCAGCCATATAAACAGACCCTTTTTATCGGCTATAGGCCCCAATTTCTCCCTTTTCGAAACATGAGTCACTGGGGCCTAGAACTTATACCATAAGCAGAAACCAGATACCTTTAGAATCAGAAGTATCTCCAACACTAATTGGATTAAAAATCATGAAGCATACTCTCAGACCGGAGCATTCAAATCAAATTAGCCACCATCTTGTTTTTTAAAAATAAAGAATTAGTGCCTTGTGTGTACATTATCATCACAAGTTAATGAGGGAGGTAGCATGACTGGAGCCTCTCACGTTACCAGAACTAGGATACCACAAAATGCTCTCTTCATTTTTTTTTTTTTCTCAGGCAAAACAGAGCTAGAATCTTAAAGTGCCACCACTTAATTCCCCACTGAGGTGGTATGACAGGAACTCCTCACTTTGCAAGCGAGAAAGGGAAGCCCAGAGAGGTGATGACAAGCCCGAGACCTCACAGGGGTCTGGCGGCAGCACGTATGGGTGCCCTCACTGCCCAGTGTTTCCCCTCAGATGGAGGGAAGTGTAGTGCTCACGCCACACATCACATACCCCGGGCACTGGCCTGGGTCAACCGGAGCTCTGTGATCACCCTGGCCTCATCATATCACATGTTCCTCCTTAGCACCTCATAACCACCTGCTGATAAAGGAGAAAAGAGAAGTGAAGCCACCAAGCAGAGGATTTCTGCTTCCAGTTAGAATGTTGGAGAATGAGAAAGACCTTTGTTCTTGGGGTAACAGCCAGAGAAACTTGGCAAACATAAAAGTAGGATTTTTTTTATCAGGCTCCTTAAAAGCAGTGGGATGTAAGCAATGCCCGATGAACTGAATTCCAGAGAGCAGCGAGCCCTTCATGGGTGAGCAGCTTGCTCCCTGGGGGAGGGAGCGGATCCTAGATGAGAAGATGGAGGAGGGTCCCCCACGAGTGGGGAGACTGCAGGGACAAAGAGAGCGCAGCTGAGTCTGATAGGACCGTGGGGCTGGCGGGAAGATGGAATCTGGAAGCGCCCCAAACAAATCACGCAGCCAATCATACTCCCTCCCATACTACCCCAACTGAGGAGGGGGCAGTGGGAGAGGAGCTGGAAAACAGGCCCCGTGGTGCCTGGGTTCAGAAGCCTAGACAGAGTTTAACCCACAAGGAACCACCAGCCTCTGGAATCCCAGCTTAACCCCTTCTCAGTTCAAATACTGGCAGGATCAGAAAGTTGGGTCTATGAAAAGAAATGAAGATCACCTGAAAGTATAAGTGAGGAAATATGAAAGACTATTTTTAATCAAAAGTTATTTAAAGGGTGATTGCTAAAAACCAAGATAATAGCAATGTGCTGTGGGGTTTATGACATAGATAGAAGTAAAACATAGGACATCACAGCACAAAAGATGGGGGACATAAATGTGAACCTACTCTTAAAACCTCACACTTGAAGTGGTGTGACATTAATTCATTGTATATTATATTAAGGATGCAAATTATAGTCTTTGTCCAATCATTTTTTTTTTTTTTAAAGAACAAATAGGCTAATCTCTCTCTCCATGTCTTTGAAAAGCAAGGAGATGTGCTGCCCAGATGTGCCTTCCACACGCAGACACTCATTCCCCCATTTCTGCAAGAGCTGGCTACCAGCTTCTTGCTGAATTTCTTTGTAGAATTGCCCTTGGCCCTGGAAAGCAGCCTCACTCAAGATTAAGTCCCTTTCCTGGGGGCAAGCTCCATCCTAGAGGTCTAGCCCCCGTGCCTCAGTTGGAGACAGTCCAGCTCCAGAGCTCCTGGTTGGACTGGCTAAGGCTTTTGTTGCAACCGGACCACAGTTTTGCTTCTCTCTCGGCCTGCTCCTGGCCTCCCCTACCTCTTGCAGGTGTCAGTCCAGAGACCACTCCCAGGAAAGCGTGGCACATAGTCTGTGTGCTGGGGAAACTGACCTATGGAATTGGGCCCGGGAGGATGCCGAAGCTGGGTCACCTGCCAGAGGCTGCAGTGAGGACCTCGTCCCCTGGGGGAGGTGCTTGCCATAGTGGCATGCTTGCAGAAACTTTCACTGGTGGTGAGCTGGGACTCCGTACCTGGGAGGAGAGGGTCCTGATGGAATGCTTAGGTGTTTAGAATTTCAGGAAAACAGTCATTAGAAACACTATAGAATCGGAGGTCACTGCTGGAAATTTTCAGTGCATTGGAGAAGGGCAATAATGGGCCAGTGGTGATTAAACATCAATATAAAGCAGAGTATGAAAAGCAGAGAGCCTCTTTGGCAGCGTAAGAGGAGAACTTCATCTTTTGCAACTGGAGGGCAGAGACGGCTCAGAAGCAGCTGCCAGACTGAGTTTGGGGGGTAGAGGCACCCAGAGGAGCAGGGAAGTCTCAGTGCTGGCAGGTCGGTGCCGCCGAGGTCAGGCCCTTGTGGGGAAAGAGCGGAAAGAGGAAAACTGGGCTGACATATGAAAACACTGTAAAGCCCAGATCGCCTGGAATTCTCCAGGCCTGAAAGACTATCCTGCTCTTCTCTTTACAGGTTGTCAGCCTTTGCCTGAAGATGAAGATGAGGTCTGCTTTGCAAGACACTCCTTGGCCACTCTCTCCCCTACCTCCCTCGGGCCCCTACAAATCTCCCAGCTCCCCTCCTGCCACCAGATCAATAACTATGGTCCAGTCACAACATAATCGGGCCAGGGAAAGTGTGATTCTGCTGGTGGAGGAAGGGGAATATGGCCCTAAGGAGCTGTGGGACCCAGCCAACGTGTCCCCACAGGAGCCATGGGTTGTGTGTGGGAGGGGACAGTGATGGTGCAGGGCATAAGGAGATGAAATGTGAAATTGGATAGGGGAAGTGTATCACTAGGGAAGCACTCTTCTTTGATACAGCATTTAACATCCTGGCAAGGGACCCAGGAGATGGAGCTGGTGCCCCACGAGGTTGGCTAAATGAAGTCAAGATTTCCTGATCTCTCGAGGCAGATGGTGGAGGAAGGGATCCAAAGGCTTGGAACAGTGGGCAAGCTAGAGTGGATGTACGATGTAAAGCCAGAGAACCCACCAGCTGTTATGTTCCACAGGAAGGCCTAGAATAACACTGTGTTTGCCAAAGCAAAAGAATGCGCTGGTGAGAGGGCATGAAGAAGCTCAGTTGTAAGCTCTCTCCTGAAGGTCAAGGTTGCTGGGGGACACCCTGACACAGAACAGGGCTCCCTGGCAGCAATGACGGTGATAGAGGCCAGGAAGGAGCACTTGGCATGAGGTGCAAGGAAAGTGTAATTATCGTGATGAGCACCGAGGTGGGGGGATGTGACCCACAGAGAGCCATGGAAATGGTTAAGTTTGCAGCCTGACAGTAAAGATAGACAGGCAGCCAACAAGGGTATTTGTACAATCTGTACAGCCGAAATAAATCAAGGATGGATACTCAGGAAGCTGAGGGCAGCTGTTCCAATATAGGTACCAGTCTTTGTCCGCTTTCTCACACTTGGAACAGACTCACTGGAGATGAGGCTGGTTCTCCAGTCCTTCCCCCGAGGGACCTACAGCCATCTACTTGGCTTTCCAGATTCCGCTCAAATATTCTGAGGATTGCTGGACATAGGTTGTTGCTGACATTGCTATCTGAGGACCTGAAACATTATTGTGCTTCCCATTAGAAGGCCCAGATAATAACTTAGGTCCCAGCTAAGGCCCAATTCACACTGGGTTCACTGGGTCTCTAGATCTACCTTGTAGTTATTTGCCCAGTCTCTGAATATATCATTGGAATTGGCAATTGGCAACTACCCCCTATATCCACCACATACACACATTGGTTCCTTGGCCTCTGGGGTTCAGGTTATCATAGTAAGGAAGGCCAAGTGGAAGCCTCTGGAATCTCACCTCCCCATGGCCCCCATCCCAACCGGCCAAGACAGTAAACCCAAACAAATGGTTCCTCTCAGGGGAAATTGTGGAGAACCAGAAAAAAGAATTCAGGCGATGGTGGTCCCATCCTATTTTCATGTAACTCACCACGCTGGCCCCTGCAAAACCCAGACAGATCCTGGAGGATTAATGTGAACCCAACAAGCAGTAGCCCCGATCTGGCTGTGATGCTAGATGTGGTGTTTTCATGGAGCAGATCATGTGGCCTCACGCACAGGGAATGGAGCCATGGATCAGGAGAATGTGCTCTCTTCCATCCTATCGGGAAGGAGAACCAGACGCAGCCAGTATTCCCATGAGATAAACCATCATATATGTTTATGATCTTGACCTAATGTTATCTTAGCCCTGCCATCCTTGGTCAGAAGGTGCTCTGAAGGGATCTGGGCTGTCTAGCCGTTGCACAGAACATCATATTCGTCGGGTACATCAATGACATCATGTTAGTCAAACCAGATAAGCAAGAAGTGGATTTTGGAGGCTCTGGTCAGACACATGAACTCCTGAGGGTGGGGGATAAACCCAGTAAAGATTCAGGGATCAACCACATCAGATCTGATTACATGGTGTCATAAGAAACACTGGGGGTGGAGAAGGGGGAGAGAAGCGGATTACGGGAAAAGAGACCAGATGAAACCCTCTGGGGTGACGGAAATACTCTGTACTTTGACCGGGGGTGTGGATTACATTGGTATAGGCATCTGTCAATAGTCATCACACGGCACACTTCAGGCTTGGGATTTTGCTGGATGTAAATGCTTCATTAAAAAAGAAGAAACAAAGCCAAAAAGTCAGTGCAGGAGCTCCATGTTTTGGGGAACTTAAGAGGAACATTTTAACACCTTTGTACCCTTCCTACCCCCACAGATAACACCTTTTTAAGGGGATGATCCAGGAAGCTGTTTGGATAGAAACCTCAAGGCTTGTACTGGGAGACTTCCCAAAGGGAAGCACCCTCTCCGAATGAGTCTCCAACACTCACAAGGAATGAAGCAACCTGCTGCCCTTACTCTAGCCAGGACTTGATTCATAGAGTGGTTGGCAAAGAGATCACAGGAGAAGGCAGGTACCTCTCTGACTGTGTGCCCCAGGAAAAATTCAGCAAAGGCAACCACAGACTCTAGATTCAGGATGGCAAGGCTCACCAGGTGCAGAGAGAAGCAGGGTCACAGCTTCGGGCATTGAGATAGTGGTTAAAATCACAAGCATCGAAACCAAAGTGGGTTGTACTCAAATCCCAATTTGGCCACCTCATCACAGGGATTCTTGGTGAGTGAACTCCTCTGAGTTTCCACGTCTTGATCTGTAAAAAGGAAACACTACTAACTTCCTCACGGAGTTGTTTCTAGAGTTCAAAGCAACAGTAAATGTTAAGTCCTGAGCACAGCGCTGGGCACTCGATACACGGTCATCTCTGTGACCATTGTTTCTATGAGGAGGGTTGCAAGGTTCCACAGTGGGTTCTGACAATACCATCTCAGAGGGCCCAATGGACCCACCAGTTTGGGTGGTGGTTGCTGAAGCCAGTGCTGTTACACAGTACTGGTGGTACCATAGAGAGACCTTCATGAAAAGTGGGAGAGGGAACTCAAGAGGAAACACATAAAATGTCACATGGACTTCTGGGAAGTGTCATCCCACAACCAATGTCAAAGATGGCTGAAAGTCTGCTTTCGTTTTGTTCAGAGCAGAGCTCAAGGAAAGTTGAGATCAAATTCTACAGAAGTCTTCCTGTCCTTTCTTGCATCTATTTCACTTGCTCAAAGTGATCTTCATAATGAAGAAGAAAGAATAGAATAGTTAACTCAAGAGTCAGAACAGTCTAAAAATATGTGTCGGCCTCAGGGGAATTGGGTTAATTTGGGGGATGATTGATTCTCTAATGCTTCAATTATGCAGAACCCAGCTTTGTAGCAACTCCTTGTATCTGGAATGTTTTAGAAAATTTAGAAGTTCCCAAAAGAGCTAGCTCAGCAGTGAAAAGAGTAATATCAGAGTTAACTTACAAGACGCAGTAGGGTATAGGCTTTTCTCTAACCCCCTGGCCAAGCTTACCTGTCTGTGCTTTACCCAAAGCTACCTCATCTGCTTCCCCATCCCGACAGCCCAGAGACCTTAGAGATGTAAGTGCAGCAGTCTCAGCAAGGGGTGTGGACAGCAAGAGAGAATCAGCCCAGAGCAGACATCAGAAATCAAAGGACAGAAGCCTGGAGCCATTCCGTGGGGAAGCAGCAGGCCTGTCCCTGATCCAGGAAGCCTGGGTTCTAGGAGACCCTTTCTAGGCCGAGAGCCCTGAAATATTCACTGTACAGCTGACAACTCAGGCCTTTCTCTTGGGAAACAAATGCAAATGGATTCTGGCTGTCCACCACCAGCCTTTTCAAACAGATCTAGCAAGGTCTGCATGCACCTGCCTCACAAAGATAAATTTCACATGCTTGCAACAAGCAGAACAAAAATGTGTACAAAGCTCCTGGGAGAAATTTTTGTCCAGAAGCAATGCCAGCTGCCTGATTAACATTACAGCTAAAGGCCAAAGACAGAGGCCTGCCCATTCTCTGTGCCTCCAGCAGGGACTTACAATCGGATGTCATCACCACTCTGGTAGCCTGAATAATGGCCCCCAAAGATACCTGGGCTCTAATCCCTGAAACCTGTGCCGGTTATTTTTATGGCAAAAGGGGCTTTGCTGATGTGATTGGGTTAAGGATTTTGAGACGGGGAGATTATCGTGGATTACCTGGGTGGACCCTCAATGTAATCACAGAGGTCCTTATAAGACACTTATAAGGGACACATAAATCTTAGAGAGAGGTTCATCTCTAGAGTAGGAAAGGATGATACGCTAACAGGAGCAGGGAGAGGGACAGAGGGGGGTCAGGACACACTGGGCTGCTGGCTTTGAAGATACGGAGCCAGGAGCCAAGAGCCAAGGTATACACGTGACCACTAGAGGCTGAAAAAGGCAAAGAGGACATGGTCTCCTAGAACCCCCTGAAGGACCCAACTCTGCCAACACCTGGCCTTGAGCCCAGTGAGACTGACATTGGATTTCTGACTCCAGAGCGGCAAGATGGCCTGTGTTGAGCCGTGGTACTAAAGTGTGTGGTAATTTGTTATAGCATCAGCAGGACACAAATACCACCACCTACAACTTCTTCCCTGAGAAAGCTCATGGGAGGCGTGAAAACATCTCCCCTTCGACTCAGACAGCCATTCGTAAACCAGGTTCCGTGTCTGCTTCCAAAAATGTTGGGAGGGGCCAGGGGAGCCCAGTGCTGGGCAGATATGTGAAAAAGTAATTCATGGCACACGCAGAGACGGATCCTCTACAAAAAACAGAGGGCTGAAACCAGTATGGCATGATCTAGAAGATGTATAAATCAGTTTTTAAAATATAATCACTTGGTACAGAGAATAAAGGGGCAACAGAAAAGCTCTTTGGCTTCCAGATCTCTCAGTGGCCCAAATTTTCTACTTCCTTGGTTACTTTTTTCCTGCCTTTTTCTTTAACAGGTTGATTGAGATATAATTCACATACCGTATCATTCACTTTATTAACGTGGGCTGTAGCAGTTTGTAGTATATTGACAAAATTGTGCGACCGTCCTCCCTATCTAATTCTAGAACATTTTCGTCACCTTAAAAAGAAAGCTTGTATCCATTAGCAGTCACTCCCCATCCCTAACCCCCTTCCTCAACCTCCAGCCCTAGGCACCCTCTAAGCTACTTTCCATTCCTATAGATTTCCCTGTACTAGGCATTTCATCTAAATGGAATCCTAACATGTGGCCTTTGCATCTGTCTTCCTTCACTTAACATGATGCTTTCAATGTGCCTCCGCATTTACCAGTCTCAGGAGCTCGTTTCCTTTTCATGGCCAAATAATATTCCATTCTATGAATACACCTTGTTTTATTTATTCCTTCATCAATTGACAGACATTTGTGTTGTTTCTACTTTTTGGCTATTATCAATAATGCTGATATGAACAGTCACATACAAGTTTTTGTATGGACTTATGTTTTCCATTCTCTTGGGTCCATATCTAGGGATGGAATTGCTGGGTCACATGGTAATTTCATGTTTAGCTTTTTGAGGAACTGTCAAGCTGTTTTACAAAGTTGTCACACCATCTTATCTTCTCACCAGCAGTGGACGAGGGTTCCAGTTCCTCCACATCCTCATCGGTACTTGTTATTGTCTTTTTTTATTACTCTTTTTTTTCTTATGTTATGTTAATCACCATACATTACATCATTAGTTTTTGATGTAGTGTTCCATGATTCATTGCTTGCGTATAACACCCAGTTCTCCATGCAGAACGTGCCCTCTTTAATACTCATCACGAGGCTAAGCCATCCCCCCACCCCCCTCCCCTCTAGAACCGTCAGTTTGTTTCTTAGAGTCCAGAGTCTCTCATGGTTCGTCTCCCCCTCCAAATCCCCCCCTTCGTTTTTCCCTTCCTGCTATCTTTTTTTTTTTTTTAACATATAATGTATTATTTGTTTCAGAGGTACAGGTCTGTGATTCGACAGTCTTACACAATTCACAGCGCTCACCATAGCACCTACCTTCCCCAGTGTCTATCACCCAGCCACTCCATCCCTCCCACCCCCACCACTCCAGCAACCCTCAGTTTGTTTCCTGAGATTAAGAATTCCTCATATCAGTGAGATCATATGATACATGTCTTTTTCTGATTGACTTATTTCGCTCAGCATAATACCCTCCAGTTCCATCCACGTCGTTGCAAATGGCAAGATTTCATTCCTTTTGATGGCTGCATAATATTCCATTGTGTATATATAACACATCTTCTTTAGCCATTCATCTGTCAATGGACATCTTGGCTCTTTCCACAGTTTGGCTATTGTGGACATTGCTGCCATAAACATCGGGGTGCACGTACCCCTTCAGATCCCTACATTTGTATCTTTGGGGTAAATACCCAGTAGTGCAATTGCTGGATCATATGGTAGCTCTGTTTTCAACTTTTTGAGGAACCTCCATACTGTTTTCCAGAGTGGCTGCACCAGCTCGCATTCCCACCAACAGTGTAGGAGGGTTCCCCTTTCTCCACATCCCCGCCAACATCTGTCGTTTCCTGACTTATTAATTTTAGCCATTCTGACTGGTGTGAGGTGGTATCTCATTGAGGTTTTGATTTGGATTTCCCTGATGCCGAGTGATGTTGAGCACTTTTTCATGTGTGTGTTGGCCATTTGGATATCTTCTTTGGAAAAATGTCTGTTCATGTCTTCTGCCCATTTCTTGATTGGATCATTTGTTCTTTGGTTGTCTTTTTGATTAGAGCCATCCTAATGGGTGTATTGTGGTATCTCATTGTGGTTTTGACTTGCATTTCCCTAATGAGGCATGATCCTGAACATCCTTTCATGTGCTTATTTGTGTATCTTCTTTGGAGAAATATCTACTCAAATCTTTTGCTCATTTTTAAATTGGGTTGTTTGTTGTTGAGTTGTATGAGTTCCTTATATGTTCTGGATGTAAATTCCTTATCAGATTTATAATTTGCAAACATTTACTCCCATTGTATGGGTTTTGCTTTTTTATTTTTCGCTTTCTTAGTGTCCTTAGAAGCACAACATTTTTCATTTTGATGAAGTCCAATTTGTCTATTTTGCTGTTGTTTTTGCTTGTGCTTTAGGTGTCATAATTAACAAGTCATTGCTTAACCTAAGGTCATGACGATTTAGTCATGTTTCCTTCTAAGAGTTTTATAGTTTTAGCTCTTCTATTTTGGCCTGTGATCCATTTTAAGTTAATTTTTATGTATGGTGTGAGGTAGGGGTCTAACTTCATTTGCTTGCACTTGATATATAGTTCTTTCAGCACCATTTGTTGAAAAGACTGTTCTTTCCCCGTTGAGTGGTCTTGGCATGCTTCTATGTTTGAACTCTCAATTTTGTTCCATTGATCTGTCTCTCTCTATGCTGGTACCACACTGTCTTCATTACTATAAATTTGTAGTAAGTTTTAAAATCAGGAAGTTTGAGTCCTCCAACTTTATTCTCCGTTTTCAAGATTGTTTTGATTACTCTGGGTCCCTTGCATTTCCATATAAATTTTGGAATCAGCTTGTCACTTTGGGGAGAGAAAGGCAGTTGGAGCTTTGATAAAGACTGCATGTAATCCAAAGATCACTGTAGGCAATATTGTCATTTTAACAATATTGTCTTCCAATCCATGAACAAAGATGACTTTTTGTTCATTTAAATTTTCTTTAATTCTTTTAACCATGTTTTATAGCTGTCATGTAAATCTTCTACTACTTTGGTTAAATTTATTTCTAAGCATTTTTTTTTCTTTTTCATACTCTTATCAGAATGGTTTTCTTTTAAAAAATATTTTATTTATTTATTTGAGAGAGAGAGCATGAGCAGGGAGGGGAGGTATAGAGGGAGAGGGAGAAGGAGGCTTCCCACTGAGCAGGGAGCCCCACATGGGGCTCGATCCCAGGATCCTGGGATCATGACCTGAGCTGAAGGCAGACAGTTAACCAACTGAGCCACCCAGGCACCCCTATAAATGGAACTGTTTTCTTAATTCATTTTTGGATTGTTCATTGCTAGTGTATAGAAATACAATTCATTTTGTATATTGCTCTTATATTCTGCAACTTTGCTGAACTTATTTATTAGTTTTAATAGTTTTTAAAACATGGATTTCTTGGAATTTTCTATACATAAAATCATATCATCTGCAAATAAAGGTAGTTTTATGTCTTTCTTTGCAATCAGGGTGCCTTTTATTTATTGTTCCTGGCTAATTTTCCTGGATAAACTTTGCACTCCAGTGCAAAGTTGAATATAAGTGGCAAGAACAAATATCTTTGTCTCGTACCTGATCTTAGGAGGAAAACATTCAGTCTTCACCATTATGATAGATGTGGGCTTTTTTATAGATGCCCTTTATCAGGCTTAGGAAGTTCCCTTTATTCCTAGCTTTTGAGTGTTCTTCAGTTTATTTCCTTAAAAAAACAAAATCATCATACTCACCTCAGAGTTGTGTGAACTTCTAATATTGTCAAACATCCTGTACACTCCAAAAGGTGTGGTTGTATTTGATGCTCATAACGACAACTCAAAGACAAAAAGAAAATCATTCTGTTATATCCCATGTTTTAGGAGGCACAGCACTATATAGAATACTCTGAAATGTTTCTGTCCAAAATGGTTTAGGTAAAGTGCAAAGTATAATTGCTCATAAGGCTAATTCCTCTGCCTGACCCATTCCCCCACAAGCCCCAATTCCTCTGCCTGACTCGCATCCCACCTGAGCTTCAAGGTGCCTCTCCCTGCTTACTCTCAGTTGTCAGTTGAAAGCAACATCTTCATTCTATAATCTTTCTAAGCAAAAGCTTACATCTCAAGCCTACTCCTGGTTTCCTTCTAAACTCTAGTTCATCTTCCTTTCCTCATTTCTATGGGTCTCCCTACACTATCGTCTTATTCCCATATTTTTCAGTTCCAGTGGAAGACATCACCTGGTCCTTACAGAAGAGCAGAAAAAGGATCAAAAGGTCTTCACAGGGTTGCAGGGCATTTGTTTGAAGCTGCAGGGATGAACCCCCTCTGTGTTCCTGTTGGACTAAAGAAGTCCCCATGGGGGTGGCTGGGAGCCTGCTCGACTACATGTAAGTAGGACCCTGTCCTCAGGCCACTCCTGAGGGTATGCTCCAGAGTGGCACCCGGAGGGGCTGCCTCTTTACTCGGCCTCTGGGGCTTCTGGGCCATGTCACTCTTTCTCTGTGTCCTTTGTGCTCAGAGTGTGGCTGTCTCAGCCATGGCCAATGGCAGGAACGCCCAATTCACTACTCAGCCCACCCAGCCATCCAGCAAGAACCTCTGAATACACGTCCCTGGGTTTCCTGTATCCTGATTCTTTGGATGACTAATTGTCTCCTGAAGCCTGAACAATTCAGTCACCTTAAGCCCCCAGGCTTGGATTTGTGCATGAAGCAACCAGCTTCTCCTCAGAAGCCTCTGGGAACCCCTGACTGAAGTAGGTGTGTCCGCCCTAAATCACCCCCCCCCCGCCCCGCCCAGAGCTCTCAGAGCACAAGGGACTCCCTGAAGTCAAGTGATGATTCTTTGCTCAGCTTAATCTCTTTATTGTAGACTTGTTCCTGAACAGGCTCCTGCAAGTAGGACAAGCAAAGATCTCCTTGTGTTTATAGAGTCTCCATGGAGGCCATTTTTTTTTCAGTTTTCTCTGAGCACCAATATACCCCTCTTCTGATCAGAACCTCAAATCTCCTTTGAATAACAACTAATCTCCTTCTCTCTGAGCATGTGACTCAGACTAGTCAGTTAGCATAATTTCAGTCTCTGGCGACAGTGATTGCTTCAGGGACTGGCTCATATCCTGAGTTTGTCCTATCAAAATAAATCAGCTACTTATTTAGAAGCTAACAGGATGAGATGTATTCTTTTTCTCCACAGCCTTTACCTGGAAGAACTTTGGGCCCTGGAGTTGCTGGCTGCCATCTTGATCCACCACATGTAGTCCAAGAATAAAGTCCATATGAAGAAAGGAGAATAGAGCTGAGGGATAAAGATATTGTTTGACATTTTATAAGTTCCTGGATGAAGCCATGCCTAAACTCAATTTATCCCCCGAACTTTTAAATTACATGAATAGATAAATTCTTTTGGCTTAAGCCAATTTGGGTTAGATTTTCCACCATTTGCATCCAAAAGATTCCTATAGGATGTAATCCCCATGCCTATGGACATATGTAAGGCTCAGGTTCTGCTCCCCTCCTCCTCCCTGTACCAGACCAGTCTTCCTTCTCCATGATCTAAATTTTCCCCATCCTTTGGAGTATTGCTCAAATGTCACCTGCAGTACCATCTGATTTCTCCTGTCCTTACAAACTGTCTCCTTCTTGTGACATAATAAGAAATACATATTTGGCCTCTGCTCCCAGTTCCCAACATAGAGCTCTTTAAACCTTTGTAACCTCCTGAGGGATAAGAGTGTTAGGAGCATCTGTTGTTCTAATATTTGGTCTTTGATGCTAGTTCCTGACACAGAGGTCCTAAATCCCTTAGGATTTCCTGATAGGAGCATCTTTTGCTCTAATGTGATGATTCTTGGTGGGCTCTAGGTATCTTCAGGATGGGAGTTGATCACCGGAATGACTAAGTCATATTTAGATGCTTGAAATTCTCAGCCCACTCACCAGTGGGCCTCCAGGGAGAGGACAGGGGCTGGAGATTGAGTTAATAATTGATCATGCCTCCATAAAAATCCCTGAGCTATGGGCTTCATAGAGTTTCCACATTGGGGAACACATCCACATGCTGGGAAGATGGCGCACACCAACTCCAGGGGGACAGAAGCTCCCATGCTTGGAAACTTCCAGACCTTGCTCTATATATCGCTTTATCTGGCTGTTCATCTATTTCCTTTATTATATCCTTTCTAATGAACTGGTAAATGTGTGTTCCCTAAGTTCTGAGTTGTTACAGTAAATTACCGAACCTGAGGAAGAGGTCGTGGGAACCCTGCTTTATAGCCAATCAAAAGCCCAGGTGACAGCTTGGGGGTTGGGGCTGGCATCCGAAGTGGGGGCAGTCTCGTGGGACTGAGTCCTTAACGTGCGGGGTCTGTACTGACTCTGGGCAGGTAGTGTCAGAACTGAACTGTAGGACAGCCAGCTGGTATCTGCAGAGCTGGAGAATTGGCTCATGTGGGAAAGAGCCCAACACGTTTGATGTCAGAAGTGTGGTGAGGTTTCCCTTCACTTCTCCCAATGGTTGGGGAATCGAACCCATCCTTCAAAGGGGTCCTTAGAGACCTCTTAGAGGTCTTCTCCACCCCAAGCCTCATGACTTTCTTTAAGTGTAGGAACCAGGGCTTGTCTGTCTTGGATCTGTACCCCACCCCCACCCCCACCCCCAATAGATCCTTAGAATTAGTTCTGAGGAGCTGTGGCCTTTACAAAATCAGGAATCACACCATCTTGTACCTGATGGTTACGATGGGAAGGAATGGGGGAAGGGTGGTAAGCAGGACTTCTGCATTTTATTTCTGTATCATTATTTGAGTCTTTAATAATAACTATTTATTTTAAAACATTTATTTTGCAAAAAGAACCCTCAGTGGGAATAATTGAGGAGGGGTGGTGTATTGGCCAACACTTCTGCACAGCTTTTGTAATCCCCTCGACCCCAGGTCTTCTGTGGGAACCCCTCACTTGGTGCTTCAAGCAAAGACCCGAGCACCCATCCAGGGCCTGGACCTTGTGTGGGAAGAACTGTGCACTGAGACGCAGGCACGGACACATTGCTTCATGAACATTTTATCCCCCAGAAAATCCCCCGCCCCGGCATCCTGGGTGCTGCCCAGACTCTTCAAATACAAGGGCAAATACAATAAATAAAAGTAAATATTATACTCCCAAGCAATAGAATGCCTGGCAACCAAGAACAAAGTCGAGCTGAAGGAAGAGGGTTGACTTTCTCAGGTCCTTGTGTGCAAACTGCAGTAGAAAGTCTTTTCTGTGTGAATAATGCACTTTTGAGTGTTAAATTACAGAAGGTATACAGGACACTGAGGCCAACAACCCCCAAGAGTTGATGTGTGTAGGCCCCACCTTGGAGGAGAGGTCAGGGGTCACCTTGGCCGGGGTGGGTGGGGGGAGGTCTCCCCAGTCGTCTGGGGACTGGGACATTGGGACCAGGGCCCTTACACGATGGTGGTACAATACAATTCCACACAAAATTCAAAAGAAAATGCTAAGTCACAGAATAAATATAAAAGCTCTGATGCTTCTTTCTCATGGTCATTTCAATGCTTTGTTAGAAATAAGGACTATAAAGCACATTACCTTGTTCTTATTAAGTTTCTTTGATATGAAACTGATTTAACATACACCCTGATGGTCTCCAGAGGGACTTTTTCATTTGGTCTGTGTTCTCATGTTTTAATGCCCCTTCTTCATCAGGACCCTAAGGCATATGTGTGGATTGACTTTTGGAAATCTAGGATTATTTAGGATATACTGAAAGCAGGGGCGAGGCAAGAAAAAAGAAAAAAAAAAAACTTGTGGTATTTTTATAGGATCCATGAGAAATCTTGTTGGCCATTAAGTTTTGCCCTTACAGGACCCCCAGCTGGAAGGGAGAGGATGAAACTGCCCCACCAAGAAAGCAGACATTTCCCTAGTGTCTACTGACTCTGGAGAGCTTCTAAAGATTTAAGGTGGAAGGTAGAGAAAGGGTTGTTGTCATTGTCTGTCACCATGGCAACTCTAGCCTGGACTTGGCATTGCTAGGATTTTTCCAGCAGATTTTGAAGACTGCTAACCCTAGGTCAGCGTGAACGGGAATGTGGATTTACAGGTATACAGCTGCCTCCTGGCTTGGCTTCCCCAGAGAAGAAGGGAAGGGGATCTCCAAGGCCAAAGTCAGTAACAAGTGTGAAGGAAAGGTACAGGGACCATTGACAGCTCACTCTACTCAATAGGCTTCCCCCAGCCATGGCAGGTGTGGGAGGCATCTCACTCCCTAGAACTCACAGATCTAAGAAAAAGAGTGCAAAGCACTCATACTTTATGACCTGCAACCCCTCCTCTAGAAATTTCTTCTAAGAAAATGCCAAAGTTTGCACAAAGATTTATTTTGTTTGAGGACGTCCCTTGCAGCATTATTTATAGCCATAAAAAGAGTGAGGAGGATTACCTTCAGGTTCAACAATACAGGATTGGTTTAGTAAATTATAGCTCAGCCCTGCAAGGCAACACGAAACATCCATTCCAAACATGTTGCGGAAAAATAGCCAACCATGTGGGAACTTTACAGATGGCCACAAAACATTAAGTGGGGAAAAAGGAAAGGCCACAAAACATTAAGTGGGGGGAAAAAAAAGGTAGGATGTCAATCTCATGTTTAAAAAATGAAAAGAAAAAGAAAGGGAGGGAGGGAATGAGAAGTCTATCCATTGAAATGTTTTTCAGAATACACGCATTTATCGTTTTGTCACCAAGGGATTGGATTTTTGCCTTTTTCCCCAAATTTCTTACAACGAGCTTCCACCCGTTTACAGTTTTAAAATTTTATACTAATAATAGTAACTATAACAGACGGGCAGGGCAGAGGGAGAAGAACGGCATGGGGTGGGAAGAAGGAGGAGGCTCGAGTCTCCCAGAAGAAACTACAAGAAAGGAAGAGAAAGAAGAGCAAGTTTCCTGAAGGGTTAAAAACAATTCTTGTACAAGAGAAGAAAAGGAAACAAAACGAAGATTTAGAAGGTCTGAGTAATTATCTAAGAAGCTGTTGGCCAACACACATTGACTACTTCAGGCCCCAAATGTCTTTGGGGAGAGTGTGGCTCCCTTTCTCTCTAAGACGCACTTCATAACCAACCTTGACTTTGTAGGTTGTGTGAGGGATTATAAATAATTCATCATACTGTAAAAAGAAATTTGTGTAATTTTACTGAATGCTCATTAATCCATCAGAGCCCGGCCTCAAGTTTCCCATGAGCTGATTAGCTCACAAGGGCCCTGCTCGGGGCCTCCTGCTCATGACAAAAGTGATGACAAAGTTGAGAAGCGGGAAGTTTTCACTCCAGTCAGAGCTCGCGCTCTGGGGTCCACTTACAGAGAAAGACATGCAGTTCCTGATGACAGGTACTGGCCAGTGAGGGGGGAACCTTAAAGGCACGCGTTTCTTGGGGGAAAGTTGGCCAGTGTGGTCTGTCAGCAGGGGCAGTGGCGACGTCCCCCCTGTTGTCCCCCAGGTCTGCACTGTTGCTGGGGCTCTCGGGGTGGGGACACGGGTGGAGGGACCTGCCAGGGCAGGGAGAGTCTTCCACACCCTGTCCAGCAGACATTACTGTCCACTCCGAGCCCCGCCACGGCACAGAGGGCCTGCAGGCATGGAGAACATGGTGCTCCACATCCATCACACACCTTAGGGGATGGGACACACTTGGTTAATTCTCAATTGTCCAGGGCTGCTTGTGTTTCCAAAATCTCCGACTGTCTTCCTCTCTCTGACCTTGGGTCGCCTGGGCTGCCTACAAGCATTTCCCCATGTCACGGCTGGGAAGAAATTTGAAACAACTGTAGGAACGGGCCTTTCTGGTCACTGGCACTCTAAGTACCCATCACACGCCTGCTCCATCCTGGTGTTCGTGGAGCGAGCACACGTTGAGTGACCCCTCTGCACCTGAGCTTATTCTAGGCATCGAAGATAGAGCTGTGAACAAAGCAGAGCTTACCTTCCAGGTAATAATCAAGAAAAATAAGTAAAATATAGTGTGCCAGGTAGGCTAGGGCTAAGAAAAAAGAAGTAGCCAATAGGAACAGGAAACATGAGATATTACGATTTAGATAGGCAGTGGGGGAAGTCCCCACCAAGACGGTATTTGTGTAGAGAAGTGCAAGAGATGAGGGAGTGAGCCCGGAAAGAATCTGGAGAAACAGAATTCCAAGTATGGAAACAGCAAGTGCAAAGGCCCTGGGGTGGTTTGTTGCTGGTATGATTTAGGCAGTGTTTCTCGACTTTTTTTTTTTTAATTATCACCTTCCTAAGGAGCCTTTTTAGACTTTAAAAAAAATTGCTCCCCTAGTGAAATTTTAAAACCACAGGTATATACATACCCGTGGTTTTTAAATTATATAAAATATATATACATATATATATCTGTTTAAGTACTGCATGTATATGTACACTTTATAAATAAAAACAGTAAATCTTTTTGCTAGCAAGAACTAATTTTTGTGGCCTTGGTGGTGGGGAGGGTGGCATCATCCCTGTAGAGAACGCAGGATGTAGGCTCAGCAAGTCCAGTGGGTCTGGAGAAGAGGGAGGGAGAATGTCCGGGAGGTGAGGGGCAGGCCCAGCTCAGGCAGGGCCTTGTCGGTCATCATCTGCACCTTTTATTCCAAGGGGAGCCAGCGAGTCATCGGTGGGTTTTAACTGATGAGTGACACGGTCTGACTTACATTCTATTACGACTGCTCTGGCCATTGTGGGAAAATATATGGGAATGAATGACAACAACCATGTCTTAATAAAGGTCATAGTAGAGGGCGGAAGGACCTCTCCTTCTCCCTCTTCCTTCCCTCCCTTCTCTTCTTCCTTTCTCCTTACTTCTCTACCTCCTTCCCCTCCTCCCTCATTCCTCCTGTAAATATTTGCTGAGCACCAGTTTGGGCAGGAAATCAAGAGAGGTCAGTGCCCTGCGCTGAGTGGGAATTAAGGTGTATGGAGGACGTTGCTGGAGCACAGAGAAAGGAGCACCCACTCAGTGGAGAGTGGAGGAGGGAGATGGCTTCCTAGGGAACAAGTCATCTGAAGCCAAGTGCTGAAGGAGGAATAAGGCTTGGCCAGGAGAAGGTCTCCGGGGAGGGCGGGGGCAGCATGGCTGAAGCCAGAGGCAAAGTTGGCGGCAGAGGCAGGACGTTCCAGTAGTTGTGCTTCGTCAGAGGGAGCACACGGGGGCCCGGAGGTGCCAGAGAGGCTTGACTGGATGCCAGGTGAGGCCAGCTCTTGAGGGGCCTAACGCACCACATTTAAGATCTTGGACTCAGTCCGGTAGCTGGGGAGCATGGAAGGGTTTTGAGCCACATGGCCACACGAGCACTTTGAGCACTCTCACTGGTGACCTCCTACAGAAAGTGGATCTGGGGGAGCGCAAACAGAGGCAAGTGGGGGCCAGGATGCACTAAAGAGTTCATGTGAGAGATGCAAAGGTACTGGGGTAGGCCTCCCAGAGTTCATGCTCTATCCTCTCTAATCACTCTTGTTATTCATCTGACTCTCAAGCCATAAGAAACTGGGCTGTTAGGGAAAACCCAAATCTGTTCCAATATGGATATAACCTGAGAGACGATCAACACAGATCAACACGGCCACTCTCCCCTTTCCACTGCAGGCACCATTTCCAAAAGTCCCCTGCACATTTTGAATAATGATAAAGCCAGTGAGAGGGAGGTCACAGACAGGACTCTCCCAGGGGCCTGGGCAGGAGGGTCAGGCTCAATACCCTGGAGATCCCTGTGAAGGGCCCCGTAGCACAGGCAAGCTTCTCTCTAATAGAATGCTCTATGTAGCACCATTACCTCCAGCATGGGCAGTTCAGGAGCCCACTGTGAACACCTCCTGCTCTATCTGCCTCTCCGCTCTCCTCTTTTCCATTAACTTTAACTACAGCAGTTGGGCAGATCAGCGAGGATAAATTAAGAACAGAACAGACAAGGATCTGCAACCACAGCAAGGACTGACAGTCCTTCTGGGGCCAGAGCCCATGAGCGAAATTGCTTCCGCGCATCATTTTTCATTTTCTAGCAGCCCTGTCTTCTCCGGTTTCTCAATCCCAGGACGATCCAGTAGCAAGAACGTTCCAGTGTCCAGAGTTTCAGTGTTGGAGGAGGACAAGGCCTGGGGGCAGACCCCTCCCCACCACCTACTACTTGGGGGGTAAGGATGACAATGCAGACAGTTGACCCTCTCTCCAAAGAGGATGGAGTTTAAGCTACCAGAGCCCCAGATGGCGGCTTTCAGCAAAGCTGATCATGGGTGAGAAAGGGCTTTGCAGGAGCCTAGCTGCCTGTGGAGGTTTCTTAACACTTGCAGTGTGAGGTCCGCCTGGGTGGCTTGTGCCTGGGTCCGCCTGCGTGGCCGGGCTGGCTGTCTTACCCAGACATAGGCTGTCTCACCCAGTGGCAGAGAGGGTAACTGGCTGGCGGCCCCACTTGCTGTTTAAGATGCCAACCTCAGAGGCTGAGGAGAATGCTCAGATGTCCCCAAACTATTGTTAATGCCTGTCTCTTGCTCAATTCCTGTTACCCTCCTGGGGACTAATGCTATATAGAGGGAAGGCATATAATACTGTGGTCAAAGGGCCGGCTCTGGGGACAGATCAGTCCTGGGTCATATGTCGGCTCCCACCAAGTATTATGTTACACTGCACCGCGCGGAACCGCACTACACTATACGGCGTGCCGCACTCTGCCCGAGCCCGCATTCCACATAGCACACTGTGCTGTCATACTCTCTGGCTAGCGCGGTGCCTGACCCTGTGCACAGAACAAGGGTAGTTACTGCCTTTATGTACGAAGCCCACCTCACTTGTGCGTCTGGCAAACCTTCCCCACGCTGCTCTCTCTGATCTCCTGGCCCTCATCCTCCTGACACTGGGTCTTACACAAAACCCCACTGTAGCAATGACTGTCACGGGTTTTGATTGTGTGTTAGCTCCTTGATGGTAGGCGCTGTATGTAGCCCTTTGCTCCCAGTGCAGACCACAGAGCCTGGCCGAGAGGGAACCTCCATAACGCCAGAAGAAGGAAGAATGTTGCTCATGGGCTTCTCCACTCATGGAGGACCTTACCGTGTCATCGTGCGCCCAGGACCTCCTGCCACTGAGGACCTCCAAAGGCAGCTAGCTGCGCCAGTTAACTCTCACAGTTTACCTCTTTCCAGTTTCAGGGGCTGTCCCTTCTTCCTGATACAGATTCCTGGCGTGTGAACATGGCCACACCTACCCCTTCACACATTTATGGGCTGATATCTACATTCCCTGGGCCATCATCATTCCAGACTCGAAGACCTGATCTGTCTCACCTGCTAGTCCTCATGTACACCTCGGCCTCCCAATAAGTTTTATCCCGCTCCGTGGCCCTGCTCCAGCCCCGGCAGTCTTCCTGGGGATGGGGGGCAGCCAGCTCATTCATCCACTTGAATCCAGGTGTGAGTCTTCCACCGGTGCGGGCTCGGCTGCTGGGCTGATGCTGCCTGATCCGCTCCCCCCTTTTCCTCCCTTCCTCCTCCTCCCTCTCCTCCTCCCGGCTGCCCTCCGGAGCCCAGCCACACACAACTTTAGAGGCAGCCATTTCAAGTGATTTCCAAGAACCATTGTTGGAAAAAGCCTTGCAACCATCCAGCAGTAATGATCTTATGTGAGCTAGCACAAATCCGAAATTAAACTAAGCAAACAGCACTAATCCCATCATCGTCATCAAACCTAGCCCATTACGGAGGCAACTCGGAGGGTGGGAGGCCGAGTTTCTGGCTTGTGTGAGGGAGGTCCCAGCGATCAGGTTGCCACAAGATCAGGTTCACTAGGGATAAGAACGGGCAGTTGCAGTTACAGGTGCTGTTTACATACTTTGCCCCTTGTACTTGACACAGTCCAGAAGGAGCCCCAGGTGCCCTGCTCCACGCCTCTCGAGATGAGCCACAAACCCTGGGAGAGAAGAAAAGCCACCCGCAGCCCGAAAGAAAGACAGGGCCCATGCAATGTCCTGTTTGAGCACACCTCTGCAGACCAGATGCCCTTCAAAGGGTTTTCTTTCTTTTCCCTTTTCTTCCTTTCTTGTCTTTCTTTTTGATACTGTTATTCCCGGGTGGAACTCCGCCCCTGCGTTGCGAAAGAAAAGCAACCCTCCTGCTCTTTTCAGCCTTCTAAAAACAGAGGTATTGGTGTAATCCCACGTCTTTGAAACAAATTTCCAGTAGTTTTTCCAGGGATGGCCAGGGGATTTGGACCAGAAGAAATAGCCCTTTCGTCTAGTTCAGGAAAACAACCAGGCTTGCTCACTCCGTACGGATGTCACACTTGCTCTCAGCACCTGCTGCAGGCACCAAAGTGAGCTCCATCTCTGTGCGGTACGGTGGGGACGGCCTCTTCCCCCCAGATGCAGATCCGGGAGAGCCACCCCATGGTCTACAAACAATCTGTCAAGTCCCACAACAGGGGCTTGACGATTAATGCTGTGAGCCTTCAGTTTCTGGGTGGCCAGGGGGGCATGTTCTCCCAAAATCCGCAACAAGGACCAAAGGGAACGAGGCAATGGATGTGAGCACCATGCATTAGAATTTACAAAATCTTCCCAACACTCCACCTCGGTGCAAGAGAGCAGTGCTGTCGGTGAAACTGGGGACAAAGAAGAGAAGGGCGTCTATGATTCGTGAGCTCTGGGTACGCGCACTAAGGAGGCAATGAAGAAATAACAGATTGCAGAGATAATGAAGCAGGAAGAGCAACAGAGCAAGGATTCTGCCCCGCGGGGCTGTCGGTGTGAGGACGGTGGCCTGAGGGCCCCCGCTTGGGGTGCAAGCAGGGATCGAGGCCCTCCGACAGACCAGCAACACAGAGGACCCAATTCCCTCCTTCGGGGCCACCAGCACCTCGGCTCCCAGGGCTGTCACTGAGGCCGGCCTCTGCCAGCCTGGCCCATATGGTCTAGCAGTTGTCGCCAGAGGCACAGAGCATAAATAAACCCGGGGAGCACAGATGGGAGGCTGGCCAGGCTGGCCCCGCTTCCTGATCTCATCACGGGGGAGTCCGTGTGGACGCCCTGGGAGGCACCCCAACCATTTTCCAGGCCAATGACTTCATTTGTCAGATGAGAAACGGCCCCTCCCCTCCAGAGGTGAAGGGACTTGCCAAAAGTCACATGGGGAGTCAACTGTGAAGTGAGAGAAGGTGGTGGCTAAGGACACCGCATGTCTGCGTTGCCCTTGGCTTTGGCAAGTCACTAAAGTTCTCAGTTTCCCCATCAAACCACGAGTGTGAGGTTAGTGCCTTCCACGGTAGGTTCTCAGGACAAAGGCAAATGCAGGCAAAGCCCACTGCCTGGTTCCTAGTAACTGTCGGGGATGTTGTCGGTTTCCATTCTTCTCATGGTTGCTGGTAGCTGGAAATAGATCTCAGGGGTCTCCTCTGCCCAGGACAGGGGTATCGTGTGATGGATACAACCATGTGAACCAGAGTCCGAATTCTGGCTTCTAGTTTTGTGACTTCGGACGAGGTACTTACCCTTTCTGAGCTCTCGTTGTTCTTGTCTATAAAGTGGGAGCAGGGACACCACCGTTCCCAGGCTTGCTGTGAAGATCAGCTGCAAGGGGAGGGCGGAGCCCTCGTGGCCATACCCCACAGCCGTTCCTAGCCACCCCAAAGCTCCCCCCGACTCGGCAGTGAGGACAACTACTTTTAGACTGAAGAATGGTTAAGTTGATGCAGGAAAGGAGCTAAGTATTTGGCTGAGGTAAAGGCTTGTGGGAACAGAGCAGCCGGCTGGTGGATGGCATGATTTGAAATAAACCATATGTTTGAAATTATGAACCCAGATGTTAGGCCTTGGCGCCTAAGGTTCACACCATTAGACGCAATCTTTTAGGTGTCTCTAATGGTCTTGGAGGCTCCAGGAAACCTGCATTAAAATGCAAATCAGTTCCCTTCAAAGGGAAACATATTAAGTTATCCTCTTTAGCAAATTGCTGAGCTGGGTTTATTTGGGGGAGGTTGGGGTGAGGCAGACAAGGGAAAATTTGAAAGGACAGAGAGAGGAAGCATTATCTTTCCATAGGAAGCTAGTTCTCTTTCTATGGAGCCTCGCAGTCAGCATGGGCTATGTGTGTAACAGGTGGAGTGGGGGCTGTCCCTGTCCCTGCCGTGTGAGACTCAGGGATCGAGGCGAGCTGGGCTGAGTGGCAAGGCTTAGTGGAGTCCTGGGGGATGCACACGAAGGCAGTTGCACCCAGAAACTAACCCTCAGAAAGGAAGGTCTGTTTCTTATGTGTGTTCTGTCCCTTAACACTCAACGTCCTGCCATCTACACGTTGGGGTCCAGGTAACGTTTGCACAGGGGACAAAAGCTACAAAGATGAAAATGATGTGTTTTGTGTACGGAAATGAGAAGAATTCATTCCTTGGCATTTACAGCATCCTGCTCTCAACAAAATCACTCTTACTGTCTTTGCACGAGTAGGAAAGAGCAGAAGGGACATTTCTCTTCAAGAGGCCTGGGGTTGAATTCTTTTTGTTCTTTAAGGCCATAATTTCAAATTCTTTTACCGAAATTTAGAGTGCTGTGCTTTCAAGCAGGAATTATCTTATGTGTATAAAAGATCCCTGTGCTGTGGAGACATTTGCCTATAAGCCCATCCTATTTTAAAGATTTTAAAAATTAAAAAAATATAGGAGTCATGAAACAGCATTCAGTGACAAAACCGTCTTCGTATCAGGAAAAGCCTCTTGTGAGCACCTCTCTGAGGTTTAAGAATTTCTGATTTCTAGTCCTGAGTTATACCACAGCCTTAGTCTGCCCTGCAGTCTCTAATCCCTTAGTATTTTGATAAATTAATAGTGGCTACCTCTTACTGAGTCCTTGTTTGTCACGCACCATTCTGATCACTTCCCATGTTAATTCTCCTATACTTTACAATAACTCAGAACCATTACCATCAATTTTACAGATTACAGACTGAGGCTTGGATGGGTTATCGATGTACCCCACATCCCACGGGGCAAGAAACTGGCAGACCCAGGATATGAACCCAGAGCATCCTGGTGATTTGCTGCTCAACCCCTTTGCCTGTTTATAAGAAAACATATGAGGCCCTGTCCTCAACATTGTTTTGTCTTTAAAATACTCTTCGAGCAAAGAGAAAGACTGCTGTTAAGAAAATACCACTAACCACATAGACCCACCAAAACACAGACAAAGGAAGTCTAGGAAAGTCATGGATTGAGGAAACATGGATTTAGTTATATAGTAAACATATTCTATACTTCCACCTCTCCATAAAAAGTGCATCAAAGCACTTCCTTAAAAACTCTAGCAAGAAGACACAGCAAATGGATCTTTTTAGATACCTTAGGTACCTGTCTATTATTCGCTCAATTTCAATTTATTCACTGAGTGATTAAGAATTTTCTAAAAGACCGTGGGCTCAAAGACCAGTATCTCCTTGAAAGATCTTTTTTTTTTTTTTAAGATCTTTAGATTGAGGAAGTCAGATAAAGTAGCCCTTATAATGATTTCTGAGTAAGCTATGTAGTTCTGACGCTATTGCTCACTAGCTGTGTAACCTCAGGCAAGATGCTTGGCCACTCTGGGCCTCTCCATTTTTATCTGTAAAACGAAAGAACACTTATGGTGGCAAGGTGCACTGAAAGGCAAGATGTTTGGCTCAGAATCCCCAGGAAGTGTCCTCGTCAGTGGAGCCTGGTTTGCCAGTTCCTGGAAGATTTTGCATTTGGGGTATACAGGACAGCCTGGACGAGATATAAAATCCAATCATACCCCACCACAAATGAAATGCCTCCCAGCCCTGGGAACACACAGCGTCCAGGTGGCACGAGCCAGAACGCACTCGAGGGGATGGGTGCCAGGTTTAGTCTCAAACTCTGGCAGGCCCTCTCAGTGTTCAGCCAAAGGATTGGGGGTGGGGAGATTCTCTTCCCATTTGTGACTTTTCTAAATCCTCGCCTCTCCTCTGACTCTATCTGAAGATGATTCACATTCCAGTTGAGGTAGAGCAGGGTGGGGGCGGGGGGGGGGGCAACAGTGGGGTGGGGGTGAGCCAAGCAAAGTCTTGGATCCTTTGTGTGGAATTGTGTGGCTTTTGCAGGACATTCATTTTCAAGATGGGCTTTTGTTCTTTTGCGAGAAGAAAAATCTCTCTTCCTCTTGCATGTGGCTACAGCAAAGCTGCAAGTCACAAATCTGCCAATTTCAACACATGTGCATGGGCGCGCACGTGTGCGCGCGTGCGCGCGCGCGCGCGCACACACACACACACACACACACACACACACAAGCGGATTCTAGTCCTGGCTCCCTCTGAAACAATTCATCTCCAGCCTTCACTGTTAATTATGACTCTGTGCCCCAATAACCAAATGACACAGAGCCTAGAGTGGCTGTCCCTGTCTCTCCACATGACGTTTATGCAGGTTGATGAAATCATTCTGGCCAAGGTTAAGGCAAGTCTCCACAGTGCAAAGGTTCTGTTTAAAACAAACACTCCTTGCTTTCAGGACCTGGCAGGGAAATTAAAAAGAAACCCAAGATGCTCTAGGCTTCTGTCCTGGTTTCCAGGCAACCAGATGCTGGGTACAGGAAGGGAGAGGGGCTTTCTTCTGGTGCCAGACAGTATTGATAGACAGTGGGCTAACTTTCTGAGCCAAGGAGATGGGGAGGGACAGAGGAAGCCTGCATTAAGCCTCATTACCCTAATCAACCATAGAGTTGGCCTGTTGGCAGAGAGCACTGAAAAATGAGCCCATCTGCACAGGCTGAGCTGGGGAGAGATGCTTTTCTATACTTTACAAAGACTGGGCTGCTCTAAGCATGAGGATTCCCGGGGAACTGTCATCTTGGCAGCTCTAGATGGGTGTGCAGTTCAGGTAGGCAGAGAGAGCCTGGCAACTGCCCCCTTGGGGAGACCAGCAACCACTCACCCGGCAGAGATGGGAGAAGCCAGGAACAATGCTGGCCGTTTCTTTCTACACTACAGTTCCACAAGGATCCCAAGAGACTACATGTGCCAATCAGAGTGTTAAGGCAGGATGCAAGGAGGAGGAAGATGGGCAAGCAGCAAGCCATCCCGTCCCCTTCACTATTCCTCTGTGCCCATGTCCCATGCCCCCAGGGGATCACATGGTGTAGGAGAACCATCAGGGGCTCCTCAGACAGACCCAGGTTCGAATCTGCCCTCTGCCCTTCCAAGCAAGCTTCCTTTCTCTTCTGTCCACAGAGTGGTTGTGGATCAGCGTGCAGCACAATCAGAGGATTTCTACTAAAAAGAAAATGAGAGTTTTACATGTCAGGAGTTTCTATGGTGACATTGTAGTCTGTCTAGCCCACAGGGCAAGAATTCCTCTGGTTGGAACAGTGCAGAGATCTGGCATTTTCCTAGGTCTGAGCTTGTGGTCCCCTAGTCCTGCATGGCACACGGGACCTAGGATCCATCTGCCTTACAAGAACACAGGGCGTGCCTCCAGCATGTAATTACATAAAACTGCATGGCATAGTACTCGACGCCAGCAGTTATGCTCCCGTTTTGTGAAGGAGGTGAGGAAATTGCAGCGAGGGAATGAGGTCTGCCGAAGGCCACAGGGCAGGTTCGCAATGGAGCAGGGTCTCCGTTCCAGCACTGGCAGGAGGGCGGAATGTGCTAAACTGGATGGAAGAAAGACGCGCCTCAGCTCCGCTCGTGGTCACGGTGCCTCTCCTCCCCCAGCTGCCACCAGGACGCCCACCCACTGGTGGGGTTCCTGGGACCCCCCCCGAAGGGGGAGTCAGGCTGCTCTGCCCGCCTGAGCCGCACACCTGTCTGTAGGGCCCTGTTGCCCCCACCGGAGTTTTGGCATCTCATCCTTGAGCACCGTCATTATTTTGTTTTCCCAGGTGCCCGTGTCTCCTGAATCTACAAAATCAAAATAAAATCTACAAAACAACAAGCAAACAGACTCAGAGGAATCAAATCCCCAGGTTTTCATCCTGGCTCCCCTGTTTACGGTGTGGCTTTGGGCCAGTTCCTGGAATGCCCCCAAGAGTTGGCTTTCTCATCCCCCAAACCGAGCTTCAACAGTCCCGTCTCAATGGTATGGCATGAGATTTAAATGACAAAATGCAGGGACACCTGGGTGGCGCAGTCGTTTAAGCATCTAACTCTTGGTTTTGGCGCAGGTCATGATCTCAGGGTCACGAGATCGAGCCTCGAGTTGGGCTCTGTGCTCATTGGGGATTCCGCTTGAGACCCTCTCTCCCTCTGCCCCTGCCCCGCTTCCCTCTCTCTCTCTCTCTCAAATAAATAAATAAATCTTAAAAATAAATGATTAAGTGCTCAGCCAAGAGCACCTTTCTTATTAGCAAGCAGTAGAAGTTTCTCCTATAAATTCTTCCTAAGGGTCTTTAGAAGACAGCCTTCTGGGGAGTTGTGTGCGACACAGTTTGGCCTCCTTCGGTGGGAAGTAGGACGAGAGGCCTTACCAGGTCCGAGGTAGCAGCAGTGACAAGGGCCAGCGTATCCTGGGGACATCCTGAGTGTATGCTGGCCACTGTTCGAAGCACCGCCTAGGGTTTGCCTCATGTATTCATCACACTGACCCTGCAAGGTAGACCCTGCTATTGTCGACCTCATTTTACAAAGGAGAAAACTAAGGCCCAGAGAGGTTGGGAAACTTACCCGGGGCCACACAGCCTCCCAACCCAGGGCACTTTCCCCCAGTTTGTCTCACTCGCAGTGATACTTGGGACCAAACCCTTTCCAGGTGGCTGTTGAGGTCAGATGAAGCCCAAAGCGTCTCGGAATGAGCCTGAGCGTGACATCCACACCCTGCCTGCAATACTCCGAGGCCAGGAGCATTAGTGGTGGGAAGGGGACCCATCCTCCGTGCCTCACAAACACCAGATCGACTGCTTCCAGTTAAAGAAAAATATCAAAACTCATAACATGCGTAAGAACACCCGGGGAGAAATGTATTACCCAGGGGTACCACTGCTCACGAGTCTCGGGGCTTGTGGGCGATGCACGTGGAGCTCTTTGGCAGTGGGGACCCCGCTGCCCAGGCCAATCCCTGGCTCCCACCGTGACCCCTCCTACCCCCAGAGCAGCCTTCCTAGTGCCACCACTGGGCTGCTTTCTGGTGTCTTGCACTGACTCATTCACCTATTTTCTACCAATTCCCCACACAAACAGCACCCTTTGCTCCTCGCGGCCTTTCTAGAACAGAAAGGGGTTTGGACGAGATGGGGGTTTTCCAAACTGGGCTTCTGAGAAGAGCTCTGGCCTTTTGAGGGCCTCCCTAGAGGCTGCCAAAGGGAGACGGGAGGTGGAGCAGCAGGGATCCTGGGTCTCTGACCAACCCGATGTGTACCTGTTTCTCATTTTTAGAACTCTGCATGAAATTTTGTTTCCACAGAGGGCTTGGTGGTCAAAAACCCATTAAGTAATTAAATAGTTAAATGCATAAATCCGTTAAATCAAACTGCTGAGCAACGTGGTTTCTCAGGTCCCGTGCAGCTTGGAAACCCTCTCTGCACCATCGGCAGGGGACAGAACAATGGGAACTGCTGAGTGAGGGGAAGGACTGTGCGGCCTGCACTCCTCTTTGGGATTTGCCAGGGACACCAAGACAGCCGGAAAATGGTTCATAAGAGCCGAAGATGATGCAAGACAGGACCTGAGCTGGGCACGTACCCACGAGCTCTCCTCTACTCCTGTGTAATGGCAGAGATGGGGCCTCATGGCCTTGGTGTGGAGCTGGGAAGGGGGTGAATCTGCTCTGCAGCTGAGTCCCCCCCCACACACCCAGACCCTGGTGTCCTTGGTCCTCAGTTCCCGAGTGATTCTGAGTCCCAGGGACAACAGGCATGGTGTGATGGGGAAGGGGTGACAGCCAAAGCTCATCGATGAGTTGTGGCCACAGAATAACTTCTGTTAATGGGAAGAAACATTATGTATTTGCACACACACGCGCACGCGCACGCACACACACACACACACACACACACACGGGCTATTCATTTTAGAAAAAAATCACGGTTTATTGAGATGATGCTTTATGTTTCTTTCTAAATTGGATTCAAATTGGCATAAAACCATGTATTTTGTTCTTTCTCTTGGCCTCTCTTAATCTCATTATCTGATCTTCTTTTGAAGATTAAGACATACCTCTATCACAGCGAACAAAAATACCTAGGATTAGCAGCAAACAGCTTGGAATGGTATAAAGATAAGTTTCCAGAGTCACAGGGCACTTGGCATCCAAGGCCTTGGGGCACTTGGAAGAGCACATTTGTTCCTTAAAGTCAGTGGGATCCAGCCTGTGTTTTCACACACTATTGTTCTGAAGAAGGCCAGGTCCCTTCTAAGTAATGGTCCTTGAACTCACTCCATCCTATTGCCTGTTTATATTATTCTCAGCACGTATTCTTACCTTACGCCTATTGCTTGTTTATAACCTCTTTTCTCTAGAAGAGGAAGGAGTTTGACAAGAGCAGGGTCCTTATCTGTCTTATTTACCCACAGATACCCACCTTGGAATAGGGGTTGGCATATTGTAGGCACTCAACCAATATTGAATGAATGAATGAATGAATGAATGGTGTACAGCCTTGTCTTCACAGTTACTATAAGCCTGGGGCAACCATGGTACAGCAGAGATGTACATTCAGAAGGTCCAGTGGGCTGCCCCACAAAAATCCCTGAAACTAACTCTGCATACCTGCGCTTGCACCATGGACATGACCTCCACCCAACTGGATCGCGTGGTGTACGTTCGTTCCTGTGCGTGAGAAGCTCCCACATGTGAAGCATTCCCAAACCCAAGATGGCTTTTGTCATTTCCTCCATGTCAGAGAAGAATAAAACTGAGGTTCAGAGGTAGAAGTCAGAAGTAGATTGAAGTGGTATAGCCAGGAGTCACGCCTGTATCTTATGAATATGAATCTCAGATCACAGCTCTTTCTGCCTCTTCATGCCACTTCTCTAGAACAATCTCTCTCTCTCTCTCGTACCCACTCTGTGCATATTAGTGGTTTAACATTTTTTAACATTAAATTAAATTTTTTAAAATTAAATGAACATCTCCCGCAAACATACTCTTCATTTTTCCACTCAGCTAGCACATACAAATTCCCATGTAAAGGCTTCAGATAGACAGACAGATGGAAAGAGGGAACAAGGGTCATTTTCTAGAGAGGGTGAGCTCGGCCCTGAGCCTTTGCTGCTGGGTCCAAAGGGCGTCTCGCTGATGGCTCTGGTCTGTGGCTCTTTCCACAGTGAAGCGCACACCTTTCTTTCAGGTCCCAGGGAACAAACCCTGAGCCAGGGCACTCTCCCACAGTTCTCTCTCTCCTCCTAAGATCCCCCTAAAAGGGCAGCTGGATCCTCTGGACGGGATGCAGAGCAAGGATCAGACCCAGCTGCTCACCACTCAAGCCTCAGTCAACGCAGACAAAGGTTTCTCCTGCAGGAGAGAAGACCAGGCAGAGGTTTCTGGGCTGTGCCATTTTTATCTCATGATGAGGAACAGCCGTGTCCCAAAGGGGAGGCATTGAGTCTCCTTTTTGATACGTGCCACTGTGGGTTTGGGGAATGTGGACGAGACGAAGAATCAAGTTTCTTCCCAGCAGCTTTGCACACCAGGCCAGAGCTAATCTCCTCCCAGGTAAGAGACACCAGGACGGGGCCTCCGCTGTCTCTGCCATCATAGGGGATCTCCTGTCACCCTAGAGAATGAGAGCGGCCTGGAAAGGTCAAAAGGACACAGCCAGCCAGCTGAGGAGACAGAGCAGTGGAAGTCTGCTGGAAAGTGCCAGCATCTCAGGGGACAGGGAGAACCCCAGGGCCGAGTGAAAGATCAAATAGATGGGGTTCGAGGTCCACCTCTGCCTCCTCCACTGTGATGTCAGAGGTTGGGCTCACGTGCTTGTACTCACAGAACTTGCAGGAATGAAAGGAGCCAGCCTGCGAGGGTCCTTTGGTCGTCTCAGAGATGTGAGTTGAAAGAGGGAATGAGCACTGGTCTTAAGAAGGGGCAGAAGCATGCACCTGCCAGGTCATCGTCCTGGTTCATGACCTCCCCATTCCTCAGTCCTCTGCCCTGTCGTTTCTACTAGGTCCACATTGTACAGCCTTCCCACTCTGACGACCAGTTTTCCTTGAGGATTTAGCCTTCTCTGTCAGCTTCTTATGTGTCAGAGGCAGAGCTAGGTGTGTTTGGGGCAGCCCCCCTGCCCCGCCTCCACCCCTACCCCCACGCTCGGTGATGATGAGCATGACCAGGGGTTCCAGGGGCTTGAGAAATATACCTCAGGGCATGGGTTCACACTTTGTTTTTTTTGCCAAGGCCCACGGTCCAAAATACATTAATTTTTTACATTTTACGTTGCAAGTCAGCCCACACTCGTATAAACAACTGAAATGTTCCTGAAACACTACACTTACCTTATCTGCACTATACTGTTTCCTTTCCATTTCACTCCACTCCCGTTCCCCTCTTATACTCTAGTTCATCTTTAAAAGTGCTGGTTACCACCAGTCATCTATTTCATTAACCAGCTGCCAATTTGAAAAACAGTGGTTTATGGTCTAATTGTCATGGGAACCTTTCAGTCTGGCCGTGGACCAGTGGTCCCCAGAAACCAGTCTTCCAACTCCTAGCTGAAGAATAGTCAAGGCCCGTGATAGATGATCAATGTACATATTTCCAGGGGTTTCACCAGAGGTTTGATATGATTTCAGAGAGTGGTCAGAACCAGAGTGTTGGGTGGGGACTCAGTATCACTGGGACAAAGATTCTGATCCCAGGGAAAGAGAGCTTCTGGTTGCTCTAGATGGATCGGAGGCCACCTCTTGGTCAGAGAAGGGAAGACGCTTTGATGGACAGTCCTACCAACACCATATCCCTTGGGACAGGTAGAAGAAAAGAGGATGGATGTTGTTATGGACTGTGTGTGTCTCACTGGAATTCATATGTTGAAATTCTAACCGCCCCACTATGGGATGGTATCTGGAGGTGGGGCCTTTGGGAGGTGATTAGGTCATGAGGGTGGAGTCCTCATGAATGGGATTGGTGTCCTTTGAAAGAGACCCCAGAGCACTCCCTTGTCCCTTCCACCAAGTGAGGGCACAGCAAGAGGATGGCCATCTATGAACCAGAAGGCGGGCCCTCACCAGACTCTGAAGCTGCCGGCGCCTTGGTCTGGGACTTCCCAGACTCCAGAACTGTGAGAAATACATGCCTGTTGTTTATAAGCCACCCAGTCTGTGGTATTTTGTTAGAGCAGCCCAAACAAACTAATGCTGAGTGGGCCTAGACTGTCTTGGAACACCCAGGTAATGGTTGACTAAGCTCTCCTCCTAAGATGCTTATGCCCTCCCTTGCGCTTCCCAGGATGCTTAGCGAGGCGCAAACAGCAGGCATCCACTGCTCGGGGATTGTACAGAAACCAGGCCACAGTTGCATTTCGACCCTGGTCTCTCGGTCATAAACGATCGGGTTTCTGACTCTGGGCTTCATGGACACAGTTGAAGGCAAACTCCTAGAGGTCCAGCATCTACTGATTACAACAGCATCTAGAAGATTTTCATCTTATTTAACAAACTCTTACCATGTGCGAGTCAATGTTTTGAGAGCTTTACAAGTATTGACTTATTAGGTTCACATAAAAACCCTGTAAGAGAAGTATCCTTACATGCCAGGCACCATCAAGGTGTTGTACCCATATCGTCTGTAATATTCACACCTATCCTATAAGGGGCAGGGATTCTTTTTCTCCATAGATGAGACGCTGGGACTCAGAGAGGTTTTATAACTTGCCCAAGGTCCCACAGTCAATAGCAGAACTGCATTTTCAACCCTACTAAGGAAGAATGAGTAACCCAAGGAGAATCTCTGAAACGGTATTTAATCCTAGAGTTATCAGCTCCTGCACGCTAAGAACAGCCTGGGGCTGAAATGGGCCAAGCCCTGGGTGGGGACAGAAGCTCCCTCCTTACAAAAAGAAATGGAGACACAAACCAAAATGACTCACAGAAGTTCCAGAGGTGGGCAGGATGCCAGTAAACATGCAAAACCCCCAGCTGCTGGCTGAACATTCCTATGGCTTCAATGTGCCCTCATTCTGCTAAAATGTAGTGACAAGGAAATTCATCACTGCTTATACATTTTTCCCCCCAATAATAAGAAGAAAGCTCTATTCGCTCATGGAGACTTGTTCAAATGTCAAGCTCTATTTTAATTCTCTGGTAGTAAGTACTGCAGCCACACTTAAAACAATGACCCCAAATTCTTTCCCCGCCGTCACTGTGGTGACAATGTTGTTACAGCTGACTAAGATGCTTTCTCATTTTGGGTAGCTAACCAGGATTTTCTGAGCTAAATATGTCTCTCTAGGTTGTCCCAGGTAGGTTCCGGGACACTCTGAAAACTCTTGCTCCTGATTTGGAAGTAAGGTCCCTGGGGTCATGTTAAAAGAATTTTAAAAGAATAAATATCCAAGTAGATATTTCTTAATGAAAATAAAGTGACTTGGTCTGTGGGTTTAGAACTGTTCTGTTTAGCTATTGGATCCAAATATGTTTTCACAGTCTTGGATTTCTATTTCATTGGTATAGTGCCTATGATTCTGATAGGTCTGAACAGAAAGAAAGGCGTTATGTTGGAATTTGTATGTAATTACTTCCCCATAAATGGCAAGCTCTCCTTCCTGAATTTCATTCAGTTGAATGTGAACACAAAAGTAATTAGTTGGAAAGTGTATCAGTTATTCCTTGCCACATAACAAGCCACCCCAAATATGGTTGCTTAAAACCACAATTTATTGCTTCTCATGGCTCTGTAGGTTGACTGTGTAGTCAGCCTAACTAGGATGGCCTGACTCATGTGTCTGGGGCCTTGGTGCTGGTGGTTGGCTGTGTCTCTCTCTTCTTGAGATCCCTTGTCGCTTGGTATTGAGCTGGGGCTTTCCACCATGGAGCAGCAGTGCGCCAAGAGGGCCAAGGTGGATGCTGTAAGGTCCCTGAGAGACCCCTTAATGTCACCTCTGGCATAACCTATTGGCCAAAGGCAGTCACAAGGCCAGCCTAAGTATAAGGGGTGATGGGATAGAATCCATATAGGAATGATTAGAAAACTATTTTCATTGGCCCCACACAAAAAATGCATTCACCCCCTGCCTGGGGGTCTTACCTCATGATAGTGTCAGTTTCTGTGTCAAAGTCCAGGGTCTTGACTGTCTCAATGCAAATACAGCTGAGATGCCCCAGATGCAGTTCCTCAGGTGCCATTCTTCAGATGCAGCTCCTCTGGAATCAGAAAATTGTCAACTAAGGGGACTTACTATCTGCCCCAACTTGGCAACATACTTGGTAAAGTGTGTCACCATAGTAGATATTTCCGTTCAAAAGTGGAAGAATGGGAGGCACATGGCAGTTGCGAATCGATGGCATTCTGACATCCAGCCAGGCACCCACTTCCAACTTGCAATCAAACAGTATTCCGTTAGGGCCCACTTCTCACTTGGAGTGGGTCTCAGTCAGTGAGGGCGGCTGTAACAGAATACCATAGACTGCGGTAGGTGGGGTGGTGGGGTGTGCTTAAACAGCAAACATTGATTCATAGCCTCACAGTTCTGGAGGCTCGAAATCCAAGGTCAAGTCACCCGCAGATTTTGTGTCTGGTGAGAACATGCTCCTGATTGCAGATGTCTATCTTCTGGTATATGACATTCTCACATGACAGAGAGAGAAGGAGAGCGAGCTCTAGTCTTTCATCCCCTTACGAGGTCCCCAGTCTCATTGTGGAGGCTCTATCACCATGACCTCACACAAACCCAATTACCTCCCAAAGTCAAACACTGCCTCATTGGGGTAATTAATCCCCAATAGTGTCAGTTGGGGAGACAGAAATCTGGCTTCCAGATAGGGATTTTGGAGGGACCCAGACATCCAGTCCATAGTAAAGCTGCTCCATAAGCTATTCTTCTTCTTGGGCTCTTGGCTCCTCTCCCTGGGTCTTGGCTCTGCCTTCTGAGCTGTCCTTCCTTCTCCTTAGGAAATGGCACATGCTTGCAGTTGAATAGCTTTTCCTCTGCCTGCTTCCTCCCTTTAGAAAGTTGGGGACCCAGAGGCTGTTTTCATTTTCAACTGTGTTTGCCCACTTAGGTGCAAGTTGGGGGTGTTTTCACCAATACAATGTCAAGTCTTTAAAACTTTGTCAATTTCCCTTAATTCTGATTGGGGTTGAATCTATGGCCTCGAAATCACATAAGCACATCTATTCTTCTTCTTCTTCTTTTTCTTTTTCCTCTTCTTCTTCTTCCTCCTCCTCTTCTTCTTTTTTTTGAGAGAGAGCATGATCAGAGGTTGGGGGCGGGGGCAGAGTGAGAGGAAGAGAGAAAATCTTAAGGAGGCTCCACACTCAGAGCAGAGCCTGACTCAGGGCTCAATTTCATGACCCTAAGATCATGACTTGAGCCAAAAATCAGGAGTCGGATGCTTAACCAACTGAGCCATCCACGTGCCCCATGTCTATTATTCTTTTCTGAGACAGATATCTCTCTCCTCTGGGCTGTGTACCTGTTGTGGGATGCTCTCGTAAGATTCTTAGGAGCCCTTTGTCCGGCTGAGAGATTCCTTTAGGCATAAGCTTAAAACTTTCTGAGGTCCTAATAAGGGACTTCACGGCCACAACCTTGATGGATTTGGACGCTGTGCCTTGTTTCACTTGGAGAATGTTTTATTGGCTGGGGTGGGGAGTGTGTGCTGGAAATGAGAGACCGTCTTGTTTCCTAATCAAGCGTGTCCCGGGCCTTGTACATTTCCTCTATATTCTGCTGCTAAACTTAGCGGTTCTTTAGCTCATCTCTCCCTTCATGTATACTATCATATGCAGCTGGGAGAAGGCAGTTGTCACTCTCAATATTCTGTCTAGAGATTTCCTTGGCCAGATCTATGAATTCAACAGGTATTTTTCTATCTTCCAAGTTACCTTGGGTGACAGTAAGGACTATTTGGGACTATTGTTCCACCATTATATAACCTGGGTTTCTCTTTTCTCCAGCTACCAATAGAACTTTCCACCCCTTTTTTCCAGTGCCAGCTGATGGCATCCTTCTCATCTTCTGCTCACCTCCTCGTCCACAGCCAATGTCATTAATTTAGGTTTTTGTTACTATAGCACCTCACTTTTAGATACCAACTGTGATGGTTAATTTTATGGGTAAACTTGACTGAGCCATGGGGTGCCCAGATATTTTGGCCAACCATATTCTGGGGTGTCTGTGAGAGTGTTTTAGATGAGATTAACATTTGGGTTGATAGACTGAGGAAAAGTTGCCCTCTCTATTCAAGTAGACCTCATACAATCACTGAAGGCCTGGATAGAACAAAAAGGCTGGCCCTCCCAAGAGTAGGGGGATTCCTTCTGCCTGGCAGCGAGCTGGGACATGAGTCTTTTCCAGCCCTTAGACTTGAACTGAAACATAGGCTCACTCTTCTTGGATTTTGAGACTGCTGATTTTGGGACCAGAACTTACACTATTGGCTCTGCTGGTTCTTGAGCCACCAGGCTCAGATTAGAACTACATCATCAGCAATCCTGGGTCTCCAGCTTGCTGACTGTACATCTTAGTATTTCTCGGGCTCTGTAATCATGTAAGCCAACTCCTACTGGTCCTGTTTCTCTCGACAACACTGACTAATACACTAAATCTATATGTTTTTTATTGTTGCATTTCAAAATCCCCCCAGAACTTAGTGGTTTAAAATACAGGTAGGCAGACTTTTGCAAAGAGCAAGACAGTACCTACTTTAGGCTTTGTGGGCCTTATGATCTCTGTTGCAACCGCTCCACTCTGCTGTTGAGCACAAGAGCAGCCATAGACAATATGTAATGCATGAGTGTGGTGGTGTTCCGATAAAACTTTACATGTACCTGCTCAGATTTGGCCTGCAGACCCCAACTTAGAACCATAATTTATTGTTTCTCATGACTCTGTGGGTTGACTGAGAAGTTCTGCTAGTCTTGCCTGGGCTCACATTTCACTGTGGGCAACTTCAGTCAACCAGTGGCTTAGCTGGGCCTGGAGAGACAAAGGAGAGCCCACTCACATGCCCCGGAGCCTTGGTGCTGGCTTCAGCTTGGCCTTTCTTTCGGCACGGTCTCTCAACATTCAAAAATCTCGTCTGGGTTTTCTTCTGCAGTGGCTGGATTCCAAGAAGGAAAAGACAGAAGCTGCAAGGCCTCTTGAGGCTTAGACCCCAGAACTTATACAACTTCTACCACATTTTATTGGTCAAAGCAAGCCACAGCCTGGGCTGGGTTGTAAGGGTGGGGAAGTAGACTCTGCCTCTGGAGTCTAGAGGGAGCTGCTCAATATCGTCATTATTTTTCAGCCTGTCCCAGAAATAGCAAGGATACCTTAGTTTTTACATCTCTGCCAGTAGATAGAAATCTGCTGAGGTCTGTGAGCAGTTTGGGCCCCTTGTTACCAGCACGAGTCCACGGAAGCCAATTCACAAGTCATGAAACTAAACTCCCTTTCCAACCCTGTCTATATATTTTTTGATAGCTTTTCTTAGAATCTTAGTCCAATTATGAAGGTAGCCCAAGGTCAGAAGATATCTTCATTGGACCCGGGAAAATGAAAAGGAAAAGGCTCTGGGAGATGGCTGTGTCTCCCAGAAGGGGAAGAGGAATCTTCCCCAGGCCAGTCCTTCCATAGCCTGTCCTCCTGCTCATAATCAACACTGCAGGTAACTGAAGATGCAGCCCCATCGTCTTCCCCACCTTCATCACCTTCACCTGGACACCACACAGAAGGGTTTATTCGTGCTACTCAACACTAGGGAGCTTTTAAATTTTCAACAAGGTCATGAGCACTTCCTGCAGGTGTTTCGAACTCTCAACCTTCTCTTGGAAACTTCTCTGAGTGTTTTCACATCTCCATTTCTCTCCAAATTTGAAATCAGAGCAATCATTTTTTTTTAAACAAAAAATTAAAATTCCTCGCTGATCCTAGCCCTCAGATACTTCCTGTGGGATATTGATCTTGTTATTTTTAAATAAAATGTTTTTGGATCCATCTGCTAACAGATGCATCATTAGCTGTAGGAAGGCTTTGATGCATAAGCCAGAAGACAAAACATTTACTGATATTGTATATAACACATTTCTATCTTTAAAATAAAATTCTGTATAAAAATATAGATGGACTAAATAGATATCTCTAGGGGCTAAGAGAGTGGCCTCTAAAAGGTCTCTCCTTCCTCTGCTTAAACTGTCCTTTTCTAAAGCAACCACTTTGGAAAGTCATCCTTAAAATGCAGGAAAATGAAAGCAATTAAGTCACCAGTCGTTCTTCCACAGAGAATGCAAATGTGGCCGGTCATTTGCCTTTTAAGAGTGTTGGGTTTTTATGACTTTCTGTTTAAAGCTATTTGTCACTGAAAAGGCTGCACAAAGCCAGATATAGAACTCACTTTCAAAGAGCCTGCAGCGGTATTATTGGTCGTGTGGACTAAGAACTCTTGTTCTCTGAGAAGGTTTTAAATCAAAAGTGTTAAGTAGAGTTTAAGCCCCATGTCATTTTAAATTCCAAGCTTTAGATCCATGAAGCATGGATTTTATGATGGAAATGACAACTGACCCTCATCTGTAACAGATACAGAAAACTAACTTTGTGGCTTCTTTAGGAATTCTCGGCAAGCCGGGCAGGCCTACAAGGTATGAAAGACTGGGAAGGCAGGCGTAAAATCAACTGGCCAGCAAGTGGCTCCTGGGGGTTTACCAGCTGGCCCCGTAATGCTCAGCTTGTGCTCCTGTCTGCTTCTGTTCCCAGAAGGGCTTCCTGTTTCCCTGCCTTCCGGTAAATTCTACTCCCTCTTTTACAACAAACTTTTCAGAATTTACACAATCATAATGAAACAACTAGCCGTTGCCATTCATCCAGTGCTTACCATATGCCATGTACTGGGCGACATTTGATCTCTACGACAACCCTTAGAAGCATGGAGGAGGCTTCGTCCAATTTTAAAGACCAAGGAACAGAGCCTCGCGATGTAAGTAATCTTTCTGAGAGGCTGGGGTTTTGGCGGGGGGGATTGTAAAGAGCAAAGCTGAAATTCAAACCCAGGTCTGTCTGCCCTAGAGCCTGAACTCCGGTCTGTTGCAATAGTCTATCTCCCTAAAATGTTTTGTGTGACAAGTGTAAGCTTCTCAAGTGGAGAGACTCGTTATACAAGTCTACGGTATCTTCCAAGGTAACTGGCACAAACATCTAAATAAAAGGAATTTATCTTCTAGTAAAAAAAAAATCTATATTTCCCCCATAATTCACCAGTTTACAACATTCACCTGACAAGCTCACATCTTTTGGGAAAATTTTCAGTGCCAAGGTACAAAATATTTTTCTTTGGCTTTCAATTTCAATTTGATCAACTTAAAACTTTCAAGCTAGCAGGCCATATTTCCGACAAAACTCCAAGGAGGCTGAAACAATACAGGGGGTGAGGGGCTGTTCTCCATGGGAAAGCAAAGGAATGCACTAAAATGCATCCATCACACAATGCTTTGGATTACCCATGTCTCCTTCTACGCGCCCACAAGGCTCTGGATTTGAGAGGCATGTTAGCATTAAAGCTTGATAAAGTCATCTTCATCTAACAAATTCCACTGTCACCTCATTAGATATGAAAAATAGAATGCTCTAGGACACTTGGAGATATTTTTGGTAGAAATAACATTTTTTTTCTTTATAAGGGAACTGCAAAATAGCCCCTAATTGCATGGTAAGCAATCACGACAGGCCGCCCAGCCAGTGGGGTCAGGACCGGCAGTCCGGTAGTGTAAACTGTCTTCCATGCTATGAGCATTTCCTCCCCAAAGAGAAACTGTTGTTAAAACCTTAATTGAGAGGTCAGCAGTCTCAGGACAGGCAGGAGATAAGCCACTAGCTATGTGAAGTAATGTCAACTTTGATCGGCCAGGCCTTTTGGCATCGAAAGAAAGCCAGTGATGAGCCAGAGGTCCTCTAATCTTCTTAGAGATAAGCTGAAGCTGTTTGGCTGGGGTCGGGGGGTCCAGGGCAGGGAAAGGGCTTTTCTCTGTGCACTGTGGCCGGACTTATGAATGAATCAGTTTCAGCCTGACATCCCTGCCAAGCTCTGTAACCACACTCCCAAATGGGGAGGCAACCTGTCCTAAGGGTGCTTGTTCCAAGGATGAGTCTATGGGGGTTACCACCATCACTTTCTTAGGGGCTGCTTTGGAAGATGTCCAGTGAATGGCTTCCCCAAAGAAGCCAGGATCAGCAGAGAGCTGGTCAGAAAGCTACAAGACAGGAAGCGAGGGAGGCAGGGAGAAAAAAGGGAAGAAGGAAAGAATTGAGTTATTCTGAGTCTTTGCGAGATGCCAAGTGCATGAAAATAGAAACAATGTTACACTGAAAAGACATGTCAAAATTAAAAGGCCATTGTCGGCGGGGTGGGGGGGTGGGGGGGTGGGGTGGTCTTAAAATGTCCAAACATTTACTTAGGGTTAAAAAATTAGTCAAAGCTCAGGACTTACTCCACAGCAAGAGACTGATTTCATAAAAATTAGTGGGCATATGTCCAAGAAAAGGAATCTATCTGCTGGGAGAGACAGGTATTCAGAAGTTGGTAAATGCATTGCCTCCCACTGATCAGGAAATGGCCAAAAGGATGGATTCTGGGGATTGGAATCTTCACACACAGGACACACTGGGACCAATGACTGAAGGGGATGTTGAGCACTCTGAGATGGAAAAAGGACTAGGGCTCTCGTAGGACCTTTTGTGCATCCCTTCTGGCCTTACGTTTCTTTAGATGTCATTTTATAGAGCATCAACCAAATGAGATAGCTATTTTGGGTGCTTTGCAAATGCATGAGCCAAGATGCCTAACTTGTGTTTGTAAAACAGAGCGCAGCAGGTAGCACCAGTCTGAGGAGATGGGGGGGGGGGGGCTCCAGTTCTTGAGTTCAGAAAGAGTCTATTCCATACAGTGAGGGAGCAGAGCCCCTGACCCAATCAGGATACATGTACCACCAACACCAGCCCTGGGGCCACCCATCCCAGCAAACAGGAGTTGGTGGGCATGATGCACCTTTGTAGCATGGAATGATGATACTGCTTTCCACCTGTACAGGGCTGGACTGCACTTCTGAGACACCATCTTGCTTTGGCTTTAAGATTCCTCAAAGATGTTGTACAATAGGCAGGGTTGGTGGCTACTGCACTTTTGGATTTTCAGAACTGGGGTTCAGGAAGATTAAATGATTTGGCTAAGGTTTGGAAAGGTTACTACGTGGCTAACAAAGTTTAATATTTGGCTAATAATAGCTCATGAGAGGCAGTAACCAACTCCGCATCTGCTTTGAAAATGAGTCAGAAAACAGTCTACAGGGACACCATGCAGTGAAACACCAAAGTTAACTTCCAACTTAAAATTTCACAGCACTTGGGAATTTAGAATAGAAAGGAACCTCAGAAAGCAACTCTCATCCAGCCAAGGAATTCCCCACAGATGGACACCTCTCCACCCGCCCCCCCCCCCCCCCCCCCCGTAGAGTACTTATACTACGCAGGATGTGCCCATCACAGATGATCAGGCATCTCCAACTGACGCAACATTGCTTGTTGCTACGGCAGAGGGAAAGAGAACGTGGCAAATTACCCTCTGGCTCCTTGCTCTGCCCCGAACATTTCATCGGCCACATCAAGTCACAAGGTCATGCTCGGCCTCAGAGGTGGTAGGGAAGTACGAATCCTACTATATTCCAGGAAAAAAGAAGAGGTAGTGAATGTTTTAAAGACCTTTCCAGTTCTCCATCTGAACCGAGGGTAAGAGGTTTTCACAACTGATGACTGATGTGCAACATTCAACTCTGCAGGTCACAGATTTGAATTTGCTGGTGTCTTTCTTGAAGCACTTTGCCAAAAATGTTCAACTGGAAGAATGGCGTTCGACTGGAGGAATGGTACTATCTTAAAGTAGCTCGAGAAGCAAGCCATTATGACACAAGGGTTCCTCCTGGAAGAGACAGCCTTCAAAATGGACAACAGCCCCAGAGACGGGGATGCTCAGATGGGAAATGCTTCTCCTTTTGGAAGCGCTGGGGTCATAAAATATGATAAACATGCTCTTCCTTTCCCCCCACGAGCCTCCCAATCTACCTTTCCCACACAGAGAAGAGAGAGAAAGGAAAAAAGAAAAAGAGAACAGAAATAGCAGGGAAGGGGTCTAGAAGTAGCTGTAGAGAATGTTCTTAGAAGTGCAGCACTATGCTTAGAACAAACAAAGAAGCTCCCCCCCCGCCCCCGCCCCGACCCCAAAGTCTTCAGTTCTCCAGAAGACACAGAGTTTCCAAATAAACAAAAGAAACCCCCCTCTTCCATCTCAAGTTCCTGAGCACACTCCTCAGGGCATGCTGAAAAATGGATCTCTAAGTATACAGATATTTGATGACAATTTCTAAGCATCCAAAACGCCTGAAAGAGGCCAAAGCTACCCATTTTAATATTATTTATCTCCAAAATATGCATTGCCTCATTATTATCATCAATTGGATATTTTCCCAAAGGAAAAAAATTAATTGCCCACCAGAAATGTTTTGAAATGTTTACATGTGTTTCTTTGTATAAGCACGAAAGTAAGCGTGTGGGAGCCTGTTTATAAGTCAGCAAAGTGTTAGTAAACTCTGGTTTGACACTGATAAGGTTCATATGAAAGTCAGCACTGAAACTGTTGCCTAAATAATAAACAGGATCTCTTGGCCTACGCTCTTTCAAGCATGCCTCACTAGATTAAAAAATATATATATTATAACCAGAAAAAAATGCAAAATGTACAGGAAACAAGACCGAGTTATTACTTTGTTCAGTGAAATCTTAAGGGAGAAGCAGCTTTAGGTGAGATCCAGGGTTTCACAGGCTGGGATCTCAGTCGGGTCAACCACGGGCAAGTCACTGAGGCTCAGTCTTCCTCGTTGGCAAAACAGTGATAACAGTACTTCTCCTATAGCGTTTCCGCCAGGATTAAATGCCACAAGGCTTGAAAGGGCATCTAGAACAGTCCTGGCATCGAGTAAGCCCTCAACAGATGGGTTGACGGTAACTGTTATCAAAGGGAGCTTGAGTTTTCTCAAAAGAAAGATCAGTTGTCATGCCGCTCTAGAAGAGTCTTTCTGCAGACACACCTCACCAAGAGGAGGCTTGCAGTTTGGTGCTCAGAAGGGAAGGGTGGGATGCAGAAGGCCCCAGACTTTTCTGGGGTTCTGGATCTGCCACTAACTGCGGGGTGGTCTTGTGCAGGTCGCTGCAAAACACCTGGCCCTCAGCTGCCACAACCCCAAGTTAAGAAGGCTGATTATATTTTAGACAGCATCTGCTCTTAAATGATATCCTACCAAGAGCTGACACCAAGAAAAGCGATAAATGTAGCACTGCTCTGGCTTTCACAGAGTGGAGAGATGGAGACTGCCAGGCAGGACCCTCCGTCTGCCTTTATTCTACACGCTTCTATATGAGTGGTGGCCCCTAGGCTGGTGCATTGCAGATGCCCTGTCTGTCTCCCACTGTGGTTCCCAACATGGTACTTTCCTCCATCAGGAGATCAATAAATGTGGACATCTCATCTACTGGATTCTAGCATCTGCATGGGAGGGTCCCGTGCTCCTTCTCTGCTAGGCTTGGCCCAAGATCATGGCGACAAGCAGCTCTTTGGTCATCAACAAATACTTCAGGAGAACTGATACTGGGCTAAGCACAGAAGGAACGACAATAAAAACAACAAACCTTGTTTCTGTCCTCGCAGGGGATTATTCTAGAAAGGAGTATATGAAAATGGTGTTAGTCCGGCAAGGTTGAGTTTGGACCAGGCTCTTGTAGTGTGCTTATTAATGCAACTGCTTCAGGCAACTTTCTTAACCTCTAAGTGTCTGCTTCACCTACATAATGGAAATAATAACCCACTTTCTACATCGTTACGAGCCTGGATCGAGTAACTTACTGAAAGTGTCCAGCACAGAGCCGGCAACCTGTTGGCAAGCAAACAATGCAAGTCCCTTTTCCTTAGTAGTTGAGTGAGAAGAGTGTGCAGCTGTTACCAGCTTGAGCTTTTATTTGTCCCAGTCTCTTAACAATGCCTGTCTACATTTGGGACTACCCTGTCCTGACCCAGTTTTAGGAGAAAGGTTGTCCAAGCCCAATTCTGTTCGTGGTGCCGCATTAATTATAGGGCTTTTGCGTGAAGGGCTCACACAACTTGTCATTACCTCTGGACCAGACGCTGGCAACCACACCGTGGATCATTGCTCCAAGTGAGCCATTGTTCTGCACATTCCTCCACATGGGGCTCGGACGGAGCCAGGTCTTCTCTAGCCTCAGAGGCTGCTCTGGGCAGCTTCAGGAAAGACAAAGGGCTGCATGTGGTCCCAACAGAGTCTGCACATTAGGCAGCCACTCTCGGGCTCCCGGGTCACAGGCCAAGCCCTGCCAGACAAAAGAGGCAAGATAACCCTACCCTCCCATGGGCAGGCAGCGGCCGGGAGGGGAGGCCATTCGTCACTCGCTTCATTGTTAACAGCCATACAGCAGGACAGCATCTCGTTCTCTTCTTTAAGGGCAACAATTCTTAAAGGAAGAAAGGAACCTGGCACTCTTATGTGCCCATGTGTGACGCTGCTGCCTGGTAGTGTTTGTTTGTGCAAGAAAGGCTGGACTGGATTACTTACACCCGGCCAGGGAACATACACACTTGATAGAGGCTCAGGTCTCAACCTCCTTGTAATCAGCATAGTCACACCCTTGTAAATTTCTTCTGCTCCCTGGAAAGGCACCAAGACATGGCTTTGTGTTCCCAGGAGCCAAATTGGATAAAAAAAAAAAAAAAAAGACTTTTTCTGTACCATCCTAAACGTGTTAAGGTAGAATGGCATTTTGTGGGGGAGGGAAGGGAGCCCCCTAAACATCACAATAGTAGCCATTTTGCCTCCACGCAATCACTTGCTCCCCTCCCCTGCAAATCCCATGCCATGGAACTTCCTCTGCCCTTCCATGTAGGTTTTGTCCACACTCACCCACAGTGGAATTCCTTAGGCTCGTGTCTGTTTTCCCCATTAGTGGGGAGCTCCAGGAGAGCATGTATTAGATGCCTAGTTTGTTTCCATTTTTCTCCCAACACCCCAGCAGAATGCACAGCAAAAAAACCCGCTGCTCAATAACGTTTTCCGAGTCCCTGAGACCAGGAAGAGCGTTCCACTGTTTTATCTTATAAAGTAAGACTTGTTTCCATTTGCCGAGCATCTGTAGGCTAGATGCTTCCATACACTGTCTCCAGTCCTAATATGAACCCCATTTCATAGATGAAGAAATGGAGGTTCACTCTTGATCTCTGAAAGGAGCAGGTTCCCAGATGGTTTGACATGTGGTAGCCCCATCTCTCCTACTGCATATCTCTACCTCCCACCCCACATGGGCAGTCCTCATCTGCAGGGTCACCACCTACTGGGGGCTCAAATTCCTTTGTGAGCTACATCCCAAGGAATCTCTGCTTAAGTTTATGTTTAAACAGTTATGCTGTTAAAGTTTAAAGATTTAAAAAAATTGTAGCAGATTTCCGGCTGGTCGCTAGTGACCTATTCATACCCATTTGCATTTCCACCTGCTCTGTAAGGGAGAAAAGGGTGGTGATGTGGGCTGTGTTGGGGGCAAGAGATCCCATCACATTCCACCATCTCCTGTGCTAGCCATACCCCAGGCCAGAGGGAGCCACCTGTTGATACCCTTTTCCTACTTGTGGCAACACATCCATGGAGGGCTCTACATTCCAGAAGATTTGGAGCATGGAGCTTTTAGGAATCTGGGCTTTGATGCAGGTTGTGACTGCCCTCCATGTTGTGGTGGGGAAGGACTGAGAACCCCTATCCTGCACTAGCATCTGTGGGAAACTTCAGACCACCACCTGCCTACAACGGTTTTCATTTAAAAAGTTGCTCATCACTCAGCCCCATTAGTACCCCCCCCCATCCCGTGTTACAAAGAATAATATAGAATAACTGCCTTGGGGTGTGTTTTAATGTACTTTTTCATATCTCCTATGTAAGTTTATTCTCAAAATTGCCCTAGAAAGTAGACTAAGAATACATTGACTGTCCTGCTTTATGGATGATAGAATCTGTCCTGTTTTATGGATGATAGAATTTGTGCAGTGGGCTCGTTCAAAGGGTCTTTATAGTTTTGCAAGCCCAGATTGCTATACTGTTTCTGTGTCCTAAGGATGCATCCAACAATCAGGTAGGTATGGCAGGTACATATCAGTTTAAGGAGGGCGCACTTTTAAATGAACAAGCAACAGTGAAGGAGAGGCCTTGGGCCAGAAGGGAGGTGTACTTTTCCACTGTGAGATGGGTTTCTAGCTAGGGAAGGTACACATCCCTGGAGTTAGTGGGTGAGAAAGAGCCGCAGGAACTGAGAGCAAGAAGGGAATGACCCCCAAAGGAGAGCCAGGGTGCTGCTACCCTGAGACAGAAAGAGAGGGTGATGGGCTAAACCAGATGCCCATTACAGGGCCATGCCCCAGTTGTTAGACTTGATAGTGACCTTGTTTAGCTTTGGAGCCAGAAAAGCTAGGATGCAAATCACTACAGAGCCACTTTGCTAGAATCCTGGACAATACACTTTGCTGAATTTCCACTTCCTCATCCATACAGTGAGAACAAGATTTAGACCGGACCCTGGATGTAAGCACCTGGCCAAGTAACTAGCACATAATCAATATTCAATAATCAGCAGCCAATCTTATGCTATAAGACCTGAATGTTAAGTAGCAGTGGCCTGGTCCTTTGAGCTGTAAAATCCATTCAAGCTGGTAGCTCTCAGCACTTCTATATCCTCAAGATACCCAAAGAATATTATGTAACCCGGGGGAAGTTGCTTACACAGGCAAGGAGTGATGGGAATGGTCCCCCTTAAGCTGTATGTCAGAATCTCCTGGGGACTTTTACATGGAAACGGTCCCCCTCCTAATTCTGATAGCTCAACTCACCCTCACACACACACCTTGGGAATCACCGATAAGCTATTAAACTGACATATTAGAGCAAGCCACAGCAAAATTATCTTTAAATTCCGTCTCCAGCCAAAAATAATTTTAAAAAGGAAAAATATCATTCAGAATCAATGTGTCTTCCTCCCCCTGGCCCCCAAACAGCAGAAGGAAGATAATTCATAGTTACTCTCAAGGTTCTAATCATAACCCATCTCCCTTATAACCATGGTGGTTAAGAATGTGCCTGCTATTTTTAAGTCCATAATTATTTTTTAATAGTACTATCATTTCTTTCCATTAAGTCTGTGTCAATGAACTAGAGGTTGGCCAAGAAGAGTGAAAATACATGTAGTCAAAAGTTGACTGATAATAGAAGTATGCCTTTTTTCTTAAACTCTGATACCAAAATGAAAGGGATAAGAGAAACCAGGAAACACAACAAATGACAACTATTAATTTCGTGGTAGTGTGATTTGCATAGTAATGCAGGAAATGTGCTGCTGATTATTGCATTTGCTCTATCATTAGAACCCTGAGAAATGTTCTGAACTTGACTGCATTCTCCACCGGTTAACACTTTTTTGATAACGAAGCCATCTTCATGATATGAATTATCCCATCGGTCCAATTGGCAACTCTCATTCAGGAGATTTCCTTTTTTCTAAAGCAGTATTCTTTCCCCCCCATAAATATGCATGTGAAAAAATATATAGAAGTCACACTCAATCATAGCACATTCACATTGGCTTGGGCCCATATATTTTGAAGCACCTGTTTTTACATATTTGCATCACATTTCATGCAGATAGTGGACTCAGTTCACCTCAGTCACTGAGAACCCCCATTTCAGGCATCATACCACCTGAGCCCCTCCTCAGATCCTACCTAGGAATATTCAACCAATAGGTTTCTAACTGATGGAAAATTCCATGAGGGGAAGCCTAGCACATAACTGAGAAGTCAGAGAGGGTAGGTGCTGGGGGGGAAAAAGAAGAAATATCAAAGAAAGGGACAAAAAAGTTTGGAAGTATAAGATTTTACTTCAATTTAGTCTAACTTTTTGGTTAATTATGTGCTTTTTCTACTTTTGCTGTGCTAACTTTCTTGGCTAACTGGTCTACCCAGAATTCTAGGACCACCGCTTATAATTTCCTGTTTCCACTTACTCAGTCATTGTGTCTTTCAGACCCTGTCTTCCAAGTTAATTCAACCCTACTCTCGGAGGCCATTTCAAATCCCAAAGTTTCCAGGACACTACCCTTGATCAAGTTCAGCTGATGGACTCACTCTCTCAGCTACTAAGTCAATTTCACCCATTTAATACCATTCAGAACATCTACTTGCATCATTTTCATTTCTCATGTAATCTCTTCCTAAGCATTTTATTTCATTTAACAAATGTTTACAGAAAATCATGTAGATGTGGGCAGAACAGGAGTAATTGAAACAGATAGGCATCCACCATCTTGAAGTCTCCTGCTTGGTTTATAGTGCAGAACCTCAAGAACACATTCAATTGTTGGCAAACGTGGAGCACTTGGGAGTGAAGCTGAGTGGATTAGGGGAGAAAAGGGAGATTAGGGCAATTCTCCCTCAGTGAACAAGTGCCTAAATAAAGGTGGACTGGGAGATAAGTATTTATCATGTCAGAGGTGGCTCTGCTGCATCTCTCTTCCCATTCCTTCCTACCTTTTTATTGTGGGATTCACAGAGTGGACACTCTCATATTTAGTATGTATTCTCTAACATGGCTCCCAGAGGCAAGTCAATTATTTCATTTAGTGCTCAACACAAGGAAGGAGTGATTAACTGCCAGACCAGGAGGAAAATGGAGTGTTGGACACTTTGAAAGATGAATGTCAATGTACATCGATCTCTACCACAGTGCTTCCCCTAGAAGCTTCCACAGGCAGTGTTGAACATAGGAGATTTTTGTCTTAGGGGCTTGTGTTCCTGAACCTATCACCTGAGTGAGATGCTCCTCTCTGGGGAAGCCTCCTGAGAACAGGTGTTTTGCTCATCCCCTCCTTCAAGGCCTAAGGGCACCTAGCAATAGCTATTGCCTAAAAATTCCCAAGCTCACAATAGCCTGAAGACTGGATGGGTCAGATCAACAGTTAAGACAAACCTGGACACTCCTGAGAGTCCACAAGGAGAAGACGTGGGATCACAGTGGTCTCCAGATACTGGAGCCTGGGTGGATTGTTTTGCAAGGGAAGAGCAGGGGAGTTAATGGGCTGAGCTCCAAGTTCCCCCCCCCTTCTTCCCTCCCTCCTTTCCACAAAGAGCTTCTTTCAATAAGAGGAATTCTCACAATCTGACTTTGCTGGAATACTTTCTTCACTTGATGCAGGTCCAGGGCATTTCCCCCAAGGACCTCTGGTCATGTCAGAGGTGGCTCAGAGCTGGTGAAAGGAGATCTGAGTTTAGTGGTGAGATACTCATATTATTATGTGTTTTCCATTTAACTGGCCAGGGTCTTATCTTCTGTCTAACTGCATTGCGCTCCAGCATTGGCAAAGGAAGAGCAGAAAGTGTGAGCCACATGCATATTTCATGCAAGCCTAGGATTCTGAACCCAGACTAAGCTCCTGTAAGATCTATTTTTATGTTTGGGTAAGTAGCACATCCTAGGACCATTACTGTATCAAAGAGTCATATGAGTTCATCACCATGACCCAAGTGGTCCTGCCCTAGGGCTCGGAGCCAGGGAGGGGAAGACAACTTGGAGGCACTTCAGAGACAGAGACTTTCAGAAGATCCTCTAGCATTATCTAATTTTAACACCTTACCCATAAAATGGGAGGTTCCAAGAGCACTTCTGCTACTTACAGAAATGAAGGTCAAAATAGATCTATTCTTACATTGTAAAATATCTTTCAAATAAAATCCCAAAGACAAAGCTCAGCCTTGAATAGAAATTAAGACTTAAACATGAGCTCAGCAAAACAGCATGGAAATAAATCAATCATCTATGCTACATGTTTCAGTAAATATGCCAACAATAATAAAAATGTAGGTGTGGTCTTCAAAAGCCAGTGCTTCTTATATTAAATTCCCTGTAGCACTTTTGAATTGAGTTGAATAAAAAAATAAAGCAGTTTGTATATTTATGGGATTCCTTCCTTCAGAAACTTTTTGACTCAAGGAAAATGCATCCCATATGGATGTATGATAGCTCAACTACATTTCCATAAGGCAGATATTTTCCTTTAACACCATTTTTCAGTTAATGGATATTTCAAGGGACAGTTTTCCAGGTTCTCCTCCACTTCCCTCAGACAAGATGTTCTAAGAGAAAAAAAAAAACTAGAACAAAATACTTCATCACTATTTATAAATAATAAATAGGGCTTTTCATTCTCTGATGTTCAGTCCTGAGAGCCACAAATCAAGAGAGACCCTTTGTAACACTGAAGGATGTTAAACACACACACACACACACACACACACACACACACAGAAATTCTTCAATGATATCACTCTCAGAAACAATTCTTTTAAAAGGAAACAAAATGGCTCTCAACTGTTTTTTCTGCCCACCCCCCCAGGACCACCTGTGAAAGGATTGTAAAGTATGCTCAGATTCATTCAACAAATATTTACTGGGCATCTACTACATCCCAGGCCCCCCCAGGGCCCTAATGAGGCAGTCCTGAAGATGGTTCTGTATGATAGCTGTCAGTGCAGAGAGGGAGACTGGAGAGGCACGCTCGCTCAGGTTTTAGGGAGGGGAGTAGCAGGGAGATCCCCAGGAGAACTAATGTCTGAGCTTCACGATAAGTGGGAGGGTGGAGAGAGGGAGGCAGAGGGGCCAGGCAGTGGGGCCAATAGAGCAGACAGGTGAGGAGAGGGCAAGGTACCTTCCCCATCTGCAGCCCCAGGTGGGAAAGGGCCTGGCCAAGAAGAGTCTGGAGAGCGAGGAGGGCCAGACCCCCAGGGCCTTGTGAGGCATGCACAGGAATTTGGGCTTCATCCTGAAGGGAGTAGGAGCTCCCCGGAAGGGTTGTAATTGTGCAGTGACAAGGCGATTTCTGGGCTTTCATCAGGGGAGTGGTAAGTTCAACGTTGTGCTTTTTTCAAAATCACTTGAGTTGTGGTTCAGAGACTGGAAGAGAGGGGAGCAGGCCCAGAGGTTGGAAGGGCCTTTGCAAGGCAGCCTTGCTCAAGTTCTTGGTGCAAAAGCTCCCAGTTGTCCTGCAATGCCTGTTTCCTCATCATGTGGCATCACTAGTTTTCCAGAAAGCAAGTGGGTCATGTGATAGGATGCCCTCAAAATGGCACAGTCCCCGGACAGAAACCATAGCAGATTTGGCTGATACCTTCAGACCCTCCAGCTGTTGCAGGCAACTCTTGGTCACCCTGAAAGTCACATGAGTCGTTGGATATTGGGCAGCTTGCAAGAGGTTGCTTTTAAATTTGTAGGCTCCAACTTCCTTATCTGTTACAAATGTGAAATATTTATCTTTCAAACGAAAATGAGTACAAATAATATTTGGAAAATGGTAGGAATTTCATAACATGCAGTGAGAGGCCCAGATCTGCACCTCCCTCTACTGTGAAGGACCCCCCAATCCTGAGACTCTTCACTGTAAAGGTCTGTAAAAATAATAATTAGTCATTGGGTTTCTTCTTGACCTCTAGGACAGAGGATGGCGTGCCAGTTAAGAATATTATAGAAACTTCCCAGAAACATGGATTAGACGCTAAGAAGGAAAAGCATTTCTGAAGGTCTCAAACCTGTTCTTCATCCTAAAAGTATCAAATTGAGCACTGGCCTCCATACATCAAACTGGGATAAGAGATCTGTGAAACTCTTCAGATGTGGATTTTTTTTTTTTTAATTTAAATTTTTAACTTCTAAAGGTTAGATGTGAGAATAACATGATGATAACCTCTTTATCTACCAGGACAGCATAATCCCGGCTAAGGATGAAACGATGCTTACATTGATTAAGAGAAACTAACCAGTCTACACATTTGCCTTAAAAGTTCCCAGATAACCTGAGAAGTGACAAGAAACAGAGACCATAAAGTGAAGTGCCCCAAAGAAAGAATACAGCCAAACCAGCTTTGCTCTGTCCTACAGAGAATTTCTCTTTCTTGCTACGCAGCAAAGGAGCTCAATCTAGTCTTTCTAATTCTTTCTAATTCTGTCTGGTTTACCAAAAACAAATTCCAGAGAGCATTCTCAGATCCTCTTCTCTTGCATATTTCTCTAAAGATTTAAAACCTTGCACAAACATACTGTACCAGAATAGAGTCTCACTTCTTTTAAAAACTGGGGATAAATAAGAAAGAATGATCTGAGAGAACCAGAGGCCTTTGTAGCCTCCATGGGCTCTTGCACTGTATCTCTGCTTAGAATATCAAATATTTTTAAATACATATTTGATCTTAACTCCCAGAAGAAATACTTTTCTATTTAATTTTATAAAATTAAAAAAAAACTTATTTTTACCTCAAATAAACCTGGAATGGTTCATCTTTGCAGAAAATAAATGGTAGTTGGGCCACAGGAACATCTCACCTTTCTGTGAGTATCTCAGATTACCTGCTTGGGAAACACATGTGAGTTCTTCCAGGGTGGTTCTTATAGGTCCTGAGACATACCCTGAAGTCAACTGATGAGCATAAAGGTTGGAAGCTTATTCAGGTTGGTCCTTATTCAGGACCTTTGATTTTTTAAAATATTACCTGGCACCAACCAACCACCCAACACACTACTCTGTCGTAGAGAACACCTGTCATTCTGTGGTCTTCCAGAGTCCAATGACTTTTCTTTTGTTGACACTATTATAGTTTACCTTTGGGAAATTACTTCCTGTACCATCAGTCCATGTGGTTCAGTGGAGCCGACTCTAGCTGTGCATCTGTAGGAGGCCACTGACTCAAGCCTATGCATGAGAGGATCATATTCTCCTGGCACCGTAGTTGGTTCAGGGATGAGGGATTTGGCAGCCAGAGCTAGTGAGAGTCAATGGCTCTTGCTGAGAGACAGTCAGTCCCTCTTATTTCTACTGGACTCGAATCCAGACCAAAGTGAGGCTTGGGTGGGCCAACTTTCCATCTTAAGGTGAGAATCTGCTGAGAATGGAACTTACATTGTACCAGAGGCATAGGTGAGAAAGAGAGAGAAACTGGATCTTAGGGACAACATTTGAGCTCCTGGATCAGACTTCACGTGAAATGACATATCCCTGGACTTTTCAGTCATGTGCATCCATCATTTTCCTTTCCAGGCTCAAGCCAATCTGAGACCGATTTTGCACCATTTTCAACAAAAGGAGTCCTAATTGATACAACTGTATATAGAAGGAGGAACCAATGATAACACAACTTTGGGCAAGATGACGTTGGAAATGACTGGAAAAAACTCAGCCATGTGGCCAAGTAGAGCTTATTCTCTTGCTGATACACCTTAATGTGGCTGGTGTCTGCAGTGCTCCTGAATAAATGAAACTTCTAACATTTCTTAAAAGTAATAATCCTAAGATAAAATATTAAACTCATAAAGTGATAAAATGGACGTTCAGGCTTAAGGAAGCAAAATGAGGACAGTAACAATTTATTATGGAACTAATGGTACAGAATAGATACTATTTAAAAATCACATTCCTATGAAGTTTCAAGTCCAGTAATGGTAGAGTAGCTTGTATTGCACCTACTCTGGACAAAATATAAAAAGCAACTATTTAAAGATGCTAGAGGGCAACTCAAATCAGGCAGAACTGGGAGAGATTCAATCCTTAAAAGATGGAGGTGCACTGGGTAAGAGCTATGCTTAGATGACTTTTTCCTTGAGGGAGCAAACTCTCCAGTCCACAGAGTGTTGAGTGGCCAAAGCTCAAGCAGAAAACCACAAACTTGCTGGCTTGAGGTGTTTGAAGATGGAATTTTGAGCTGCCGGAGCATCTGAAAATTGAGAAAGCCTTAATGGAGAGTCCCCAAATATGTATATATTATTTCCCCATATCTGTGGCTGACCCCTGAATTGCACCCGGTTAGAGATACTTCAAGGATTAGCAGAAAGAAACAGCTGGAAGCCTGAAAAGGTTGAGCAGAGATTTCAGCTGCTGACCATAGCAGGGTAGACAGAGTGCTAAGCTTGGATTCTGACAAATTACAGAGTCTTGGCAAATACCTCAGGTTTTTCATTGAAATCCCAGAAAGGCCATTCTTAGGAATAAAGACTATGTCCTAGAACTAAAGATGCACCCCTAGACAAAGGGCAAAACCAAAACAGACCCATCTTAAAAAGTATAAAACCAAGCCTCCACAAGTTCAAGATGATTACCTAGTAATTTAACTCCTTACGATAATAAAACTCCTCACTCTTCAGAGGAAGATAACAAAATCTCAGGTCTCTACAATATGTCATCCACAATGTTCAGGCTACAATAACAACAAAACAAGGCAAAACTAAATGTGAAAAGAAATGAAAATGTAACCCATACTCAGGAGTCAAAGTAGTTATTGGTGCTGATCCCATTTTGACACAAATGTTGGAGTTAGTAGATGAAGACTTTAAAGTATCTAGTAAAAATATGTTTAAAGACTTTAAAAAATATACAGTCTTAGTAAAAAGATGGGGAATCTCAGCAGAGAAATGGAAGCAAATAAAAATCCTAGAATCTAAAATACAATATATTAAATGAAAATACAAGAAATGCTAAAGAAAGTTCTTTAGGCTAACAACAACAAAGAAAAGACAATAGATGGAAACTTGGAACTGCAAGATGAAATGAAGAATACCAGAAATGGTAAATATGAACTAAAATATGAGTTCATATCACTGCTATAGAGGTTTGAAATAATCAAGCTAAATACAGAGTTTTAAAAAAAAATTCACAAAGATGGGAAAACAATGAAATAAGCTAGTAAATATAGAGGTCAGAAAAAAACCAATCCAACATAAAAATAATTGGTGCCCCTTAATAGAAGATACAAAGGAAGATAAAGATGCATTTAGATATATAGCATATGAGGATATCCCCCAATTAAGAAAGACCCAAATCCTCTGACTGAAAGAGCATACAGTATTCCAGGAAAATGTGAAAGAAGGTGCTTAACATTAAGACATATCCTTTTTAAATTGTTAAACTAAAGGATTAGGAAATAATTCTTAAAAAAAAAAAAGGGCAGGTAAAAAAAAGTCCCTGTAAATGTGGGGGAGAATCAAGTTAGCCTCAGAATTCTTAGGGAAATCCAAAGCCAGAAGACATTGGCACAATGGCAAATACCCAAAGACAAGGAAGTGTGTCTCAAGAAATTTTTACCTATCTAAGATACCATCCAACTATAAAAGCAACATGAGACAATCTCAAACATGAAAAACCACTGGGTATACAGTCATAATGAACAACTTTGAAAAAGCTGCTTGATACAAAACCCAGCCAATTATGATACATCAAAATAGTGACATCAGGAATGGAGAACCATATTAAAATGACTGGTAGTAGACACTGAATTCATTTTTATGTCAGAGCAACACTAAACATCTGCAGGAATTATGATGATAAATGTAAATGTTATAAATCTGGATGATGTAAACATAGTAATTACCAAAAATTGGTATCTAGTACAAAGAGATGAGGCAGAAGTGTGATACTGCTAATGTTCTATCTTATCGAGCAGGAAGTCAGTGAATACTCACTAAGATCAAAACAAATAGTTAAACAAGGAAGATGCAATGACTCCAGTCTTTTGAGAATTCCAGCATCTCTATTTCATTATAATGTAAGTGGAGCTGCCCATTGTGATGTGTGCCACCCCATGGAGGATGCTGGTCTGAGCATGAAACAAACCAGAAGGGAACAGCGAGAGCTATGGGTGAAGGGAGAGATAGAGACCCGATCATCTCACTGTCATTCCTAGATCTGGCTCCATCTAGAATAACACCCTCTTCTTGGACTTTCCAGTTACGTGAGCCAATAAATTCTTTTCTCATCACCTAAAAATTATGTTTTTAGCCTTAAAGAATTATTTTAGAAAAAAATCTTTCATAGGGTACAGAAACCCTCTGTGGTTCCAACAAATCTTTGGTTTCAATTCAGATTTTCTTCTATTATACTTGAAGTTAAATCTAAGTACTTGTCATTAAAAGAATATGTACAGATTAAATCCATCTTTATAAATGATTTCTCTCCATCCACCTAATATGTCTTCAATAAGTGTGTATGTGTATAGTGACGAAATGATGTTCACTTTATATTAAGAATATTTGTTTCTGAGGGCAGGATTTCATGTGTGTTTTTTTTTTAACTTTCATCTTTGTAGTATTCTGCATTGAGTGTACAAATTTTTCCTTAATATGAGCATATATCACATTTAGTATATCACTAGCATGATTTTTAAAAGAGGGCAAGAGGAAAGACAGAGATTCCAGATTCATAACGCCAGCCTATTCATTTGATGTGACAGGAATAGAATGGTTGTTACTTTCTTCTTTTCTTTTGTTTTATAAATCTACAAAAATGAAAAAAAAAGCAAATAAACCAATAAGGAAAATTCCATCAGGAATGAACAACAGCAGCATGAAGCTGGAATTCAGATATGTCATGGGTGGAGGGAACCCACCCCCAATCTAGATCATTCAACCCAACGTCCTGTGACACAGCTGAGCAAACAGGACCCAGAGAGGCAACAACCCCTTGCAGCGAGGGGGGCATTGCTGGTTTTAGAGTCCTGATCTGTTAACCACCAGCCTCATGCCCTTTACATGCTCTTCATAAAACAAGAGTTAATTATATTTTTCTACAGACTTCCTATGGATGAAGCTGGCTGTGAAATGCCCACATTGTGCTGTGCTGTGTGTGTGTGTGTGTGTGTGTGTGTGTGTGTGTGTGTGTTATTTTTTAAATGTGCTTGGAACATGGTTGAAAGCTTTCTGACAGAGCCCTGATTGTTTGGGGGGAGGCAGTGCTAGCAAAATCAGAAGAATGTGTAACATAAAAATGAGGTGAAAAGGGGCTATTGTTCCTATAACTAATCTTTACATTGAATCTTTTCTAGCAAAAGGGCGGATGTAGCATCAGTTTCAGCTCTATCAAAAAGACCTGATGTTTTTGTGAGGAGTCCAAAAAATATACAGGTTATAGAAATCCTACCTGCAACCTGGTCACACAGAATATATCCTCTACAGTTCCTAGAAACCAGCAGATCTCCCGGAAGCCAGTTCTCCTACTGTTATGAAGAGAATGACTAATAAGAAGAGATGGTAATATCACACACATACACACACACACATACACACTTTGTACACCCAAAGCCAAGAACCACAACCAACCTCCAGCTTCAAAAACTCAGGAGTTAGACTGTACCATTACTAGAGAAGAGAGAAGAGACATCAGTATTTAAGACTTAAAATACTGGAGGGACATAGTTTCTATTTGGCACTTCTACAGTCTAGAAAAGCTGTTTATCCCAGCCAGCCTTCTAGGTGGCCATTTTGTCTTGCCACATGGGCTTTATCTCCCAGGGTGCCAGCTTCTGAAATCAAACATGATTGGAGAATGTCAGTCAAGTTCATAACAATAGCATACTGAATACAGACAAAAAGGACTCTGGTGGTTGGTTCTGATGAAGTTGAGATAAATCCTGACATCCCTCTCCCAGACGCCTGTGGATGACGAACCGAGGCTCCAAACACCACCACACCACCTAAGTCTCTGGAATTGGCTCAGCACAACTGAGAGAGAAATTGGTTTTTCTCAGGAGGCTGGGGGTCCTTTGCCTCCCTCCCTTGGGGCGCTGCTATTTCTTCCAGGAGGGAGTCACTTTCCCTGATAACGTTCTTATTTTAGATAATGCCTTGTCCAGGAGAGTCATCTGAGAGCAAAAAGAAGTACAGATAAAGAAAGTGAAGGTCAGAGGTGGCTGGGATGAAGACGTAGGAGAGATGAGCTCTGGAGAGCGGTAAAGAACACTAATGTGGACATCTTCATGTATCAACGCTTAATGACCTGTTGGGCACTCTGCCAAATGCTTTTCATGTATTACCTTATTAATCCTCATGGACACCATAAGAGGTGGATACTCTAACTACCCCCATTTTACAGATGAGGAAATTGAGGTTGGAAAGAATTAGGGAGTTGACCCAAAGGGGCAACACTAGTGAAGAGAGGACCGGAGCCAGATGCTGCAGACTGAGTGCTTGTGTCCTCCCACCAGATTCAGATGTTGAAAACCTAATGTCCAATGTGATGGCATTAAGAGGTGGGGCCTTTGTGATTAGGCCATGAGGGTGGAGCCCTCCTGAGTGGGATTAGGGCCCTGATAAAAGGAACCCTAGAGAAATCCTTCACCGCTTCTGCCATATGAGGACATAGCGAAAATATGGCCAGGAAACAGGCCCTCACTAGACACTGAATCTGCCAGCACCTTGATCTTGGACTTGCAGCCTCAAGAATGTGAGAAACCAATGTCTGTTGTCCAAGCCCCCCAGTCTATGGTGGTTTTTTTTTTTTTTCCTAGCAGCCTGAACAGACTAAGAGGCCATTAGCCTTCACCTCTCACCCTCCCCCAGCCAGCACTCCTTCTCTCTCACCCCAAAACAAAAGCCCTCTCCCTTGGAAGAATCTGCTGTCAATCACCCACATATTATAATCATATGCTTGGAGACAATAAAGGGGTGCATGACCTCTTCCAGGAGATAAACCTCTTAGAAATTCTTTCACCTGGTCAAAAGGGATGTTTTGCTATCTCCATTAGGAAGTTTCCAGTATGGAGTCACTGAGGTGAGGTGTGAAGGCAAACTCTGCCTAGATGTGATCTATATTCCCAAGAGCAGTGGATGATGAGGTGAGCATCATACATCAACTTTAGCTCACCAGTGAGTCAAGTAATGGGTCTGATGTTGCTCTCCAGGAGTGGTGGTTCCACAGGCGTGAAAGTCTATGTTAGCCCTACATTAGCTCTGCTGCAGGCTCTGCACTGGTGGGGGGCAGGGCGGGGGCAGTGCTGCAGGGACGGGCAGAGGGCATTCCCATGCTGAGCTTCCCTCCTCAACTTATAAAATGAGAACATTGGACCAACTAATGCCTAAGGAGTGTTTAAGATCCACGATGTTGTAATATCTATGGGAAAGCTATAAAGACTCCGTCTTCAAAAACCTTCTCATTTAATATGGCATTTTTCATTCATCAGATTGGCAAAGACTAACGTTTGAAACACACTGAGCTTATGAAAGGATAATAAAACAGGTGCTCTCAGCCCTCTGGTGGGTGAATAAACTGGCTTGATCTCTTTGGATATCTATAAAAAACAATAACAACAATGGCAGTCATAATAAATTGCAATGCATATACTCATTGACACTGATAAACCACAACTAGGAGATTCTCCTAGAGATAATTTGTACAGGGAAGATAAATAACAGTGCTGTATATTGTAACAGAAAGCTAGCAATGAATTGTGTGCCCTTAGGTGAGGGTTGATACATTAAATTGTGCTACATCTCATTTTGAACACTACACAGTCATTAAAAAGAATAAGGTAGGTGAATGTGTACATTAGAGAAAGATCTCCAAAATAAATTATTAAGGGGGAAAGGTGGAGAACAATACAGTGTGTTCCCATTGGGTCTGGCTGTATGGTTTGAAGGTGTGTGTGTGTGTGTATGTGTGTGTTTGTGAATGTACGCGTGTATGTGCTTTGACCTACTGTGGAAGGATTCACTTAAAAGAGAACTGTTAACAGTGGTTGCCATGGGGAGGGGACTTACGGACCCAGGATGAAAGGGAGAGTTATTTTTTATGGCAGAGCTTTTTATACTCTGAATATTTTACTTTGTACATGTAATTACTTCTTTTTTTACTTTTTTATTGTTATGTTAATCACCATACATTACATCATTAGTTTTGGATGTAGTGTTCCATGATTCATTGTTTGTGCATAACACCCAGTGCTCCATGCAGAAGGTGCCCTCTTTAATACCCATCACCAGGCTAACCCATCCCCCCACCCCCCTCCCCTCTAGAACCCCCAGTCTGTTTTTCAGAGTCCATCGTCTCTCATGGTTCCTCTCCCCCTCTGACTTACTCCCCTTCATTCTTCCCCTCCTGCTATCTTCTTCTTTTTCTTTTCTCTTAACATATGTTGCATTATTTGTTTCAGAGGTACAGATCTGTGATTCGACAGTCTTGCACAATTCACAGCGCTCACCATAGCACATACCCTCCCCAATGTCTATCACCCAGGCACCCCATCCCTCCCACCCCCCACCACTCCAGCAACCCTCAGTTTGTTTCCTGAGATTAAGAATTCCTCATATCAGTGAGGTCATAGGATACCTGTCTTTCTCTGATTGACTTATTTCACTCGGCATAACACCCTCCAGTTCCATCCACGTCGTTGCAAATGGCAAGATCTCATTCCTTTTGATGGCTGCATAATATTCCATTGTGTATATATACCACTTCTTCTTTATCCATTCATCTGTCGATGGACATCTTGGCTCTTTCCACAGTTTGGCTATTGTGGACATTGCTGCTATAAACATTGGGGTGCACGTACCCCTTCGGATCCCTACATTTGTATCTTTGTGGTAAATACCCAGTAGTGCAATTGCTGGATCGTATGGTAGCTCTATTTTCAATTGTTTGAGGAACCTCCATACTGTTTTCCAGAGTGGCTGCACCAGCTTGCATTCCCACCAACAGTGTAGGAGGGTTCCCCTTTCTCCACATCCCCGCCAACATCTGTCGTTTCCTGACTTGTTAATTTTAGCCATTCTGACTGGTGTGAGGTGGTGTCTCATTGAGGTTTTGATTTGGATTTCCCTGATGCCGGGCGATGTTGAGCACTTTTTCATGTGTCTGTTGGCCATTTGGATGTCTTGTAATCACTTTTTCATAAAAAAAAAAAAACTGGTTCAAAAAATGTTTTTCAGTCTATCAGAGGTCAGGACAAAAACATAAAAATACATCAGAGAAATTATGTCAACTATGCTATGTAAAGTATTACCTATCCATGAGCATATATAGTATTATATACTACATAGAAGTAATTAATATGTCAACTACATTACATATATACATACCATGTATGTATATGTGTTTTATATATGTCACACACAATAATTAGAGAATTTGTTGGCCTAGTTGGTTGGAAGGAGCAAGCTCATAAAATTCCATTCACTAGTACCCTCCCAGTTTGGGGACATAGCTTCTCTCTCTCCGATCACCACAGACCATGCTTGAAGACTCGGCCAGCCATCTTGCACAATGGACTCTCCAGGATGAAAGACTGCACTCTTTTCCCTCCCATCCAATGGCCAAACCTCTTTTCCACATCCCCAAGAAGTGAAGCAGGTACATCCAGCATCCATCCCTGCCTGTGGCCAGAGGACACGGGCAAAAAGAGGCTTCATTGTAAGGCAGATTGCCGGTAAATCGGCCAACTCTTGTTGGCCAGGACCTGAAATCTCCGACATACACACAAAACAATAAAACATCTCTGATTCACGTTTATTGGATGTTCTCAAGCTCTGAGAGAAAGAGTCAAAAATAGCTAAGAGTTTTGAAACCCTTTAGGAAAAGGCACTCTTTGGCATACTTGTTTTTTCAGCATTCAATGAACAAAAAGGTTCACTGTTTCGACCACCAAGAGAACAGCCAAGTTTTTAGAAATGCAGTCACACTTTTGGCTGACATAAGGAGATTTTCCAACTGGGCTTTCATATGCATACTTACGGGTGGTCTGTCCTACCTACCACAGGCTTTCCTGTGCCAACAATTTTGTTTGTAAATCTAAGTGTAATAACAAAGCTTGTATACTCATTGAAAGCTAGATGTTCAAGACTTTTTGTGAAAGGGGGAAGACAAAGGTGCATTTAGATGCCTCCACTGGGAAGAAAACCTTGATTCTTTGAAAGATGTAGAAGTCAGCTTAAACAGATCCCTTACATCTTTATGGAGAAGTGTAGCTGACTTGCAATTCCTTCTAGAGAAACTCGAGATTGATTTATTTCCACTGGGCAGATTAAAATACACAGTGTTTTCATGTGGATGACGGGACTTCATAAATTTGTCACTGCCTGGCCATGTGCAGGCTTTGATCCTTTCAGTTGGGTCTTGTTTTGAGCCGGGAGCATTTAGCTGCCTGGGTGTGACACATATGTCTTTGCATCCATCCCTCCCACATGTTGAACTTGGCCATCCTCATCAGAAAGCAAGAGATGGGGCCAGCTCTCGTGAAAGGGCTGCCCTGCAAGGGTGAGCCATTTCCATTTTAAAGTGAAGCTGCTCAGAAGCCCCTGGATCAAACGGCCCCTGTCTAAAAGGGGAAGGTAGTCTGGCTACCTTGTCTGCCTTCCTCTTAATCACTAGGGTGGATTCTGCTGCTTGTCCTGGCTGATCATCAGTCCTCTTCTCCCACCCCAGTCCCTCCGCGCTCCACTTCAAGAGGATCCCCCAGGAGAGAAATACTCTTCAATCCAATCCATGCAACTCAGTGAAGAACAACAAATAACTCCTGAGCTTGCTAAGGGCCAGGCACAGTACTGGTACCAGGAATGGAAGAGAAGAAGACACAGCCCCTGCCTTCAAGATGCTCATCAGCTAGCAAGGAAGACAGACTACCCAACCACAAAGTGGTCAACATGCAGACAGAGACAGGCCTTGTGGACTGTGAGCGATTACCAACCAGGACCTGTGACAGTCTTCGTGGGGCTGTGGGTGCTGAAGGGGGGCAGGCCAATCATGGCAAGCTTCCTGAGGAGGTGGCCCTAGGGTGGCTCTTAGAAGATATATAGGAGTATGGCCAGGGAGAGATGGTAGGGAAGAGCCTCCCTGGGCAAAAGGGAGAGAATGAGCAAAGGCGCAGATGTGAGGAACAGCACAGAAAAGTAGAAGGTGTTTGTGTGGCTAGAGAGTGAAGTACAAGATGGGGGAGGGCAAGGGATAATGGTTGTATTTCATGGCATGGACTGGGTTCTTCATCATGTCCTAAAAATAATAGTGATGATACTTAGAGTTTTATTCCATTTTATAGACCAAAAATCTGGGGGTCCACAAAGGTTATAATTGGCTCAAGGCTCTCCAGCTAGGACTCAGAAACCAGTGCTCAAGTCCAGGTCCAGGGGATGCTAAAACCCTTGCTCTTGACTGCTACGTACATGTTTAAAAAAAAAAAAAAAAAAAGGAACATGATAGAAACTCTCCAGTAATCACAAGATAATTGGAGAGACCAAGTCCCTGCTTTCCAGAAGTTGTGAGGGCACAGAAATGATCACATGTCAAGCAACCACTTGGCTGGCAGAGTAGAAGTAGTTAATGAAGGGGCAGCAGAGGCCCTGGGAAATGAGCCCAGGACAGGCGATGTACCAGGATGTGCTGGTACCCAGGGAAGGTTCCCTGAGGGAGGGCTAGTACCCACCTGAAATGGCCACGCAGCGGTTGAGTGTCACGGCACCCATGAGCAGAAGCAAGACAACAACAAACTCATCGCCAGAGCTGTAGACAAGAGGCAGGGAGGAGGACCTGGACAGGAGGGAGAGAGACAATGGGCACTCTGTCGGGTAAGGACACTGGGTCTCATATTTAGGGAAAAAGCACAATGGGGAATCCAATAGCAAGCTAAATACTTTGAGTAAGAACCCACTAACTGACCTACTCAACAACATTGAGCGCCTACTATGTTCCGAGCACCTTGCTAGGCCCTCTTGATGTAGATATGATTGACACATCACCTCTGCCCCTCTAGAGCTCACGTCATCATGGTGGGGACAAATAAATAAATAAATGGCTATACAATGTAATATCATTGGATACTGGATATTAAGATAAAGGTCAGTGTTAGGACAAAAAATGTAGCAGCGTAAGAGACTGAAAGTAATGGAAGAACACCAGTAGGCTATTTAAATAGAGCTGTTCAGGAAAACCTCTCTGAGAAGAGAGAAAATAGATATACACTGTATATCTATAAAGTTTATTTTCAAGTGTTTATCAATTATACATGGACCAAAAAAGACTGGAAGGATAAACACCACAATGTTGACAGTGACAATTACCCTGGCAGAGAAATAAGGTTGATTTTTATTTTCATATGTGTACTTCCTCATATTTTCCAAATGTTCTATAATGCATATTGTTTGGCTTTTGTATTTAGAAAAAGAAATAAGGAACATGACTTTTGAAAACAAAGCAGAGGATATTTGATCTGGAGTCACTCACGGGTGCTAAGAAATTTCTCTGCAGGCTCAGCAGCAGGTGATTTAGAAATGTTCCACAAATTCATTTTAAAATCCTCTTCAAGGTAAGATGTCTCTAACCACATTTCAAAAGCACTTGAAGCTGTTATTTTAGGTCTTCTAGATATGTCAAATAAGGTTAGTTTAGCCACATTTCAATATTATTAAAATGAAAATGAATCGATAAGACAAGAGAAAGCCAAACAATAACTCTAAATCTGGGGTTTGGGGGGACTCTCTAAGGAGTCGTGGGGTCTCAGCAACCCTGAGAGCTATGCACGGAGGTCTTCAAGAACCAAGTACAGCACCACCTCCCGTGGAGATGAAGAGACACACAGGAGCATCCAGACATGGCCCCGTATAAGACAAGAGAAAGCCAAACAATAACTCTAAATCTGGGGTTTGGGGGGACTCTCTAAGGAGTCGTGGGGTCTCAGCAACCCTGAGAGCTATGCACGGAGGTCTTCAAGAACCAAGTACAGCACCACCTCCCGTGGAGATGAAGAGACACACAGGAGCATCCAGACATGGCCCCGTGTCTGGTGGAGAGGAAGTATGTACGTGTGGTGGCCACCACAGCCCTTGTCCCCTTACTCAAGGAGTCACATCGTGTGAGCTTCCTTGGGGGCAGGATGGGGATTAATGCACAAGAACCATTTTAACAGGAGGTGAACCCCACCAGAGCTCACGTACAGGCAGAAGACAAGACTCACGCATTCCGTGAGGCGCTCGGAGGGGTGATGGTTTTACCCAGGACAAACGTGTGGCACACACTTCTGTACTCCACTCTCTTGGGACCTTGGCAGACAGCAATAATCAAACTGGATGCTTTCCTGCCAACGTAGATTCTTCCTTAGAACCCCTTCTTTTAGGGGTGTGCCCGTGGCCCACAACTGGCCTGTGAGTGGGAACCAACCTCACGGCTTTGCCCAGACACGGGATGGACGGACTCCACCAAAACAAAACAAAACAGGACAAAACAAAAAACACCTTCACTGATGTCCCCACACGGGTCTACCGATGGATTGCCAAATCCTACCTAAGACAGTTTAAATGGCCCGCTGATTCCACATCCGGATTCTGCTGAATCACACGGTTTGCTGGGGACCCAAGGAAATTAGCACCGCACCCCACTCCTCTTGGGGCTCCCACCTCACTGCTACCCACCTCCCCCTTCCGTTCCACCTCCATCGCCCCACAACCTTTATTTCACAAAAGAGCAGGGCCTCTGTGTGTCCTGTGCAGAGGCCTCGGGCTCCATGAGAGTTTGTGTATGTCTTTTTTTTTTTTTTAATATTTTACTTATTTATTTGTCAGACAGAGAGAAAACGCACAAGTGGGGAGGAGCGGCAGGCAGAGGGAGAAGCAGGCTCCCCACTGAGCAGGGAGCCCGATGCGGGGCTCGATCCCAGGACCCTGGGATCATGACCTGAGCCAAAGGCAGACACTTAACGACTGAGCCACCCAGGCGCCCCTTGTGTAGGTTTTTTAACCTCCTTTTTTCTCAGCACCATCTCTCCTGAGCATCTCCAGGATCCAGTGTCTTGTCAAGACCATAGTAGACATTCAAGAAACCTTAACACAATTAATTCAAAAATGGTGCCACCTCCACTCCTCCAAGTGATGAGACTGGATAAAGAGGGAAGTTAGCCCACAGAGCCCCTCTGTTATTGTCCGAGGCTCCATCCAAATCCCCACAGGAGACACGGGGTCTTTGCCCAGTACAGGGTGCCTTGAATAAGACTTAGGGCCACTTCGAGACACAGGAGGTGTGCTGACCATCAACACGCAGGGTTACCGACTCGGACTGCATTTCTCCTGGAAACAACCCACACGGGAAATGCCCCGGAGCCGAATACCGAAACGAGGAGTCCTCACAGCCAGGCCTGGGGGAACCGTCTGCAAGCAGGAGACGTTAAAAGGTCACTCTAGCAAGACCCATCTTGGTAAGAAGCCTGCACAGCATCCAATGGCCCTGGAATGCTCAGCCACTTCAAAAGGACAGTAATTGCCAGAAATCCGCAAAGGGGCCAAGGCCTCCAGGCCACTGGCTCTGCAAGTGCCGCTCGGGAAGCAGCGGCCCTGACGGCCCGGTACCCCGATGCCGAGCAGATGTGTTACCGCAGCTGCTTCGGGCTCCTCCTGCCGTCCAGCGCCGGGCCTCCAAACCAATTAGCGTCATCTGTGCCTCCTGGTAGGAGGACATCCTGTTTATTTTGAACTCGGCTAGCTTGTTGCTGGTGGGATGGGGGAGACCTATTTATAATTTCCAGGCGCTTTTCCACTCCACCCCACCACAACTCCCTGTCTGGCCTTCCGAAGGCTGATATTTCCGGCCGCCATGGGAGGCTTATTCACGCGTGGGCTTCAGCTGCACCGTGGACGGTCCTCTAGACAGCTCCAGGCTCCCCTAGTGTCTCACAGATCTGGTTCCCTGTCACCTCCTGCCAGAAACTAGATCCGAAACTGTCCTGGTAAGATGACTTGACCAGCAAATCAAATTTCAATAGCGTGAAGTCTAACATGGAGTCTTACTCCATTACCTTCTCAGACATTTGAAAAATACTGCAGAGCATCCCCCCTTCACACCCTACCCATGTCTCTTGCCCTTTCCTACACACACACACACACACACCACACACCTTACTTTGCATTCTCTTAGAACAGATTCTCAACCTCAGCACGATTCACATTTTGATAATGATACGATCATTCTTTGTGGTGGGGGCCATCCTGTGCATTGTGGGATGTTCCGTGGTATCCCTGGTCTCTACCATACGAGATGCCAGTGTCACCCCACAAAAATGTCTCCAGATATCCTCCTAAGGAGTAAAATCGCTCCCCTCGCCGCCGCATTATGACCCACCGTTTCCTCAGACCTAAAAGAATCATACAGATCACCATTTCTACCCTCTTGTGGAGCCAAGAGATACTAGAAATTGGGTAAGAAAGGTCCCTTTTCATGATTTATTTCTGGGATTAAATAAATCAAAAAGTTTAAATAGTTGGGAGAAAGTCCAAGAGTCCATCTGAACAAGAAGTGCTGTCAGGAGGAGTCAGCCAGCCCTTCCTGACGTTGAGGGGCTTCTGTGGACAGTGCAGGGGGGGGACCCTGTCACCCCTCCACCGTGTCATCCGGGCTTAGTGGAGGAGGCCTCGCAGACGGAAAAATGGCATGATTGCCCCAGCATCTCCCCTCTGTCTCCATCAGCGTCCACTCTGCCTCAGCCAGACTCCCCCATTATGTCAGAATAGGAATTGAAAGGGACAGAGGTTTTGCCAAACTAAACATTTTTATCAAAAGACAGAGGAAGTAAAGGACAGCTCGCTGCTGGGGGTGCCGCTGCCATGTGCCTGCTCCCCTGGGGCTCCCTGCGGCCCCTGCAGACCTCGCTCTCACTTGGCATGCTGCACTGGGGTCACCGGCCTGTTGTCTGTCTCTCTCCCTAGACTGTGACCTTCCCAGGGCAAAGGCTGCATCACTCCTTGAGCTTGGCACAGAGCTTGCCCGCACTTTCATTTTACTAATGGCTGATATATATTGGATGCTTGCCTGTACCAGGTACTAACCACTAAACACTTCATCTACATCACCTGCTTCAAGTGCTCCCCCCCCCACAACCCTAAGAGGTAGATACCAGATTATCCTCATTTTACAGGACTGGGGATGGAGATGCAGGCGGTTAAGGGACGTGTTCAGAGTCTTCCAACCCATGGCAGAGACGGAGCCAAGGCTGGGGCCTACGCTGTTCAGACAAAGCCTCTTAATCCCTGAACATGACCAGGCACTTGAAACTTGATGAACTAATAGACGAAAGAAAAAATTAATGTGCCCCCCACCCCAGGGATCTTGCCAATCAGAGAATGTTAGCTACACTGTGGTGGCTGCCAGGAGAGTGGATTCTCTTGTTAGAGGGAAACATGGAGCATGGAGATCCTGTCTCACCTCCCCTCGTTGTGCTGAACACCCCCGAGGGGGAACTGGAAAGCTTTTCCTTGCAGCTTGGCAGTTTTTCCAAAGCCTTGGGAAGGAATAGTCACCCCCTCCGGGCTGCCCTCCTTGTGCTCACCTCCTCCACGGCGCCCACCTGCGTGGGGCTGGGGAGTGCTCTCTGCTGTGAGAGTTGGGGAGAGTTAAAGCAGAAGCTGGAGACCCAACAACTTGGGCCAGGGCCTGGTCAACTTATTTCAGCAAACATTTGCAGACGACAATCCCGCCACTACCTGGGCTTGAAACTACTTCCACCAAGTGTGGCCCTTGCCTTCCAGGCTCCCTGGGGTGGCGATGGAGGGTCACAAACCCAAGGAAAGCTTATACAGACCACATCCCAGCAAATGTCGCAGTCAAGGTCCAAACAGTTCTGCGAAGCGGGGAGGAAGCGGTTCATCGTGCCCTGAGAGACCAGCAACCACCCGAGAGAGGGGGCAGGGTGCAACCCGGGCCCTCAGAAGTGATGGAAGATGGAGAGGCCCCCGTGGGACGATGCTAGGTGAAGAAGGACCACGTGGCGGCGGCTGGAGGAGACATCAGACGAAGGTGTTGGGCTCCGGCGGGAAGCAAGGCTGAAAGTGAGGCTGAGACCAGACCATAAGCACCCACATTTCTCCCTCCACTGGAGAATTTTGCCCACTTGGTTCAAAGAACAACAAGCAATGAGTATTCTCTCCTTCAAGTTTAGACTCCACCAGAAGCAGATTCCGAAAGAAGTATTTCGGTGCAAGCTGTTTATTTGGGAGGTGATCCAAGGAAGTGCTGGGAGGCTGTGGGGACGGAAGCAGGGAAAGGAAGGAGGCCAGAGCAGGGCGTGTTAATGAGTAGGTTACCGTCAGGGGCAGCTGGACCTCTGTCCCCCTGGCAGGCATGTGCTGGAGCTGCAGGACTGACTCACAGGAGCCAGCTGTGTGCCTCTTTCCCCAGCTCTGAGTTCGGTGACATCTGTGACGAACTGGAATTGCACCTCGGTGGGAGAATCTACACCACAGAAATGGCAGGTGCTGCAAAGTAAGGCCTTACCTGCGCCTATTCCCCTCCCAAGAGCTGCTTAACAGCATACAGCAGCCTGGCTGGGGCCTCTGGAAGGTGGTTTCCCAGGGCGGAGGACCCTGGGGAGCTGGGGTATTTCTCTGAGAGCTGCCCCTGGAGGGCTGCCCGGCATTCCTGCCTGCCCTAGAATGGCACGAGCACACATCCTGCGGGAGAGTGCCCTCAGGTGGGTCTCAGTCCGTGCAGGCTGGTGGTTTGGCCAACAGACATTTATTTCTCACAGTTCTGGAGGCTGGATGTCCAAGATAGAGGTGCCTGCAGACTTGGGCCCGTTTCCTGGTTCATAAATGTCTGTCTTCTTCCTGTGTCCTCCGTAGCGGAAGGCACTAGGTTGCTCTCCGGGACGCGTTTATAAAGGTACTAATCCCAGTCATGAGGGCTCGCTCCCTATGCCCTAATAATCCCCTCCTAAAGTCAGACATACCATCACATTGGGGGTTAGAGTTTTAACACGTGAATTCCAGGGAGCCTGAGCTGCTGCGGTAGAAAACCTGCACAGGAGAGAAGAGGGAGGGGCTGAGGGGTTAGCGCCAGGGCCCTCATAGTACCCGCTCTGGGTCTGAACCGCCGGCGCGCTCCACTGACTAAGATGTCCCCTGCCCTGGGAAAAACTGCTAAGTAAGAGGTGTGGGACCTACACACCATCTCCATCAGCTAGCTCCCTTGCTTTCCCCCCCATATACACACCTGTCATCCTGCTCCTGCCGGCAAGCAACTAATTCCCATAGATTTAGCAGATGAACAAAGTATTCCTCTCTCAGGAGCTCACACACTTCCAGTAGAGCTCCAGCAAGACAGAAAAGTCTTCAGGATCCCTGAAGATATAAAAATGGCATCCGTGGAATAGATATTTTAAGGCAACAAGCTCCCCCCCCCCATGCACACACACCAATAATTGAAGTTAGCTCTGCTCCCCCAAAAGTAGCATTCAAAACACATAAAGCTTAGGGCCGGGCAGATGACAACTTCCTTAAATAAGTAAGGACACATCTTCCCCAATAGAAGACACGGCGCTGCCTGGATCCTCCGGAGAATGGAGTCTTGTTAATAAGCTCTCCTTCTCTGTGCCCCAGTTTTGCCACTTGGGAAAGCTCACGAGATGTGACCGTGGCAATGCCAAGATTTGAGATTCAGCTCTTATTGTCATCCTGCGAATTCTGACCGGCTCTGCTCCCCCACTGCTTGGGGACTTTGTGGGCGAAGCAGATATGCTGTCTCCGAAGTGCTGAGAGCCCCTTGGAGGCAAAGCCTTGCAGCAAGATAAGGCAGGCCGCGCAGCCCGTCTCCTGTCCCTGGGCTGTAGGGAGGCCTGCCCCCAGAGCCCCAGCTGAGGGACAAGGTCGGGGCAACAGCACGTACACGTCCCTTCGTAGGGGCCGGGGTGCAAAAGGCCAGCCCGGGAAAGAGAGGACGGATGATGACAGGGGTTCCGGCGTTTCACCTCTCGCTCCCCCTGGCCCCCCAGAATGGACAGGCATGTCCAACGATCACCCCCACCAACGCTATTCCCCGTAAAATATCCCTTTCCAGCGTGTGTCCCAAATAACTAATATAACAATGTCTCCTTTACTCAGCTCTCCAAAAACAATCCTTTTGTCGAACCACAATCCGCAAAAACAATTTCTCCATTGTAAATAAATCCCCAGACTCTACGATACACCCCGATCCAAGAAAACACAGGAGCATATTTTATAAGCTCCATGTATTTCCAAACAAGGGACATTGTTTCACCATAGAAACGCTATTTCTGAGAATCCTCCTGACGGCGAACCCGAGGCAGGGCTCTTCTGGTGGGACAGGAGGGGGACGCTGGGGAGGAATCGGGGCCTCCCTGTTCCATCTGTTCAGCCCACCGCCCCAGGGGTCCTAGAGCAGGACCAGAAGCTCGGAGACCTCATGGGAAAGGGCCTCCCGGAGCAGGGCATCCTGCCTGGACAGGCACAGCTCCAGCACTAACAGCTTACACAGGATCAGAAGGGGTGCTGGTCCCCAGGGCGCCAACAGCCTCAAGCACAGACCCTGCAAGCGAGGCCACAGCCCCTGCGGCTACCAGAAAGGGACACACGCACACAGAGCGACACCTCTCCTAACTGGCCGTGGGGGATTTGGTTGGATAACTGAGGTACTTTCTCTGCTCCCTTCCTCCCCCAGAGTCCGATCACCAGCACACCACTGCCCAGGGGGGACTGAGGATAGCCTTCTGGAAGAGGCCACTGTGGGAGCTCCCAACAGCCACCAGTCATTGGCTGAGAGCTGCCCTGGGACAGTCACCAGCCGGGCATTCCAGCCTGCCCTAGCATGGGACAAACACTCCAGCCATAGAATGCATGGAGGCTGGGAGCCTCAGTTGCTTGCCGTAGCAAATTATTAGCATGTCAGGGAAAGGGGAGAGCATCTGCTAGGGACCCAAACTACCCGGGGGCCGTACTGACTAAAGTGTCCCCTGCCCATGCTCCAAGGCTTTAAGGTTATTATTTGTGTTAGAACTTCTTCTGAGATGTGACTGACACTTCGGTGCTCTAGAACCTTCAAACCTAATGGGTGCCTTTCTCAGTTGCTCAGTTACTGAGTTCACCCAAAAGAAGTAGGGCCAAGACGGATGCCTCTGTGATCTTAGCTCTGCAGACAATGTCTGCTCAAACCATGCAGCCCTCTGAGGCTGACCGAAGCTCTCCATGCCCTCCCCGAAAGGGGGGTGGGTTGGAAATTTCCACTCAAGCTCAAGGGACGAGGTACCCGGGGGAGGAAGGACCCTCGTCCACTGGGACACTGCTCTTTGGCAGCAAGGGAAGGGGCCACAGGGCCAGTGACCTCTCCTAAGACACATGGCCAACACTCAGGATGCCAAGCCCAGTGACGCCCACAGAATGTTCTGCTGCCCCTACACTCGGTGGCCTTAGACACCATGTTGTCTATAGTTTCCAAGTATTCGGTCATTTGCTGTTTCACATCCGGTTTTCCTGGTTCCTCCCATTGTACCCATTGTGAAGGTGAATAGCAAGGAAGGAAAGAGACAATGAATCCATGACTCAGTGCTACGTTTCTCACCCAGTTCTCAGTCAATAAGCCTCATGTTTGGGGGCTGCAGATACTTTTGCTATGAATCACTAAGGCAGACAGGGATTGTGCACATTTCGATGGGGTGGACGTGGGGCTTAGCCGCTCTGGGTCTATCTGCCCCTTTGCCTGTAGCATCCCTGCCCTCTATTCAGACCTACACTCCCCCCTCTCTGGAACCACAGCCAAGGACTGGAACTCATGCCCCAAGCCAAGGCATTCACCTCCTTCCCTTTCCTGGTCCCACGGCTTTCTGAGGGAGAGGATGGTGGAGATTGATCTAGGCTGGTCTAATCCGAATCACTTCAATAGTTTTTCTGGGCATTCTGGGGCAAGAACACTTCCTCTCCTCTGCTGGGTGTGGGGTTGCTGGAAGGCAGGAGTGGAGGTTGGAGGCCCTCAGAGGAAGTGAGGCCAGGAGATGAAACCCTGAATCAAGCTGTGACTAAGCTGATGAACCCCCCGCCCCTGAAACTTTCAGCTTAAAAATAAGCAAATTCTCTTCAGGCTTAAGACATTTGGAACTGGTTTTTCTAACACTCCCATCTTCAGAAACAGTCCAACCCATGGGCTTTGTAACAGACATTCTCCTTGCTTTTCAGAGGATTTTCTATCATCTTCTGAGATGACAGATGCTTCCCAATGATCAGCTTTGCTGATGGTAGTTAGGGCCATCTGTGCAGTGGCTGGGTGTGGTGGGGCCCGGCTTGCCTCCTTCCCAGCTTCCCTCGACCTTTGCTCCCAGCCTCTGTGCAAGCCAGAAACCTGGGGGGTCATCCCTGATCCCCCTCTTCTCTTGCTCCCTGAATCCAATCAACCATCATCTCTGATTAATTCCACCTCCGGAGAGCTGGCCAACCGGTCCACTACTTCTTCTCTTCTCTGCAATGCCCCTAGTCTGAGCTCCCACCATCTTTGGGAGGGCTACTCCAATAGCCTCTAGCTAGTCTCCCCCCACCTGCCACCTCCCCAAAGCTGCTCTTTAATGCTTTCTCCACCTAACACCCAAGTGAAATCTCAAAATGTAAATCACATCATTATGTCCACCCTCCCCTGTTTAGCTCACTTCAATGGTTTGGGGTGTGTCTCACACACACCGTTCTGAGCTCCCTGCTGGTCTCTGGAATGGACCAAGCTCTTTCCTGCTTCTGGCCTGTATGAGTTTCCTACGAGGTAGCTGAAAACAACACAGATGTATGATCGTAGAGTTCTGGAGGTCAGAAGTCCCACACAGGTCTCACTGGGCTGCAGTCCATGGACTTCATTCCTTTCTGGAGTCTCTGGGGAGAATCTGTTTCCTTGCCCCTCAAACTTCTAGAGTCTACTTGCATTCCTTGGCTTGTGGCCCCTCTTCCATCTGCAAACGTTGCCTATCCCTGACCTTTCTTCTATTGTCATATCTTTCTCTGTGGCTGTGAAAGGTTCTCTGCTTTTAAGGACCCTTACGATTGGATTGAGCTCACCTGGATCTTCCAGGCTATTTCCCCATCTCAAGGTCTATAACCTAAACCTGAAAAGTCCCTTTTGCCGTGTTAGGTAAGATATCCACAGGTTCTGGGAATTAGGGTGTGAACCTCTGTAGGGGGCATCATTCTGCAGACCACAGGCCCTTTGCATGTGTTTACCCAGAACGTTCACCTACCTGCTTTTCACCAGGTCAACTCCTTTAGGCCAAATGTCAAATCCTCAGAGACCTCCCTAGAAAGCACTTTAAGTTAGTTAGACCTCTTGGTTACTCTACCAGGTTCCTGTTTCTTTCCCTCATAACACTTCCAACAGTATATAATCAGAAAAATTTCTCTAATTACTAGTTGCTTGTTTTCTTCATCAGACTGCAAACTCTGTGAGAACAGGAACTGTACTGATTTTGCTAGGTGTATGTAACAGTGTCAGTCATGTGATGGATGCTCCATAAATATTTGATGAAAGAACAAATAAATGAAATTGGCCTGAACTCTAAGGTCAGCCCTGTCTCCTTCAGAACCGATCCAGACCTGAGGCAGGATGCACTGAAGTAGCTCCAACCTGGATTTCTGGATTCAATACCCAGTGTCCCTTGATGCGACTCCATCCCTGCCTTGTCCCCACTCATGAGCCCACATGTCCCCCCTGATTCTCTGAAGCCAAAGCCCCAGCCTGAATCTCCTGCCCTGTCTACTCTTGTCCACAGGACCCCTGGATTAGGGTTTATTTTTGACCCTGACTAGGGAGGGTGCACTTCCTTCCTAGCACTTATCAGAATTACTAATGTTACATGTTACTGTCTGTCTTCCTCTGTAAGCAGTATGTCCCAGGAGGACAGCGTTTGCTTCTCTTTTATTCCTTGTTGGATCCACAAGGACCCCACCTAGTACCTGGTCCTCTTCCCCAGACACTCACTGTGTGCTGGAATGAACGATGACGGGACAATTCTATCCTGTCTGTGGCTCCCAGGACTGCCGTTGGATCTGCCGTCTGCCACATCGGGGCTCCCCAGTGCTGACTGCTCTGCTGGTGGACCCCAGGTCCTCCAAAGGCTCTATCTAGACTTCAACTTCCCATTCCCAGTCCAGTCCTTTTGCCTCTATTTCATGCTGTAGGAATTTTATCCTTAATGCCAATTCTGGGGTTAATACCAAGCTCAGAAATGGGCACAGGCCCAGAGACAAAATAGGATTTATTCAAACAATATTTATTAAGAACCTGATCTGTGCCAGATCTTGAGAGTTGCTCAAAAGTGAGCAACCATAGTAACTACTCTTGAGAATCTCACAAAATGGCAAAGAACCACATAACTACCCTAGAATGATACGTGCCCTGCATCTGGTGCTACAGCTATGGGAGCGGGGTGCAGGGCAAAGATGGGTCTCCAGGGTCTCCAGATGCCTCTCCACCAGACCATCCTACTAAGGGGACTCATCAACAGGCTGCCCTACCCTGGCTCAGGCGGAGGGGAGGCAGTGGGATCCCGTGGAAAAAGAAAAGGGGTGGAAGCAAGGAGCGTGAACACAATTTTACTTCTCACTCAAATGTAATTAATGTCTAATTCCAGCAAAGCAGAGGCTCAGGCTCAGATGTTGAAAAGACTGGAGAAACTGGAAGATCTGTTCTCCAAGCAGGCACTCATCTGTCAAGTGAGGATCTGCTCAGCCATGGAAGGGCTGGAAGGAGGAATGGAAGCGGTGGGACGCAGGGTGTCTGGGGCAGGGACAGAGCTACCCAACTAGGAGGAAGGATACAGTCCCCCTGGGGCCTCCTTCTCAGAGACTCATCTCAGACGCCAAAGTGCTCCGTTGGGAAAATTGCAAAACAGTAGTAAAAAGATTTTCCAGTTGGAAAATGTAGCCCCAAAGTTAATTGATAGGCACCAGCCAGGTCATGAAGCTCCATGACTTGTCAGCTTGACAGGGAGATCGTGGGGCAGCCAGAGGACCAGCAAGCAGATGACACACACAGGAAGGGTGTCATCCGTCCCGTTGGTCTTGCTCGCCCGTGGAATTCCATCAGAAGGCTGCTGGGAAGACAGTTGTAAGGCTCGATACATTTCTCCAACTTGCAAGCTGACGTTAGTCCTTTACTCTGGACCTTAGTTGTGGCTGACACAGAGTTTTACTAATGCAAAGTGATCTGCCAAACCATTTTGGCTGTGTTTTGCTGGAAGCCAGAGAGAAGACAAAGAACACTATAAAAAATAACAAGCAAGGCAGAATGTGCTCTCTCCCTGAGGTGACACCAGCTATTTTCCCATGAAAATAAAGAGAGCAAGGAATAATTAAGCAGGGGAAGGGAGAGTCAGAAACCCATCATGGAGGGTTTTCCATGGCTTTTCAGTAGCAAAAGAACAATTATTATATTACTCTGAGGGGATTCACAATTCTTGAAAATTGAGAGAACCCAACAGTGAACTGATGTTATTGTGTTTTTTTTTTTAACCAGCATTTTGAGATGTTGTGTAAGCCTTGAAATAAGTTTTAAGAACTGCCACTCCATTCCATGATGTGAGGGGGGTTCCACGAGGCTTCTAACCGAAATCCAGGTAAGTAAAGAGTGGATTAAGGCAGTAATTTTCAGTAGCTAAGAAAGAACTACAAAGGCATGAATGCTACCAATTACATCTCAACGCAAACCAGTGCCTCCTTAAGCCTCAACGTGGAGAAGGCAAACAATTTCATTGTCAACCAGGGTGTTCTCTGGAAAGCCCGGGGAACATGCTGGGCGCATTAAAGGGGAGATATCTCGCATGTGCAATTACTCAACACATCTTTAAAACTGTAAACACTTGTTCACATGTGGAGAAGTTTAGAGCCGCGCGGGCTTGGAAAGCCCACCTGGCAGGCGGGCTCCCTCCATCTCTCTCCAGTTGAGTAACAGACTCGGCGCCCGCTGTTCCTCCAAGAGCCAAACGCTAGTCAGCGGAGAGATCATTAAGGAGTGGGGGCCAGGAGTTCATGCGTGTGCTATTTTTATCCAGAGCACTCCCTTCCTCCCCCTCATTGATCGGCTCCCATAAACCTTGCCATTTCTCCGCACCCCGCCCCACTGCACCTGGGAGCGTGCGCATGCAAGGATGCCACCTGGCTTTGGCTAGCTGCTTTCTCCACCTTGGACTGGGAAGTGGCACCGAGGATGCCGACATTTCCACATAAACCCGGCAGAGGAACCTCGCCCAGCGCTGGGTTTTGAAAGGGCAGGCTGTGTGACCTCAAAGAGAGTACCCGCCATGCATGGAAAAAACAAATCTCGCCCCACACGCTCAACAAAAGAATGTTTAGAACCCAAGGACCCCAGCCTATAAAGATAGGAATAAAATAGAAATAAAGCAAGGCTTGTTCTCTCCCGGCAGCCCCTGGCCTGGCTCACTCGAGAGCCACACTCATCTATATAGTATGAATCACACGTCAAACATGGAAAAGACCCATTAGATCATCCTGCTCAGCTGGCTGCCCAACAAGAGGGCACGGCTGTTTTTCCTTTACCGGGACTGATGTTACTGGTCTCCAGCAAGGAACTGATTGTTTTGCTTTTCTGATTTAATTTGCTATTGTGAAGCTGCGGGGGAGGGAACAAAGCCAATTCCCTGGTTTCTCAGATCCACGCACACATTCCGGGTGCTGGAGACAAGTTCAAAGGGACGGAGTGCTCTAAAGGCAGAGGGGGATACACTAGCAAGGGGAAGATGGCAATAAACCCTTGGGAAATTAAAATTTCACTTGAAGTGGAAATTTCACCATCACCAAAATCTGCCAGATTTTGGAATTGGGGATCGGTAAAGAGGTTTCCAAAATGAAATGATGTCTACGAGTTGTTTGTTTTAAAGGACGTAATATATAGTAAAAATGAAATAATCGTCCCACCCGAGTAAGAGTTATTTCTCTCCCAGCAGACCTTTTCCAGGCTCTAGTAATTCCACTGTTAATGGGCAGGGGGGAAGCCGTCAGCTAGGTAACGGGACCACGAGCACTGAAGTCATCTCATTAGAACCAGTAAATGAGAACTGCCCAGGTGCTCATGCAATTAGCTGCGCCCCACGCCTCTCCCACGCCGGCCAGCAATTAGAGCCTAGGGCGGGGAGCGAGACGCCCTTGGAGTAAAAGTATTGTTTTCTTACTGTATTATTTTTTGAATTCTTGTTATATATTTATCTTGCTTGATTTTTTTAAAGGTTTGTTTATTTGAGAGAGAGAGAGAGAGAGTACGAGCATGACCACAAGCATGAGCAGGAGGGGCAGAGGGAGAGAGAATCTCAAGCAGACTCTGTGCTGAGCACAGAGCCCAACAAGGGGCTCGATCTCACGACCCTGAGATGATGACCTGAGCCAAAACCAAGAGTTGGAAGCTTAACGGACTGTGCCACCCGGTGCCCCCATCTTGCTTGATTTTTGCACCATCAATTCACTATGGTTGCCCATGGTCATCCAGTTATACTGGTGGAATAAGCAGTAATAGCTTCTACTCCATGCCCACCATGTGCTATGTTTTGACCTAGTTGACTTAGATGGGCAGTACAGCCCACAGACCAAACCCAGCCTGCCTCCTGTTTCTGTAAATAAAGTTTTATTGAAACTCAACCATTTGTTTCCATAGCATCTATGGTCCCTAGAGACCATACAGATTACAAAGCCTAAAATAATACTCTCTGGCCCTTCGGTTAGCATAAATTAATTCTCACAATAACCTGCGAGGTAGGTTTTGTTTCCTATTTTCAGATAAGGAGACCAGGACTCAGAAAAGGTCAAGAATATGCCTAAAATCTCTCCTCTAGGGGCTAGACCCCAGCTGACTCCAACATCCACCCCTTCTGGTCACGCTGTGCTGGAGGCAGGAGCAGAGTGAGCTCCCAGTGCTGTGTCCGTCACCACCCACAGAGGCGGACCCGAGCCCAACGCAGCCAGTGGGCCACTGCTGATCAGGGTGCTCCCCTCCAGGGAGGGAACGGTCATCTGCAGAGACAAGTCATTCAGGGCAGCGGTACACTGAGCCAAACTCTCCACCTCCTACAAACCAGTAGCTCATCACTAGTCCCTGCTGTGGCCGTGGCATGGCAGGTGTGATGATGACAAAGGCAGGTGCCCTGAGAGGTCTGTCCCCGGCTCAGGTGGGGATGGTTTCAGGGCTATGACGAGGAGCTGACATTTGGTTACTCCTCAGAGACTGGTTGGAAATACTCATTTACCAAATGATATGGTAATTATCTAGAGATCTGTCAAATTTCAAACGTGTTCAGAAAGTGGAGGTTATTGTTACCACATGTTGTGGGTGTTAAGAAGCATTTTCCTTGTTGGAAAAAAGCCCCAGATTTTGAAGTCTTTGAAGATAAGAGGATCATCACAACTTACTGGAGACAGTTGCCCATTGAAGGGATACCCGGCAGTCACGGGTTGCAGGTACACTGAGGAGGCTCACAGTGCTGGGCTTGGAAGTGGGAACATCGCCCTTTGTTAGTGGTCCCTGGATGAGGAGAGCTGCCCTGCCTTGGACTCCCATCACCCTGGATTCCGTTCCTCCCAGAATCCTCAGCTTTTTGGTACTGCATTCCTTGTTAGACCATAAGCATCCTGAGGACAGAACCATGCCTTATTCCCTACTTTATCCCCAGAGCACATAATAGGTGCTCAGTAAATATTTCCTGGATTAAATGAATGTAGAGGTACCATTTCTCTTACAAAGCAGCTTCCCCACCACCCCCAGGAATGGCTGTGTTCTGCCAAAGGGCTGGACCACCAACCAATCAAGGAGCATGGGATGGGGTAAGGAGCTTGGCCACATCCAGTGCTCCTTGGTAGGGATCCTACTGGCTTCTTTAATGAAATAGCTCTTCTTATAGGAGACTTGGCATTCTAGACCCCAGACGGTCATGTATGGCTCACTCCCTGGGCCGCAGGAGGATTGAACACCAAACTGGTAGAGAGACCACAGTCCAGCATCTTATTATAGTGGCCACCACCATTTCTACTGAAAACGTCCTGCTGTCTGAAAAAGACAGAGTCGCCATTCACCAAGCATGGGTTTTTACTAACAGAAACACAAATGTTACACAAATCCTATGGGCTTTACTAATCAGAATTTTTAGAAAGGCCGGGTAACATTACTCATGCTAAGGTGACCAGCAGTGCCCATTTGCCCAGCACTTTCCTGGCATTAGCATCCCAGGAAATCCCTCTGTCCCAGGCAAACCCAGATGGTCGGCCACCCTAGGAACCAATCTGAACCTCAAAGGGTACCTGCATTTTCCCAAAAGCTGACCTACAGCCCCACTGTGCAGAGACCCTCCCAGTTGCAGATAAGAGGATCAAAATCTCAGAGAGGCATGTGACCCTACCAAGGGCATCCAACAAGGGTTTTCTGCAAGGGCCACTTCCCACTGGCAGCACCGACATGCAAAGTAAAAGAAAAATTCAATATAGCCTACAATATCCTCTGTCTCCTTAAGGAATTAATTAACTCTTCATTTAGCCCCATTTCTAGGAGTCGATAGACCATGGCAAGGGGGGAGGGGCGCACAAAGAGATAACCAGGAATCCTGTGATCTGCACCCCAGAGCTTATCAGATCAACGGTGGAGCCATAGACGCATATGATGACATGAATCAAATTATGTTTCAGGAGTTTTCGTTTCTTGCTAACTACATAATAAATGTAGCTGCTTGCTAAATTGTACATTGAGATACTTAAGAAAGCGGGGAAAATTAGCAATCGCAGCTATTTTCATTTAAAAAGTAGGGCTAAAGGAACATAGGCCCTCATCCAAGCTCCGGGCATATCTGCCTATCAAGTTACCTTTAACTCCTCTGTTAAAATGCAGACTGGGGCGCTTGGATGCGGCCACATGAAAAGCACCTTGGGGGCTATCTCACAGTTGGCCGCACTCCCCAGAACAAGAAGGGCCTTTCATGCAGGGGTGCGGGTGCCCAGGAGCGCAGCGAGGCTTGCGGCATCTCAGTGTTCCCAAGCAGGGCTTCATATCGCAGCCGCTCAGGTGGAAAGGGGGCAGCTCCCCTCCTCTGCTCCCACCTAAGGTCACACATGAATAGAGCCTGACTGAGGAGCGGAGCTGGCATCATCAGCAGCCCGATGATGTGCAGAGGAGGGTGTCCTGTTTGGAGATAAGCCTGGAGTCAGGGAGGCTGCAGGGTTCCCGGGTGGTCAGTTGATAACGACAAGGCGGCACTGTCAGGAATGGCCAGCTCACCGCTGGGCAAGATGAGGCAGGGTGGGTGAGCTGATGGGAACGATACCTCAAACTCCTTCCAGGAGGCTTAACTTCCAAGAATAAAAGGCTGGCTTTGAGTTACACTCACACACTTGCCTTGTGCCCGCAAGTCATTTTTCATTCCATGTAACCTCAAAGATACAAACCACCATTTGGGTGCCGGTACCAGGCAGGGGTGGGGCAGTAAGCGCAGTGGTTAGGAGCCCAGGCTCTGGAGGGGCCTCCAGCTCCTCACATAGTAGGTGCTCAGTTAACAGAAGCGACGCTTTAGTATTAGGGACAAACTGTGACGGAGCCAGCCACTGGCAGCCAATTCACCTGTAGAAGGAATAAGCAAATCAGTACAGTCTGGGAGTGGAGCTAAGCTGGCGGGAAGTGTCAACACCAGTGACTCCTCTGTCTTTGCCCATTAACACCGGACATCCCTGGAGGAGGGAGCACCACACAGGGAGAACTGCTGACCCCAAATCACAGCTCTGCCGCAAAGAAACCTGCCACAAAGCAAATCAGCAGTCTGCCTAACTTCCTTGGATGGACTTCCATTTCCTTGTCTATAAAATAAGGGCATTGGAGTCCATTTCTTATGTTTTTTTTTTTTTAAGATTTTATTTATTTACTTGAAAGAGAGAAAGAAAGAGAAAGAGCACAGAGCAAGCCGAAGGCAGATGCTTAATGGACTGAGCCACCCAAGTGCCCCCATTTCTTATGTTCCTATCAGATCCAAATTTCTGTGGCTTCTGGGCTGTATACTACTTAATTGCTTAAAAACCAAGATTGTTCATTTTCAGCTTTGCATAAGCATATAAGACAAACATATGTAAATATATAAGAAGTATATGTCCCTGAGGGCCATCTGGGTAGCTCAGTCCATTAAGCATCCAACTCTTAGTTTCAGCTCAGGTCATGATCTCAGGGTTGTGAGATCAAGTCCTGCATCAGGCTCTGTGCTCAGCAGAGTATCTACTTGAGATTCTCTTTCCCTCTCCCTCTGCCCCTCCTGCCATGCTCTCTCTCTCTCAAATAAATAAGTCTTTTTAAAAAAGAAGTATATGTCCCTGAATATAAGACAACATTAATATAAGGCAGCTTGCCATATTCTCCATGAGATATTAAATAAATGCATAATATATGTCATAACATATTCTATGATGTACTTATAGACAGATAGTATAATGTATGTTCTATATATAAATGTGCATATGTATGAGAGGTAGATGATATATTCAAATGTATACTTCAATATTTAATTCATAAATTTAGTTGCACATATGCATTTAAGATCGCATATAAAGCAATAGATTATTTTTTAAATAATCTCACTCAAGCTCTCCATGCGTATCTTTGTCACTAGGGTCTTTGTCATCACTAGAGCCAGGTTTTGAGTCATGGGATACCCTTCGCCAGAGAAGTCACTGTGATTCTGTCTCAGGTCATTTGAGATATCACCCTCTATGAATCCAAAATTATTAGCATGGCCTCAGAGGCTGCACATGATCAGCTCCACCTGCCTTCATCCCTCACCATTCTCCCCCATTGGTTACCCGGCCCTAGTCGCATGGATGGGTGGGAACTCCTTGATAGTTTTCTGTCCTTAAGAGCACACTCCTACTTCCCATTCCCTCTTCCCCCTGATATGTGCATGGCTCAAGTCCTCATGTCAATCGGGTCCCTGCTCAAATGTCACCTCACCAAGGAGAGGAAACCCTATCCCCTTCCTCAATAGCTGCTGTTGGATTGCTAAGCAAACATTGATTATAACATCACCCCGATTCCATAGCAATTTCTCCAAGTGAGCAATGCTGGATGCGGCAACAGAAATCTCGGCCAACTAACACAATAAAAATGTGTGTCACTCGCATGCAAAGTTCAGTGAGGCATGGGAAGCTCCTTGGGTCCTCTCTCCGCCATGTGGTGACTCAGAGATCTAGGCTGCTCCATCTTGGATTTGCAGCTTCCCATAACACAGCATAAGGAGAGAAGAGGACCGGAAGTTGCAGTAGGATGCTTCAAGGACCATCCCTGAAGATGGCTTACGTGACCTCACGCACATTTCTTTGGCCAGAACTCAGTCCCTGGGATAGTCGCTCACCTCGGGAATGCTGGGAAATATGGGCTTCCATTGTACCCCTAGCAAGAGGAGACCCCAGAGCAAATTCAGACAAGTAGCATCTCTGCCACAAGATGTGCATCTGCATTGAAATCCTGCCTTGGCCAACTGGCTCAGAACCCTTTGGATCTGTTTCTTCAGTTATAATTTGGAACTAATGATGCCTACCCGCATGATGGGCAGAATGTCACAGACAGAGTAGTGATCAGTAAATGTTTGCTTATTAATAAATTCAGATTAGTTGGGAAAATTGTATAGGTCTAAATGTTTGAGTTAAATTTCTATAATTTCTAAATATTAAAACACTAAGCAAATTATCCTTGAAACTATTGGATAAAATTTTATACTACAGGACAGTTGAATAAAATGGCACTATTAAACATAAGTGATCCATCAACAATTGAATGTCCATGTCATCCACTTTCCTACTTTATTTTCACACATGGCCCTTCCCCTTCTCCTCTGTCTCCAGCAAATGACTCCTCCTCTCCTTGTGAAACCAGAGAAACGTGAGGAATAATTCACGATTTTTTTTTCTAATTCTAATTAACATAGTTTCCTATTAGCGGAAGACACAAATTAGGCAATATATTATGGAGAAAAATCTCTTAATAACCCCAAAAGAGTTAGAGTAGATAATTAAGAATTGATGAATCACCTACAAAAATTTCCATAGGGATTAACTATAGTAGAGAAATGCAATAGATGAAACTTTGGAGTGAGCGTTTCTTCATTAATTACAAAAAATCCTTTTTTTTTTTTTAATCCCAAAAGGTGATGGAGGACAATAGAAGGGGAAACCATGAAGGAAACTGAGAAGAACCCCCCCAGACACACACATACACGGGGGACACCCCCAAGAATAGTCTCACATGAGCCAGGGGAGCGTTGAAGAAGACAGTAGTTGGCATGTGCAATGACTCAGACCTCTCACCCAGGGCAAGGACTGAAAAGAGAAGTTGGCATCTAGAAGCCTATGGTGACCTGTACCCAGAACGTTCTCAGTGAAGTAGGGGGGATGAGAGATAAGTTACAGCATGGAAGGGATAAAAAGTTTCAGGCACATGGAGTCTACTTTTTAGAACATTTTGTAGTAAAGGGAATGAGAAAGGAAGAACTACACTTTGAAGGAATGGCAAGGTCAAGGGAGGTTGTTTTGTTTGCTGTTTGTTCTGTGTGTTGGCTATTTGGTTGTTTTAAGAAGAGAGAGAAGGGGCTTTGTAGAGAGGATGAGAGGAGGAAGCAGGTAGAGAGGTAACAATTAAATCTACAAGAGGAGGAGCATAGAAGAAGGTCTTTGGGTGACCAGGGAAGATTGAATTCCATCATGAGTGGAGGGGTTGGCCCAAGGGTGGAGAAAAAGAAGGAGGAATGGGGAAATATATGGATAAGTTTGGAGGTGATGGAGAAGGAAGTTAATAGATTTCATAGCCAATCTTTTCATTTTCTCTGATCAAGATCATTCTGCTAAGCAATGGCATGAAGTAGGGGGAATGAAGACAAAGCGTCAACGGTTGAAAAAAATCCCTTGGCAAATGATAAAGGGATCAAAGATGGTATATATTCTTCTACCACTGTATAACAAATTACCATAAACTTAGCAGCTTAAACCAATATACATTTATTGTCTGAGTTTCTGTGCATTAGGAGTGTGAGCATGACTTTTCTGAGTTCCCTGCCCAGGGTCTCACAAGGCTGCAATCGAGGTGTTGCCTGGGCTGTGTTCTCATCTGGAAACTTGACTGGGGAAGAATCTGCTTCCAAGTTCATTCAAGTTGTTGACTCATTTCCTTGCAGCTGTATGACTGAGGACCCCAGATTTTTGCTGGGTGTCAGCTGGAGGCCACCCTCAGGCCCTAGAGTTCCTTGAGACATAAGCTTTTCCAAAAAGTCACTTAATTCATGTAAGTCACAAGTGACTCACTCCGGTGTTCTAAGATAGATTCTTCCATAATGAAACACACACTTGCAGGAGTGACATCCCATCATTTTTTCCATATCTTATTGGTAGAAGCAAGTCACAAGTCCTGCCCACATTCAAGGGGAAGACATTACACAAAGGCATTAGCATCAGGAGTAGGATCTCTGGGAGTCATCTAGAGGCCTGTCCACCAGAGAAGAGGACAAAGGCAGCAGACAGGTAGAAAGGCCCAGCTAAATCCAGACCCACATTAACCAGACCTGGAATTTGCTCTAACAATATTGAGAGAACTTAGCTTAGGAAGAAGAACAGGGAAAGTGGAGTATCTGATCCACCTAGGGCGGAGATTATTTGCATAGGGTATTGAAGATGCTGCAGAGAAGTCACGGTCAGTCTGTGCCTGGTGGGAATGGAAAGGAAATAGGAGAGGGGTCGGCTGCACAGGTAGATGGGGATGGGGTATAGAGAGTGGAGATTGCCAGGGTCAAAAGGCAGGTTTATTGTAAGCCAAGGACAGGGTGGGGTCAATAAGAGCTTGCAAGAAGAGGGTAAGGTGTCTGAAGTTATATTTATATACTTGGGGATGACAAGGACCTACATTTGCCCATGGGTTTGAAGTCTGAGGACAGAATTTAGGAAAGTGAGAGCCTCCAGTCTTGGAGGCATTGTCTCTATGGACATTAAGATCTGGTAAGACTGTCTATCTCAAAAAATTTGAGAAGATGATGGGCCAGATATCAAAGATATAAAATACATGCATCTCCAGGTGCCAGCAGAGTGCCCCATAGGCAGTGGCCTTATAAATTTCAGTGAAATTGAATTAGAGAATTGGTAGAGTTGCCCCAGCCCCAATGCCCAGGCTCAGTAAATAGCCCCACCAGACAGTAGCTCACAGACTGAAAATCTTGGTGGCATCTTGGTGGCTCCTCTCCTACATGCTAAAAAGGGTAGTTACATCCTCAAGATAAATCCCGAATCACACCACTCCCCTAAGTCTATGATACCATCACCTCCCTCCTGAGGACTGAAAGCATTTGAACTTGACTCCCTCCTTCCTTTGTTTCCCCTAAGACCTTTCTCAGTTCAGCAGCCAGATGGTTCCTGTGAAATGCAAATCAGATCATATCACACACCTGCTCAAAAGTGAGGGCTCATCACCTCACTCAGAGAAGGACTAAGCTCCTTTCCATGGACTCAAGACCTGCCATGACTGGTCCCCTCCACTTCTGCCACCTCTCTGCCCTGTTTCCTCTTGCATATTGGTCTCTTTGCTTTTCCTTCAATGGGTCAAACATGTGCCCACCTCAGGGCCCTTGCATTAATTGTGCCATTTGCGTGAACATACTCACCCTGGATAGTCACCTGGGTCACTTCCTCACCTCATTTTGCTTAACGTCTTAAGGAGTCTTTTCTGATCACTCTTCCAAAGCTGCCCCATGACCTGCCCCTTACTCTGCTTTACTTGTCATCAGAGCTCTTTTTATCAATGGACATTTTATCATATTATGACTGTCTCCTCCGTTAGCATACAAGGCTCATGAGGGCAGAGAACACATCTGTATTGTTGACCATCATATATCCCTGGCTCCTAGAAAAGTCTCTGACAGTAGTGGAGATTTGACAATTATTTGCTGATAGACTGACTGAACAGAAGGAAGGAACTGTAACACTTACTTAGTGTATCCCCCATTTCACAGGAGAAGTAAGGAGCACAGTGAGTATCCAGAGTCAGGATCTAGTATAGAGATTAGAGCCAGTCCTCCTGGCGTTGATGCCTCCAGAGTCAGCCAAGACTGGGGGACGCATAGCTTCTTCACTCACCATCTGCTTGCTAGCTTGTTTGCTTGTTTGTAAGGGATTTTGCCCTACTGTTTTGCAATGCAGAAAGAAAAATGGAAGTGGTGATAGTAATATTTATCTTCTGAGATAAATTTCTTGTCACTTAAAGGCTAAAATTTGTGTGTGTATGTTTCTTTGGTGCAGGTTTTCAAGGACCTGAGTACCAAGTACCCAAGTACCTTCATGTGCTGATGGAATTACTTCTCCTGCCTAAATTTCTCAACAACCATGGGGGACAACTTGGTTGACCGAGCCAATAGTATCCCTGCCCCGACCTTGAGTTTCAAAGCTCAGTCTTCATTGACCGAGGCATGCCTTCAGTCTTTACAACTGTACGCAGTGAAATCACCAAAGCTCTGCCTTTGAGCCCAGCCTGACTGTCTTCGTGGTTGAAAACAATGTCCAGTTGTCGCATTAGAGGCTGCAGATGGAGTAGTAGGGGTTGAACCAGCAGACTCTGTTTCATGTGTGTACACGGACACGGGAGAGATGACAAACAGTTCCCGGAAACAATGGGCTACAGGCACGTGATTCTGGAAGTGTGTGGATGTTTAATTCTGACTTACACTCTTGGTAATGAAAATGAGGCAGAGAAATGCCAAGAACACACAAAGCAGTTACTGTCAATGCATTCGTACTGCAATTGTTTGGGTACTCTTTTAATCAAGCCATAATTGCTGTTGGGAAATTCACACATGGGCACCTCTCTACAATCTTACAAGCTCTAATTATACTCATGATCTCAAAAGAGCACCACATGGTATTGAAAAAAGCCTTCAAAATTGAAAATCTTCTCCCCCGATGAGGTTTTTCTGTTGCTAAATTACATTATTTCATTAAGGAAGCCCTATGTTGAAATACAAATGCCACAGAATCTGAGGTCAGTGTCCCATGAATTGGTTGAATCCCCACCTTCACACACTTCATCAAGCAAGCATTAGCCTCAGCTTATATACCTCCAGAGATGGTGAACTTACTACTTACTAAAGAAGTCTCTAATAAACAGAACTCTTCCTCCTGATAAAACCCAACTAAGATCCAAGATCTGTCTTTTGGAGCTACACATTCTAAGTGTAATTTTTCTCCCATTTGACGGGCTTTCAGGCACTTGAAATGAGGTGCCCAGAAGAGAGACCTCAGGCACAGATGCCATATTGAAAATGGGGTGTGTTAGATCAAGTTCCTTGGGAAAAGTCCCCAAGATGAAGGAAAGTGACATCGTAAGGTTTTGGGGGAAGACGGGTAAGGAAGTGCAGGACAAGGAAGGAGGGAGGAAGCCAGACACGTGGGAAATTTTAGGGAAATCTTCACAAAATCCTAAGGCTAAGGAAAGCTTCACAGCTGCCCCATCTTGACCCAAGACTGCTGGGCTTCCATGCTCCCACCCTGAGAGTCATTGTTCAAGAACCACCTTGGGGTTTAGGGGGTAGATAGGGTCCATGTGAACCCCCAGGCTTTGCAACTCTGCGTATGTCAGCAAAGTGTTCCGGTGTCCTGTGGAAAGTTCTCCAAAGAAAAGCCACAGGTGCCCAACATCGGAGCCAAAAGCATCTGATGCCTAGAGAGGGGTGCACAGAAATAGGAAAAAGAGACCCAAGGTGGGTCTTTTTGGAGCAGTAACATTGTCAGCTACAAAAAATAATAACTGGAAGTCACAGAGTAGACCGTGAAAACTCCAGCTGCTTTCTATCACTCAACAATGAGAAAATCTGACAGAAAGGTTCACACCTCCCAGGCAGAACATGGAGAGGCGCCTCTCTAGAAAACTGACCAGCCCACTAGAAAAATCCAGAAGTGCTGAAGGTTTAGTTTTCCCCAAAGAAGAAGCTGGATCATCCCACAGTGAGTGCACAAATAAACAGCACATGCACACACACACACACACACACACACACACACACACACGCCCCAGTCTTAAACATAAACAATCAAGGAGCACCATTAACTTATAGAAAGCCTGTAAGCCAGAGATCAAAGCAAACAAAATTTCAAAAGTAAACATGTGGGAAATCAAAGCCATGTTAAAGAAAAAAAGAACACTATAATTGCTATCCTCGGAAAGTGAAGAGAAATTATTTTACCTATGAAATAAGAATCAGAGGTTATAAAAAAGGAGTAGTCATAAAACAGGAACAATAAAAAAATCTTAAAGTTAAAAAGCAGAGAGCAGGAAGGAAAGATTCAATAACAACGTTAGAAGATAAAATTAAGAAAGAAGAAGAAAAGTCCAGGGCGCCTGGGTGGCTCAGTTGTTAAGCGTCTGCCTTCAGCTCAGGTCATGATCCCAGGGTCCTGGGATCAAGTCCCACACTGGGCTCCCTGCTCGGCGGGAAGCCTGCTTCTCCTTCTCCCACTCCCCCTGCTTGTGCTCCCTCTCTCGCTGTCTCTCTCTCTGTTGAAAAAGAAATAAAATCTTAAAAAAAAAGAAAGAAAGAAAGAAGAAGAAAAGTCCAGAGAGGTAAGAAATTAAAAGGGAAAAAAAAAACAACACACAAGAACTAGAGCATAATTCCAGAAGTTCCAACATATTTAAAACCAGCATCCAAAAAAATAAAAAATAAATAAAACCAGCATCCAGAAACCTGCACCTCAGAAGTTGTACCTGGGCTCATCTCTGCAGCCACACCTGCCTCTTGCCGACCAGAGACCGCCGGGGAAGGGGCCAGGCCATCCTAATGGCGGGGTAGAAACAAGCACCTGTTAACCCTTGCAAACAGGGATCCCCAGCTGGTCACTATGAAGTCATCCCCTTCAGGGTGACATTTCCCTGAAGTTCTCATGAGTGCCGTGGGACTAGCAGAGCATTTTTTGTTCTCTTGGCGATTACCTTCTAAATATTTCCTTAATTTAAAATTATTGTGAACTTCAAATGCAAGACAGGGAAAAATCCTACCTGAAGAGTTAATGGTCTGTGGAAATAACTTTCACTGGCATTTTGCATTATTGTATCATAAAGATAATGGGCAGTGATTCATTCAACCAAGAAGGAAAGAGTTCAAAGTTAAAATTCTTTCAGTTCAATTCCCAGCAGTGTGTGTGTGTGTGTGTGTGTGTGTGTGTGTGTGTGTGTGTGTTTGTGTCCGGATGCTAGAGTAACAGCAAGTGCAGGCAAGAGTGCCTGATTGTTCATGAAGTTGACAGGACAATCTTGAAAAGTACATAGTATTATCACCCTTGTTTTATAGATGAAGAAACAGAGGCTCAGAAAGATTACAGAACTTGTGAAGGACAACGAACAAGTTACATGAGCAAGCTGGAGGTTTAAGCCAATGTCTCTCTGATCCTCAAATTTGCACTCTTTCTGTATCATGTTGCCTTTGGGGCAATGAGGCTCAAAACCTTCCATGTGGCAGGGTTTCAGAAACACCAGTCAGAGGCGAGTCCAGCTTACAAGTCAGGGGCAAAATTATCAGCAGAAAACATGGCGCCCCTGTGTGGATGTCACAAAAACCACTGTCATGAGCAACACATCCACAAAAGAAGAAGACATCTCACAATGATGAGCCACTCCCCAGAGACCCACCTTCCATTTGCTGCTACCGATTCCTCTGAGCAGTCCCTGACAGAGAATAGACGCCAAGTGTCAGGGGCTTAAGAGAAATTTGAGAGAGAAAGACTCACAACTGATTTCTTAAAATCCAGTGCATTTTATGAAAAGGGTGGTCATTTGCACATAGTGACCAAATGCCTCGGTCCAGCTCAAGGCTCATCAGATACACAGAATTCCCTGGCAGTGCTTGGTGGCATGATTAGTGATGTGTCTACAGATACCACCTCCAGTTTCTTTTTTTTAAGATTTTATTTATTTATTTGAGAGAGAGAGTGAGCAAGAAAGAGCACACAAGCAGGGGGAGTGGCAGGCAGAGGGAGAAGCAGGCTCCCCGCTGAGCCAGGAGCCCTTTGCAGGGCTCGATCCCAGGACCCTGGGATCATGACCTGAGCCGAAGGCAGATGCTCAACTGACTGAGCCACCCAGGCGCCCCTTCCAGTTTCTTTTAAAAACGTGATAATGACTTGGGGTTATGTGGGTAATATGATTTAGTCAAATTTCTGCAGACAGAGTGCCCCAAGAGTAGGACCTGGTTGACTTTTTCCAAAAAGGGCCTAATGGTAGATATTGTAGGCTTTGCAAGCCATACAGCATCAGAACTACTTCATTCTGTCCCTGTAGCAGGAGAGCAGATGTGGACAATACATAAATGAATGAACAGGGCTGTATTCTGATAAAACATTATGGACGCTGAAATTGAACATTCGTAAAATTTTCACGTGTCACAGAATATTATTCTTTTTTTCCCCCCGACCATTTTTTATTTTTTATTTATTTATTTATTTTAAAGATTTTATTTACTTATTTGACAGAGAGAGACACAGCGAGAGAGGGAACACAAGCAGGGAGAGTGGGAGAGGGAGAAGTGCTTCCCGCAGAGCGGGGAGCCCGATGTGGGACTCGATCCCAGGACCCTGAGATCATGACCTGAGCCGAAGGCAGACGCTTAACGACTGAGCTACCCAGGCGCCCCTCCCTGACCATTTAAAAAGGTACACTCTTCCATTCTTTACTCACAGGCCCTACAGACACAGGCAGCTAGCTGACTTTGGCCCTCAGGCCACCGTTGATGGACACCTGCTCTTGTTGATTCCGGGTTTATTATGGGCAGAGCCCTCTTTCCTTTTTCTTGGATGATGGCATGGTCTTGAAGAGAAACTTCAGATCACTCTTAAGCTTTGACCATTCATGCCTCCCACTTCTCTAATCAAGTCATAAGGGTAAGGCAGCTCTCTTGCTGCCAAGGACCAGAGCCCATCTGGCGGCAACAATGTGATGGGAGAAAAGAATAAATCAATGACTTATTCCCCTAGCCTGGAGGAGGGGAAAGGGGGAAGTAGGGTGAACACACAAATGAGGAAATACACAAGGAAAGATAGTCTGTGGCAGGTTAGCCTGTCTGCCTAATTGTTCCACAACGAGGCTATTGGCAGGTACTGTTCCATCACTCGGCCCTCTCAGCACATTCCCGGTATACCATCTTCTTGGTGCATTTTTTTTCCACCCAGAAATTGTATTTCTCTTAGTAAAAATCTCTGTTCTAGGTACATGCATGGGGTTATTCTCTAAAGATGGCCACAGATATCTGTCCCTCCCCGTGTGCACGTGCAGAGATAGAGCTTAGGTTCCCTCCCTTTGAGCTAGGGCTGGATCTGTGACTGCTTTGATCAACAGGATGCAGAAGAGGTGACATTCTTGGACTTTCATGCCTAGGCATTAAGAAATCCACTTCTTCTCTTGTACTCCAGCTTCATGATATAAGGAAGCCCAAGCAGCCTTTTGAAGAGGCTCTCTTGGAGAATCACGATTCCTGCCCAATAGTCTTCCCCAAGTTCTCAGGTGACAACCAGCACCAACTTGCTAGCCATGTAAGTGAGCCATCTTGGAAGTGGATTCTTTAACCCCAGACGAGCTACCCCTGAGACACTTCTGCTATGGGAAGCAGAGGACGGTAGTCCCTGCTAAGCTCTGCCCAAATAGCAAAATCATAACCAAATAAATGATTGGTGTCTTAGTCAATTTGTTATCTCCAAATCTTTTCTTCTCTTTCTTAAACTCATTGCAATTAGACTTCCCCATCTCTCCAATAACTGTTCTTGTCAAGGTCAACACCATATTGCTAAATCCAATGGTTCCATACTTCATCCACATCTTGCTTGACCCATAAAAATATCTGAACCCAGTTGACCACTCTTCCATGACACATGTTTTCATTTGTCATCCAGGTACCACAATCTCTTGGATTTCCTCCTTCATCATTGTTCCCTCATCTCCACTTTTTCTGGTTCCTTCTTTCTCCCACCTTTTAGTGTTTGTATTAGTCAGAGTTCTCCAAGAGAACAGAACCAATGGCAGTTGGCTCACATGGTTATGGAGGCTGAGAAGTACCAGTGAGCATAGACTCCCCATTTGCTCAGACCATGTTGTCCAGAGGGAGCTCCACATCCACCTCTGGGGTGGATGTGTCCAGGCCCAAGCCTATCAGCACGTTGTATCTCCCCGGCCACTGTGCTTGGTTCAGGAACAGGGATGAGAACCCCATAGTGAGATGCAGCATCACTTCTAATAAAAATGCAGGGGTAGCAATAGGACTTTCCACCTCAATAGCAAAAGGAGGTTAGGTCTAGAGTTGTCACCCTTAGGGGAGAACCTGGAATACTGAGAACAACCAGATGGAATGAAGTCAATACCGTGGAAGGGGCAGAGCCAAGAAATGGGGGAAACCAAGTCCTCACAGCATCAACTATACTCAGAATTGAGCTGGCACCTTGAAATTTTCAGGGATGTAAATTAAAACAAAAACAAAAACAAAAAAATAATCTCCCTGTATGGCTTAAGCCAGTTTGAGTTCAGTTCTCTGTCACTTTTGGCCAAAAGAATCCTGACACCAGAGCTGGGAATGTTTATGAGACTGTCTTTACTGGTAGCTAAGCTAAAATTTGAGACTGCCCCTCCCAACCAATAGACAATATAAGTTATAGTGTTATTCCCACCGCACCCTCCACCTCATCACAAAGACTGGGAATTTGTTACACAACTGGAACACCAGGTGGTAACCACTGCCTGCCCTCATTCTTTCTTCCATCTCTATGTGGAGATGAAAAAAAAAAAAAAAAACACAGTCATGAAAAAAAATGGAATTCTTCAAGACTTTTCTAGTTACCCAACACACACAGATCATTACACATACAGCAGGCACTCAATAAATACTTGTTGAATGATTGATGAAGAGAAGGACCTTGCACGTACAGACAAATCAGTGGTTCCTTTTCTTTTCTTCCATGTTTCCAATAAAAAAACGGTAGACAAAGGTGTAAGACAGGAGATGATTGATTTTATTGAGTTCTATGTGGTACAGGACACGTTTGTTGGAGTCAGTTCTAGCCTTCCAAATGCAAGAGGGGCACAGGGTTCATGGAGGAGGTCCCGAGATTGAACTCAGGAGGGTCTGGAAAGCACAACACATTTGGCCAGGGTATGAGAACGGATAGCAGCAGAGGACAACTGAAGAGATGCTTATTAGCTAACAAGTGCACAGAATCCAAGAGTTTAGAGATCCTCTGATCTGATTACCTCCTCATTTCACTGAAGGGAAAACTGAGGCTTCCAGAGCTGAGGTGATGGGGGAAATACCAAGGTTCCTGAGATACATGCTAAGACTGTTCCTTTTCGAGCTGTGGGTCAATGTCCATTCGTTGGTTGTAAAATTAGTGGGTTTTGGTCAATTTTTTCATGAACAAATAAGGATAGAACCAAACAGAAAAAAAATATCCAAGTATATTTTCTGTAATAAGAATAGGTATGATTGCATACAACTTTTGGTTTCAGTTTTTACACCTACACACGTATATATTATGGACTGAGTCAGGATGTCAAACCTCACACTATGAATCAACTGTTTGTATACCACAGGTCTAGGCCAATGGCACCGTTGACTGATTATCTGTTGTGTTAAAAGCTAAACAGAGGAGGCCCACCCAGTGCTCAGATATGTTCATAACAGCAAATGGAAACCTAGCCAATCAATCCGAGTAACCTGGGAAGATTAAAAAAAAAAAAAATACAGCTTCCTAAGCCCCACTTCCAGAGATTTCAAAGGTCTGGAATGATTTTTTTGTATTTTATAAAAGTTTCCCAAGAAATTCTCATGCACAGATTAGTTATGGGACCAGATATCCCTTTGAAGGAGACAAACACATGAAAATATGCTTGGCAGTATTAGTCATCAGAAAAATACAAATCAAAACCACAATGAGATACCAGTCCACACCTTGTAGAATGGCTAGAATCTAAAAGACAGATAATAACAAGTTTTAGTGAGGATGTGGAAATATCAGAACCCTCAAACCCTGCTTGAGGAGATTGCAAAATGGCGTAGCCCCTCTAGAGAACAGCCTGCCAGTTCCTCAAATGTTAAACATAAAATTACCATATGACTCAGCAATTCTACTTCTAGGTATCTACCCAAGAGAAATGAAAAACATATGTCCACACAAAAACTTGTAAATGAATGTTTACAGCTGCATTATTCATCAGAGCCAAAAAGTGGAAATAACTCAAATGTCTATCAACTGATGAATGGATAAACAGAATGTGGTATGTCCATACAACAGAATAGCATTCATCCATAAAAAGGAACAGATGCATGCTACAATAAAAATGAAGCTTGAAAATACCATGCTAAGTCAAAGAAGCAATTCACAAAAGATCACATATTATATGACTCCATTTATATGAAATCTCTTGAACAAGCAAATCTACAGAACGAGAAAGTAGATTAGTGGTTTCTAAGGACAAGAGGCATTGGAAAAAAAATGAAGAGTGACCACTAATGAGTAGAGAGTTTCTTTTGAGGTTATAAAAATGTTTTAAAATGGATTCCAGTGGGGCACCTGGGTGGCTCAGTCGGTTAAGTGTCTGACTTCAGCTCAGGTCATGATTGCAGGGTCCTGGGATCAAGCCCCAAGTCTGGCTCCCTGATCAGCAGGAGGTCTGCTTCTCCCTCTCCCACTGCCCCTCCCCCCATTGGTGTGTGTGCCCATGTTCGTTCTCTCTCTTTCTGTCTCAAATACATAAAAAAATCCTTAAAAAAAATAAAATGGATTCTAGTGAGAGTTGCACATATCCATGAACACACTAAAAACCATTAACTGTACACTTTAAATGGTATGTGAGTTGTATCTCAACAAAGCTATTAAAACAAACAAAAAGGAAGTATCTGGAACAGGGAAGAGCAGACCATTCCAAGGGAGCCTATCGTACAAATAACTTCATGGTAAGACAGGGCTATCCAGATAACAGGTGTAGGAACACAAGGAAGTGGAACAGAAAGCCAACAGGCAGATACAGGAGGGAAGGCTATGAAAGTCACTGAACCCTCTTAAGAAAGAATCAGGTATCTGAAGTACACATATAGTTTTCTACAGATGCTGTTTGAGATGTGGTTTCCATGCAAGACAATTTGGAGTTCTTGATCCATTTAACACTAGCATTACTTGTGCACATTTCATACTCTCTCTCTTTTTTTAAAAGATTTTATTTATTTATTCGACAGAGAGAGACACAGCGAGAGAGGGAACACAAGCAGGGGGAGTGGGAGAGGGAGAAGCAGGCTTCCCGCGGAGCGGGGAGCCCGATGCGGGGCTCGGTCCCAGGACCCCGGGATCATGGCCTGAGCCGAAGGCAGACGCTTAACGACTGAGCCACCCGGGCGCCCCCTCACATTTCATATTCTCTTAGAAGGAAAATCCTTGAGGTCAGGGAACTTGCTGCCTTCTGAGGGCCCACGTGACTCCAGTGGCACATATTAAGTGCTCAATAAAGACTGGTGGAATGATTGAGTCTCCTTGAAGACAACATCTATGCCCAAGTCAGTGTGTGGAACCCATATCACCTAACGTGCCCTACCATCACCTGCCTTGCCAGTGGGACGGAGGTCGGGATAGGGCTGTGCAGATTAAATGAAATCATGCACACCTAGCACTTAGCTATCTGCCCGAAATGTTGGAAAGCATTAAAGATCAGGACACAATTGTACTCTTGTGATTATTGTTGCTGCTATTATGCTGGTTGTGGCATATATGAAGTGCTCAGCAAATATTGATTGGTTCAATAAACAAGTGTAGGTGAAGGTACAAAAAAGAAATCACTGTTAGTGAAGACTGTTAGGCTCTGTGCCCACAGAGGGAGAAACCTTCTCTGCTGGTCTTAAATGTCATTATATAATGATTTGTCTGCCCAATAAACGTGGTCTTGACTTGAATTAGGGGAAAGACAAAGGGACATTCAAGGATCCTGCCAGCACACAAATTGCACGTGGCTTCGACACACAACACAAGTGAAAATGACTCAGATGGCATCAGAGGGGCCAGCAAAACACGCCTCCGGGAATTTTCCTGGCTTAAAAAATAATAGTTCACATGAAATTGCCTCTTCTTTTTCCAGAGCACTGACCAAATGCATCGCTCATCAGCAACACTGGAGTATTTGACCCCCTAGTGGGGTTTTTCTAACCTGGGAAGAAGGCTGCATCACGCCGTTGTCTAGATTGGATGCTCTTCTTTGTTTTTATTCCATGCTGGCAAATAAAGGCTCCAGGAGTCAGTGTGAGGATTGGAGGAGCCAACTCTTCCTTAATTGCACCTATACAATTTTCGGATCCAAAGCTTGCATTTGGGATCAACCCTGGTAATGACAGTGGACAGTGCTGTGTAGCTTATCAGGCTTCTCCCAGTGTGTGTGAGCCCCTCCCCGCCCCCCGCCAGCCGTCACACACTCTGTGGAGTTGGAATGATAAACAAAGAACATGAATGACCCAGCCTTGAACTGGTGCCTGTGCCTTCTCACAGGTAACCAGTCCCAAGTGTGACATCTGCCTTAATGGAGGCAGCGCATTATTTGACATCTATTTGTATTTTCACTGCTAATGGGGGTGAGGGGTAGGAAGTGAAAATATTTTTTTATAAACCCGGAACAGTTCCCCTCCGACAATGTAGTGTGGGTTTTTTGAAACACAAATCTACACAATCATAGAAAGTAGGCTTGTTGGACTCTGGTGGATGAAATTAGAAACTTGTCAATGAACAGGGTTGGCATGTGCTCATTCTGAGAAGTATGTTAGGGGAGCTTTGGTGGCAATCTGCTATTGTTTCATACAAATCAACAAAAGTAATCAAAGTCAATATATAAGCATGCATTACCCCCCTTTTTAAAAGATTTTATTTATAAATTTTTGAGAGAGAGCACAAGCAGTGGGGGAGAGGCAGAGGGAGAGGGAGAAGCAGACTCCCCACTGAGCAGGGAGCCCGACATGGGCTCGATCCCAGGAAGCCGAGATCATGACCTGAGCTGAAGGCAGACACTTAACCGACTGAGCCATCCAGACGCCCCACCCTTCTTTCTCTAAATAACCTTTTGAACATAGTTCACATGAGGAACCAAGCAGAGCAAGAAGTCGGGTTACAATCCACCACCACATTAACCTGAAAGCATCTTGGGATACTGAGTACAATATACTCAGCCTGGCTGAGGACATGCCATAGATATCTTGCGCCTTTTCCTGAAGATCTAACTACAGCATTCCTTATTTCACAGAAGTATAAAGGACCTTCTGAATTCTGACTCTGACATTGTAATAAAACTTACAACCTCTGCTGACCACCATATTCTAACCCACATTTGTACTAAGGAGGACCCCAAGAGTATCTGCAAAGGCAAAAAGATCCAGGCCGAATGTCAAGAACTTCCGTTTGAGCCCCAAATCTGCCCTGCAACAAACAAGAGTTTAGGGGTGCTTCTCGATCTCTTTGAGTTTCAAATCCCTCATCATAAGATGAAGCTCTCTTAATTTTAAATCCCTACAGCAGGATATTTGTGAGGATTCAGTAAGAGCAAGGATGGAAGAGATGACTTGCAGGCAGCAGTGGCTTCCAAACCATTGTCCTGGAGTTTGCAATATTTTCTCAGTTTGCAATCTTAGTATTTCATTGCAATCTTAATATTTCATGTGTTTTCTGTATTCATTTCATAATTATAGTAAAATGCAATTATCTTGGCTTAGTGCCAACCAACACAAGGAGATCATAATTGTGGTCTAAGTAAGGTAAGAGTTCCTGCTTCATTTATTGGACCTTCTTAAGTTCTGCATTTAGATGCTCAGGGTTAGTGGTGACAGACCCAACACCTTGACTGTACCTATCAGGGCCTTGGTAACCTGAGTAGTCCCAACAGAGGAACTTTCACTTGAGGAAAGGCAGGTAGAGGGTCGGTGGGTGCAAGGTCAGTGTCTTCCAGTGGTGTCAAGTGTCCTTCAGGCCATCCCCTAGGGTCTGGACCTCAGTTCAAGATGTGGCCTTTGTTGCTCCAGGAAGTCAGTATCAGCAGGTTTGGCAAACCCCGGATGATACCTGAATAACTAACTGAACTCACAAAAGACTAGTAAGTAACCAGAATGCCAGTGTATGGGTCCGTAATGAGAAATAGTACACTGTTAGCAGACTGGAATGGTCACTTTAGCAGGTTAATTCATTTCCTCTTCAAAATAAGGAAAATCATATTCTAATTAGATGCCCATTGAGTCAGAACAAAAAGAATACACGTGCTCTTAATGCATCTTCTTTACAAAAGATATTTTGAGGCATTCTTCCTCATTCTTAAGGAGCTAGGAAACTTCATAGAATGCTGTTGCTTGAACTGTTTGGCTAAGTCTTCTGGACAACATTGGGTACACGGTGAACATGTCCTTTATCTGTCCCCCAAATATGTGCTTGGCCTCTACTCCATGCCAGGCATTGTGCCCAGTGTTTCAGCGAAATTTCCATTCCACCCTTTCAGGGATGGTATGAGGAAAGGGGTATTGTTACCACCGTGTCACATAAACTGTAAACATAAAAGTTTAAGAGGAGACACTTGTCCAAGGACCAGGCTAGTGAGTGGGAAAACCAGGACCCAGACTCAGACAGTCTGATCCATGTTCTCAGCTATGAAATTATACCACCCATACTGGACGAAATCACTACCGCCGACCTCTGACCGCAGTGACCTCTGAATTCTTGTTGATAATTTTGGCGTTTCTGAAACTCCCCAGGCACCCGTCAACTAACCATTTATAAAGTTACTGATTAAAAGGATGCCTTGGCTGCCTGATCTCATTTAAGATATGCTGATTTAATTAAACTCTGTTTAATTAAATCTCTCCCTCCCTCTCCCCAGTGTGCCTTCCTACAAAAAGAATCACAGCCACAGACCGTTGAAGAAGGGATGGACCTTCAAAATCATGTGATCCACGTTTACTCTTTTATGCATACAAAAAAAATGAAATCTAGAAAGATTAAGTACCCAGTCCAAGGTTTTTCTTGATGTAACCCTCATCAATACTAAGTGCCTACCAGGCACCAGGCACAAAACACAAGTCATGGTCAAAGTCAAGACTAGCTTTTTACTTTTTACTCCAGCAAGTGTTCTCCACTTGGTGCTCCAGCAGTTCCAAGAAAACGGAGAGTTTTTGTTGTTGTTGTTTTAACCAAGATGTAACCCTTCCCCGGATAATGCAATGTAAATCACGCCTCGGGTCCAATGGCATGTCACCCCTTGTCATCAAGTCAGAATTTCTATCCCTCGAGATATCTCAGGCTGTAACTGGATCGCTCTTGCCCAATGCTCTCTGCCACATGGATGTCCCAAAGATCAGATTCTCATGGATTAAAGCGACACCATATTACAGTGAGACCTAGGAGGATCCTGAGGCTACAAGTCACTCCTTAATATACTTTTACTCTGTAAAAATTGCTGCTGAGTTGGTTAAGGAAATTTAAAATAAGGCGTAAATATATCACCCCATGTAGCCTGTGGGACCCCAGTTTAAATCCTCTAGACTAAAACACAGATATGGGCACCGATCTTGAGGCAGGAGGACAGTAGATAGTCCCACCATTCAGCCCAACTGCATGATGGCGCACATGCCATGGTCCACCAGAACTCATCTGTGCACTAAGTCTCAGCACTGCAGCTAAGCCCCAGGGCCCACATCCACCAGCCTTTGCGCCCTAATTCAGAGTAGGACGGTGGGATCGGGACGCAAGAACAAGCTGGAAAGGCCAGGGAATTCCACTTACCGTGAAAACAAATAAAACCCTTGCTGTCTCACCGGAACTTGGTTTCCAGGCTCTTCACCACAGAGTGGAATTTTACCTTGGCGGCAAGTCCATCTTGAGCCACTCAGTCCCCTGATGAGGTTTCATTGCGACGTAACCCAAAGACACCGTGGAGTCCTGAAGCCGCGTTCAAGGTCAGCGCAAGCACGCTACCAAGCACTTCTGAGCTTTGACGTTTCCTGAAAGTCAAAATGAATTTCAAGTCCTTTCTGAGGGTCTGAGGATTGAGAGAAACGAGAAAGAAGGTCACCCAATGTTCATTGCGTGGGTATTTATTGAGTCCCTATCACCGGGGAGACAGGTTACAGAGAGGAACAGAGCAGAACCCCTTCTGTCCAAGAAGTCAGAGTCTGGGTTAAGCCCCAAGTGCCCTGGGGGCGTAAGTCTACTGTATTAGAAATGCTACTCTGTGTGCAGCAGTGAAAGGACTTTCTCCCGAAAAGCAAAAGGTAGATAACATTACACAAGCAGGTGGTGTAATGTGTTAGTTATGCCTGTGGCCTTTGGGGTCAGCCCACTGGGCTTTCATCATTGGACCCACAATTTATGAGCTATGCAAAGTGATGAGCACATTGACTCTGGCCTCTCTGAAGAATCTCAATTTCCTCACCTGTAAAATGGGGCTAACTGCAGCACTTCACAGAGGGTTACTGTTCGCTTTCAGTGAACTGAGCCTTTTCCAAGCGTTTAGTACAGTGCCTGGCTTGTGGGGAGGGGTCAATAAATCTTAGCCATGACTGTTTTGAAATTATTAATCTGTAATCCACCTAAACCAATGAAAAGAAAGAGAGGAGAGGAAGGCAAGAAAGTATGTGCTTGCTCTTCAAGTTGTTCCTTAAGAAACAAAGAAAAGAAAACCCTACGAGCAGTGAAAAGCGTAGCCAGTACAAGATGGAAATGTCGCCACCCCTCTCCTCCTCGGCAGCTTCCCTTCTCCCGCCCTTCCCGGCCGTGGAGAGGGCCACACCAGCCTCTCCCCTTGTGGTCAGGCCCGTGGCCATTTGGACACCACACACCTACCACACACCTACTCTTCATTTCCCGTTCTGCTCTTCTTCCGCAGGCCTGGGGAATGTGTGTGAAAATGAGAGTTGGTTTACAAATGAGAGCGCTCCAGAACTATTCAGGGCCTGGGGCACAGATGCTAAGCCCTGCCATCCAGCCAGGGGATCGCTCCCCCAACACAGGCCGGGGCAGCTTCAGGACAAGGATGACTGATGTTCACGGGCAAGTCCAGAGTTGAGCACACTTGAGAGATTTATTGAGCTCCTTCTACGTGTCAGAGTCGGTTCCTGGACTGGAAATCCACAGTCTCTGCCCTTACATCCGAGCGAGAAAGACCAATAGTAAGTAAGTAAACAAGTGTCTGAGTTGGAGTCCTGGCTCTGAGGGCTCCACATCCTCTGTTTTCAGCAAACGAGTCACATGTTAGTATTGAATGGCTTTTTCCCGATTCAAATTCTCAGAAAATATACCGTCTCGTTAGGGCAAGTCTTTATGAGCCACAACACTGGCCCCCTCACAGTACTGGATAAACACAAGTGTGTCATAAAGCCAGAGGGCACAATGGAAGATTAAACAATAACAAAATTGCACCAAATGTGATATCGAGTTGACAGCACCAGGACTGTCTACATTGCCTGTGTCGCCTCCTGATCCCGGCTTTTTATCCCCAAACTGTAGAGTCCTTAGAGTACTAGACTAGTAGTCTCCTAACTAGTCACCCCACCCCTCTACAATCCATTCCTCACAGGGTAGCCCAAGCGATCTTACTAAAATGCACCCCTGAACTTGCCCCTCTCCTGCTTAAAACACTTCAATGGGTCCCCCTGCTCTTAATCTAAAAACAAGGAGCCTCAGCTGGTCCACAACCAAGGCTGTTGTTCAAAGTATATAACGCCCCAGCTGCTTACCAGTCAGCATGCGAGCCAGCCGAACAACCTTTGTGAGCACACAACCCTGATTTGTGTATATTTGCTTTAAAATTATCTATATGGACTGCTGTCCATCCGCATATTAAGTATCGGTAAGATTAATGTCCTTCTCATAAAAATAAATGCAAATATGAGTTCTAAGATTTTAGGGGTCTGGCACGAGCACACTTGGACACCAAACATGAAGACCATTGGGTCAGGCCATGAACGCAGTCCTTCCCTTGTGAATGCCTAACATAAAAACTGACTGATGGAGGGGCACCTGGGTGGCGCAGTCAGTTGGGTGATGGACTCTTGGTTTGGGCTCAGGGTCATGAGATCGAGCCCCACGTCAGGCTCTGCACTGAGCATGGAGTCTGCTTAAGACTCTCTCTCCCTCTCCCTCAGCCCCTACTCCCCATGCTCATGTACACTGGCTCTCTCTCTCTCCCTCTAAAATAAATAAATACATCTTTTACAAAAAAAAACCTAACTCACTGATGGGGACAAACCAGTATTGTTTTTCTCCATCTTGCGTTAACAGTGTGTCTCATACCATATGCTTGAACCTCGAAATTCGATGTAAACCAAATTGTAGCAAAAGAAACGGTAAAGACAATGAGGGAAACTGGTTATTGATAGGAATCCCCTTCAGGCTTCCCTTTTGTAAAGTAAATAAATATTTTGTAATTAAATTAGTTCAGTACAAATTCATCAGGTTTTTATAACTTTGGCAGTGAATTTTCTTAAAACGATCTATCAGCTCTAAAATGAAGCCAACAACCAAGAGACTCAGAAACCCAAATCATATTTCTTGGTCAGTCACAATCTAATTATCTCACTATCACTGTAGATAGTGGAATTGAAAGAATTATTGTCATAAACACTCTGAAAGAACTTTTCCATGCCAACAGATACAATTGATGTGCTCTTTGGAAGAAACGTTGCAGACGCAGGCGTGGAAAGCAGGGACGGTGACCCCAAACTCCAAAGGATGGATAAAGCCAGGTGTAAACAAATGTGTCCCTATTCTCCAGACACTGCCCCCAACTTCCCACCTCCTGGCCTTTTGTTTATGCCGTTTCTCTCATCAGAAATGCTCTCCCCAGACTCATTCCTGCTCCCCCAGAGAATTGCATACACCTATGGGCCCGTGTGTGAGTGCATTGTGAGTGCATACGGGCATGCACCAGTGTCTACATCTGACCAACCTTCAAAGCCCAGCTCAAATATAACCTTTTCTAGGAATCCTCCCTTGATCTGTCCCCACTGAGGCCAGAAATTATGAAAATCAACTCATCTGAAATCACATATCCCTTTCTCTGAGCCATACTTAATTAGAATACAAACTTAGAAGTGCTGTTCTCTTTCACCCCCCGCCCCACTAAATGCTCACCATGTTGAGATCCCAGACTTCCCCTGAGACATTTCCCACAGCCCCTAGCACAATGTTTTGAAAATGGCTCACGCTTGATAAATCTTTGTTCGCCGAATGAATGGAGAGAGGCCACACCATTAAACAACACTCCATCGCTGGTTTTGGCTCGGTGGTTCACCTTGTTTCCAAAACTTTCATCTACAATGCAAAACAGGTCACCAAATCATCGGTAAAAATTCACCACAAAGTTCTGAGGTGTCACGCTGAAGACACAGACTGTGCAGACGAGTCTAAATGGTCCCTCTTCATTCTTTGGTCATCATGACAACTCCTTAAGGGAAATTATGATCATTATTACTTATCAAACTCATCAGTGCTCTGACCCAAATGGGAGGGGCCAGTGGTCCACCCGAGGGCCCATCCCAACAAAGACAGCAGCAGATGTCGCAGGTGGGGTGGCCATCCGTCTCTTCCCCCTCAGTGACACCCCCTCTCGCCTGCTGCCATTTGCAGGTTGCTCTTCAAAGCCAGGCAAGACCCTGGCTGTTCATACTTCAAAACAACCAGCTTGCAAAAGTCAAAGTTCGGGGCAGTTTGCTGTGAATAATGTGCTTCTATTTATAGGATAATGGAATCTTTGTGTAAACCCTAATTTTAAACCGAGTGCAACGCAAGGAACAGGTAAATCCACTATTATTCTATGCATCCCTCAAAACTCTGCTACTAACAATTATTATAATCTTACCAATGGCAATTTGTAAGTTAAGAAAATAGTACTTCAAAAAAGGAGACAGATGGGAAAAGAAAGAGGGGAAGGAGGAAGAATTCTAATTATCTGTGATAGATCTTTTGGTTATCTGCCTCTTTTTAGCACTGACATTTCCAAGTCTTTTGTGAAAAGGAAATTTTAAGAATGTGCTGAACTCAATTCCTAGATACCTTGTGTCTGATTTGGCTTGGGGTTTTTTGTTTTGTTTTGTTTTGTTTTAATTATTGTGATGGCAATGAACTTGAAGTGAACTGAAATAAAGATCCGTGAATATTTTTTGTTTTAAAGTTAGCTGTCTGTTTTGGGAAATTGGAAAGTCCAGATTCATTTTCTGCATTGTGAATTATACCTGGATAAAGGTATTCTGAAATGAGGGAAAGGCCATTTTATGTTTTTCTTATCCTCTACTTCTTATTCAAGTTTCTATTACAGAAATCTCACATGTCTATACAAGTAGAGAGACTAGTTTAATGAACTGGAGGTACCATTGCCAGCTTCAAAAATTATCGATTTATAGCCAATCTTATTTTATCTATGCCCCAGATATCTCTCTCCTCAAACCACAATTTATTTTGAATAAGTAAATAAATAAATATCAGATAGCACATCGATTCATCTATAAATATCCAAATATGTGAATGTAAAAAATAGGACATTTAAAAATGCCTCAAAAATAGTACCACATCTAAAAAGAATTAACAGAAATAATTCCTTATCATCAAGTTACACAGTCAGTATCCCAGTGTCCATATTTTCTTCGTTATCTTAGGCATTTTAAAATCATTTGAAGAAGTATTCAAATTAGGGCCATACAATGGAATTGGTTATTAGTCTCTAAAGTCTGCTAAAATCTATTGGTTCTCCCTTATCTGTTTTATATGCTTGACATTTTTTTGTTGAAGAAACTGGGTCATTTGTCCTATAGAGTCCCCTATGCTCTTTGACGATCGCATCCCCATGGAATTAACATGTTCCGCCAGTCCCTGTGCTTCTGTAATTATAGCTGGATCTAGAGCCTCCCTCGGATTCAAGTTCTGTTTTTTGGCAAGACCAACCACTTCATGAGTAGGTAGTCTGTTCTTCCATCAGTTGGGCTGTTTCTGTTTCTGTGACCTTTGCAGCCATTGAGGATCACGGCCCAGATCCATCAAGTCATTAGGGTTTGCAAAAGCCCCTCCCTTCCCCAGCCTAGATCCCCCGGGGAGGAAAATCAGAAGCTGAGGCTTTGTCCTCCCTGGCTTTGTTCCTTCTGTCATCCCTCTCCATTAGCTGTAACGCGTCTATGCAGAGGAACTTCCTCTTACCAACTCTTGTTTCCTCGGGTACAGTTCATGTAAAACAAAACAAAACAAAAACAAAAACAAAGGATACATGCTTTATTCTTTATTTACCAGTGTTCCAAATAATGAGTGATTTCCTTGTATTCTCCAAAGGTCACCAGTGATTTTTCCGGCACCATTTTGAACTCATGGATTCAAATGTATTTGATGGGTCTCAATCCATTTAGTTATTACTTTTATTCATGTTAAAATATTTGCCCTCTGGGAGCTTTTGCAAGTTGGCTCCTGAGTCCTTTTGACATGTCCCTTCTAGTCTTTGATAACTTCCTTGCTTTCAGTTAATGACAAGTTGCCCCAGGCTCACCTTGTTTGTTTCCTCCCAAACTTGGAATCAACCATCTTGCCAAGAAGCTTTGGCAGGTAGAACTTTTTAGCAAAACCAAAATCTGGATCTAGGTATACTCATTGCTGTTGGTTTGGTCATTAGTTCTAGGTCTTTTGTGGGTTTTTTTTTTGGAGGGGGGGGATTCTTTTTGTTTTGTTTTTTGGTTCTAAGTCTTTTGAGGGTCAGAGCTTGAAAAAAAAAAACCTATCTATCTATCTATCTATCTACCTACCTATCTGATTTCATACCCCTAATTCACAATCAAGACAAAAAGATTTTACTTAAATTTCTCAGTCTTACAATTATATCCCTACTCTTGCCCCACATCCCATTTTTCAGTGACATTAACGTGATTATTCACTTGTTTTATCCCCTACCATGTCTATGACAGTATCAGAATAATAATATAAGCACAAGTACCAACCATATGATTATGGAAAACAATCTAAGATTTCTTTTTGCAGTTCTCTTTGTTCTTAGAGTGTACTCATTAGGGACACACAGATTATCATATTTAAAAGTCACTTGGAGGAGTCCATCCCTGTTTATGCTGCAAGCACAATACACAGCTTTATTTTGTTCTCAACTCTTAGAGATTGCTTTTTAAAATTTTGTTTTAACAATCAGTTTCATAATGATGTAAAAGATTTGCATGGTTCTAAAGTCAAATCAACAAAACAAACTATATTTAACGAGGCTAGCTTCCATCTCTGGCCCCTCCACACTAGATCCCCCCCTCCTAAAAGTGGTCATTTTTTAAATGAATGGTTTATTCTTAGATTGCTTTTTTAATACAAGGAAATTAAAAATAGTGTGTGTGTGTGTGTGTGTGTGTAAAACATCTCTAATCAAAACAGGTTTTTTTACCATGTTTTGATGTCTGGTTGGGCTTATCCCCCCTCATTGCTCTTCAAGATTTTCTTGGCAACTGTTACTTACCTGTTTTTCCTAATAAACATATCTAGCTTCCCAGTGGAAAAAAAACTAAATATATAAATATATAACATTTGTTCCCCTTATTGATAAATGACAGCATACTACTCTTTTCTCTACCTTTCTTTGTCCACTTAACCTTGGAAATCACTCCTGAGTTATATGTAAGAGATGATACCTAAAGACGCTCATTCTTTTGTATGGCCATGCAGTACTCAATTATGTGGATGGCCCAGAGCTTATTCAATCAGTTCACTTTGATGGAAACGCTCTTATAAACAGTGCTTCAGAGAGTACCCTCACGCTTATGTCTTTTCATATTTTTGCCAGGGTATTTTGGAGATTCCTAGAATTGCTGGGTCATAGGGTAAAGGTGTGCATAGTTTTGCTGAATAATATCAAAGCCTCCTCACAGGGATCGTCGTACTATTTCACATTCCTACCAGCACCATATGACAGTGACTTTGTCCCTATAGCTTTGCCAATAGAGCATGTTGTCAACCTTTTGAATTTTCGCATCTAATAGATGAGAAATGCTATGTTGAGGTAGTTTTTATTTTACATTTATTTTATATTAAATAAAGTTGAGCATTTTTTCATACCGTTAAGAGAGATTTGTACTTTTTTTTTTTTTAAAGGTTTTATTTATTTGAGAGAGAGAAACAGAGATAGCAAGGAAGGGGAGGAGAGGGAGAAGCAGGCTCCTCACTGAGCAGGGAGCCCAGTGGACTCGGGGCTTGATCCCAGGACTCTGGGATGGTGACCTGAGCTGAAGGCAGACGCTTAACCGACTGAGTCACCCAGGCGCCCCTGTACTTCTTTTTCTGTCAATCGTCTGCTTATATTTCTAGCCCATTTCTATAAAATTGTTAGAGTTTTTCTCCTCTAATTTTTAAAGCTTTTTTACACATTAGGGCTGCTAACCATTTGTCCTTGATAGAAGTTGCAAATATTTTCCTTAGTTTGTCACTTGTCTTTTTATCTTACTCATGGAGTCTTCTATTTTTGTTCTTTGATTTTTTTTCAACAAAAATTTTTTTTAATTTCAGTACAACCAAGTTTATCATTTTTTCCCTTATTGTATCTGGAGTTGAGTGATAGTTCAAAAAAGTTTCACTCTCTCCAAAGTTAAGTAATAATTTGCCAATATTTTTTCTAACCTTTTTATAGTTTCAGTTTTTACATTTAAATCTCTTACCTTCTTGGAATTTACCCTGGCATATGGTGTGAGGGATGGATCCAATTTTGGTTTTCTAAAGGCTATCTACTTATCTCAATACCACTTGTAAAAAAAAAGTCCATTCCTCCACCAAGGTGATACGCCACCTTTTTCATACGCTGTTTCTACATGCAAATGGAGCTTTCTGGATTTCCTACTCTGCTCCACTAGTCTACCTATTCGTGTTTCAGCACCAACCTGTTCCAATTATAAAGGTTTTCTCCTATGTTTTGATGTCCGGTGGGGCTTATCCCTCTCATTCTTCTTCTTTTTCAGAGTAACTGTTATTTATCTGTTTTCCCTAATTAACTTGTCTAGTTTCCAGTTGGATAACTTGTCTAGTTTCCAGTTGGAATTTTTGACTCAGTTTTCTAAAAACTCACCGACAGCTATTTGACTTGACTGGCAACTTGAGTTGGCTGCTTTGACACAGAGTCTGAAACAGAGTATGTACTTAATAAATGTTAAGAGAAGTGAAATGCCTCTGCTGGAGGTAAGCATACAACCTCAACACCCCAACAGCAAATCTTACCCCTAGATGTGGGAAATGTATGATGATTTTAATCCCAGTTATTTTAGTATAACTAAAAAGAAGACTGGGTTCAATAACACTTGAAAGAAAGAAAAAGAAAGAAAGAAAGAAAGAAAGAAAGAAAGAAAGAAAGAAAGAAAGAAAGAAAAGGAGAAACAAAGAAGAGAGAAAGGAAGAAGAAACAAATAAGCAAACAAGTATTGGTCCTGTTGGTGTGCCTCCAATGAAAGGAATTGAGTAGGCTTTTGGATGGTGTGAAAGGGAGTCTGTTCAGTGGGTGCCCTTTTGTATGTTTTGAATTTGTACCATATGTATGCATTAACTGTGTGTTTACATAATTAATAATTCACCAAATTCCATATCACCCATTAATCACAGGCACTGCGTTTCTATTCTTTCAAGGGAGGGATTTCCTTCACACACACTGTGTGCAGATACAAGATGATTGTGATGTTTGGTATCTGTGTGAAAGAGAGAATCTCCAGGGTCTCCTGTGGGTGGTGTGGCTTGGGTCTCAATATTTGGCTTTTGCACTGTTTTCTATTTTTGAAGAACATACCGTCCTAAGGAAAGCAAGGAAAAGAATGACTCCTTTCTTTAATAAGTGATTCAAATGTTGGAAATGGGGAAAAGAAAATATGGCACCAAAGGAGCATACTTTCCAGGCTGTTGCTTCTACTGGAAAAGGCCATGGTAACCAACCCAACCCTGGTTTAGTATGAACCTGCCTTGGTTCTACCGGGCTGATCTGGCAAGCTGTGGACCCTGTCAAAGGAAGCCATGAAAATCTGGGCTCACGTAAAAAGCCAAATGAAAACAAAAAGGCTCAGAAGTTTACTTTGTCCAGATGTGTGTCCTACTGTTAGATGGACTTCCAGGTTTTGCCCTTAACAATCCTCCTGATGAAACAGAATGATTCAAGATCCGCAGACATGCCAAAGTTCCGCCAAATGGTCTGGGGATGCTTAGAACTCGTCTCCTTAGTGAACACTCAGACTCACAAAATGCTTTTAGTGGAGGCCTGGATTTGAATCCTTACTCAGTTTACTAGCTGCATGAACTTTGGCCTGAGACTCAATCTGGATAATAACATTAAAAGGAGTAAATAGTATGAGGCACCTCAGTGCTTAGGATGGGACCCAGCATTAACTGTAATTAGTGTAATAACTTTCAGAACTCTGCCAAAAGGTCTCTTTAACACAAAGCGAGAGAAAATGGGCCCCTATTTCTCCCACTTCAAGCATCATTTGGTCTCAGTTCAAGCTAGGAAGAAACTAGTAGAAGACCCCCTCCATTTTTCCCCCATGGTCACAATTGGTAATATTTCAATTGAGAAGACCTGAGCATGGATGCAAAAAGCCCAGTTGGAAATGGTGATTATGTGTCACACTATTCCACCCATTTATTCTAAGGCACCAAAAGTTTTTCTTCCCCACAGATGGTGGGTGCCCTGATACCTGCTCGAGGGGCCATACTAGAAGGCTGGCTGACATTCACGTGCAGAGATGGGGCAAGAGGAGGCTTCTTTAGGAGAAGGTGCAGACCGCACTCACCCTCCCAGCCTGGCATCCCCTACGCTGTGGTGAGCTGAATATCTGCTACCACTTCTTCTAAAACCACTTCTCAATTACTCATAATTGAGTTGCAGAGAGATCATTATTCTTTGCTGAAACCTGACTTCTCATTGTGGAGGCAGATTTTTCTCACTGAGGGGGGCAGGGGTGGGGGATGGTGGAATTACATGAAAATCTGTTGGAAAATTTTGGTTGGAACGAGGCACAAAAATGTTCCTTGCAGTTGCAGACGCCTCTGTTGTCATTCTTCAACAAAATCAGGGCTCACTTTGTAAAAACAAACACAAGCCAGGCATGTTCGCTTTTTCTTTGGAATGTATCCGTTGTGCTAAATTTGATTTTGCGAGAAGCCTCCCCAATGGCCCCGAGGTTGTGCGTGGCCATTGCTGACTGTGCAGCAGAGGAATTAAGGGCTAAATTTGTTCTGCTCAGTGCCCGGGTCTCTGCTTATCCAAAGGGCAGTGGGATTCATTTTGGAAAATCCTAGAGATGACACACAGGCATTCCTCTAGAGGGAAGTTAAAGAATCAAGGCTCCACCCAGGCACGTGTCTTAACACACTGGAAAAGAAATCTGATGGCTTAGAGGGTGCCCTAGTGACCTGAAATAGGTAAAACGCCTCCCAAGGAAACAGTTTTCTGGAAAAGCTGCTGTTTTAACCCATGTGCCTCTTTACAGCCTCAGAACTGCCCAAGAAGAGCCCCACCTGAGGCTCCGCCAGGGACTGGCATCGTTAACACTGGGAACACAAGAGTGGAATCTTCCGGGAATGCTGGAGATGTCTCTTCTACGCGATTGTTGTTGATTCTTGCTTCCTGGTTCCATCATGATTCCAAAGGAGAGGAGACACTCCAGGGCTCAACACAGGGAAAGCTTTGAGCTTAAAATCTTTCCTGAACCTACTCAGATGGGGAGGGCTTATGCTTATGAGCAGCCAGGGACATTTCTCATTCCCACCCCCTCATGGTCACACAGCTTCCTGGGAGCCCTAGCTCTTTCCATGGCAGCTGCAGCCTGACTCTAGCTGGTCAGGAATTCTTTTCTCTAAGTGGTAAGGAGGGCAGACCTTCCCAGAGTGTATGTGATCCATCCATGGAATGGATGGCTGACTTCCAAGGCTGCTCTGTAACGGCGACGCCTTTGTCTCCCTTTACCTTCCCATCCCTGATTCCTTCTCTCCCTCTTATTTCCAGAAGCAATGACCAGGACCTAATTTTTGCTTCTTTCTTAACCTATAAACCTAGAAAATCAGGAGTCAGTAGCTCTAACATTCCTGAATTGGGCCTGATGATGCTTTAGTTTGTTGTCATTCTGTTGGTTTCTAGTCCTCCTACAGCTCAGGAGGATCATGTCTGAACCCCAATATGTGAAAGACAGATAAAGTGTTCATTGCCTCAGTCACAGTTGTCCCATGCTGATTGAGACAGACTGTCAGAAGAACATTTTGCCACATAGGTGAGTTTAAAAAATAATCCTGTACATTACAATATTTTATTACAAAATGCAGCAGTACAGGGTCATATCCAAAAGATCTGCGATAACTCTTGCTCTGTCGATTTGACCATATAAACATATGAGGACAATGAGCAAGGGTGCAAGGATATAGACCCAAATGCACATATCTCATATGCACACACAGGACACACAGGACGGGCCTGAGAGGAGGCGTGGTACAGGTCCCTGGACTGATTGAGTTACCAAAGAGTATAAAACATGGCTAGAGACAAGCTCCGCTTGATACCTCATGAACAAGCCAGAGGGAAGAAATAATTACCTATGGCGACACAAGATAAAACACATTTTAAGAGCAGGGTCTTAAAATTTTTAGAACACTGAGGACCCTTTAAAGAAATCTGGTTACATAACAGAATTTTGAAAACCAAAACCAAAAACAAACAATAAAAAACACCCTCTAAGGCCATTGACAAGGAACGTGTGAAAGGGTGAAGCGGTTTAAGGGTCTGTGGAGGCTGTGCGCCTGTGCGGAGCAGGGCGGTACTGGTGGTATTTATCTCTTCCCTTTTCAAAGCACATTTTCATTTCCTTCGCAGTCCTCAATGTCTTCCTAATGACTATGACAACCGCAATAGTTAGTGTTTCCCTGATGCTCCACAAATTCTCCCCGTGGCCCTACTGGGACCTCACAATGACCCTGTGAGATAAGAATTATTGTCTTCCCTTTTATTTATTTTTTAAACCAATTTTATTTATTTGTCTATTTATTTATTTGGAGCAGGGGGAGGAGGCAATGGAGAGGGAGAAAGAATCACAAGCAGACTCTGAGCTAAGCATGGAGCCCAACTCGAGGCTCAATCCCAGGACCTTGAGATCATGATCTGAGCTGAAACCAAGAGTCTAAATGCTTAACTGACTTCACCACCCAGGCACTCCTTCTTCTTCCCTTTTACAGAAGGAAACTGAGACTCAAGTTGTTTGCGGGTTTTCCAGATCACTCCCAGTAAGGGCCAGCGCAGAACCTCCACCCCTACGGCCCCGCGGTGACTCTAAATGACAAGCTCTCCCTACCAACCCGTACAGCCTCATCTGGCCTAAAGGTCTGTCTAAAGAGATGCCAAACACATGGAAAACCTTCATGCGAGTAAAACCAAATATCTGCACACACTGTCCACAATGACATGTGACATCAAGATGCTGGGAAAGGTTCCTAGAGATATGTTGGCTGTTCACTCTTTGTTCAACTGTTTGGAGACAAAAACATAATTAGGCCATCTGTATATATAGTGAGTCCCTGCTACTAACATACAAATGAAGCCCTTGACTCTGTTTTGTCCACATTTGTATTTTTCTGATGATGTCGATTTCATGTTTTGAAATGTATTCAATCACGAGTCACCGGGGGAAGGCTGAATTGAAAATTATCAAGCTCATCATGCCTGTGTCTTACGGGGCCACCTCTACACTGGAGATTTATAAATCTGGTTTGCAGTTTGAGGTCTTGGAACACCACCTCATTTCATGTCTTTATGCGAACAGGTCTGCCTTAAGCCAAGGACTATTTTGCTCTATTTAAAAGGGGAAAAATAATCTTGAGGAGGGCAAAAACAAGGGCAGCACATATGATTTGAATTACAGTCAGATAATCACCATTCATGACCAGTCCAAGCTGGAAGCAGAGCTTGAATTTCTCCTCAGAGACATTTCCCGGCTTAACTTTTAACAAGGGCTACAATTGAGTATGGCCTTTAAGTGAAAACTAAAGAAGTTCAACTTATTTGAGGCCTTTATTGACTTCTCCAGCCTCCTATGAAATTAGCCCTCTTGGAAGAAGATCATTTATGAGTTCCATTGGAAGTGGTAAAAATAGCCCTCCCACTCCCCCACCCTCTCAGCAAATGTTCCAAAGAAAGATTTTTTTTCAAACAAATTTTCCGAGCGGCAGCACGGAGCATTGTGCCTCAGCCCCTCTCTCTGTTTGGAGAGCTTAAATCAAAATCTAAACATTTAAAGTTTCCCTTTCCCACTGCGCTCCAAGATGACCAGAGGTTCATCTTCCCTGATGAGCATTTAGGAATCATTTTGGCATACAAAAAGATACAAAGTAAAGAATATATGCTGTGGCTCAAAAACCCCAAGGACATATGTGCTTCCTCTGCCTATAGTTTCTTTCCAGATGCCTGTTCACATTTCAGGGACAAAAAGGAATAAAAACCAAAGTTCCATCTCTGATAGCATCAAGCGAGGTGTGATGGATCTGAAACAGTGCTTCTATCTGTGGGGTATGTTGTTTACTGCCCTGGTTCCCAATCCGGGTTGAACAGAATCACTTGGGAACTTAAAAAAAAAAAAAAAAATCTCGATGCCCAGGCTGCTTTCTGACCAGTCATATCAGAATCTCTAGGGATTCCACTGTTTTAGGGGATAGATTCTATGCTCTGGAATCAGAAAAGCCTGGTTCATATCTTATTCTTCCCTGCTTACTGGTTTGGGGACAAGTTACTTAACCTCTCTGAGCTTAGATTTCCAAATACATATATACACACACACACATACACGTGCAGATGGCTATACACCTATTTTTATAGCTAACGACACCTGCTTTGTAAGTGGTGAAAATGGGATAAAATATTTGCACACAGCATAGCGCCTGGCCCACCAGTAATCTGTAAATGTCTGATAGCTTAAAGTTTTGAAATATTTAGCAATGGTTTTGTTCAGAATATCCTTCTGTTGCCCTCAATTTGCCTTTCTCTTCAAAATCTTAGATAATGTGAGAAAGGAAGAATGTTCATGGTATGGACAGAGACAAAGAAGGATAACTCATGAGTAATAATACCATAGCCCCAAGAATAGAAGAATAGAAAAGGATTTCCTGGAGGCCGAAAGAGTTTACCCAGAAGGTAAACATCCGAAGTGCTCAGAATGAAGACCCTGACTGCCCCCTGCTCCATTCCCCCAGTTCAGTCCTAGGAAGGAGTCAATCTGCAGTTAAGTTTGTGGGATCCAAGAGCGGCAGGCACCTATGACCTGTTTCCTGGGAATGGCTCCAGAGGAAAAGAAATGACAGCATGAAATTTTTAGGCAGATGGGGACTTAGCCCCACAAATCTTCTATTTCCCAAATGCTCTTGAAGCTGCAAAATTACTCCTGAGCATTAGGAAGACAATGGAGGGAGCCACAGGGCGTGGGGTGGCCTTGTAGATGGGAATATAGGTCAAGGAGCGAGGGCTACACCGACTGGTCACCAAGAGCCAGCCCCCATGAGGAAGTAATCAGCAGGTGCCCATGTGGAGAGATGGCATCCATAACTGGACCTGCCCACCTACGTCCCTTTGACCTGCATCAGCCTCCCTCTCTGCCCTCAGACAAAACCCAGGGTAAAAAGATGAACCCAGAATGAGAGGAAGAAAGACGCCCCATGTCTCATGCCAGATTTTGTGATTGAGCTTCATACCTGCTGTCAACAGTAGTTACTTCGGTGTTTATTTTCTTAACCAATTTTTAGGGTACAGTGTCCGCATTATGTAATAGGCCCCAGGGGAGGAGCCTTTCATAATCTTCATGTAAGAGCCATGGAAAATAAGATTGGCAAGATAAACTTCTGCCACCGCATGGGGGCCCACATAGGAATTGAAGTGAGTCAGCTCAGCATGATCTGACCCTGTTATGGTCTCTGGTAGAATGAAAATCTGAGACACCATGCGAGACCTGACTTATAATGAGCTGACCCAACCAGATAAAAAACAGACATCCGGTCAAACAGGTGGTTCTGACTGCAAAACACCAACTAGGTCCTCTGATTCTTTCCCTTCGGTGGATGTACTTGACTGGAGCAAGTGGTTCTCCTCCATAACCCGAGGCTCTCTGACTGGCCCTGCTTAGGACATATCTCACCGTAATGTATGAAATTAAGTTGCATACTAAAGTTAACAACTTCTGAAATACAGCTATAATAATTATGCGATTGTATGTGATCCCGGATTAACATGTGGCCCATAATCCTTTGATATTACAAAACTCAGCTGGGCCATGAGATCTTACAGCATTCATTTAATAGAAAGAGTTATTTGGTAACGTTACATATCAGTGCGTTGTTCAAAACATTTATTGGGATTTAACACTACGATGTAGATAAACAAGTGCTCCCCAGCTGCTAAATCTCACTTCATATATTTTAAACACTCCACTGTGCTGGTGATTTTTGAAATGTGAAAAGACGTCATAGCCGATGCACATTTTTAAATGTTTCTTCTGAAGCTACATCTGCTTCACATCGCTTGTTCAAAGTGTTCCATTTTCCTCCAGGGTTACTTAATGATCATATTAGAATGGGCAAAAGTCAAGGACTGCATCCATTTTCTGATATGCAGGCCTTGATATTGCACACTTACCTAAGGGAAAAAAAGAGAGAGAGAGAGAGATCTGAAACACTAGCAAACGTGTCAACCAGGCAATGAAACTGTGAAGATTAACAAAATCAAATTTATAAAGTGCAACAAGGTTCTCACATGAAAGAGGGAGGCACGGAGGAATTTTTTCAGGCTATATTATTACTCTAATGTGACTGGGTCATCCCACTGAACTTTGTGCAATTTTTCAAGCTGTTCAGAAATGACTAATCATGGCATGGAGTGTATAATACATTGAAATGTGTTGAAACTTTGGGTAACGTTCCCAGTTTGATATTTAAAACACTTGGTCAGCTAGAAAATGTTCCCAAGCCATTTCGTCGCTCTGCGCATTGAACGTCCATGATTTTCCTCTCATTTCATCCCTCAAGTTCGGAAATCCTGTCACCCTCCCTATGTTTCAAGCAAGCCCATGTCTCACCAGCAAGTTTTACAAGCAAGAAAATCAAAGCAAACCATCAATATGAACACAGTTCTATGGAAACAAAGGGAATGGTGTTGTACTGACGTCCTTGTTGGTCTCCCAGAATTTGCTCTGTGTTTTGGTTAGCAGAAACTACTCGACGCCCCAGGAGTCTGGCAACATGATTACTAAAGGGGGAGGGGGAGGATAAAAAAAAAAAAATTCAGCTCGTATCTGTGGCTCTTTCTGGAAAAAAAAAAAAAAGGAATGGATTATGTATGCAGATGCTTGAGATAGTTATTGTGGTTTTTTTTTTTTGCAATTATACAGCACACGTGCCCTGAGCACCCAGGTCTTCCTAGGAGCAACAGAATGAAGGTGCTGTCAGCATCTCAGAAGGGAAAGGGGCTACTGGAAAGTAGCCATCTAATTTGACCAATGTAAATAATGTGCTGCCAAGCTTGTGCTCTAAAAATAGCCCAGAATAACTGCAGACTGTGGTCAACCTCCCAAATACTATGGAATGCAAGCAGAATTTCTGGAGCCTGAATTTTAAATATGGTAGCTTAGAGAAAGATTTGAGACCCTTCGAGAAATAGCTGGATTTTCATTTGAGGGACTGGCCTGGAAAAGGTGCCCTAAAGCAGTGGGCAACATTAGCTAAGAGTCAGTGTTTTTAATTGGAGAACAGTAAGAGGTAGTGACTGAGGAGAAATTACTTGCCTGGGGAAGAGGTTCCATAAACAGGGATTTGAGAGAATGAATTAATTTTTTTTAATATCAGTTCTCCAGAACCAGTTCATGAATCCCAGGGGGACATTGGTGTTTATAGATTTTTTTACTTAAAATGTCATTACCCAGGCTAATGACCACCTCATCTACCCAATTTGACTCCATGATTTCTGGTGGGCCCCCCCAAATCCAATGTGTATCATCAGAGATCTGTGTTGTGCTTCCTATAAGGATGATTTTAGTGGCATGGATGCTGAAGGCAATTTGTAAAAAGAACAACCTGCATCTTTGGAATAAATGAGGCCTTGCCAAAGGTTATAATTTTGAGAAGGTTAAAACTTGTTGGTAGCTATGGTTTCATACAGTCATATCCTGCTAATTTACCAGTGAATAAAGCGGTCAGGTGACAGTGATCTCTTTGTAAGGGGAAATTCTGCCTCTTTCTTTCCTTCAAGCTTGGTACTTCTGTTAGCAAAGTACAGTCTGTCCCTGGAGCCCACCTGCCTGCTGATCAAATTACAAGGAGCATGTGTTTCACCCTCCCCCTGTCTGACCTCAGCCACGCCTCCCCAGCTACGTGCACTGGCTAAAAGAGCTGGGTATTACAGAGAGTAACAATGGGTGGGAGTATATTTAATTGTATATTTTTAAAAGGGGTATATGTCCTTGAGAAGAGAAACCAGGTGATACAAAATTTAGGGGAGGACAGAAGCAATACTCTATAGAAAACTATTTTTACTAAACGTTTTTCAATAGAACCCCTTTTCAAGGGGTTAGATGGAAGTCTTAGATGGAACCCCAATATTTAACACCTACCAAAGTAGAATTGCTCTAATTGACTATGGCACCATCCATCCTTCAAATTATTGTCTCCATATACTTTGTTTTACCAAAGATTTGTTTCCCGGATGAATAGAATAGCCTCTGAACTTGCTTTATACTTGACCCAATGATATCTCATTAGCCTTGGTAATAATTAATGCTCACAAATGTTCTACCTCATAAAGTGCTATAGCATTTAAATGCTTGCACAGCACTTTTAACTTCCCCTCAGAGAAACAGCATTAGAAAGACTCACCATGTTATTTTCCTTATATAAAAAGTTTCACACTCAATCATCTCTAGGCAGAGGGAAAAAAGAATCAATTAGAACTTAAGATGGAAACATCCCCCTGGAATTCTAGCTTCTGACTTTGTATATAAATTGGACCATTCACCAAAAATGAAATTCTTACAGCAGAGACAAGCTTTTCATTTGCTCCTAGCTGGAGCTGCAAATCTCCAGTGCCAAATGTTTTGCTGGTGTCAATTAAGGCAGGCTTCTCAAATTTCCACAGGGAAATCACCATCATCTTACAATGTCTTCAGAAATCACATTTAGGCTTTTTTTTAGGGAAACAAGTAAAGCCCTGACAAGATTATTGTTAGGAATAGACACACTTGTGACAATCAAGAGATGCTCCTCACTCGAAACGAGGAGGCAGAGTGGAGAGTACAGATTTGAAACCCTCACTAGTGACCCAAACTAGCCAGAATCTTTCACAATTAACTAAGGGGTGACTTCAGATGCTTCCTTTGGGAGCTAAGAGAATGAGCCAATACTTCCTGGGACATGCTTTGGCCTCTATTTTTGGAAGGCTTTCTGCAGCGTGATAGATATGATTTGCCCTCTTTATACCACAATACCATAACCACCTTCAGTAAGCCGAGGAGAGAAAGTGGGCAGAACGGCTCCAGGTCTAATTCAGCCCAACTATGAAGATGTCAGTGCAGAGGCGGCCATGAATCAGGATGGGCCGTGCTTTGTGGCAGCACAGTTTTGCCTCAGATCCATCTCCTAGAGGGGGCTGTGCCTGGCAAAGGCCCTTCCTGTTGTGACCAAGGGTGGAGATGTTCGTTGGCGTATCTCAGCCGGGTTTCACTTTGGGCTGCTTTCAACATGGCAGAAAGAAGAAAAATGAACTGCAGTCCAATCGGACCATGAAATTCCATGCAGATCAGCGCAACCAGGAAATTTCTCTTTCCCTTTAGGAATGAAGTTTCCTTTACAGATTAGAGGGAGTCAACATTGTTTTCAACATATGAAGAGAAAATCTAAAGCTAACCAGGAGCTATTAAGGGCAACGTGCCTGGTAGAGGCAGAATTCCTTGGTACTTCATTACAAGCATTCCTCAGTGGGTGACCAAAATTAGCTTTGTCTCATCTGCCCAGGTAAGCTGAGAGGTGCGTGGGTTCATAAAGCCCATCCACATCATTCCATCTGGTCCACTGTGACAAGTAAAATGTCAACGGAGCTGGAAGGACGGTTGCCCAGGTAAGGAGCCGACGTCAACCCATAAACCCGTCAGTCGCAGGCAGGAGACCTAGAAATGATTCCAATATCCATGAAGCCCACCAGGCTTCCTACTACATTTGCATGTACTCCCAAGGAAGACAGTAGCAATCTCTTGGGAATTTGAAAAAGAAAAGAGGTATCTGCTTGCATGGGGCACACATCTAAGGAGCATTTATCACACGGCACTGGACTTATTTCTGTATCCATCTTCTTCAATGGACAATACAGCCCTAAGAAAAGAGCAACAATGTCCACATCTAGCACAATTCCTGGCACATGGCAGGATTCATGAAATGTTTGTCCAAAAAGTAATGATTTCTGTTGAGACTAAAAAACTATGATAACATCACTACTTAAAATTTCTCTCTAGCCACCAAATTCAATAATGGAAAGTTGAAAAAAAAAAAAAAGGATCGATCTTATTTTTACACTCTCTCTCTGTAAAAATGAGGCTACAGCAATAACAGCAAGTCTGCTTGAGAGCAACCGGGTCTCTCGTGGGCCACACTCTGATGACCTGGATGACCGCGTCAAGGCTTGAATGCAACATTTTACACTCCACTGTGTTTTGATGGTGGCCTTTGAGGACTGCAACTTCCTCCATGAAAGGTAGCTTCCTCCATTTTCCCTGGGACCATCGACCCCCGGAGGGATGGTGGGTTCTTCATAACAGAGTCCTTCCAACCAGAGCCCAGATAGCAGAAAACACGAAACCATTTGTTTCCAAGAACCCCTGAGGGACCATGCCGGAAAAGTTCTTCCAGACCCCAGTGGGGGCATCAGGGCTTCATTCCTTTCCTCAGGATTAATCCAGAATGTAGGACTTGGACAGAAGGGTCTGGGTGGCGTTCCTGCTCCGGGCAACTCGTCGGCCACAGTTTCCCACTTGGCTTCCTCTGGGCTGCACAAAAGACCATTTTTGTCTTTGTCAGTGATTTGCCTCCCTCACAGCTCTGTGTTTTCTCAACTTGGTTTTGGCTCACAAGCGCCAGAGCCCTCAGATTCATCACATCTCAGTGGTCTGTCCAAAGTGGGTTGGGTTGTTTGTTTTGGGGTGGGTGTTTTTTTGGCATATTGAGAGACGAGGTTTTGCCCGTATGTTCCCCACCACTCCCCATGGCTGACACTGTCCACCGAGAAGAAAAGCCCTGGCCATCCAGAGGCCCGTGTGGCCCAGTGCCCCTGCCCCAAGCTGATAAATGAAGGGCTCAGCATGGCTGCCTGGCCTGGGCACCGGCCATGGTCTCCTGCAGGAAGCCTGGGCAGCACACACTGGCCTTCCACAGGCTCCTTGTCAGGACACAGGGAGCGGCCTGGGCGGGGGGCGGGGGGCGGGGGGGGTGTCCTGGCAGCGAGGGAGGGCAGAGGACCGCTGGTGGTCAGCAGAATATGAGGCCAGCCAGCGAGGAGACGAGGTCCCGCCCAACCTTCTGAAGGCAAGTAGAGAGGAGGGGACTCCAGGATTTTGCTGGAAGATCCAGAATCCAGGAACGTTTAAGGGATGTTTATGGAAATAATTAGAAGCTTGAGCTAGGCCTGCTTTTTCCAAACCAGGTCCCTGGAAGGGAAGAGCAAGGGAGAATCTGGCACCTGGGGAGGGCCTGTGCTCAACCCACCGATGGAGGCACCTGGAGGAGCAGAGCTGGTTGCCCCAGGCAGCCGTGTGTTCCTATTGCTAGTCTTACAAGTCTTAGGGCTTTTTTAAAAAATGGCAATAAAATGCACTTTTATTCAAAATGCATTGGATCGACTTCAAGCATTGTCCCCCAGACTCCCTACCACATCCCCTGGATCAATACATCAGAGTAATCCAGCTGGATTCATTTAAATAGATCAACAGTGGCTTCCTGGAGCCTGTTCTTTGGGTCAAAAGTGATTTTCAAGACGTTTGGGGCAGGTTGTCATCGGAATACTGTTTTACAGGCCCAAATTACTAGCTACTAGAGTCTATGGAAAAGTATTCCCCCTTAAGTAAACTTTCTTTCTTCCTTTAAGGCCTCAGGGAAAAATAACAATTCAAAAGATTTTTTTTTTTTTTCTAAGTTCTTTTTGCATTGACGGTCGGTTTTTATTGCCAAAAACCATTTGCTGTGTACAGAGCCCTGCGAAAGGGCCTGGGTGCCTTATCTAGATGCTATCCGGCAGGCTGGTTGCTGCAGGATAAAAAAGAGCATTTTCCATTTAACTTCAAGAGTTTGCCCGGCCTATGTTAGGAGAGATAAGGACTGGGGACGATGGAGCTCACCACAGTTGGGGAAGCAAAAATAAAAGCAGTGTCTCAGCTGCTTGCCCAGATTCTTCCATGAAATACTAAAAGCCCAGTCATTTGACATACAAAGTTCAAAATTCCTTTTACATATTCCCTAGCTACTCTTTTTTTTAAAGATTTCATTTATTTATTTATTTGACAGAGAGAGACACAGCGAGAGCGGGAACACAAGCAGGGGGAGTGGGAGAGGGAGAAGCAGGCTTCCCGCGGAGCAGGGAGCCCGACGCGGGGCTCGATCCCAGGACCCCGGGATCATGACCTGAGCCGAAGGCTTAACAACTGAGCCACCCAGGCGCCCCTCCGTATCTATTATTTTGTTTGAATTTTTCATCTTGCAATGTGTCCCAGCTGATTTCCACCTGCACCTGGAATCCCTTCCTTGTCTCCGCTCATCTCAGCTTAAAATTAAGAGGCCTCCTTGGAATCTCAGCACTGTCATTGACCTGCATGAGCCACTGGGCAAGTCGATGTTGCCCTCTGAGGCTCATCCGTAAAATGGGCTCATCCCCTCTGACCTTGCAGGGAATTATGAGGCCCATTCCGGTAAGGAATGGCACAATGCTCTGAAGACTCCCAAATGCAGTCACATCTCCTCCAAACCCAGGGCACGAACATCTGGGCCACTCACTTAACACTTAGCTCAAGCGACTCCCTCTGCTCTTGTGGGGAAGACATTTGGTATTTACTTTCTCTCTGTTGTGAGGGTTCATGAATAAGGGAATGTTATCAGCACACAAAAATATTCACAAACTGACAAAAGGGACTATGAAATTAGAAAAATAGATCATCGCGTTATCATTTTTCTATAACACTAAATCATGATTACTTTAGAACAGCTCAGCTCAGAGCCCTCGCTGGTAGAACAGGGCCAGTTAACAAATGAAGAAAACAAGATCATCCAGAATGATGACACAAGGGGCAATGTGGAAGCAGGAGATAGAAATAGCCAAAGATGAAGAGGGGCTCAGGAGGAAACAGAAATGGCTTCTTATATTTTTGCCAAAATGACATTCTTTGTGACCTAGTGCTGTGAAGGTCATATATAAAGGGAAAGGGGTTGGTACTCCGAGACAGTTTAGTCAGAAAAAGATTATGCCTCGTGCACCCTGATGTTCTATCAGTTCTTTGTTCGTGCTAAGAAATCAGCACATGGCTGCCCGATAATCTATATTGTGCTTACTCCAAAGTAAAGTAAACCTACCTTCCTAGTTTTTAGTGTCCTTGGCTTTCACTATGTATTATAGCAATTCTGGTCTTGGTTTTAAGTGGTTTTACTTTTTCTAGAGCCAACTACCCACAGATAGTGAGGGTCTGTACACACCTGCCTGTCACACGGGGTCCCATCTGGTCAGGAGTCCTGACACGGTCGTTACTAGAGTCCCCCGAGAAGGACGGAACAATCCACTGTGATTTGAGGACAGAAAACCCACAGCTGTACCTGGGAAGTAGTCAATAAATGATCGCTTCTGATAATCTTTAGAAAAGACTGGGGCACCTGGGTGGCTCAGTTGGTTAAGCGTCTGCCTTTGGCTCAGGTCATGATCCCCGGGTCCTGGGATCGAGTCCCACATCGGGCTCCCTGCTCAGGGGGGAGTCTGCTTCTCCCTCTGCCCCTTCTCCACTGCTCATGCACTAGCTCTCTCTGTCTCACTCTCAAATAAATACATAAAATCTTAAAAAAAGAGAGAGAGACAGTTACCACGTGAAAGTAAAGATTCTTGAATTTTTTTTTTTTTTTAGGTTGCTCACTCGTGACAAAGAGAAAATAAATTGTTTCAAAGAGAAGAGAATCCTGGTCGCAAACCATCTCCCAGGCTGGGGCTCTCTACAGAAGGAGCCCCTTGGGCACTTGGGGGAACGTCTCCCTTCGGTCTGGGGTGTCTGGCCGCCTGCATTAGCATCCCTGCTTCTGGAACCCAGCCGCAGCCCTCAGGACATATGGGGTGATGAGAAGCTAAGATCAGCAGCTCCCACGATGTACATAACGTGGGGGGGAGGAGAAGCCAAATTCCACACCGAAGGTGCAATCCACTGTGCGTCTGGACCTGGACAGAGAACGCAGAATGTGTCTGGAAGCACAGCTGTGAAGAGAAGCATGGTGATTTTCAGCCTCGGAACTTTTCAGGATGGTGTCAAACTTCTCCTCGAGTTAATCATTTTAAGGCACTGTGTGTCAACTGCACGTAAGGAATAATGCCTCACTGTCAGGCCTGTCGCCGGGCACTCCTGGACCCTCTCCATCATCGGCCAGGAGAACTCTGGTGACTCATGGATCTTTCCCGACCCTGGGTAACAACAACGATGCCACGGGGAGGCTGCCAGGTCCCCCGCAGTGGTGGCTCAGGGCAGGAATCAAGCTCAACCCGGTGTGGACCACCTAAGGGGCAGTGTCAATCAGCCAAAGGGGGTCTGGCCCCCACACTCCCCCCTCCCCGTCTTTGCTGCCTCGTGGCCGGGCTGGGGAAGGGGTCAACAATCCGAATCCGAGGGGGCCTCCGCAAACCCAGTCAGGCCAGGCTGCCTCGTTGAGAGCGGCGGTTCTTTTTCATTTGCTCGTCCCCCTCGCCCCCCACTTTCTTGCAGGCGAAAACCATTTTCAAAGTCTCTCCACAAATGATGATATAAGGTAAAGGACTCAGAAGCATGAAGTCATGTGATATGCCTTAATTAAAAAACAAGCCACCCTTCAAGGTTTTTGCCTTTTCCCACCAGCTGCCATGGTGTTTATTTAAATGCATATAAACTTAAATTGCAATTTAAGATTCTAAATCTTTAAAAGAAAAAAAGAAGCATGTATGCCAAGTATTTCTTTATCTTGGATAACAGAATCCTATTGTACCAATTTGTACACTGTCAACGCTGGAAGGAGGAAAGAAATTATTGAATTCAACCAATTTCCATAAGAAGGCTGCCGTCTAGAGATGAGGCATCATCTGCCCAAGTTTATCTACAAATCTGGCTTCCAAACAAGAAAATGACACACTTATGCATTCAGTTTTTATTGAATGGACTGCCAAAAATATGCCCTACAAAATTGAATAGGGCAATATCTGTGCTCTTGATGTGTTTGCGAGTCTCGGGGGGAGGCACGTGGAGTCAGGCCAGTGGGGGTGACGAGCTCCCATTCTCAGGACACTTAAGGAGGATTCCTTACTGGGGGAGGGCAGCAAGGGCTCCTCGGGAGTATTGCCGAAAACACATTCCCAAGTCGAGAGAGTCACCGATCAAAGACCTAGTGGTGAGCCCACCCACCTCTGCATCCTGAGGGGCTGAAGTGTGAGCGGGCGGCACGTGGGCCCGGAGTGGGAGCCGGAGGGCCAGGCGTGAGGCCGGCCGGGGAAGTAGGGGCTGAGGAGGGCCTGCGGGGCTGAGCTCCTGAAGGCTCCTGAAGGAGCCAGTTTAGCCAGAGGGGCCAGGGAGGTTCAGCGCTTTCAAGAGGCAACCCGGGCAGCTCATCAAGGATGGCTTAGTGGAAGGCAAGAGAAGCTCTTCAGAAGCCATCTCCATAATCCAGGCCAGGAACAAGGACCCGAGAGCAGGGATTTGGGGAAGGCTGGACATGACAGAGCAGAGGCCGAGCTAACACAGACCTTGATAAGCCATTGGCTCCCACATGGGCTTAGGGGAGGCAGGTGTCAGGACCGACCACAGGTTTCTAGGTCTGGTTTTTGGGTGACTGGCAGCCAGTTCACTGAGCAAGGACCCAGGAGAAGGTCTAGATTTGCAAGGGGAAACGGGTTCTGCCTACAGGAGGGCTGGTGTCCTATTAGGTTTGATGTGGCTAGGTGGGGGGACGGTGGGCATCCAGATGGAGAGGTCAAGGAGGTCAAGACGGTTGTTTAAAGGGGCCTGACCTCAGGTGCAAGAGAGCCTGGGTGTCAGGAGTCACTCCTACAGGAACAGGTAACAGCAGGGTGAGAGAAGGCAGGGAAAGAATATGAAGTGAGAAGAGAATGATATCTAGGATGGAACAGCAACATCTAAGGAAGGAAGCAAGAAGGGACATGAGAATGGTAAATACGGAGGTCGAAGGGGCCAGAGGTTTCCGCAAAATAAAAGAACAAGAATTTTGAGAACAGGAGCGTAAGATCTAGGTGGTTAGTGGGGTGGTTCCAAAGAGAGAATGAATGCGTTTAAGCCAACAAGCTACCAAGGGACACCAGTCCTAAAACTTGCTGACCAGTTCCCAGGGCTCTGAGAGCCCTACCTCCTATTTCCAACCTTGAGTTCTAGTCCCAGGGCAACCAGAGACCCCGAAGAGGGGCTGCCCCCCTCCCAGAGGCCTCTGCTCCTGTGACCGACTGGCCACGGGGCTCCAGACTCAGGCCGTGGACCACTCCTGATGACGGCTCCTACAGGGGCTCAATCGGTGGGGCGAAGACCCTCAGAACTACAGGTCTCAGAACTTCCTGCTGCCTCTACCTGCAAGTCATCTGCTCCACAGCTGTACTCTGTGGCTTTCCTTTGCTCAGAACCACTCAGGAGAGGGGAATGGGGCCTGTTTCCACGAGAAGTTCGCGGAAGCACCCCATCCTCATTTTCATACCCAGAACAGAGCATGCTACTTGGAACCTTCTCATCTCCGGATTTTGTGCCATTAGCCTTCAGTGGCCTAGAGAGGAAACTTCAAACTCCTCACCTTGCTCACAAGGCCCTCCACATTCTGATTTTGCCTCCCATCCTACCCTCTGGCCATTTCCCTCATTCCCATTAAATTCACTCTACCTCCCAGCTTCTCTGCATTTCTCTCTATTCTCTGAACTTGCTTGGTCCTTTCACAGGGCCACCACACTGCACATAGACTACAATATGAATGTCCCTCCCCACCCCACCCCCCCCACACACCTGGAGTTGTGCAGTATACAACCCGCGCAGCCATGCCGAGCCATCCTGCCCTTTTAATGATGTCTTGCCTTCATACGTTCTTTCCTTGCTTGGAATGTCTTCAGTTCTTCTCTTTATCTCCTCTCTAAAACTCTTCCCAACTCCTCTGGGCAAGTTATTTGCTTCCCTTCCCAGACTCCCTCAGCAGCTTGAACAAGCCAATCACCTCACATCGTACTCTGATGATCTGCTTACTTACCTGTCCCACCCATAGTCTGGGGGCAGAGTCATGTCCCATTCACTATTTTGTTTTATTTTTGTTTTTGTTTTAAATCCCAAGTGCCCAGCACAATACCTGCCACATAAGGAGTGCTCATGAAAAGCCGTTTTTCTAAGTAGGACTTACAAGCCTGGGCAAAAGCTCTCACATCATCTTATCCAGAGAAGAATCATCCCTAATTAAGTCTTTTTGTATAAATAAAGGGTCTTTAAGGCAGATTCCATCACCTACAAACTTCAGAAGATTCTAGGAGTTGCTCACATTCATTTATTTATTCAACAAATATTTACTGAGCACCTACCATGACATGCCCCAGGCCCTAGGCTAGGGTTAGGGTGTCCGGCAGGGAACACAGCAGAGCCCAGCCTTGTTGAGCTTGCCTTCTGGAAAGGGGGAATGGGGAAGAGTTAGACAATAAGCAAACAGACCAAAAGTCTTCTAGTCGGGTAGAGGGGAACAGGTGCTCAGGAGGAAAATTGTGCTGGGAGAGGAAGAAGACCCAGATAGATGTCAGTGGCAGGTTATTTTAGATAGGATGGTCAAAGAAGGTGTCAGGAACACCAATGGAGTATCTGCATGATGAAAGTCTGGACTTAACAATATCTTTGAGCACCATATCTGTTCTTCATATTGCCAAGTATTTTCTCTGCTTCCATGAAAGAGTTTTTGTTTCCCCTGTCTTACGGTATTCTCAGGTACCTAGGGCAGCCATTGGTGCTGTGCCTACCAACATGGGAGGACTCTGAGGAGGGAGGACTGAAGACGCTTCCCCCCAAGAGAAAGGACAGACCCTACGGCAGCCCAGCACCAGGGCTCAGCCTCCTGGTTCCTCATGGTCACAAAGAGGACAGAGCACCCGGACTGACCGGCTCTGCTTTGTCTCCTGCTTTGAAATATTTCATCCAGGGCATGAACATTGGGGAGGAGTCGGTGGTTCTCTCAGGCACTCTGAGGATGTCTCCTCATTTGTAGAATGGAGTTTAACATCAGTCTTGCCTCCCAACCCCGTGCCAGGGCCAAAGATAATAGGCATTAAAAGTAGGTTACGAAACAAGGCACATGGATCGCACTATTGTTTTTCCTCATAGGCGGTATGTGGAGGTTTCTCGTCCCCTTGTGGCCTCCATACTTCTTGCCAACTCACCCCTCCCATTCCCCGTTTTCTTTATACCTGGAAGGTGCTTTCCTTTCTCTTGCCTCCCCTCAGCCTTGCACCATCCCTGGGGCGTGGGACTGTGTCAGAGATTGAGACTCTGAGACCAGGACAAGGGGGATGACAGGTCATTAGTTAGCCCATGGCCAAGCAGAAATTCAATTCAGGTTTCGCCATTCCTCTTTCCCTCCATAACTGCCTTTACAGCTTGAATCGCACGCACACACACACACACACACACACACACACACACACACACACTATACAGGTTCCACAGTGGCACAGGGTTTTGGTCTGTAAATAAAGCTATAAAAATATCGCTTTCCAGTTACCTTTGATAATGCTACTCTCATCAATGAGTTTGATTAAGCTAATCTATATTTGGGTACAACTTGAAGTCTGGGCTTAACTTTTCGATTTGGATAAAGGATATTTTCAAAGTGTAAAGACTTGCTTAGCACAAAGCTAAATGCTGGTGAGTTCAAAAAAATGTTCAGAATTCCAACTTTCCTGAATCTGATGAAATTCTAAATGAGGCAGTAATTTGGACAGACGGGAGGCTGGCTTCTCTCCCTAAGTGATTCTGCTGTTAAGCACTAGGGAAAGATGCAAATGTGGTGAGTGGCTAATAATTAAAGGATTTAATTAAGCATCGTCTGGGAACATGTCTAGTAGTGCAGTGTGCTCATTGGCAGCTCCAAGCAATTGGGTGGTTACAGCAGAGAGGCAAGCATTGTTAAAGGCAAAGGAACTGATCATTTGGGGAAGATTTTCTACTCCAACGGTAAAAAGAAACACGTTAACTGTTGATAATATACATTTGGGGCAAGCATTTCAATGAAAATGGTAAAAACAGGGGTTTTAATTGTTTAATATCCCATTATTCGCTGTGATGAACCCAATATCTAGCACCTGGCTTGGCCAATGGAGGCCAAGAACAGTCGTCTGTTCATCTCTCTGTTTCTGGACCTGAACACATTGTAGGTGCTCAGTGAGTGCTCAAGATTGAAGGAGTAAATGAATAAACAAACACCCAAAGCAATCAAACTGCCATGTTATGTTTAGCCAAAAAAAAAAAAAAAAAAAACTATACAGGAAACAAATCTGTACATAGTGTGATCCAACTATGTAAACAAAGACATGGAAAAAGAATCAAAGGAAATGTTAGTGGTTATTTATGGTAGATGAGATCATCATGGGTGTTTTTTTCTTTCCTGCCTCTTGATTTTCTATACTTTTAAATTGTAAATATATATATAAATATACATAATATAAAAATCTATATTTTATAAATTATGTTATATATCAATTTATATATTTATATACTTATAATTTCTATATGTTATATATTATATAATTATAAATTATATATTATGTATCAAATATATAAGATATATTAAAACCCATAAAAATAGAATTGATGTATATCCGCAAAAAAGAAAATGCTATTTTTTTTAAGATTTTTTATTTATTTATTTGACAGATAGAGACACAGGGAGAGAGGGAACACAAGTAGGGGGAGTGGGAGAGGGAGAAGCAAGCTTCCCACTGAGGAGGGACCCCGATGAGGGGCTCGATCCCAGGACCCCAGGATCATGACCTGAGCCAAAGGCAGACGCTTTAATGACTGAGCCACCCAGGTGCCCCGAAAATGCTATTTTTTAAAAAGTTTTTTAAATGCTGCTATTTTTAAAATATTTTATTTATTTATTTGAGAGAGAGAGAGAGAAAGCATGAGCAGGGGGGAGCAGCAAGGGAGAGGGAGAAGCAGGCTCCCTGCTGAGCAGGGAGCCCAACTCGGGGCTCTATCCCAGGACCCTGAGATCATGACCTATGCCAAAGGCAGACACTTAACCAACTGAGCCAACCAGGTGCCCCTAACTGCTGCTACTTTTGATGAGGTACCAGAATCACAGGTGGATGAGACATTAGGAACGATCCATTCATTTCATTCATTCACTCAGTCAGTCAACAAACAACTAATTAGACAACTGTCCTTATTGTGCTTGGTAATCTGTTAGGTACGTCCTTGCCCATAATCTTGCAAACTTTCACATTCATCTCAGTTAACCCCCTGTAACCATTCCTACGTGGTAGCTACTATCATTGTCCTAATTTCCAAATGAGGAATCTGTCAAGGTCACGTATCTGTTAAGCAGGATCCTAACCGAGGCATCTAACCCCAGAACTGCAGCTCTTAACTGCTCTGCCAGCCAAATTTCCTGGTTAGCCAGGTCACACAAACCCCTCCAACTGTGACCATCCCCAGACATTTATACTCTATCTTCCTTCACCTACCACTCACTGGCTTGGTTCAGCCCTCAGAACCACACAGAATGAGCAGACCCATCACCTACCGAATGACCATGTGTTCTCTTCAAGCCCTGTGTGTTCCAGACTAAACACTCCTGGATCCTTTGACAATCTTTTGGGGTTTCCTATGTCCCAGTATCCCACCACTCTCCTCCAGACTGTTCCCATTAATCAAAGTCCTTAGAATTTGGCTCCATAGCAGAGCTCCTTGTAGTGGTTTGACCATGGAATTGACCATATCCCACACCGCTCTGTGTGGTCTGCCCAGCACAGAGGTTCACCTCTCTTGACCCAGACACTGGGCTTCTATTATCACAGCTCAAAAGCATGCTCATTTTGGCTTTTCTGCACAAGATTTTTTTTTTTAACATTGAGCTTGCATTTTTTAGTATATAGCATACATATATGAAGTCCTCTGTAATAACAAATGCTAAACTAGAGAAATAAATAATTCCCCAAGCCTGTATACTAAAAATTAATTTGTAGGCCAGTTATTTGAAATCAGAACTTTAATAAAAACACTGCAATACATGACAATTATATTCAGGGGTCAAATCGTCAAGACTACTATAGCCCTCCATAACTGAAATATATTTTGTTTCAAACAATATACAAAACACTAGTAAGGACTCATATTTTTTGTAAAAGCCACTGAAACATAGAGAATACCCCGTACTGTCTTAGTAAATATAGAGTCATTGCCTGGCATATACTTATACTGTTAATTATTAGAACAAAAATATTGAACATGATACATTACTTTTCTTAAATTCCAGGATTTGAGGTAAAGCAAATGTTCCTAAAGCAGGCATAAGAGGTGCTTAGAGATTTTAGGGACAGACTCTGGGAAGATTCTGGAAAGGTTCAAGAAGAGCACAAGAGATCCATGGTGCTGGTACTTTGTGTCTAAATCAACTTTAAACATGGCCCTGCTCTTTTTCCTGATACAGCCGGAAGTTGTATTACTCTTGATCTGAAATCTTCTCTTTTGTTCCTCAGAATGTCTTACTTTTGGTCCCAGAATCATTGTGGATTGAAGGTCAAGAATGAGGGCTTCACCAGGGGCATGAACATCCAGAAGCCTTAGACTAAACTGAATCTAGGGACCCTACAAAGTTGTCAGGACTCTCTCCATCCCTGGACTCCACTTCCTCTGTGATGGCTGCATTTCAGGTGGGTGCCTGATTCTTAAAGACAAAGAGGCCTCCAGCATCTCCAGGCTTACATTTAATCACCTGAATCACCCAGGCCAAAAAAAAAAGGGGGAGGGGGAGTGGGCTTCTCTTTCCCACAGTTCCCACACAATTTCCAGATTAGACTCTCACTGGATCAATCTGAGTCACGTGCCCATCCCTCAGCCAATCATAAGGACCAGAGGGATGGGAAACACTGGCCAAATCCAAGTCATACACCCACTCCTGAAGCAGGTGGAAGGGTGGGTAGAAAGGAAGCAAAGCAGTGGTCAGCCTTATCCAAACCACATGGACACATGGTTGTGGAATAGAAGAGGGATAGTTCCCAACGCGAATGGAGCTGCTATGACCCATAGGAGGATGAGTGGATAATGGGTAGACAAAACCATCAAATACCTAGTATCGGGAAGAAAGGAACTTACCTTTACTGAGGCCCTACTCTGTGACCAACGGTAGGTGCCCTGCAAGGCATCAGTCATCCTCTCAGAAGAAAAGATGGGTAACCACTCAGTGAGTCAGCCCACAGCTAAGAGTTAAGCAAAACCCAAGGCAAGGAGATGAGGGCCTCCTGGTTACAGGATTAAGAAGGAAGGAGGCAAGGAGAATTTTTAGGGGAGACCACGGAAGAGAAGATAACGTGGAAGGGATGCTCCTAGACCTGTTCTCTGTAAGTCAAGTTTGCCTGTAATCATTACACCAGAAAGAATAATGGCATAAAAAAGCCCACCTTGGGGACCAACTGGAGTGAATGGCCTTTTATCAACATGGTATCACCTGCCACACCCTTCTAAGGATTGGGAAACTACAATTCCCAGAATACCTCCCCAGTGTGGCTCCAAGTCAGGGTTTGCCAATGAGACCTGTGAGGAGCAGAGGCCGTTCTTCTCTGGAGACTGTGTCAGCAGACATGTGAGCAGATGTGAGATCCACAGTTGCTTTTAAGCCAGTGCTCGTGAATCACCCGTTCTGCTACTGCAGATTAAGCCAGTCGGTAGAATCTTCTGCAGAATTCTTAAGAACTGTAGCAGTTTCCTTAGATGCTTTGGAGAAGCCTAAGATCATTAGTGTCTACTTGCCCAACCTTCTGGCTACAGCTTTTCTGATTTTCTGCAGCAATTTTTCTGACCTTTGTAACTCCAGCTCTTCCAATACTCATATAAATCCTAATTCCTAGCTTAAAGCCCTTTATTCCTAGAATACTTAGATTTGTTCCATTCTCCTGAGAAAATCCAGACTGATAGAGAACTCCATCAAAAAAAAAAAAAAAGGATCCTGTCCTGAGCTCTGGATTTGCAGTCTGAAAGTGCCAGCAAATGTGCCTTGCAGCCTTGGGTAAATTTTAAGTTCTACAAATATACTTTTATTTCTCCTGCTTTTTCCTACCATGCCATTGAATTTGGAGGAGTGATTGATAAATAACTTGATTTCAAAAGTTGGCTTTTTAAGTCACAAATGATGTTGCCTTACTCAGGACCAGTATGAATGAGGTCTACTCCAAGTACCAACAGGGGTGGGATTCCCCATCTTATACACACACACACGCGCGCGCGCGCAAATCTCTCAGCACATCCCAGCCTCTCCGGTTGAATATATCTAATTAAAATCCTCAGGAGCTCAGATAGACTAGAGGACCCTGAGTATGGGCAAAAATAATTAACAATAATTAATAATTGTTTATTATGTTTATTTCGATTTTTAACTATTGCCCAGGTTAAGGCACCAAGAGAACCAGGATAAATAAGGAAATATATGGAGTAGGGTTTTTCTACTGGGCCTCCATCATCAACTCCATTCACCTGAAGTCTGGGCCATGATGTTTGGAGCCTTTTAATTAAGATGCTACAGCCTGAAAATAACTTTGTGCAGAGGCTGAAAATTCTTTTTTTTTTTTAAAGATTTCATTCATTTATTTGATAGAGAGAGAGACACAGCGAGAGAGGGAACACAAGCAGGGAGAGTGGGAGAGGGAGAAGCAGGCTTCCCGCCGAGCAGGGAGCTGGATGCGGGGCTCGATCCCAGGACCCTGGGACCATGACCTGAGCCGAAGGCAGACGCTTAATGACTGAACCATCCAGGCGCCCGGAGGCAGAAAATTCTTAATAAGTTAATTAGATTACAGCCGTGCCATCTTTAAACTTCATGAATTCTTGTACAGCCTGTACACAATGATGAGAGGTACTTGGTCCTTTTAAGTAGCTAGACCTAGGTTAATATCCTGGCATTGAATCTTACTACATATTTATACTACATTTAAAATGTTGAGCCCAAGTCTTCTACATCTGTAAAATAAGGATAATAATAGTATCACTAATGAAGTAGGTACAATTATTTTTACACCTAAGGAAATTTCCCAAGAGCAATGATGGACCCAAGGGATAGCTAGAGGGGAGGGTACTTTATACTCTTTCATAATCTCCACCAGCACCCTCCCACCCAAAAAGCGTAATCTAAGTAAAAGTGATGTACTTGCTGTCAAAATGCAATTCAATGTTGCAATTTAATGTTGAAATAAAATTCAGAAGGAATGCCTAGGCTCTTCCTGGCAGAATGCCCTCACCCCATTCGGTTCCTGCCTTATAAGCTGCCACTTCCAAAAGAAAATCAATTTGAGATGAGAGTAAGCTCTCTAAAATATTTCTTCTCATGACAATGTTCCACCAAAACTCTACTCTGAAGAAAATCACTAGGTTAATGATTTTAAATATCTGGGTTAACTCTTCAGTTTGAACCATTCCATGAGACAAAGGTGATAATGATTAGATATAAAATGAACTTACTCACTGGGAGTAAAAACATGGGGAGTGGTCAAAAAGATCAATAAAATTGAAAGCCTCTAGTCAGACTAAGAGAGAGGACACAACTTACTGATATTGGAAATGAAAGGGGAGACATCACTACAGTTCCCATGGAAATTAAAAGTATTATAAAGGAATACTATGAACAATTCTATGCCCACAAATTTGATACCCTAGATGAAAGGACCAATTCCTTGAAAAACATAACTGTCAAAATCCACACAAGAAAAAAATAGATGGTGTGAATAGCCCTACATCTATTAAATACTTAAATTAATAATTAATAATCTTCCAAAACAGAAAACACCAGGCCCAGATAGGTTCCCTGGTAAATTCTACAAAACACTGAAGGAAGAAATCATACCAATTCTCCTTAATCTTTTTCAGAAGATAGAAGCAGAAGAAATAATCCCTAACTTATTCCCTGAGGTAAGCATCACCCTAATACCAAAACCAGACAAGGGCATTATAAGAAAACTATAGACTGGGGCACCTGAGTGGCTCAGTCAGTTAAGCGTCTGCCTTCGGCTCAAGTCATGATCTCAGGGTTCTGGGATTGAGCCCCACATCGGGCCCCCTACTTAGTGGGGAGTCTGCTTCTCCCTCCCCGTCTGCCCCTCCACCTGCTCATGTGCTCTCTCTCTTTCAAATAAATAAATAAAATCTTTTTTTAAAAAAGAAAACTATACACTAATACCTCTCTTGAACATAGATGCAAAGATCTTCAAAAATATTAGCCATTCAAATCCAAAAAAGGATGAAAAGAATTACGCACTACAGCCAAGTGGAATTTATCTCAGTTGTGCAAAGCTGGTTCAATATTTGAAAAATCAATTAATGTAATCCATCACATCAAATGACTGAAAAAAATCACATAATCATATCAATAGATGAAGAAAAAGCATTTGACAAAATCCAACAACCATTCATGACAAAAATTCTCAGTAAAGTAGGAATAATAGGGACCATTCTTTACTTAATACAAGCTATGTACAAAAAACCCTACAGATAACATCGTACTTAATGATGAGAAATGTGAAGTTTTCCACTAAGGTAGAAGGCAAGGATATCTCCTCTCATCCTTCCTTTTCAATATCATCCTGGAAGTCCTTGCTAATGTAGTCAGGAAGAAAAAGAAATAAAAGGTATATAGATTGAGAAGGAAAAAATACAACTTTTTTATTCACAGATGACATGACTGTCTATGTAAAAAAAAATCTGAAATAATCAACAAAACTCCTGGAACTGTTATTTTAAATATACAAAGAACTCTTAAAACTCAACAATAAGAAAACAAATAACCTGACTAAAATGTGGGCCAAAGACTTTAAGAGACACCTCATCAAGAGAAGATATAGGATGGCAAACAGATGGCAAACAAGCATATGAAAAGATGCTCCACATCATATGTCATCAGGGAAATTGCAAATTTAAACAATGAGATACCACTACATACCCAGTAGAATGGCCAAAATCTGGAACACGGACAAGAGCAAATTCTGGCAAAGAGGCAGAGCAACGGGAACTCTCATCCATTGCTGGTGGGAATCAAAATGGTACACCTACTTTGCAAGACAGTTTGGCAGTTTCTCATAGAATTTTACATATTCTTACTGCATAATCCAGCAATTATGCTCCCCGATATTTTACTCAAACAAACTGAAAAGTTATGCCCACACAAAAACCTGAATGTAGATATTTATAGCAGCTTTATTCCTAATTGCCAAAACTTGGAAGCAACCAAGATAGCCTTTGGTAGGGGAATGGATAAATAAATTGCGGTCTATCCAAACAATGGAATATCCATTCAGCACTACAAAGATATGACCCTATGGTTTCACTCATATATGGGATTGAAGAAACAAAACAAAGGGGAAAAAAAAGAGAGACAAACCAAAAAAACATACTCTTAAATGTGGAGAATAAAGTGGTGGTTTCCAGAAGGGAGGTGGGGGGGTGGGGAATGGATGAAATAGGTGAAGGGGATTAAGAGTACCCTCATCATGATGAGCACTGAGTAATGCACAGAATTGATGAATCATTATATTGTACACCTAAAACTGATATAACCCTGTATGTTAATTATACTTTAATAAAAAAACAAAAACAAACAAAAAAAGAAATGAGCTACCAACCATGAGAAGACACGGAGAAACCTTAAATACATATTGTAAGTGAAAGAAGCCAATCTGAAAAGGCTACGTACTATGTGATTCCAACTCTGTGACATCCCGGGAAAAGCAAAACTAAAGAAACAGTAAAAAAGTCAGTGGTTGCCAAGGGTTTGGAGGGGTGGGGGGACAGGTAGGGATGAATAGGCAGAAGCGAGAAAATTTTCAGGGCACTGAAAATACCCTGTATGATACTATGATGATGGATATATGTCATTATACATGCCTAGAATGTACAACAGCAAAAGCAAACCCTAATGTAAACTAAAGGCTTTGAGCACGCATCAGTGTAGGTTCATCAGTTGGAACAAATGTACCACTCTGCTGACTGATGCTGATCGTGCGGAAGGCTATGCACGTGTCGGGGCAGAGGGCATACAAGATATACCTATACCTTCTTCTCAATTTTCCTGTGAACCTTAAACCGCTCTAAAAAGTATCTTCAAAAAAAAAAAAAAGAAAAAGAAAAAAGGAAAGGAAAAACGGTGATGGGCATTTGATCAGACTGACTACTCCAGGGTAGAACCTACCCACCCATACACAGCAAATTTTTCAAATGTCTCCCCAGCCCTGTCAATCATTCATCTACTCCCTAGATAAAGATTACTTAATAAGTTAATTACCTAATAAAGGTTAATTAATAAAGACTGTGGACTCTTTGCCATAGGCCATGCTGGGTTCCAAGGGAATATTCTAGTGGACAAAGCAGACAGGGGCTCTGTACCACGGTCCCATCTAACTCCTAGGCTTGTGTTACTCAATCTTTTTTATTTTCCCTCCATTCTTGCCCCACCACCTGACCCACCTCCCCACCAGGAACTTTCTACAATTTTTTTCTGAATCACTTCCCGCAGGATTTTTTTCAGGTTTATTCCAGAGTCTTTTTCCCCTGAAATTTTAATACCACAGATACATCTGTTTATGTACCGAATGTATATCTATGCTTTATACATTAAAAAAAAATTAGATTTTTTCATCTTCCAAGAACTAATTTTTGCCCCTTTCAGGACAGTACTGCCCGCATTGAGAATGCATGTCCTCGAGCATGAAGATAAACCAGAATAGAACAAATGCCAGAAGCTGAAAGACCTTGGAACCCAATACTCTATGTTAGGGTGGAAGTAGGGACAGAGGGAAAATGGGTAACAGAGTTTGAAAATGAATGAGTTAAAGTCAATCAAAAAGTATTGATCAAATGTCTACTAGATGTCCCCAACTGGTGGGTGTGCGGGATACTAAAGAAGCAGATGTCATCCCTGCTCTAAGGGCTAGACTCTGAACGCCTCTATTTGGAGACCGAAGAAGAGAATACATGGGCTGTTCAAGAACAGTGAAGTCCCTGCTTCGGTGAGCATTGCATGGGCAGTGGGGGTCTAGGACCGAGCTGTCACCATGGGCCGGGGGTGGGGGGAGGAGCAAAGCAAAGCTTTCTGGAGGAGCTGGGACCAGAAAGCCTCAGTAAATAGGTATTTGGATACATTCATGCAGCAAACAATTATTTAGCACCTGCTAGGGTAGAGCACTGAGCTAGGATCTGGCCTGCCAAAGATGACCTGGGCCCTACAAGCCATGGAAGCTGGTGGAAGAACAGATAAACACAGGAAAGACTCTCCACAAGGAACAAGTACCCAGGGAAGATGAGGCCTCATGGCAGGGTAGAGAGATCAGAGAGAGGGGCCAGGAAGTGCTGGTTTCAAAACCCCTCTGAGCCTCAGTTTCCACCTCAGGGCAGTGGGGAGAAACATGCTCTCTTGGTGGGGTTACTGGGAGACTGTTGGTTTAGGCCCTTGAGAAGCAGGCACCACAATAGGATTAGCTGTGCTCGTGAGTTCCCAGAGGCTGGGGAGCTGGAGGAGGTGGGCAGAATCACCAGATCACCACATAGCTGCCCCCGCAGAGGAAACAAGGATAGAAGGAAAGCAGGGTGGTCAGGAAGAGTCTTAGCCTATGTGCAGTTCTAAGAAAGATTAAGTGGGATACCCTGGGGTCGATGTTGCACATCAGAGGAGACCCACACTTCGCAGTCTGTATCCCTGCCCAACTCAGCCAGCCAATGGCTGACAGCAGTAGTGTAAATGTGGGGGACACAGAGTGTGGCAGCCGAGCCCGTCCCCAGTCCTGCTCCCCAAAGTGGCGGACCTGAGAGCTTTATGCTCACAGGCTTCGCAGGCACATTATACAAGAAAATGTGCATACTCACTATAGTTCTGTTAAGCACAAACTTTGAGCAGCCTTGTCCGTGGTAAGGTATTATTATGATTATTATGAACAAAAGACCAAGAGAACATCAGTTATGGGGTGTGCTTATTAATTTCTCCTGGAGGGCTTTAGAGGGGTGCACAGAGGGGGAATGGGGATGAGCAGAGCCCTGCAGAATAGCTAAGGTGTCTTCAAGGAAGGAGAAGCTTCTGGCCAGATGGGGTTAACTGCCCAAGAGATGGAGTCAAGGACAGGCTTGACCCCCACAGGCTCGCCAAACACACAGAGACCTCAAGCAGAGTCTTAACTGGTGGAGGATGGTAAGTTTCCCCCAACTCCCACCACAGGCTGTCCCTCTTTCAAGTCCGTGCACCCAGCAGGGTGGCACGCTGTTGGCCTGCCTCTGGCTTGCCCACCGACCTCCCAATGGTAGCATCCAGAAGCAAACCGATGCTCTTCCATGAGGGTTCAGACCAAGAAAGACCAATCGCCGCATGTATTTTAAACTCTTTCCTGCTGTACACGCACTTTAGAGAGTTAGGAATGGACCACACCCAGACTGGGGCTAGCCTGGCCTCCCCTTTATACGCAGGTCTAAGACGAAGTTTCATCTGTAGGAAATGCCACAGGAAGCAATTTCCACGGCCGTCCCTGCTTTTATGACCTGAGAGTCTAAGCGCAGGAGTCACCTTCTGACGACAAGCTGCACACAACACTCAGCTTGCTGTCCCCGCCTCCGGTCTGCTCATTTCCCCCTCTGGATGGAGTGCCTCGCTCTCCTAACAAACTCACTGATGACTCCCCCTTACCCCTGAATCATCGGTCTCCTCCCCCGGGAAGTCTTCCTGGGCTCCAGGCTGGGTTAGCTGCTCATCTTCTGCACTCAGCACGCACCTGCGCATGCCTCCAACCTTGCGCTTGGCATATTGTGCCTTGACTTCTTGCCTGTGGACCGAGCTCCTTGAAGAAAGCACCCATGTGGCAGTCACCCTTGTGTGGCCCACGCATCACCCTCGCAGGCCTGGCTCACGTGCACCTTGGGAGCAGCTCCTAGAATAAATGAAGCACCATGATGAATAATGGGATGGGGAGGGGAGAGGGGGTAGAAACCTATGGCGTGAAAGGAAGTCCTCTGAGGGACTGGAGATGGGGCTTCGCAACCCTGGGAATGAGAAAAACTACTGAAGAAACAAGCATCATTGTACAGAGGGCAACAGACAGCGGGGCGGGGGTGGGGGGGTCCTGGGGTGACAGCAACACTGGGCCGCCATGAGCCCAGGCTGTTGCTTTCAGCTCTGACTTCCTTGCTGGGCACACCAGCGAGGCTGGGCCGGGCCCCAGAATACCTGAGTTGCTCAACCCTGGCTTGTCTTTCTGAAATTAGGGGTTTTCCCCTAAGCCCTCCATGTTAAGGGAAAATGCAGATATTTGAGGGCTAGCTCCTCCAACGTTGTGTCCTGCACACCTGTGATAAAATCCCATGCGTGGGTCCAAAGACCTAGCACTTGATGGATTTCAGTTGAAGCTCACTTCATAAATATTGTCCAGTTTGGAAGTGAAGTACTGAAAGAATTTGAGGGTCACATTTAAAACTCAAGTCCCTCCTGGGTTGATATTTTCCCCCTACCCCGACAAGGTGCAACCCTCTGAACAAGACTATACACCAGTGAGCACAGCACGAGATCGCCTAGTTGAGTGTTATTATTCCACGGATAAGGAAATGGACCTAGAAACCCCATGATCTGCTAAAGGCATGCAGATGGCAGGGGATGCTGGTGCTAGGGATGGATTTGTGAATCAGATCCTATACTGGATTGAACTGGGTCCTCCCAGAAGACATGTGCAAGTCCCAACCCCAGTACCCATGAATGGACCTTATTTGGAAATAGCATCTTTGCTGATGCAGTCGAGGTCAGACCGGAGGAGGGTGGGCCCTAATTCAGTGACAGATGTCCTTAGAAGAGAGACGTTTGGACACAGAGGCACACGGGGAAACATGCCATGTGAAGAGGGAGGTAGAGGCTGGTGTTATGCCTCCATGAGCCAAGGACACCAGGGATTTCTGGCAGCCCCAAGAAGGGAGGCACAGAATAGATTCACCCTCTGTTCAGAGCCCCAGAGAAGGAACCAGCTCTGCTGACACCTCGATTTTGGACGTCTAGCTCCTGAGCTGTGAGAGAATAAATCTTTGTTGTGTTCAACTTCCTGCTTGTGGCACTTTGCTATGGCAGCTGTAGGAAACCAATACAAACCCCCAGTGTGGTTTTTTGCCTTCACGAGTTTCCAGAACTAGAACCTAAGGGTAGAAAACATACTTTTAACCCAATGCTCTTTCTGCCACATCAAGAAGAAAGAGGAAAATGCGATCCCTCTTGACCCCAGTTCTGCTGAGCACACACATCTGAAACAGGGAGATGTCCCTTCTTTGGGAGCAAGCTTGAGAGACATGGTTAAGTTGGATCAGTGCGCTAAGGACTCAAGCGTTGCTGTCAAGGGATGCATATTCTGGAAGCCAAGATACAGTGGTCATCCTAGAAAATAACTTGGAAAGATATATGACTGCCCAATTTCCCAACCCAAATGATAAGTAGTCCCAGAGGATGCTTTAATTCTAGAATTTCCAATGTTACTTAGGTGGTCACGTGACTTGCTACACATACACTCTTGGAATTGGTGAAAAACACAGTATTCCAAGAATATCAGCCTGGAGCTGCCAAGTTGCTTCTCAATGGAGCCTGCAATCACCGAGGTGTGAGAATATTGTCTTTCCCTAATCAGATCATCACTGCCACCCAAGCAGTTCCAACACCCAAGGCAGAAGAGAGGCGCGGAGGGAATCAGAACCATATTCTCTAGCCTCAGCTGGGGTTTCCCTGGATGTGAGGAGTCAGAGAGAGACCCTCAGTGGTGGTTCACATTTCCAAAGTTTTGGTCCAAATTCATTTTTCATCTCACAACCGTTCTGGATGATCCAACACGTGTAAGGGTCTGTTTGGGGTTCTTTTGTGAAACTCAAAACCATGACCTCATCTGGAGCCATCTGCTGGCAGGCAGGATTGGCACGGAGCTTGCTTCTGACTCGTGTCACTGGAGCAATCGATTCAAGATGGCCACTCTGGGCACGAGGCTTGCTAAGCGACACCGAAGCAGATAACTGATTGCTCCATCTCTTTCTCAAGTTACCAAACGTGTCAGTGTTAAGGCAGCCTCCACCAAAGGCCGCCTGCCAGGCATGGCAAAGGGAAGACATCATCCACTGACCCAGAAACACAAACTCCTACATGGCCTGGAGTGGGGGGGTGCGTCCCCCTCACCCCAACGCCCCTGCCTGGACATTAACTTGCAAAGCAAAAGGAACATGATTTAATCAGAGAAAACTACTGTCTTTGGAGCAGAAAGCATGTGGGTACTATCAACATGTGCACTCCAACAACACAAGATGACCTTGATCTGACGCCGTGCGGCTGAACCCAGGCTCTCCCCATAACAGCAGAGTCCGTGGGAAAGAATCACTCTGGGCATAATTCTGATTCAGTTTGTGATTATCTGAAGAGAATGAACAGGGACATTCTACAAAGGCACAAAGCCGGGAGGTGTTTGGGAATTCTGGCCGGGGTTGCTGAGCACAGCAGTTTTTGTGGTCTCTGCAATTATAGAGCAGGTGTTTTTAGGTGCTCAGGAGAAAAAGCTTCCTCATTTTTTATCACACATCCCTCCTCCTTTCATTGCTCTGGGAGAGAAATTGAGAAGTATGTGGGAATATTATTTTTGACCCAATTTGTTGTTATTGCCAATTTGCTTCCCGAAGTGGCTAATTGGGCAAGCCCAGCAGAACATTCCAGTTTCTGCTGGGGAGCCAGTTTCAGAGCAATTCTGTGCCCTCCCTCTGCTGAGAGCCGAGATGGTGCCACTTTCCTCAGATGTTCTATTGTTTGTGATATCATAACAATGACCCGCACTGGGGCCGGGCACGGGGGGAGCCTCTTCTCCCGTGCTAAAACCAGCGACTGGACATTTCTCACAAATCTGAGCTGTTACAGACTGCTCAGGCATGCGTTAAGTCTGGTGTGAGCCCATAATTGTAGCCAAACGAGGTATAATTACTTGAAACTTGGGTCAAGTGGGTAGTGGTAATTTGCAAGATGGTCACCATGACATTATCAACACAGAGCAAAATAAAAGCAGGGTAGCATCAATATCCGTAGGATGCAGTAAGGAAAAAGCTGTGAAGCGCAAGAGGGTCTCAAAAGAGATAAGGAGGGAGGAGAAAGAAGATTCTCTCTGCCTGGAGGTGTCACTCCTAAACTGCCAGTGTCACTGATAGCCTGCGCCCAGATCCCTTCCGTAGAGGTGAGTTTTGCATAATCTCCTTTCAGCCTGGACCAGGCCCCCATGTGCAAAGAAGCCCTTCTAGTAACAAGAAGAACGTATATGGCAGGGGCGGGAGGGGATTGGAAAAGAACCTGCCTTAGCAATATTACTTCTTGACTTCACCCACCCCTTGCCCCCTTGAAGTAACTACACATGTTGTCGATGGGTCTATGATGCGACATCAAGAAATGTTCATTCCTTTTTTTTTTTTTTTTTAGATTTTATTTATTTATTTGAGAGAAAGTAAGAGCCAGAGAGATCACAGAGGGAGAGCGAGGGGGAGAAACAGACCCACTACTGAGCAGAGAGCCCGATGTGGGGCTTGATCCCAGGACCCTGAGATCGTGACCTGAGCCAAAGGCAGATGCTTAACCAACTGAGCCACCCAGGTGGCCCGAAATGTTCATTCCTAAAGGAAGGCTGCTCATCCAACCCCAATAAAACACAATTGAGCACAAACATCTCTTCTATCTTTACAAAGTCCAAACTGGACCACATAGTTGTGAACACATTTGACATTTTGTAAAGGATATTTTAGTGCATACCCACCTAAGAATAATGCCAGAGAAGAGAAACAGCTTACTGCCAAATGAGTCACGCATATGACTCTTAGGCCTTCTTTCTTTACTTTCTCTACATCAAAAGTCAGAAGTGGCTGTTCTTTGGACTGTAGTCATTAAGACAGCCTTGTAACTTAAAATACCAGATATTTTATGAAACTACCAAAAATAGCAATTTTTACACCCAGGAATCCACTCTAGCTTTATAATATCGAGATTTTTATGACACACTTTAAAAATCACATTTAAAAAAAAATCACATTTTACTCATGCTTTTGTTTAATAAATCTTATAGCCAAAGGCAATAAGGCAATGATATGGCCCAATAATTAATACAAAGCACTGAAATTCATGATTTGAAACAAACAAATGCAAATTTTAGTGCATTTAGCTAAATCACAAAGTACATATTGAAGGTCTATATCATCTTATTATCTTACATGATGATTGTCAATATTCACTATCTAAGTGACTGCATCTTATGTTTAAACATCCATAGTAATGATTATTATTAGTTGGTACTGGTTTTAAGATCCAGCCAAAGTAATTTCAGGCAAGGCAATGAATGCAAAGATTTTTGTCTTCTACAGGACTTAGAACATGATGGAGCTCTGGTCATTCTTTTGGTGAAATGTGGCAACAGGGTCACACTTATCACCACCCCCGCTGAGCTTCCTAATCCACTTAGCGATGGGGGCAGAGCTTTCCAAGGACATGGTTCAAATCTGAGGTGGCAGTGGGTCTGCTCTTTGATCAGAGCTGGGTGCCCTGAGCATCCCATTTGCTGCAGGTGGGTCCAGGCTGACGTTTGGCCATTCTACAAGAGCAGGGATCCTCAACTGTCAGGGCACGGGAACCCCCAAATTTGAGGTAAGAAACACTAAACTAGGTGAGGAGCAACAGACCATCTACTTGAGCCTATGCCCACTGTCACCCCAAATTAAGCTGTAACCTTCCACTAGGACTTAACAGGTCTCTGGGAAACAAGTTGCACTGGGTGATTAAAAAAAAAAAAAAAAACCCAAACCAGAGACTGGAAAATATGATGCAAATTTGCAGTAAGTATTTATGTGGTCAGAGAGGTCTTGGTTGACATTTGTGTACCTGCTCCTCCAAGGCCTGCCACCGTCTAACACAAGTTCCTTCAAGTGCTGGTTGCTCCAAGGAGACCAGAATGGAACACTCCGCTGGACGGGCTCTGGAGACAAAATATCATTCTCAGTCTCCCACTCACTGAGCCGCTGGCAAATTTCCTTACCTCCCCACATCCCGGTTTTCTCATCTGCAAAATGAGCTTTGGTGAGGATCAGTGCGAGATGATGAGCTGTTTGCAGCCCCAGGGACTTTTCCTCCTACCCTTGCTTCTTCAAGAAAGCTGCTTGTGCTGGTTTCCACCGTGGCGGCATGCTCCAGCCATGGTTGAGCATAAATATGCACTCCTGGGAGGCATGAGTCCCTGCTCACACTGCCTCAAACATGCTGTATGTTTCTTTCTTTGTGATGATCCCATCCTACATCATCCAGTTTGTTTGTGAACTTATTTATTGTCAATTCCCGCTGCCCCCTAACTCTGCCATATACACACACATGCAACTTCTAAGAAAGCTGGGATCCTGCTGACTTTATTCATTGCCTTATTCTTAGAACCTCAAACTAGGCTTGGCACAGAGAAGGAGCTCAATGAACATCTGTTACTGAATGAATAAATGCATGTAAAGTCCTTGACCAGTATTAGGCCTTCAAAAAATATAGGCCAGATAAATGAATAAAAGGAACTTGAGAAGTTTCTAGTCCAATTACACATATTTGGAGGATCCTTGAATTCACTTGACCTCATGCTTTCCATGTTATCTGCCCGATATTAAATGAAGGTCCTTGAAGGCAGGACCCCCCCTCATCACCTGGACGTGGGCAGAGGAGAGCTCCGAGGCCCTTGCGCCAAACACACAGGAGTCCAAATTCTGGCTCTGCAGTGTGACCTTGGGCCAGTCATCTACCCTGGTTCTCCTTCTGGAAAGACAGGGTAAATGACACAGCGTCCTTGGGCTCTGGTTTCTCTTCAGATCGTATAAATCTTCCTATGAGGATTAGTAGAGAGAAAGCCAAGTTTCAGCAGGACTGGCTACAGAATTTCCAAGGCCTGGTGAAAAGTGAAACTGTGGGACTCGCTCAAAGTTGCTAAGAACTTCAACTTGGCGACAGCAGAGCGTTAAACCCAGTGCAGGGCCTTTCTAAGCACGAAGCCCGGTGGGACTACACGGGCTGTGCCCAGGCTGATGTCTGGCAAGTAGTAGAGCTCCAGCAAATGAGTGTCTTTTTTCTTTTTTCCTCCTTCCCTTCTCATTAAAAATCTGATGTAATGAAATGAGACAGATTGTTAACTACTGGCTGAACAAAGGGATCCTGAGCAACACAACTTCTGCTAATGCTAACCATTCAGGCTAATTATCCAGTTTGTGAATTATTCAGATACCTTCGTTGTCTTTCTTCTTGTTTTTTGAGTTATGTCACTGCTAAGTGAGAATTCAAAAATAAACTGTTCCCTCCCCGCAGTTTTCTCTTGTATCCTGATAAACGACCATTGGGGAAAAAAAAAAGAGTTTGAAACCACACGCTCACATATTTGGACTAAAAAGCCTGCGATATTTATCCCTGATGTACTCACTTATTCGACATGCATTTATTGGTTGCCTCCAATAGGCAGGAAAAATGGACAGTTCCTAAGATAAGGACCTGGAATTCATTTGGACCTTGGTGGTTGCAAGAGACAGAAACCCAATCAGTTAGTTTAAGCAAAGGAAGAATTTATTGGTTTACTTGACTGGGAAGTCCTGTAGTCTGGCTCAGGTATAGTGGGATCCAGGAGTACAAATATTATGATCAGTCCTACCCGATGACCATGGACAAAGGTAGGATGCCAAGATTAGCAAGAAGTGGTCATGTATCCACAACTGCAGTCATGGAGAGGCAGGATATCACAACCAACAATTGCCCAGATCTACACAGGATGGGAAAGCAAATGCCTAATGGAAAGAGGGATACGCAATACCATAGGACAACAGGTGCCCACTTTTGGTTTTAAGGGGGGAATTTTTGAGACTAGGATCCAATAAAGAGAACATTTCTAAAGTTTTCCAAATTCCTTCTCAACAAACATTTCAGGAAAGAAAAAAGCCAGGGGAGCAAGATGGCAGAGGAGTAGGAGACCTGGATTTCGTCTGGTCTCAGGAATTCAGCTGAATAGGGATCAAACCATTCTGAACACCTATGAATTCAACAGGAGATCGAAGAAGAGAGTAGCAACAACTCTCTGAACAGAGAAGCAACCACTCCCTGGAAGGTAGGACGTGCGGAGAAGTGAATCCGAGGTGATATTCGGGAGGATAGACGGCGGGGGAGGAGGCCTCCGTCGGCCGCTTCTGGCAAGTGCTAGAGCCGCGGAGTACAAAGTCGGAACTTTTAGAAGTCGGCTCCGCTGAGGGACGTCGCTCCAGTGGCTAAGCGGGGGGTGGAACCCTCGCGGGACAGTGTGGTCTCAGGACCCTCAGGGTCACAGAAACACCGGGGGTGCCTGAGTACGGCAGAGCTCCCAGGCATCGGAGCGAGGAAGCCGGCTACAGAGACGGAGCCGAGGCGCGGGCTCTCAGCTCGGGGTTGCCATAAACTGTGATCGGTGACAGTCGGGCCACTGCTCCTGCAGCAAGGACCCAACAAGCGGCAGATCCGGGGAGACTCCCCTCCCTCCCCCGGGAGGAGCGGCGCGGGAGTGCATCGCAAGGATCTGCTGGGTTTGGAGACTCCACACGGGGTCGGGTGCCAGAGATACAAACGATCGGTCACAGGCCGGGTGAGCACGGAGTGCGGCCGGAGACCGGGTACACGGGAGTGACTGGCTGCTTTTCTCTGGGGGCGCACTGAGGAGCAGAGCCCCGAGTTCTCAGCTCCTCCGGGCGGAGATTGGGAGGCCACCATTTTCACCCTGGTCCTCCAGAGCTGTACCGAGAGCTTGCAGGGAACAAAAGCTCCTGAGAGCAAACCCGAGCAGCTTGCTTAGCCTGGACTGACAAGGGCGGGGCAACTCCGCCTCCGGCAAAGACCTTTGGGAACCACAGCAACAGGCCCCTCCCCCAGAAGATCAGCACGAACAGCCAGCAAGCCAAGACCAAGTTTACCGATCAAGGAGAACGGGAGAACTCCAGCGCTAGGGGAATACTGCACATAGAATTCATGGCTTTTTTTACCATGATGCATTAGTTTTTCAAAGTTAGTTTTTTTAACTGTTTTTTTAATTTCTCTTTTTCCCTTTTTCAACCAACATCTTATCAATCCCCTTTTTTAAAAAAAATTTTTTATTTTTCATTTTTAAAGTCATATTTTATCCCTTCATAGTAGTTACCCTTATTTTTGGCATATATATATATATAAGTTGTTCTCTCTTTAAAATTTTGAGATACAGTTTCTTCTAACAGATCAAAATATACCCTAAATCACTAGTGTATGGCTTTGTTCTAGTCTCCTGCCTGATCACATTCTCTCCCTTTTTTTTTTTTTAAATCTTCTTCTTTCTTTTTTCAAACAACTTATCATATCAATTCCTTTTACAAAATCTTTTAAATTTTCATCTTTACAGTCATCTTCCATCCCTTCATTGTATCAACCCTTATTTTGTACATATATAAGTCTTTCTTCCTTTAAAATTTTAGGAGGCACTTTTTTCTAACAGACCAAAATACACCCAAAATCTAGTGTGTGGCACTAATCTATGCACTAGCCTGATCATATTTGATCATATTCGGGTTTTTTTGTATTGTTCTGTTTTTGTTTTTAATCTTTTTCTTTTTTTTTTCTTTCTTTCTTTTCTCTTTCTTTTTTCTTTCTTTCCCTTTCTTTTCCCCTGGTCTCAGGTCTTTTCTGATTTGTAAAGAGTATATTTGCTGGGGACGTTGTTAACCTGTTAGCATTTTGTCCTCTCATTCATCTAGTCTCCTCTGGACAAAATGACAAGACGAGAAAAATCACCTCAGCAAAAAGAACAAGAGAGAGTACCGTCAGCCAGGGACCTACTCAATACGGACATTAGTACGATGTTGGACCGAGAGTTCAGAATCATGACTTTAAAGATACTAGCTGGGCTTGAAAAAAGCGTGGAAGTTATTAGAGAAACCCTTTCTGGAGAAATAAAAGAACTAAAATCTAACCAAGTCGAAATCAAAAAGGCTATTAATGAGGTGCAATCAAAACTGGGGGCACTAACTGCTAGGATAAATGAGGCAGAAGAGAGAATCAGTGATATAGAAGATGAAATGATGGAAAATAAAGAGGCTGAGAAAAAGAGAGAAACAACCACAGGATCATGAGGGCAGAATTCGAGAGATAAGCGATACGATAAGACGAAACAACATTAGAATAATTGGGATCCCAGAAGAAGAAGAAAGAGAGAGAGGGGCAGAAGGTATATTGGAGCAAATAATAGCAGAGAACTTCCCTAATGTGAGGAAGGAAACAGGCATCAAAATCCAGGAGGCACAGAGAACCCCTCTCAAAATCAATAAAAATAGGTCAACACCCCGACATCTAATAGTAAAACTTACGAATCTCAGAGACAAAGAGAAAATCCTGAAAGCAGCTCGGGAGAAGAGATAGGTACCCTAAAATGGTAGAAATATTAGATTGGCAACAGACCTATCCACAGAGACCTGGCAGGCCAGAAAGGACTGGCATGATATCTTCAGAGCACTAAACGAGAAAAATATGCAGCCAAGAATACTATATCCAGCTACGCTCTCATTGAAAATTGAAGGAGAGATAAAAAGCTTCCAGGACAAACAAAAACGAAAGGAATTTGCAAACACAAAACCAGCCCTCCAAGAAATATTGAAAGGGGTCCTCTAAGCAAAGAGAGAGACAAAAAGCAACACAGATCAGAAAGGAACAGAGACAATATACAGTAACAGTCACCTTATAGGCAATACAATGGCACTAAATTCATACCTTTCAATAGTTACCCTGAATGTAAATGGGCTAAATGCCCCAGTCAAAAGACACAGGCTATCAGCTTGGATTAAAAAACAAGACCCATCAATATGCTGTCTGCAAGAGACTCATTTTAGTCCCAAAGACACCCCCAGATTGAAAATGAGGGGGTGGAAAACCATTTACCATGCTAATGGACACCAAAAGAAAGCTGGGGTGGCAATCCTTATATCAGACAAATTACATTTTAAACCAAAGACTGTAATAAGAGATGAGGAAGGAAACTATATCTTACTTAAAGGGTCTGTCCAACAAGAAGATCTAACAATTGTAAATATCTATGCCCCTAACATGGGAGCAGCCAATTATATAAGGCAATTAATAACAAAAGCGAAGAAATACATTGACAGCAATACAATAGTGGGGGACTTAAACACCCCCCTGACTGAAATGGACAGATCATCTAAGCAAAAGATCAACAAGGAAATAAAGACTTTAAATGACACACTGGACCAAATGGACTTCACAGACATATTCAGAACATTCCATCCCAAAGCAATGGAATACACATTCTTCTCTAGTGCCCATGGAACATTCTCCAGAATTGATCACATCCTAGGTCACAAATCAGGTCTCAACCGGTACCAAAAGATTGGGATTATTCCCTGCATATTTTCAGACGACAATGCTTTGAAACTAGAACTCAATCACAAGAGGAAAGTCGGAAAGAACTCAAATACATGGAGGCTAAAGAGCATCCTACTAAAGAATGAATGGGTCAACCAGGAAATTAAAGAAGAATTAAAAAGATTCATGGAAACCAAAGAAAATGAAAACACAACTGTTCAAAATCTTTGGGATACAGCAAAGGCAGTCCTGAGAGGAAAGTATATAGCAATACAAGCCTTTCTCAAGAAACAAGAAAGGTCTCAAATACACAACCTAACCCTACACCTAAAGGAGCTGGAGGAAGAACAGCAAATAAAGCCTAAACCCAGCAGGAGAAGAGAAATAATAAAGATCAGAGCAGAAATCAATGAAATAGAAACCAAAAGAACAGTAGAACAGATCAACAAAACTAGGAGCTGGTTCTTTGAAAGAATTAACAAGATTGATAAACCCCTGGTCAGACTGATCAAAAAGAAAAGAGAAATGACCCAAATCAACAAAATCATGAATGAAAGAGGAGAGATCATAACCAACACCAAAGAAATACAAACAATTATAAGAACATGTTATGAGCAACTCTATGCCAGCAAATTAGATAACCTGGAAGAAATGGGTGCATTCCTAGAGATGTATCAACTACTAAAACTGAACCAGGAAGAAATAGAAAATCTGAACAGACCTATAACCACTAAGGAATTTGAAGCAGTCATCAAAAATCTCCCAACAAACAAAAGCCCAGGGCTAGATGGCTTCCCAGGGGAATTCTATCAGACATTTAAAGAAGAATTAATACCTATTCTCCTGAAACTGTTCCAAAACATACAAATGGAAGGAAAACTTCCAAACTCATTTTATGAGGCCACCATTACCTTGATCCCCAAACCAGACAAAGACCCCATCAAAAAGGAGAATTACAGACCGATATCCTTGATGAACATGGATAGATGCAAAAATTCTCACCAAAATCCTAGCCAATAGGGTCCAACAGTACATTAAAAGGATTATTCACCACGACCAAGTGGGATTTATCCCTGGGCTGCAAGGCTGGTTCAACATCCGCAAATCAATCAATGTGATACAATACATTAACAAAAGAAAGAACAAGAATCATATGATCCTCTCAATAGATGCAGAAAAGGCATTTGACAAAGTACAGCATCCTTTCTTGATCAAAACTCTTCAGAGTATAGGGATAGAGGGTACATACCTCAAGATCATAAAAGCCATCTATGAAAAACCTATAGCGAATATCATTCTCAATGCGGAAAACCTGAGAGCTTTTCCCCTAAGGTCAGGAACGCGGCAGGGATGTCCACTCTCACCACTGCTATTCAACATAGTATTCGAAGTCCTAGCCACAGCAATCAGACAACAAAAAGAAATCAAAGGCATCCAAATCGGCAAAGAGGAAGTCAAACTCTCACTCTTTGCAGATGATATAATACTGTATGTGGAAAACCCAAAAGACTCCACCCCAAAACTGCTAGAACTCATACAGGAATTCAGTCAAGTAGCAGGATAGAAAATCAAGGCACAGAAATCAGTGGCATTCCTATACACCAACAACAAGACAGAAGAGAGATAAATCAAGGAGTTGATCCCATTTAAAACTGCACCCAAAACCATAGGATACCTAGGAATAAATTTAACCAAAGAGGCAAAGGATCTGTACTCAGAAAACTATAAAATACTCATGAAAGAAATTGAAGAAGACACAAAGAAATGGAAAAAACGTTCCATGCTCATGGATTGGAAGAACAAACATTGTGAAGATGTCAGTGCTACCTAGAGCAATCTACACATTCAATGCAATCCCCATCAAAATACCATCCACTTTTTTCAAAGAAATGGAACAAATAATCCTAAAATTTGTATGGAACCAGAAGAGACCCCGAATAGCCAGAGGAATATTGAAAAACAAAAGCAAAGCTGGCGGCATCACAATTCCGGACTTGCAGCTCTATTACAAAGCTGTCATCATCAAGACAGTATGGTACTGGCACAAAAACAGACACATAGATCAATGGAACAGAATCGAGAGCCCAGAAATGGACCCTCAACTCTATGGTCAACTCATCTTTGACAAAACAGGAAAGAATGTCCAATGGAAAAAAGACAGTCTCTTCAACAAATGGTGTTGGGAAAATTGGACAGCCACATGCAGAAGAATGAAACTGGACCATTTCCTTACACCACACACAAAAATAGACTCCAAATGGTTGAAAGACCTAAACGTGAGATAGGAGTCCATCAAAATCCTAAAGGAGAACACAGGTAGCAACCTCTTCGACCTCAGCCGCAGCAACTTCTTCCTAGAAACATCACCAAAAGCAAGGGAAGCAAGGGCAAAAATGAACAATTGGGATTTCATCAAGATAAAAAGCTTTGGCACAGCAAAAGAAACAGTCCACAAAACCAAAAGACAACCGACAGAATGGGAGAAAATATTTGCAAATGACATATCAGATAAAGGGCTAGTATCCAAAATCTATAAAGAACTTATCAAACTCAACACCCAAAGAACAAATAATCCAATCAAGAAATGGGCAGAAGACATGAACAGACATTTTTCCAAAGAAGACATCCAAATGGCCAACAGACACATGAAAAAGTGCTCAACATCGCTCGGCATCAGGGAAATCCAAATCAAAACCTCCATGAGATACCACCTCACACCAGTCAGAATGGCTAAAATTAACAAATCAGGAAACGACAGATGTTGGCAGGGATGTGGAGAAAGGGGAACCCTCCTACACTGTTGGTGGGAATGCAAGCTGGTACAGCCACTCTGGAAAACAGTATGGAGGTTCCTCAAACAGTTGAAAATAGAGCTACCATACGATCCATCAATTGCACTACTGGGTATTTACCACAAAGATACAAATGTAGGGATCCGAAGGGGTACGTGCACCCCATGTTTATAGCAGCAATGTCCACAATAGCCAAACTGTGGCAAGAGCCAAGATGTCCATCGACAGATGAATGGATAAAGAAGAAGTGGTATATATACACAATGGAATATTATGCAGCCATCAAAAGGAATGAGATCTTGCCATTTTCAACGACGTGGATGGAACCGGAGGGTGTTATGCTGAGTGAAATAAGTCAATCAGAGAAAGACATGTATCATATGACCTCACTGATATGAGGAATTCTTCATCTCAGGAAACAAACTGAGGGTTGCTGGAGTCGTGGGGGGTGGGAGGGATGGGGTGGCTGGGTGATAGACATTGGGGAGGGTGTGTGCTATGGTGAGTGCTGTGAATTGTGCAAGACTGTTGAATCACAGATCTGTACTTCTGAATCAAATAATGCACGATATGTTAAGAAAAAAGAAAAAGAAGAAGATAGCAGGAGGGGAAGGATGAAGGGGAGTAAGTCGGAGGGGGAGAGGAACCATGAGAGACGATGGACTCTGAAAAACAAACTGAGGGCTCTAGAGGGGAGGGGGGTGGGGGGATGGGTTAGCCTGGTGATGTGTATTAAGGAGGGCGCGTTCTGCGTGGAGCACTGGGTGTTATGCACAAACAATGAATCATGAAACACTACATCAAGAACTAATGGTGTAATGTATGGTGATTAACATAACAATAAAAAATTTAATAAAAAAGAAAGCCATATTCTGAGATACTATGAAAATATGTATGATTTTTAAAATAAAACCTTTTCTTCCCTGATATTCTAGACACAGAGACTGTCTTCATGATCCCAAACATCTGGAACAGAAACAGAAAACACGTAGGCAATCACCTCCCTGTTTCTAAGTCTGCAGATGTCTGGTGTCAGTCATTGCCACGATCGGCGGGAGCCCCTCAGACAGCAGACTCAGAATCACTTCCCACAACCGGGTTCAGATAGTCCTTTTCTGAGAAGAGAGATAACTTATCTTGTGTCGGTTCTTACAGAGATGAGTTAGCCCTACCCGACTTGGAAAGCCAGGGCTAAGGGGTAAAAATGAATACAGGAAAATTTTAAAGTAACATTTCTAAAGCTAACCCCGGCAATGTGTTCCCTTTCTCTACCTGATTCTATTGTAGAAGGAAGGAGGTATTAAAAAGAAAAAGTCATGTAGCTCCTCTCTGGTTGGGTGATGAAAAAGTTGCTTAAATAGATGTTGTGATGGGGAGAACACATGACGAGGGGTTAAGTGCTAGTCTCAGTTCTACCCCGGAGCCTTGCACAAATCACCTCACCTGTCTGGGCTTCTGCTCTCCTTATAAAGCACAGGTGTTGGACGGGATGATCTTTCCAGCTTATTTTAACTCCACCAGGATAATAATGAATAAGTGGTTACAGAAGCACGGACACTAACGCTTCTTACTTTTACAACACCTTGCAGTTTATAAAGCATTTTCGAGCATGGCTCATTTGATCCCCACAGGAAGTCTGTGAGTAGTAGGCTTAGTCAGACTTGGTCCCTCCACGGAGTGACAGTGTAACTCGTGTGAGGACACGTGGATGATAGCTGGTAGAGATGCCCCCAAACCAGGTCTTCCCACGTGTCAGGCTCTCTCCTTCATCCGTGCTATGAAATAGATCTCCAAACTTCACAAGTGGGCTCAAGTGTCAGTGAGGGATTAAAATGATCTTTGAGTATACCTTGACAGACTTCAGGTGCCATACGATAGGCCATCAAGCCTCCTAGTCGTTCATTGAGTTCTGAATAAAGTGGATCTGGATTTAAGGCTAAATGATGACTTGATGCTCTGTAGTCACTCCCATGTAAAAGTCACCCAGCGACTGCAGGGCTGGGGCAGAGAAAGTACAGGATGAGCCAGGAACATCTTGTGGTGCCAGAAAATAAGGCAGTGCTCAAAACATGATAAGGGCTTGTTGATGGAACAGAAGAGCCAAGCCAGAGACGTTCCTAATGGCTTAAGCTGGAACAGCTTGAGCCACAAAATAAATAAGGATAACACTTATTATAAGATTATAACTCACTGAACAGAATAGATATCCCGAGTCCATATTGACAAATTTTTATTAATGAATTAATTGAGGAGAAAAGACTGGTCTTCCTTAGACTAAAATCCCAATTAATAAGTGTAGAGGGACAAAAGGAAACAGAAAAATCCATGGTAATAATAGGCCAACTCCATTATAACTGTTATTGCACGTAAGACACTATGGATGCTAAAATTAGAGGGTGGAAGTTACAAAAACAGAACCCATCTGGTCTCATAAGATCTCCCCCAAGATATTTGTTAACCAGGAGAGAAAAGGTAGTGGAGAAAGCTGGCAGACCACACCTTCACCAAGAGATCAAGGTAAATGTCACCAGTAACAAGGTACCTCAACATCAGGAACCCCACGATCGGATGCTCTGAGGAGAAAGCATCACTTCCGTGGGACTCCTACCAAATATGCACAACCTCATTCCAATCATGGGAAAACTTCAGCTACGCCCTGATTGAGGGCTAAGCTGGGGAATAGCTGATGAGTAATCTTCAGAAGTGTCAAGGTTGCGAAGACAAAAGGCTGAGGAACTGTCTCAGCTTGGAAGAGCCCGAGCAGAAAGAATACATAAGTGCAATGTGGGGTCCAGGGCATTAGTGGGAAACTCAGCAAGATTCAAACATGGTATTTTGCTTAGTTAATAGTATAGGATCAACGATTAACCTCCTGGTTCTGATCATTATCCTACAGTTCTGTAACATGCTGATGTTCCATTAGAAGAAACTGGGTGAGGGATATATTGAAACTCACTGTTATGATTTTTACAACTTTTCTGAAAGTTCCAAATGACTTCAAATCCTTGTTTTAGATATCCCATCAGCCATTCTGACAATTCTCTGAGCTCCTCAAAAAGTTAACTTGCCTGAGTAACTGTGATAGTCCATCCTGGCTCTCTCCAAAGGCTGTCTCTCTAGAGAGTGAGATCCATGGGAGCCCCGCACCACATCTTGACCTTGTCAATTCATTGACAATCCGGCTCCTGGAAACCATCCTGTGTTCTGGACCACTCATCAATGGCAAATACTGCTAAACTTAATGCCTCTTGGGAGCCCCTGTAAGCTCTGTCTTTATGGAATGCAGAAGGAGTGAGCTCATCAGTCCCAGAGATATTTAATCACACAAGTATCTTCTTAATTTTGATCACATTCATCCTGATTCTTTTCACACAGTTTCCAGAGCACAGCAATCCGAATTCTGCTAGGATAAAATCTGTCCTAAGTTCCTGCCTCCAACTCTGTCCACCCAGCAATTTCTTTGCCATCGGGGTCTGTTCCCATCCTTCATGGGCGGAGAGCACATGTTATAGCTTAACGTTTTCCACATCTTTTTTGGTTGTTGGTTTTCTTAAAAACACACAAATCTAAATCCGTTATGCATTTCCTGAGGGTGTGAACTGGCAGCAAATTTCGGTTCTAAGCCACATTCACCACTGACAATTTTATGACACTCTTCAATGGCACACAAGGCCACATGGCTGCAGAGCTGAGTGCCACCGCCTAGAAAGGAAGCAACCTCCCGAAGTTGGTGAGTTTTATTTTGGAAACTAGACTTACATTCTCCTCACGAGCCATCGCTCTCTGCTGTTACTGGGGACTCGAGGGGCACAAGAAGGGCCCTCCCTGAATTTCCACCTGCCTCAAACCTGGAGCAGTGAACCAGCCAGTAGCTGATGGACTCCCTTTGTCTGAGTTTGGGGGCTAGCTTTAGGAGAAGTATAAGACTTGGTCCCTAGATGCAAGGATCTTACAGTCTGGTATCAATTTTAATTGCTGCCTTTAAATAGTTAAGTCCTACCCAAGAAGAACTTAGCATATAATATTCAGGGCAGCTGGAATCCAGGAAAGGAGAGCTAAATGGTCGGGAAACTTCCATCAGGAGGGGAATTTCATCCAGTCACACAATAAATATTTATGTTCCTTTTCTGTGCCAGGCCCTGTTCTAAGTGCTGGGGTCTCAATAGCAAAGAGATAAAAACAAAAACTAATAAATAAACGAGTTCATTTCAGATAGTAGGAAACAAATGAAGGAAAATTAAATTTAAAAAAATCAAGATTGGTGGAATGTATTCAGTTGATCTGCAGACTTAAGTGTGGAACGTCCAGCCAGGCAAACACAGCAATTTATATTCAGGCTTTTGGAGCTCATTCTTTGGACCCCAAATCTCAAATTGATTTAAAGATTTTGCCCTCTGTAAATGCCATGTTTCAACCCTATACAGAAACAGGATTTGTGCCCCCCAATAAGATTCAAACAGATCTCATCTCTGGCAGTTTTCTTTTAAATTCCAAGAATCAAGGGCCAAGGTGACTTTTTGCCATCATCTTTAGAAAGAAGAAACTGTGCCAAAGAGGAAAAATGACATTTTTTGTGAACCATTGCCCTATCATCACTTCCTTGGCCAAGTGCTTCTAAGTCCATTCATTTGACAGTCAATGGTGTTGACTGAACATCTAGGACAGTGCCTGAACACAGTAGGTATTCAATAAATGCTGGTCAAACTAAGTTGTCACCTAGAGTTTTGGTCTTAACTGCACTTAAAATAATACAGGATATTAAAATGTGATGAGGATGTTTCTTTTACATAGCTTTTATACATTTACAGATCAATCCATTAATGTGACAAAGAGCTTTAAAAATAGAAAGTATAACCCAGAGGCAAGCACTCACATTATTATTATTCATGGAAGTTGTAAGATAGTGCCTAGCTGCCAAGAGCTAATGAAAGTGTCCAATGAATGGAAAATGACCCAAGGACACCCAATGAAAGCCATGCTATAGTTTACAGTATCAATTAATGTCCTTAAGAATAATCATTAAGGCAAGGCCTATGAATAAAAAGAAATTGCTGCACCTTTATGGCTTAGTTAGAAAGTCCTCCCTCACTAACTGCCTGTAATGGTGCAAGACATTTATCATTAGTGAATCCACCTTTGAGGTGAAGGTACTGCATCCTTTGGGTATATGACGATAGTTAGCAAAGTGGGCCTGATGAGCCCTGCCCATGGAAATAACAAACTATTTCACCCATTGCCCAGCGCTCCCTCTCCCAGGCTTCCCGGTTTAGGAAAAGGTACTTCTACACCCCCGGTCGCTCATGCCAAAAACCTTCCTTTATTCCTCGTTTTCTACGAAATACATCTCAACCATTTATTGCTTTCCATCTCACTGCCACAACCCTACTCCGGTCCACCATACTATCTAGCCTGAGCCAATCATGTTGGTCATTTCCCCTTGCCAGGAATCGATTAGCCATGAATGTGTGATGCAATTATGTTCAATGCTATAGGAGAGAAAACCTGCTGAGAGCTTCTGGGAAAGGTTCCGGAAGAGATGGCCTTTGATTCAACTGGACTTCATCCTTTCTAGATGTGACACTTAGAATCCAAACAGCCATCTGGTCCACATAAGAGAAATTAGCCTGGGGACAAAGCCAACACTCCAAGACAGGCAGAACAGGGACACAAAGAGTGAGAGTCCTGATGATATTGATGAGCCTCTGCATTAACTCACCAGAGAGCCACCCTATGCCTGAGCTACTTAAAAGATGAGATAATACATATCCTTATTGTTTAAGTCACTTTGGGTTGAGAATTTCAGATACTTGTAGCCAAAGGCATTCTGAATAATTCAGCCTGGCATGCCTCATCTCCTCTCCTTCAGGCCAGCTCCAAACCATCCTTCATGCAGCAACCAGAGCGATCCTTTCAAAAGAATAAACCCAATTATGTAATTACCCTGCTTAAAACTCTTCCACCAAGCTCTATCAGTTATCTATTGCTGCATAACCAACTACTCCGCCCCAAACTTAGCAGCTTACAAGAACAAACATTTCTTATCTCATAATTTCTGTGGATCAAGAATTCAAGAGTGGCTTAGCTAGGAGGTTTGGCTTAGTCTCTCATCAGGTTGTGGTCAACGTGTTGGCTGGAACTTGACCAGGGCTAGAGAATCGGCTTTCAAAATGGTGCACTCGCATGTGCCAGTGGGAGGTCTCAGCCATGTGTATCTTCTTAGTAGGGCTGCTAGAGTATCTTCAGAATATAGCAGCTGACTTCTGCCAAAGCAAGTGATCCAAGAGCAAACAAGGAGGAAGCCACAGCGTGTTTTTCTCTCCTAATTTTGAATATCACACATTGTCACTTCCAGCACATTCTAGTCATTAAGTATAGACTGCACTTAACAGGAAAAGAATTAGGATCTGCCTTTTGAAGGGATGAGTACCAAAGAATTTGTGTGGGCAAATCTTAAAATTACCTCCACAGGCTTTGCATGATCTGACCCATGCCTACCTTTCTGACCTCACATCTCGTTGCTTTTCCCTCGGATAAGCCATGCTCCAGGCCCACTGGCTCCCCTCAAATTCAACACATCAAGCAGTTTCCCTCCTCTAGCTATTTGCACATTGCATTCCCTCTGCTTGCAACACTCTCCTCAATTCCTCACCTGTCTGGACACTTCTCCATCTCTACATCTCAGCTTCAACGTCACTTCTCCAGAAAGGCCTGCCCCAACTGCCCACACTAAGTAAGTTCCCTGTATCACAGCTTCCCACATTGTCCCTCCTGCCATTTGTGACAGTTTTAACTGCTTAAGTTATTTATGTTGTTACTTTTTGAAGATGCAAGGGGAGAGACAATGATTTTACCCACCATAGTATCTCAAGAGTCTAGAAAAGTACGTAGTGCAGAAGAGGTTCTCCACACATCTTTGTTCAGTGAGTGGACGAACAAACAAATGCATCATCCTTGGACACACACAGAAAAGGTGCCAATTGCAAACCAGTTGAATCATAGAAATTCATGATGAGCCACCTTTGGGGAAAACACGGAACATCAGTAGAATTGGGAAGTTAAAACTGCTGCAAGATGGTTGGATTCTGAAGCAGAAAAGCAGAGCCAGGCTAGTAAAAGGTAGGAAGTGGGTTTCACACCCCCGGGGTGTAGTGCTCTGGACAGAAGACACAGAGCCACCCAGTGGAGACGGTTTATTGGCATGGCTTGGGTGCTCACCTGCCCCACTCTGCCTTTCTTCAGTCCTGTTTTTCCGCCTTCCCTGAGAGACCACAATTCTCAGCAACACAGCAAGGGTGGGGGTGTAAACGCACAAGAGGTGGCACTCGGCCACCATGGGGCTACGAGACCAAAGGTCAAGAAGGGCAGGATTCGGAGGGCTTGAGGGAACAGTGTATTCTAGAGGGCGGCCTTTCACGAGGTAATTTTGGCAAGAAACGTTCTGCAGACTTCTTCAAAGGATCAAGGGCTCCATTATCCTCCCGGCGTCAGAGGTGCTGAGATTTCTCCCTGTTCCCACGATGCTACACAAGGAAAAAGCCTGGCAGATGCAGGAATCTGGCAAGAAGCAGGGAACATCCTCGACCTCCTCTGCTTAAAAACCTAAAGGGGGATTTTTTCAGCCCTGAGGCCACACAAGGACCAAGGGGGGCCATGCTCCCAGCTTATCGGCAAACACCAGACTGGGGGAGATTACTTTCCATTCCAGGATGGACAAAGAGTCAAAAGGCAGCATGGAATTCAAGAAAGATTTCTCAGTCACAGTGTGTAGAGGAAAGCCTATATTTAAAAGGATTTTTTTTTAATAGAAGAAATTTTATGTTCTGAGTCAAACTGAAGGCACCAGATCTCCAGGAGTTCTCCCCTTAAGCTCCATGCTGGGCACTAAACATGAGTCAAATGGTAACTCCAAACCTGAAGATGTGTCAGGGTTGGAAGACAGACATGGGATAGAGACCAAAAAATAAAGGCTAGAACAAGTTTTTGTTCTCAGAGGGGAGTTGGAGAAGGTTCTAGAGCAGAACAAATGGTCAGGTCTGAGGTGTCCGTGTTGAAGGTGGGGCGGGGGCTGTCGGATTCTGCCTGGGCATCATGCAGCTTCATGAATTACGACCTTATCACACGCTCCAAAGACCAGATTTCTCAAACCCCGTTCTTAGGGGATAAAAATCAGAGTACCGTTCTGTGGTGGAAACATGAGTACTTTCCTGAAGCAGCAGCATAATATTACAATCAAATAGCATCCATTTTTTCAATCCAAAATATATCCTGCCAGTTTCTTCTACTAACCTCAGAAGTATTTCTTATGAAGTCAAAACGATCTGTATCCCTATTTTTTACAGTGATCACTCTTTTTGTTTTGATTTGTTTTGTTTTCTTTGTTTTTTTGCTTTTGTTTTTCTTTTTTTTTTTAGAGAGGGAGGGTGGGGAGGGGCAGAGAGAGAATCCTAAACAGGCTCCACGCCCAGGCTCAGCTCACAGCCTGACGTGGGGCTCGACCTCACGACCCTGAGGTCATGACCTGAGCTGAAACCAAGAGTCAGGCGCTTAACCGACTGAGCCACCCAGGCGCCCCTATAGTCATCATTCTTAAATGAAAAAGAATGATTCGTCATTTTTAATGAAGTGTTATTGGCTCCCTTTTGTTATTCCATGTATAAAAGATTGTGTGGTTACAGGGTCTGAGCTTCAGAAGTGCAACTCTAGACAGAAATCTGCTTCCAAAAAGTAGAAATGGCAAACAGCATCTGAATATATTCTGGTGTGCTGGCTACTCTGCACGAGATCTTCCAAAAAGATCCAAATATTCAAGAATACGTGTGGTTGAGCGAGATGGGGAGTTTTCTGACCCAGCATCATGCTTGAGATTTGTGCGCTTTCCACCACTGTGGGTGTAATGGTCGCTGTCACTTTCTGTCTCAGTTTCTAGACTCCGGGCTTCAGAGAACTCATTTCCTTAGAGGTCTTTGCCTATAATTAGAGCAAGCTCTACCCGGTGACAGTGGGTGGTGGCACTTTAGACAGATCCTGTGGTGGGGAGGTCAGGCACTGCAGGCCTTTTAAGAGATTGAGACATTTTATCACTCATGTCACCTTTTATGAAAAGATAATGGTGTGGTTACAGGGGAGCTTTTGACAGAATTTGGTACCGCTACGATTAGAGTTTTGGAAATAACCAGGTCCAACCCTACCGATAAGCCCTCTTCCCCAGTGGCTCCCCCCTTACTGGCCTCCCTCCTCTTCCATGACCCTCCTGTGGGCCCCATCCCAACCAGCACCCTCCTATTGCCCCCAGACATCCTCTCCCAAAGGCCCTGCCACGGGCCCATTGCCCTGCCCTGTCAGACTCCCTGGTCATTTCTCTGGTCAAGCTCCCTCCATCTCCCTTCATCAGTCCCCCTCCCATGGGACCTCCCATCTCCTTCCCCATCAGCTGTCCTCCTTGTGGGGTTACTGAGTGACCTATTTGTTTAGGAGAAAGAGGGTGCAGAACCTCTTCATTATGTGCAGCGACTCCCCACCACAAAGAACCTGGACAAGATGGTCTGGAACAGACAGCTGAGGGGGGCGGGGCAGGCGGAGCTCCTCTTCTCCATCCCCCCACCCCTGGAAACTCGTCTTATGGGGTAAAAAAACAGGGCTAAAAACAAGAGCTAGAGATCAGATATTGGTTTAACTTCTCAACCCAGCTGCCCAGATGAAGGAAATCAAAAGAAAGGAATCTGCATATCCCTTCTGCATCCTATACAGATGTACCTGTGATTCTCCCTCAGCCAGAGACGTGAGCAGCGGCAGGCCAGGGCAAGAGAGGATGCAGACGATTCCCTATCCTCCCGTAACCCAGAAGAATCGAGCATGTCAGCCCTGAAGCAAGTTCTTGTTTTTCCAAGTTGTCCACTTATTTTTGCATGTAAGTTAAAGTACTGTTTCTCACACTTCCTGGAGAGCACCAATGCCCATGTGCTCTAGGAATGCAGACAGGAAAGGACAGAATCTGGGATTTAAACTATATTTTTAGCAAATATGGCAGGTAATTTGCAGGAACCTTTGAAAACAGACTGACCCTTGGTCACAATTTAGTACCTACTTTCCTAATCCTTACCTGCTGCCCATCTGGACTAGTAAACTAGTAACTGCTTAATCTGACCCTGACTTTATGTCTAAGGCTGATTAAAACTCATCTAAACCCCCTGCTTTCCCAGATCCCTTCCTTTGATGGGAAGAAAAGCCATCAGGAGATGGTTTGTTAATAATAAGATTATGTAGAGGTTCTGGGTTGCTTCTATTTTCACCTTTTATGAAACTCAAGTCAATAAATATTTGGGTGCCTAGAGCCACAATGGCTCTCTACCTTTGGGGCCAGTGAGCATTCATGGGGAGCAACTCTGCCCCTCCAGAGTCTCTGGCTCACTTTTCTTCCCATCTTGCAGAAAGCAAGAGCCTCGCAGCGATCAGAACTGGTTTAGATGTGTCCCCTATCGCACTGTATGTGGGAACGAGGCACTGGCCTTTGCCAAGTCTCGGCCTCTAGATATATGTAAAAATGGGATAGAAGCACCTGCCTTACCTTTTCTCCGTGTGTGTCTATGACCCTGCTAGAGGAAGTTGTTTCCGGTTACTCCAAAGATAAACTTTCCGGGTAAACTTCTGAAGGAGCTTGTATTCCTACCAGGACAGCTCTAAAACAGTGCAAGCAGCAAGTGTAAATGGCTCTCAAGGAGATCGGGATTGAAGTACCAAGGCCAAAGAAAAATGAGCACTGTGTCTGCGGGCTGGAAGTTATTTTATCAGCTCCGTAACAAATGGGTGCAGAAGGAAGAAGACGTTCTTGGGTTCTCAACCATCCCCTCCCGGTGTGAGTTTTCAGCCTGGGCAGGTGGGACTAGGCTATTTTCAAAATCATCCAAATCACAGAACAAGAAAAAAAAAATAATCAAACTATTTTCTTTTTAAGTTGCCCCAAGAAGGCAGCACTTTTTCAGACCGACGATTGCTGAGGCTCAGGCAAACAACAGAAATCCAGGAGGCTCCCGAGAAGTGATGCTCTGCGGGTGACCCTTGCTTGGGGCCGAGCTGGCCGGGGAAGGAAGTCGCACATCTGGCAATGCCTCAGGGCGACAGCCAACCTTCTCTTCAGCGGCCTATTTTCCCCCTGGCCACACCCTCTTTTCTCCGGGCTCACCCTCACTCCCTGGAACTAAGGCTTCTGCTCCATGACTTCTAACGCCGTAACTCGGAGGTGCCCTCGGATCCCCTCGTCTGTGGCAATTCACTGGACCCTCCCCTGACCCGGATGGATGGGACCCCCACCTTCCCACCTGCCATTGCCTTGAGAAGTCCTCACTGGGGATGCACAGGCCCTCCCCCAACCACCAGGATGGGGAGTCAGACGGGTTCAACACCCAGCAACTCCTTTGGCTTCAGACTTCGATTTTGGAAAGTTCCTTATTGCAGGGAAACCCCTCACTTTAATACCCGTGTGGACCCTGCCCCTCTCAGTACCCGCCACCTGTCAAAGGAGAGTATTTGTTCCTCGTCTATTTGTCTTTTCACCCCAGTTTGGTGTGTGGCCTTTTCCTTGTTATTAAATAACCAGGCTATGTGTTTATTTTGCTCTGACCGAAGAGTGTTACATACATAACAAAACAATAAAAGCACCAAAGAGCACCTGTTACCTGTTCTGCTCAACTGTGCTTAACTATATTGCCCACATATTTCAAGGAATGATAATCTCACCCAGATACAGCAGCATCTGGCTCTTGACGTAGATCTCCCTGAACAGATCCTTCTCGGGGGCTCCCCTAGAACTAACCTCCTTTGTCATTGCCATGAAACTGTCTATACATCCTTCTCTGTTCCCCTGCAGCTGACGCCTTCCCCGGTGTATTTTATAAGAAATAACAGTGCTCAGAAGTCTTATGGAATAGTTCAGGTGGACACCCTTCCCTCCGTTTGGCAGAAAAGAACAACACAACTCATTCTAAACTCTAATGGTTAGAAGGTGGATCTTGGCGGAAAGTGGTTGTTATTCCTTAGGCCAACGTGCTTCCTATCACACCACGTCGCCCTATTGGCCAGACCCGTGGAAGATCTCTGGGGCAGGTGCCTGTCTTGGCTTCAAAGCTAGAGCAAAGGAGGACCTGCATTCTGTGCTAAGAAGACTCTGAGTCGGACAATCACCGCAGAAGAGTTGGAGGGAGGACAGGGACAGTCAAGGTGCCCCAGGATCTGCATGGGGTCAGACATGCTAGGACCAAGCGGTCTGATTTATAGGTGACTTGTCCCCGAGATGGCACGGGGACCAATCCCAGAACTAACCCCAGGTGAATGGAGTTATTGTAAAACCATACTTTTAAAAGGAAGGCAGACAACACAGATGACACAGACCAGAGCTCCCACTCCAACAGAAAAACTGGCTCAAGACCACGATGCCTCTCTCCCAAAAGAGAATTTGTCAGAAGGGAGGCAGGCAAGATGATGGTGTAAAGACGCTGATGTGGCCTCAAACTTCACATGATTTTAATGAATGCACACTACTGGGTGGATACCCAGCTTCTCTCTTAAAGAAAGAATAAACTTACAAATTGGGGGACTTGGGGGACTGTCTTCTGACAAAATTAAGTTTTGAATACTTCTCCCAATTCCCCTCACATTTCCCTGGCTAAACAGATAGTAGTAGCGGACTGAGGTCCAGAAGTTCTGCAACGTAATCTTTTATTGGGTCAAAAAATGAACTTTGGCTAGCTCTACTGCAAAGCACCCAAAAATATAACTAGAAAAACCCAAAAGGAATAAACAGGAGAATTCCACCGGGATTACATCCCTGTCCCGTTCCCGAGGTCACCAAGCCTTTGTCAGGAAGGAGGGGACCGCTGTGAACTCATCCCAGCAAGCTTGGAAGCACCAGGTGACTCCACCTGCTGTGGGAGTCAGAGAAGAGCGATCGCCTCCTTCTTACGGTGCTTTGCTACGTTTCAGCAAATAGCACTAGAACATAAATTAAAAGGAGGTGGGCCTGGAAACTGCTTCTGATACTTGTGCATTCCCCTCTCCAGCCCACCCCAGGAAAGGGCATCTCCAGAACAGACCACACTGGCTGGCGTCACTGGAGGGAGTCCTTGAGAACTCTCCATGGCGTCCCTGTCTGTGTTAGCCAGGAACACTCCGGACACGGTCCGTTCCACTGAAAGGTCACGGGTCCTGTGTGAGCCTGCTTCTCTGAGCAATGCTGGCTGGGGCTGAGGAGCAGCATGTTCCCACAACCCCACATCAGCCTCCCAGCTGTCAGCTCACTGAGGCTGAGCAGGTGGGAGCCTGTGTGAAGCTCCTGATTGGGATTCTTGGATAGTAGCTATGGGGGACACTCCTGCTCCGATGTACCTCCCTTGCTCCTTTTCAAACAGAACAATGACCTCAGTGTATGAGTCACCTGATCTCCCTGCAGTCGTGTTAAATGCAGGGTTTTGCCCAAGTCCCAGGCTGGATTCCATCTTCATTGACCACAGATGTGTGGGTGCAGCAAATAGACAAGCGATAAATTTGCCCACAGTCACCCTGCCAACCACTCCTCGCTACTAATCCTTGACAAAGTATAACTAGGGAAGCTCAAGTAACAGAACTCAAAGGAATTAAAAAACAACGGGCACGCAGGGCAAGTTTCTCCTCCTCTCCTGTGTTCTGCCTACCCCTGGGCACAGCGCTTTTATGTGCTCTCTGACTGTGTCTGGTCTTCCCATCTCAGGGCCATTTGGGACATCTTCCTCTGACTGGGACCTATTCACTAGAGCAGGAGTTGACACATATTTTCCATAAAGAGCCAGATAGTATATATTTTCAGCTTTCCAGGTCGTATAGTTCTTTCTTGCAACAACTCAAGTCGGCCACTGGAGAGCAAAAGCAGCCATAGACGATGGGCAAATAAATGGGAGGGCTGTGTTCTAATAAAACTTTATTTATAAAAATAGTCAATAGGCCAGAGAAGCCCATGGGCTATAGTTTGCCAACCCCAACGCTAGACTATGACCCCCTTCTTTATCAAAGCCTTCCTGCCCTGTGACCCGGTTGCTGTGATCTGCTTCCTAAGCCCCTGATAACATGATGATCTTCTTACTTTCTTGGGGTGGGGGGACGCCTCACTCTGTCTCTCCTTCCAGGTGCCACAGGTACATTTACTAAGTTCTTCTGATTGTGTGGTACATCTCAAAGAAGGGGCTCCCATACTGGTGGTTCTAGGCACATTTAGAGACCCAAGGGGGGCTGAGAGTGGAGATGCTCAGTCCCATCTTGGCCTGATTTGGTCTCAGTTGTAGGTCATGGTCCTCATGAGTACTTTTGCATCCCATCTTCCCCTCTGCTTCCCTTTGAAGAATGAAAATGTCACACTCTCTTGTGGTGCCTGGGTGGCTCAGTCAGTTAAGCATCTGCCTTCAGCTCAGGTTGTGGTCCCTGAGTCAGGCAGGTTGTGGTCCCTGTGGGATTGAGTCCCACCTTGGGCTCCCTGCTCAGCGGGGAGTCTGTTCTCCCTTTGCCTCTCCCCCCTGCTCACGCTCTCTCTCACTCAAATAAATAAAATCTTTAAAAAAGAAAATGTCACACTCTCTTAATGCTTTTTGAAATTAAAACTACATCAAACATCTGACCAACAGGTGTAATCACTGCTCTGTATTCAAACAACACACACCCTGCCCACTCCCACCACTACCCTAACCATGCCAGACCCTGACAGGACCCTCTAGGAAGAGGAGCCCCCCTAATCCCTCCCTTGGGATCACTGTTCTAAGTAGTTGAGATGCTATTCACAGGATTCCAGAGACTTAAATACTCACAGAATTTTAGGATGGGAAGGAATCAAGAATGTACAGAGTAGAACACCACTCTCCCACTCCCATCCATTTAAGAAATTTATAGACCTTCTTTTTTTAAGACCTCTGCAGGTCAAAAGGTTCAAAATGGGGAGCAATGATTGTCTAGAACAATGCAATGCCTGCTTGCACTTGGGGCAACTTTCGGCACTAACACAATGTCTTTGCACACCAAAGTGGAAAATGGCAGTTAGTGTTCTGGATAATGCAAACAACAGCTGTCCCTGTGGTTTCGGAGCTGTGGTTCACTTCTTAATCAAAAGGCATTCGGCCTACAGGAAAGGGGTCCTATAAATCACAGGAAGTTTCAAGAAGTCAACAAAAGGATTCCAGGCGGGAGGCAGCCAGAAAGAGAGAAATCTGATCTTAGTCTGTTTTATTAAGTTAACATTTTTCTACCAGCATTTGTCTTCTCCCCTCTAAAATTCCTCAACTGACTTTAAGGATAAAAAAGCAAATCTATCGTTGGCAAACACCTAGAGTGGGTGGGCCATGATTCTACTTTTCCCTCAAATATCAGCTTCAAGACAAAATATAATAACTCCAAATAAGCTCCTCCTCATGAGCAATAAATTATACCTAAGTTGAAGTTCACAGCCAGAGAACTTGAGACAACCCTGATATAGGCTAAAAAGATCACATCTCAAGTTACAATACAAAAGCCTGGTCTGGCTTTTTACCCAATATTATGGTTGGTTTAATGGCGGGACATGTTCAGAGACTACCTCCTAGTGTTTTAGGAAACGTCTTGCACTATCTTCACGGACACTGCAGTCACACAAAAGTTTCCTTCCTTCCCTGGAAGAAAGTGGGCTGATTGGGGTGGGGGTGGTTAATACCAGCCATTTGCACTTCTTGCATCCATGAAAATATACGGACACCATTACTTCTGAGCTTCTTTTTGATTATTCCTAGAGCAGGAGAACCCCCCCACCCCGTGTACGTGCATTTTGGCAGTGCTTAGAAACATGCAAGACTCCTCTCCCTTTGAGGAATACTCTACACAACAGCTACAAGAAGGCTTGAGGTGATCAAATATGAGAGACTATTTCTGTAACTCTTTAATTCAACTTGCTTTACTTCATACTTTCCAAGGAGCCAAGTTTGGAAAAGTAGGATTTGACCACTAAGAACTGGCAGATTTTGCCCTGGGAAGACAGTAGGACTAGTTGCATGGCATTTTTCTTTTCGCGCGGCTCTCTGGCTTGTTCCCTGACTGGCTGGAGGCGAGAACCAGCGATGGTCTGGCAAAGGCAGGTGCCAACACAGGCAAGGCCCTTTGGAGTCACTCTGTAAACAGACTTGACATGTGGGTAAATAATGTGGCCGTGGAGTTGCTCAAGGCCAGCGGATGGTTCCCCTGGGGCTTTACAGTCCGGGAGATGGCCCATCTGACCTACCAGGAGAGCCACAGGTAGGGAACCACTCCTCTGCTCTCTAGGCTGGCGTGGACTGCTGCTTGTGAGCTGGTTTGAACCTAAATATTAACTTTAAAGGACTTGGGAGTGAGAGAAAAATGCAATGGATTTATAATGACCCGCCTAATTCTAAAAAAGGTTTTGAAACCCATAAGCATCGAATTATATGATACTAGAGCAGGAGTTTGCAAACTATGGCCCCAAGAGCCTAATCCTGTTTTAGTAAATAAAGTTTTATTGAAACCCAGCTGTACCCATTCATTTGCATATGGCTGCTTTCACTCTGCAAGAGAGCTGAGTGGGTGTCAGAGACCATATGGCCCCCAAATCCTGAAATATTTACTATCTGGACCTATACCAAAAAGTTTGCAGACTCCTGTACTAGGAAAAGATAGAGCGATAAAATACTGACAATGATTTATTCCTAGAGGTGGCTGTTATAAATGAATTCACACACTGAAGTAAAAATTAGATTCATCTTAAACAGCCAACAGAGTGGAATGGTTGGGGAAATATGGTCAACATACGGTGGAATAGTATGCAATCATCAAAAATTGTGCTTATGTTTTTAATAGCATATGGAAAGACTTACAATATTTGGTAAGTGAAAAGTACAGAATACAGAATGCATTACCAATTAATCTCAACTGAGCAAAAAAGTTTTTTTGCAAAGAAAAATTACCAGATGGGAACAATGCACCAAAATGTTAGCATTTGAGAACTGGAAATTCGAATGATTATTTTTTTTTATTATACTTTTAGGGTTTTTAAAAAGTCATTCGACAACAAATATTACTTTTATGAGAAGAAAAATTTTATTTTAGAGTAAGAATTAAATAGTTCACAAATGGGGCGCCTGGGTGGCTCAGTCTTCAGGCGTCTGCCTTCGGCTCAGGTCACGATCCCAGGGTCCTGGGATCGAGCCCCGCATCAGGTTCCCTGCTCCGCCGGGAAGCCTGCTTCTCCCTCTCCCGCTCCCCCTGCTTGTGTTCCCTCTCTCGCTGTCTCTCTCTCTCTCTCTGTCAAATAAATAAAATCTTTAAAAAAAAAATTAAATAGTTCACAAACTATATATTGTTGGGGGGGAAGTTGTTCTTCGGATAAAATGATCTTCTTGCTGAGCTTCTAGCTGCCAAATTGGAGAGACAGAGAGAGGGGGAGACAGAAAGCGAGAAGGAGGAGGAGAAAGAGGAGGGGGAGGGGAGAGGAAGGAGAGGCGGAAGGAGAGGGGAGAGGTGGGAGAGGAGGAAGGGGAGAGGTGGGAGAGGGGGGAGGGGAGAGGTGGGAGAGGGGGGAGGGGAGAGGAGGGAGAGGGGGGAGGGGAGAGGAGGGAGGGGGGAAGGGAGAGGAGGGAGAGGGGGGAGGGGAGAGGAGGGAGAGGGGGGAGGGGAGAGGAGGAGAGGGGGGAGGGGAGAGGAGGGAGAGGGGGGAGGGGAGAGGAGGGAGAGGGGGGAGGGGAGAGGAGGGAGAGGAGGAAGGGGAGGGGGAGGGGAGAGGTGGGAGAGAGGAGGAAGGGGAGGAAGTAAGAGAGAGACAGAGAGAAAGAAGAAGGGAGGAAGGAAGGCAAGGGCATATGATTCTCTGTCTGCTAAAAAGAACATTTCAGTTTCCAGTGGAGATGAAATATTTTCCTGGCAGGAAGTGTTCAGGGGAATAGTTCCCATGTTCATGAGCAGGGTCTTCAGTGATGAAAGTAAAGGTCCATGGACTGATTTCTACCGGCTTCTCAGACTGGAGATATTCTCATGAAGACCCTTGAGAAGGGTGAGCAAGAGCGTTCCCTCAAAAAATGAGATGCCCCCAAAACGTCTTGTATGTATGGACCAAACGTTCGTGCAAAATTTTACCTGGAATGCTTAGTAAAACTTACAAGATCAAAAACAATGCTAGTGTCTCCATTTGAATTCACTGCATATTTTTTGCGGTGTTTGTGACCATAGGGAGATGCCTAATAACAAAACTGGAGCTAGAAAAGCTGACAGACCAAAGTGCTAACAATCTGTATTGTTTGCTGTTTTTCCCAAAGTAGACATTGAAATGCTAGACGGCCAAAGTGATAGATGGTTGCAGACTGTGTGGCCAGCAGGATGGACACAGCTTTTATTTCCTATTTACTCCTACACAAAGCTTTTGACCAAAGATGCAGAAAAATGGATGTTTATTAAATTATACAAAATAACTTAAAACATAAAGAAAAGATGGAGACAAAGAACATAATTTAATCTATAAAAGCCTGTCAACTTCTTTATTCCCTCCATTGTGAAGGCTAAGAAACAGAGTTGTGTTTTCCCGACATCACAAGAAATCCCTTAGAATTATAGTCCAAGCCCATTTAGCCAAATTAAATTGAGGAATGAGGCTTGATTGCTGTTAAAAGCAGAAAGTAGGACAAACATAGAGACAGTCATATATCACCGACTTTCTAGAGCCTTGGAAGACAGAGTCTTTGAACTCTGAAAAGAACTACCCAGAATGAAAAACAGAAGGAAGATGTGTCGAAAGCACTTAAATCCCTAGTCACACCATCCGTGCTGCTCACTCCCAGAGATCTAACACGAGGAATGAGGTCTCCCTTACCTTTAGCCCAAGTGCAGAATAATCCTTTTACCACCAAGTTCAAGCACATCAGTGAGTCTCCTGGTCCTGATTTAGATGAAAAGAGTAGCTCGGAACTCCTATCCAGAGAGTCCATGAATTAGCAATTGACCAAAAAATAACCTTGCTCTAAAATAAAAATATTACTTCTACCTAACCTCTTTTATGCATTGCAAGGAAGTATGCTGATGAAGAAAAAGAGATTTAGAGGCTGTTTTCTTCAAAACTGCAAAGATACATTTGAAATAAAATTTCCTCTCCTTTAGAATGGCACCATTGACCTTCAAACTGGGGGAAGCCCTGGGTCAGCACTCTAGCTTTATCAGGGACAAAAACTTTAAGTTGTGTATGCACAGCAAACATAGTGGTTGGTGGGGGGGGGGTGGTTAGTTAGAATTTCTGTTACAAATAAATAAAAATAAAGATGTTCTTATTCATGGCTCTTTTTTTAAAGATTTATTTCAGCAAGAGAGAGACAGCTCGTGTGCGTGAGTGCAGGGGGGAAGGGTAAAGGGAGAGGGAGAGAGAGAATCTGAAGCAGACTCTCCACTGAGCGCAGAGCCCGACTCAGGGCTCCATCTCATGACCCTGAGATCAGACCTGAGCTGAAACCAAGAGTCAGGAGCTTAACAAACTGCGCCACCCAGGCGCCCTATTCATGTCTTACATGAGATTGAGAAAACATCAATTTTCTGTGTTACTATTATTATCATTACTTAAAGCAACTTTGGGAAGAGCAGGGTGGAGATTATGGCCATGAAACACCACCCCCTACGATGCCATACAAGTTATTCCCATGCAGAGTAGACTAGCTTACTTGAAAATACTGTATTTCATAGTGTAAAATGCTGTTCATTGAAAGATGCACTTTTGGAGGGGAAGAATGAAGGGGAGTAAGTCGGAGGGGGAGACGAACCATGAGAGACGATGGACTCTGAAAAACAAACTGAGGGTTCTAGAGGCAAGGGGGGTGGGGGGATGGGTTAGCCTGGTGTTGGGTATTAAAGAGGGCACGTTCTGAGTGGAGCACTGGGTGTTACGCACAAACAATGAATCATGGAACACTACATAAAAAACTAATGATGTAACGTATGGTGATTAACATAATAAAAAATTTAAAAAAAAGAAAAAGAAAGATGCACTTTTATTTTATGAGAAGGTAAAAAGAGAGAAAGGGAAGGAAAAGAAAAGAAAGAAGAAAGACAATTTGAGTGGTTCTAAACACTATTGATTGTCAGATGCATCATGATTTCAAAAATGATAAGAGGTAGGGGAAAAATGTATATTAGAATTGATGAAATATGTCAAGTTTTTTAAATGACTGAGTTACCCATCCATCGCCAATTCCTTCAGAAAATTTGTGAGTTGCAAATGTGCCTCAGCTCCTTCAGGGCAAGCAAGGGCTACTTAACTTACTAGCAACTCCTTCCTACAGCTATACAAAAGAAGAATGGTAATCTGTTACCTAGGCTGGTTGGAGATGAAATGGGTACTTGGGTAAACAATCTGGTTAATAAAGAGTTACATTTATCATATCAAGGGTATATTTTTAAAACAACTGAAACATAGTATCATGTGTTTAATATTAAGATGATATTAAGGCCTATTTACTCTGATGATATATTTGGTGCCTCAAGGTCATAATTATGAACATTATTGTCCACTGCACAATGGCAAGAGGAATAAATAATTATTAAATAATATAGGATTATATATTGTTAAATATATAATTACATAAATATATAATTATATAAAATAATTATATATTATTAAATATATAATATTAAATAATAAATAATTTCATTAGCAGATAATTTAGGGCCTTCTCTACTTCTAAAACGTTCTCATCAGAAAATAGAAGTTGCCAAAATTGGTGGAACCAGGACCAATTCAGCTCACTAATCTGTTGTCAACAGCAGCCCTGAGTTATTCTCAGCGGGAGGACACAGCTCTACCCTCCATCAGCCTCGATCGCAGAGCCATGGCGTAGGTACTTTTAGCAGTTATTTGTGAGTTTGTAACCCCCGTGCTTTTCTAGATCCCCATGCATTCGCTTTTTCTCCTAGCTATACCATAACATCATGAAGAAAGGGAAGACTTTCCATAGTCATCTAGCCCAGCCTCACCCACTAGAGCATTCCTGAGAAATTACTGCTCAGTCTCATGTCTGGTACAAAGTAAGCCCTCAGTAAACAGCAATTGAGTGAGGGATCGCATCACGGCTGTATCAGTATCAAAGCAGGGTCTAACCAGCCCAGAGAAGAGATGGAAGAGCTTGTCTTGACTTCAAAGTCAAGGTCAAAACCTTTATTCCCATTAACACAGCTTATGATCGTGTTTCCTTTAGTCCAGCAGCAGCACACTGTTGGTTCCTATGGCATCAACTGAGACCCCGAACAAGATGTGCCTTCATCCCACATTTGTGGATTTGGTTCTCTGAACCTAAGCAGGGTTTTATCTATGTCTCTCGAGGCAAGAGGTGTTTAGCACTGAGGGGTCCAGGCTGAGCTGCAATGACTAGTTGTCCTCAGAGCACAAAACAAGTTCCTGAGGGCAGGACCTTGGCTATCTGGTTCACTATCATGTTGTCAGTGATGAGAACAGTGCCTGACACACAGTAGATGCTCAGTGAATATTTGCTGAATGAATGAGTCCCATCACATTTTATTTCATTAGATTTGGTCCATCATTGAAGTTGCTCAAGGTTCTTGGGGAGCTTGAATCCAGCATCAGCTATAGTAGGAATCCCTCTAGGTGTCCAACTATCTATACAGTGAAGGGCAAACTTCAGACCACAGGCCAAGTCCAGCCCATCCCCTTCTTTTTTACAGCCCATGAGCTAAGAGAGCTTTTACATTTTTAGATGGTTGGGGAGGGGAGAATTCAAAGAAGAACAATATTTTATGACAAATGATATGAAATTCAAATTTTAGCATTTAAAAATAAAGGTTTTTTGTTTTTTTAAAGATTTTATTTATTTATTTATTTATTTATTTATTTATTTATTTATTTATTTGACAGACAGAGACACAGCGAGAGAGGGAACACAAGCAGGGGGAGTGGGGGAGGGAGAAGCAGGCTTCCCGCTGAGCGGGGAGCCCGATGTGGGGCTCGATCCCAGGACCCTGGGATCATGACCTGAGCCGAAGGCAGATGCTCAACGACTGAGCCACCCAGGTGCCCCTAAAAATAAAGTTTTATTGGAACATAGCCATGCTCATTTGTTTACATGTTATCTGTGGCTGCTTCTAAACTATAACAACACAGTTGAGCAGTTGCAACTAAGGCCCATAGAGCCTGAACATTTAATATATTTACTATATGGCCCTTTACAGAATAAGTTTGAGTCCCCCTAGTCTGCACATGCCATTAATGTTCTCTTCTTGAGCATCATCTAAAATGTGATACAGAGCAAAGTCAAGGACTGAAGTCTGAACTGTGTGCATACTCTGGAGACCTCTCTCCCAGCAGGGTTCAACCCACTAATACCATTCTTTGGGTATTCATCAACCCAGTATGGCTCAAGCACTCTGCTGCCATTTTTCTATCATGTCCCCAAAGGCTCCATGGGAGGTTGCTGAAACCCAGAAGGTAGAGATGATGATGGGTTTGAAAATTTCCTGAGTGTTGCAGCCCTCATTCTAACCACTCTCCAACATAGGGCATAGAGCTGGGAGCCATTCACTCATGGGCCAGTGAAGTATATGAGAGCAGAAGACAATCATGTGCGAGACTACAAATCAATTCCAATAGTCAATTCAACTGAACGATGTGAATTCCTGCCCTGGACTCAGTGGTGGGCTTGACCTTGAAATATGGGGTCTGCAATGAGGGGACTAGTCTCTCTGCCTTCTGCATGGGCTCACCAGCCTGCCTCTCTCATATTCTACTTGCTCTCTCTTTATACATGGGATGCCTCCAGAGTCTCAACCTATTAAAAGAACTATTTCTGAGGCTCAATGACTTGACAAATTAGCTTTTGCCTTAAATAACAAGAGAGCCAGTGGAAATTATGAAGCCGAGGTGTGCAGCATTTCATTTCTGGAGAAGTGAAAGTGGGTAAGAACTGCTAAACATTGGCACCGACAGGAGACCTGCCTCCCCCAGGAGGCCCTCCCAGGTATCTCCACATCTCACAGATCACCCCCTTGGCAAATCTCCCATTGCACTTACCTCCTGCAACAGTTATTTTCACCCTTAACAGAAGGCTGCTATGACTTGTGAGCTAAGTCTTGGCTATGCCCTAGAGTGTTAAGTGGCTGGAGTTACTAGGCATAATGTTTTAGCTTCCTTGGAGCACCTGAACACACATAGTAAGTACACAATATTTATCAAAAGAATGGGAACAATGGGAAAATGGCCACTTTTTTCCTTCAATAAATCTGAAGCGGGCATTCTCTAAAAGGGAGGCGCCCTCTGAAGAAGACAGACTTAACTCCTGCCCTTCTTGCTCCTGTTTGACAGCTTTAAAAATGCTGTCAATTTAAAGTGGAGCTCATCTTTCTGATGACTGTGGAAGTGATTGGCAGCTGTAGAACTCTTGGGCCACGGTGATATTCACCTTGCAGAGGAAAGGGCCACACAGATTCAAGCAACGGAGCTGGCCTCCACCTATACATGATATCAGTGCCCAGACCACTTGCATATGGCAGAACTGAGACAGAAGTGCATTCTTCAGCCATGGTGCCATCTCTTCCTGCAACCAGTGACCTCACTGTGGTAACAGCAGCATTTCTAGATGCCAGGAGGCTTTCACTCAAATGAATATTTAAGTTACATTTTAATCTTCCTTTTTCTGTCTTAACATAAGCAGTAGTAAGATCATGATTTTACATTAAGACATTCCAGAAGTGATTTCGCATCATAACAGATACTGAAAAAATTATAAAGATAGGCATATCATGTTCTATGTTAATGAATATTGCTTTATTTCTCTTACTTTGGGTTGCTTGGAGATTATAGTGTATGTTTACCAAAATTTAAAAATAGTAAAAGCTTTCCAGCTATGATGGGATAGCTTATAGTAGATCTCAGCAAGAGCAAAGTTGGATGAAATACAAAAACCATCTGTACAAAGGCATCAGAGGACTTCCAAAGCATCCAGGACTTGAGAAGGCACATCCCAGAGAGAAGGGAAGTTCATTGAGATGAACTCAAATTTCAGCACACCTCCTGTCTCCTTGGAGCATTTGCCAATTTTTGGCATGGATAAAGAAGCTGAGAAGCAAAGAGGAAAGAAGTTGCTAAGAGCTTAGTAGAAAAACCAGCAGAGTTTAGGCAATCTCATAATCTGGAGAGACAGAACTTGGAGTTCAGGATCAGCAAGGCAACCAGGTTTGGGGGACAAGATCCTGGGATACAGCAAGGTGCAGAAGGCTGAACCCAACACTCAGTGATTTCTTCTAGGGGCACTTTCTGGTCTAATTGCACAGAAAAAGAAACTAAGAAGCCAAGCAGAAAGGCGCTTAAAAGCAGAACGGAATTTTTAGCTATCTCAAATTGATGGAAAGGCAAAAAAATGAGTTCTAGACCCACCAATGAGTAAGGGCTCTAGGAAACACTTCAGACATTCATTTGGAAAGCCGAGAGGTTAATATCCTGGGAACAGGAGCAAACCAGGGGAGGACCAAGCATTGTAAAGACTCCAAACCAGGCTTGGGTCACTTATTCCCTGACTGAACTGAAATAATCTGCCTCTCTGCTGCAAACTCAAGGATAAGGTGTATTCTCCCTGGAGGAAAATAACATAATGCAATGCTTCTGCAAAGTGCATATCAAAATAGAACTACTCTGCATAACAATTTTAAATTAACTGATAACACCAAAAAAAAAAAAAAAAACCACAACAAAAAATTCACAATAAAAACAGACTACAGTTAACCAAGATATTAGAGTTATCAGACACAAACTTTACAATAACTGTAATTAATATGTTCACAAAAATAGAAGAGAACTGGAAGGTATAAAAAGGTAGAGATTCTAGAATGGAAATAAATAGAAATTCTAGAAAAATAAAATAACTGAAACTAAGAACTTAATAGAGGGCTTTAGCAGAGGAGTAGACATAACTGAAGAGAGAATTAGATGACTCAGAAATCTAATAGAATGGGTGGCTTGGGTGGCTCAGTCAGTTGAGTGTCTGCCTCTTGATCTCAGCTCAGGTCTTGATCTCAAGACTGTGAGTTCAAACACCAGGTTAGGCTCCATGCTGGGTGTGGAGCCTGATGAAAGAGAAAGAAAGAGAGAGAGAAGGAAAAAGAGAAAGAAAGAAAGGAGAGAGAGGGAAGGAGAGAGAGAGAAAGAAAGAAAGAGAGAGAAAGGGAAAGAGAGAAAGAAAGAGAGAGAGAGAGGGAAAGAGAGAAAGAAAGAGAGAGAGGGGGAGGGAGGGAGATAGCCAAGACCAAAGAATATAGAGAAAGGGGGTTGAAAAGTACAGAAAACAGCATAAAAGCCATATAGGACATAATGAAAGGTCTACAAATTTATGCATTTGGTGTCCCAGAAGGAGAGAAGAGAGGGGATGGGACAGAAGCAATATTTGAAGAGAAAATGGCTGGGAATTTACCAAAACTAAAAAACAACACCAAGCCACAGATTAAACAAACAAACAAAACCCTATGAACCCAAGTAAAATAGATGCAAAGAAAAATCACATCTGTGAACACTACAATAAAATAGCTTAAGCCAAAGACTATCACAACATCTTAAAGCGTACAGGGGGAAAAAAAGGCACATTCTCTTTTTTGCTAAATATACATATACTGAATGACCCAGAACTTTCATTTACAGGTATATACACAAAAGAGTCATGTATATTCTTTCCATGGACTTAAGCAAGAATATTGGTGGAAGCTCTCCTTGCACCAGCCAAAACAGCAAGCAACCCGAAACAGTCCATCAGCAACAGAACAAATTACGGTAATGTCATATAATAGAATACCATACAGCAATAACAATGAAAACTGCTAAGCTTACAACATAGATGAAATTCACAGATACAACATTAAGCAAAAGAAGGAAGAAACAAGAGTACCTAAACCTAATATATGATACCATTTATATTAAAATTTTTGAAATAGGTAAAACTAATCTGACTTAATCTAGAGGTCAGAGTAGTGGTTAACTCCAGGCAAACATTTACTGACTTGGAATGACACAAAAATTGTGTGGGGATGCCGTAAATGGTCTATACCTTGATCTGGGTGGTGGTTACATGGATATATTTATACACACACACACACACACACACACACACACACATTAAGCTATAAGCTTAAGATATGTGCTCTTTACTGTATATAATTTATACTTCAATAAAAAATGTAAAAACTCAAAACTGAAGGAAAAATAAAGACATTTCTAGAATAACAAAAATTAAGAAAATTAATCACTCACAGACCTATATTAAAGAAAATGCTAAAGGGAATTGTTTTGGTTTTGCTTTGTTTTTAGACAGAAGAAAAATGATCCCAGATGGAAACCCAGTAATGAAGGAAGAAATGAAGAAAAATGGAAAGGGTCATTTGTGTTAAATGGGTAAACTTAAATAAATATAATTAATAATAATAATAATAAATCTCTTGAAAAGTAATGTATAGAATTAAAATGCATGACAATAGTAAAAAAATGAGGAAATGGGATTTTAAAATGTTCAAAGATCTTAACATTATCTGGAGGAGAGAAAGTACTAATTTAGACTCTAGTTAAGTCAAGGATGCATGCTGTAATATCTGCATTAGCCACCGAAAGAAGAATAAAGAATATACAAGTTATAAGTTAACAAGGAAGGAAACATGGTAAGATTTTTTTTCAACTTTTAAAAAACACTTAAAACAGATGGGAAAATACAAAGTAAAGATAGATAGAAGTCCAAACACATCAACAATCACATTTACTGTAAATGTTCTACATATTTGCATTAAAAATATATATCTTTATATCTAATACATAATACATATTATTTATAAAATCACATATATTCATTATCTTATAAGAGACACACCTTAAATATAAGGACATAGAAAAGTTTATAGTAAATGTTGGGAAAATATACTAAGTATACTATGTAAAAGTCAGCCAAAGAAATTAGTATATTAATATTACACAAGATGGACCTTAAGATAAGAACCATCATTAAAGAGGGCTATTTCATAATGATAAAAGTATCAAACCAAAAGGAAGATATAACAATTATAAATCTGTATGCATCTGATAATAAGTCTTCAAATAAATAAAGCAAAAATCAATAGACCTAAAGGGAGAAATATTCAAACTCATAATCATAGTCGATTCTAATAGAGGCTGTATTTGAGACTTTATTACATCTTTCTCCATACAAGATAGAACAACCAGACAAAACAGCACTGAGAACATAGGAGACCTTAACAAAGTAATGAACTAACTTGACTATAGATATAGAGATATAAATAGAGATATAGAGAACATGTGACCTATAGAACACTGAACCCCAAAATTGAATACTTTGCTGCAATGAAAAGACATTGCTGCATCACACACATGACAGAATTTCACCACCAGAACGAAGTCATATATTAAGGAAGATCTACAGTATGAATCCTATTATAGAACATTCAGAAGCAGGCAAAATTAACTGATGGCAATAGCAGTCAGGATAATTAAACTTTGGAGGATATACCTGGGATGATGCAAATGGGGGCCTTCTTAGGGATCATTAATATTCTATGTCTTGATCTAGATACTAGTTATGGTTGTGTTTATTACATGGGTGTCTTTACTTTGTAAAAGTTGATTAAACTATGCACTTAGGATTTGTCCACTTTTGTATATATGTTCCACTTCAATAAAAAGTGTGCTAAAAAAACACTCAAAGAAATGTAAAGAAGGTAGCCATCATTCTATGAAATAACAATACTTTTAATCTGTGATAACTGACGTGCATTAAAAGTTCTCCAACATTTGCATAACAGGCTTTGAGTGACGATGGGTTTTTTTAATTCCTTTAAATTATAATATATATTTTATAGCCCATAACAAGAGTTAAATAATTTATAAGGGTTTTAATTTTTTAATTATAGTTTTAAACATTACAGTGAGACTCGCCCTAATGAATTTAGAAGTATTTGTCTGAGGTCTCAAGATACCTCTGTTTTAGAGGTATCTTGAGACCTTTAGAGAGTGCTTCACAAAAGAAATCCAATTGAAAAACCATCTTGGGACATTTGAAGTTTTAATTCACAATAAGTTGTTTTTCCTCCAAGAGAATTTTCACTTAAAAAAATTACCAGAGGAGAGAAACACTTAACCCAAAGGCTTTAATAACTAATACTGAATTTCCAGCCCAAAGGTAAAAGAATAATCTTACCCATTTGAGGTGAAAGTCTGGCCCATACCAACATATACATACATACATACATACATACATACATACATGTATACATCATGTGATATAGGTATATGCACATCATCATCACATTTTTGTAATGTTCAAGTAATTTTTATCAACTTCCCCACACACATAACCCCACCAAAACGGCCACACAAACCAAAGATCAGTAAAGTGTAACAGTTTAAAGACATGACCTTTGGAGCCAGACTGCCTAGGTTCCAATCCCAACATCTCTACTTACAAAGAGAAAGAGATACTTTATGCAAGTTACTTTACTTCTCTGGGCCTCCGTTTCACCATTGTAAATGAGGCTAACCCTGCTACTTCTCTTTAAGGGCTGCTATGATGATTTAATGAGCCAACCTGTAAAGCCGACCTTAAATCAGGGCTTGATCCATGAAAAGCTCTCACTAAGTGGCAACTACTCTATCACTATTAGTCTACAACCAGTCTGGGAACAACAAATCGGTCCAGTATATCAACTGGAAATAGTTACCATCTAGTGCTACATCATCAGAATGATTACTGGTGTTCAGAATGGCAAATATAAAAAATTATAACCACCTTGTATAATTTTCAAGTTAAAAATGAAATTCTGTTCAGCAGAGCTTTAATGTCCTGTGATTTTTATTGGGTGCAGACTCTTGAGTATTCAGAATCTCTACAGGGTACGTATGGTAATTCAGTTAACCAGACCACTTAGTTCAACAGAACACCAACTGCCAACCATATTGGTTACCAGAGTGTTAATGGCGGAAAGAGAACATGAGAATCTCCTTATTATCTGACACCGTGATGACATACATGCCATTCAGGAGTCACAACACGCATTATTTAAAATGTTCTCATTAGGGAACAAAAGAAGTTCTAGATTGCCAGTTAAAGTACGAGAAATATGTCATGTCACTCCCACGACCACAGCCACCATATTATTACATGCCAACCACGTTAATTAATACTTGACTCTTAACTAAATGACTCTTCACAAGATTCACCTTTCCTCAAAAATACTCTAAACATATGCCTTTCTTGTCAAATATTATCTACTGCCAACAACTTTTTACATTTCTTTTTCAATGCTTCCTAGTTTTTAAAAAAGGCATTGTTTTCGGGGCGCCTGGGTGGCTCAGTTGTTAAGCGTCTGCCTTCACCTCGGGTCATGATCCCAGGGTCCTAGGATGGAGCCCCGCATCAGGCTCCCTGCTCAGCGGGAAGCCTGCTTCTCCCTCTCCCACTCCCCTTGCTTGTGTTCCCGCTCTTGCTGTGTCTCTCTCTGTCAAATAAATAAAATCTTAAAAAAAAAAAGGCATTGTTTTCTTCTGTTTTAAGCTACTTGTTACATTTCCCATTACAGTTTACAATAATTCATTTGTGTCATTAATACCTGCTCTATTTTAGACATGTTAACTACCTGGTCTCCTCTCATTATGTTGAACTATCAAATTATTAAATCCTAGAAATGGCCAATCTTTTTCAAGATGAAGTTGAACCATCTGAATTCAGTTGTTTTACACATATGAGTGCACCGACCATGTAAATCTCAGGCTATAGTTTGTGAGCTTGGAAGGTAACAGTCTTTTCCTAATTCTGAACTATTTTTATATGTTTTATAGGCAAGTAAAATCTCCTCATATTTTATAGTTATAAATTGCTCCATTCAATAAAGATATGTAGTTATTTTAATAGTCATAGCCTAAAAATACAAGTTTTTGATTAAGGCAGTCTGGGCATTAATACAATGTCTCTATCCATTGCTATTTAGAGTTTTACTAAGCTGTGACTCAAAGGAAGAGAAATGTGGGACCATGAACTAAAAGATTTAACCGACATGAAAAAGAAATTTTGTTATTGTTTATTGGCTATTATTGTAATTTCCATTTTACAAAAAAACCAAGGCACTGAGTTTGACACACAGAACCAAGGAGTAGCAGAGTCGAAATCTGAACCAAGGCAGTCTGACCTCAGAGCTCACACTTTTAACCAACATGCTCTCCTGGGCAAACAAACATAACAAAATGATTACAAATTGTGGTAAAAGCTGTGAAGAAAACAATAGGGTGAATAAAATCAAATTGTAATGGTTACTATTAGTGTGGCTGTTGGATCACTGGGTAGGGAGTCGACTCTAGGAGCAGTGGTCGGGAAAGGCATTTGTCACCTGAAAGATCATGCAGGTGCAGCTGTGTGATGAGTAAGAGGAAGAATGTTCCAAGAAGAGGGGCAGCTTGTGCAAAGGTCCTACAGCCAGTGTGACTGTGGCACAAAAGGGGTGAAGTGGTACAAGGAGGTTGAGGAGACAGGCCAAAGCCCAATGATGCACGTGGCCTTGAAGCCCTTAGTAAGGAGAAGCCTGTCTTGCATGTATCCCCAGTACCTGGCACCTAGAAGGTGCTCAGGAAAAGATGGAAGAATCCTTAAGTTAAGCTACCATTAAACTGTTTAAAGGCTGAATCATTTATGGTGGGGGCTGGGGACTAGGCAAGAGGACCAGAGCCATTTAAAACCAGACAGCCAGTTGGCTTTGATTAGCCCACACATCTGCAAGGAGCCATCCTCATGTGAACCGGGATCAACACTGACAGTCAGTCTCATACTCAACATCTGGTTTCCTTCCAGCTCAAAACAGGAACTTTCCATTGCCGCTGGTCACTAGAATCCTTTCTAGTCCCCAAAGGACCTCAGCAAACCAGGCACGCTAATTGGATCAAGTCAGGAATCAAGGTTCCAATTAGACCAAGCTGCTCTTCCTCATGACAGCTCCAAACAGACATGTCCAAGAAGTGGTTTAGCCCTAGGCCAAGTACCCACGGGACAACATTTCCTTATTGTGCAGAAGCCAGTACAGGGTCCAGTTGGATTTTCCTTCAGATACATGCAGGGATTGCTATGCCGAAGCCTCCCAGGCCTGATGATATCTTTCATGGTCTCGATCACCACCCCCAGGCCAAAACCAACTGCCTGGGGCCTTCAGATATCTCCCTGCGGGCAGTGACCATAAGCCAGCCTTTGGCCAAGTCCTACCACACATTCTTGACCTTAAATGTGAATGATCCTCTTTATTGTGGTTTTGTGACTTGGATCTTTCTTCCTCCTACACCAGGATCCCTCAAAGTGCCCTGAAACATTCCAGATCCGGGCAAAGAAGCACTTTGTGGACCCAGTCCAGTCTGGCATAATGCGACCCCCACACGGAGCCACCCCAACTCTTTCTGACCATCTCCCCACTTGTCATCTCTCTTCAACATCTCATTGCAACATGTGGGTAGCAACTCTGGGGTTCCCCCAACGCCTCTGTGAGGGTAACTCAACACCTTCTCTCAGTGCCCTGTTCTCTCCGAGTTACCAAAACGAAGGGAGTGGGGAGTTTGGAGGCCAGTGTCCTGATTTATGAGACTTGTCTTTGAATCGGATTGTTAACTGCTGTAGTATCAACATAGTAAAGCCAAACTTACATAAGCAATCATGGAGCATGTGGAAGGTCTTTCAGCACACCCTGGAATGGTCTCCCAGAGGGGTTGTTGAAAGGGCCGGAGAGAACCGAGGGCCCATCTAGGGGCTGGAGGTGTTCCCGGGGTGACATCAGGCCAGCGCTCCAGGGTACAAGGCATCGTGGTCACTGGTAGTTTTGGCCTAGCCTCAGGAAAGTAGGCTCAGAACGATTCCCTTTCCCATCCACTCAACCCATTTAAATACACTCTGGTGCCACAATAATTTTTGTGTTTTCTTAGCAACTTGGTTGCACGTAGATTCTCATTCAGCCCCTGCCTCCCTCCAAACTGCCTCCTATTTTTGTTTGCAAGACTGAGCTGCTGAGAGATATGTAGAGCAATTTCTCTATGTTATTTTAAACTGGTTCAGAGGGGGAAAAAAATCCTTTATTGTGCCTTTATTGTTCTCGGGAATTAGGTAAATTGGTCTTAGAAACAGGCTTCGGCACCAAAAAGAAATTTTAGAGTTTCTTTAAAAATGCAGTTCTGACATAGAGAATTTATTGCTTTGATTAAAGCAAGTGGAGTCTTGTTGGCTTTGCTGTGGTTGTTCCTTCTATCAAGAAAGGGCAAAGAATGCTCAGGGTATGTTGTAGCTTTCCTTATTGATTTCCATAATTGATGTCTGAGAATCTCATTTCATCGCTAGGTACTTTAACTCCTGCTTTTTAAAATACAGATCATTGGCTTCTTTGTGTTGAGAAAATGTTGCCCTCTTTACTACAATGAAGGCACATTCCTGGTCCCCTAAAAACCCTTAATGACTTAATAGCATTTAAAACACACCCTACTGAGTCTTTAATTATATCAAGCTACTGTAGTAGCGAAATTAACTAAATTGTACTCCTGCAGGAATGACCTAGGTGACAAGTGGGGTGAGTTTCAAACATCTGGCCAGCTTTTCCAGCAATTTATGATGGATGGAGGTTTATTAATAAAAAACAGCTGAATGGTGGGGGACTTGCTTTTTATGTGTACTTTGTGTCCTAGATGTATAACAACACCTGATCCCTCCTCCTCGTGATTACATAAGGGAGGATATTTTTTTCCTCTTGGTAAACTTCAGATTTACAAATAAAATTTATTTGGCCTCCTTTAAAAATTTATCTACATAGGGCTTTAACTGGCTAATAAGCCCCATGCTGGTGCAATTAGTAACCAGTTCTAAAGACCCTTTCTACAAAATGTGGCAAGGCAATTTTTAATTCAAGTTTCCCTCCCTAGTGTGTTTCTGTAAGTGACCGAAGCCCACAGAAAAACATTAAGTCGCTGAGAATATATTTAAAAGAAAAAAATCATGGTGGGCATTTGAATATGAATATATAATAATTAGGCATAGAAGAGTTTTTTATATCAAATAAGATCATGTATGGGATGTAGACTAGCATAAGCTGCTTGGAATATAATAAATTTAACAAACATGGAATATATTAATCAAAGAAATCATCAAGTACAGGATTACCTATGTTGTCTGGAGTTTTTAAAAGACACAAAGATTATAAGTCCAGTGATATTGGGGGGAGGGGTGTTTTTTTCTCCTAATTTTGTCAGAGAGAGAGTAGTTCTCATTTGCTTAAATACCCAAAAGCCAAATTGCTCATGCAATGGCATTTCCTTTAACATAGGTCTTAACAACCACTCACATAAATATGTCCACAACCAATAACTTCATGCATCAAATAAGAAGAATGGAGAAGAAACACTGATGTCTAGCACAGGAAAGCTGGTGGTCTCCAGTGAAGCCCAGACATTTCAATTATCTCGGGATGACTGCAGTTAAATGCCTTCGTGTGGCTGCACCTAAACCCAAACACAGAAACAAGTGCAAACTGCTCGAGCTCGTTGCCATCCATATAAGGTGTAGTCCAAATACCTCCGCTCTTGCCAACACAGCAACAGAACATTCAGTTTGGATCCTTGTATGTGAAATAAAGAGGGCCGTTAAAGTAACTAATTATACAGATAATCCAGCTTTTTAAAAATTCCATTTGCCCCAGCAGAAAATTTAGGTGGAATTGCCAGGAAAATTATTTTGATATTTTTGATATTTTATTCCCCTTGTGCCCTAAACACCGTTCACAAGGGTCTGAAGAGCCGGGAACATGCAGGCCCCAGGAATGCCCATGGCTGGCTCTCTTATCTAGAATTTGTTTTCTTAAGTCCTCTAACAAGGGTAGCAAGTGTGAATATCTGTCTCAACATATAGTCACAGACTTTATTTTCACTAGGAAACACTTGCCTTCCAAATACTAATGGGTTGAATTCGCTCTTATTTATTTTCTGTCGGCCCATCACATTGTGCCACAAGGAGAGAGCATTTTCCAAGCTTAGGGACTTGAAGGAACCAGTCAGCTTCTTTTGAATCTGTGACTGTGGGTCACAGATGCTGACTGAGGTAGAGGATAGCCAGCCAGCCACGCCAATGGGTCGCTTTGCTCCTATGGGTCCAGCGGCAGGCAGCTGCTGCTTGCTCCCTCGGAATAAGGAAGACACTGCGCGAGTCACTTGGGAATGGTCTGGGCATGCATTTCTCTGGAGGAAGCCAGCAGCACTGTGCCTGGACCGGTGATCGGTTTTGCTCAGTCCACTCACAGGTGATTCTCAGATAGGTGGTCTCCAGACCACACATTGATATATACAAGGCTGCAGAGATGAAAGATGAATTTGCTTTTATTTATTTACGTCTGTCTCCTCTAGACTGTAAGATCCTCTAGACCACGGGTTGGCAATTTTTTTCCGCAAAGGGCCAGATAGTAAATATTTTAGGCTCTGTGGGCCAAGAGGCCACATGCTCTGCTGTTGTAGCGTGAAAGCAGCCACAGACAATACACAAATGAGTGAGCATGACAGTGTCCACGGCTCGCATGGAATAGTCAGTGTCCTGGATCTGGCCCAAGGCTGTAGTTTGCCAAGCGTGCTCTAGGGCAGGGCCCCGATCTTGCTAGTCTTCGTGCCCCACACCCAGCACAGTGCTGGGCAGATGGGGCGTGACTGAAGCACACTGAGTAAGTGAGCACATGGTCGTAGGTCGTGATGCAGAGACACATATTCCGGTAGGGAAGAGAACCACAATATAAGAAGAGCTCTAAGAGATTTGTGTAGAGTGTTCTGTGGGAATATTGAGGCAGGAGGAATGGCAGAAGTAGCGGTGCCAGATACAGCAAAAAAAAAAAAAAGAAAGAAAAAAGAAATTACAGGACACACAGTTCATTTTGAATGCCAAACAATGACTATATTATTTGGAACATATACTGAAAAATTATTTGTTGTATATCTGAAATTCAGATTTAACTGGGCATTCTACATTTTATCTGACAAAGAACCAGGGGATATCAACAGCAGGGATGATATCTGAGCAAAGTTGAACAAGGAAGTGGGAAAGAAGGGCAAGGTGTTCAAAGGACAGGTTGGAACATGCAACGTGGCACAAAGTTCTGACAGCCATCCCTTATCTAAAGACAAAGTGTGGCTACAGAGGGTGAAACAGCTGGAGGTCAGGTTGGAGAGGGGGCTAACGTCCCACATTAGAGGCTTTGATCCCCAGACAAAGTGTCAGACTCAGTCCTGTAGATGACAGGGAGGAAACTGAGATTTTTAAGCAGAGAAGTGACTGTTTTCAGTGGTTCCTATATAACGGCACAACTCTTCTCTCCTGGGTTTTGCTAATAGATTAAACCCTGGTCTTCCTTTGACCTGGTCTCTCTCTTCCAGGCCATGTGGGTTGGATTTTCCTCATTATGAATTTGTTGATTAAAACACACACACTCACACAGGCACATACTCACATATACTCATACACACTAACCTACACACGATTACTCAAACACATGCAACACACACTGGCAATATAATGCTTTTAACCAAAAAGAAAAAAATGTTACATCAGAAAGACCACTTTTCACCAATCAGAGATAAGGGCTCAGTTTCCATGCAGGAGACTGTGGGCATCTCTGGCACCCTCCTCTGTCTACATTGCTTATGGACATGGCCTGAGGACCACACCATGGACGGGAGGCTAGAGGCCAGCCCAGGAATGCCAACCTGCTTCAGTGTCTCAGTCTGTTTTATGGTTTCTGCTCAACTGGAAGCCTGGCACAGCCCACGTCTTCACAGGTCAGTCACAGAACAGGCAATGCAAGAGCTCCTTTGATCACTAACAAGATTGGAGGAGAAACAAAGTCAACCACTGGCTGTCTTCAGTCGGGAGAAAACAGGCCCACTCTGCTGTCACGTGATGCTCTTGTCTGGCAGCCTGTTAGGATGAGCTTGGCTGAGAGGAGGACAAGGGGCAGAATCGAAGGAGACAAAGGGCTGCGTTTGTGTGACATTTCTGGGAATGCTGAATCTCCAGGATTTCATGACGAACTAGATGGTGATAGGAGAGCAGAGAAGGAGAGAGACGCGTGCAGAACAAGTATGAAGTTTCTAGATTAGATTGAGTGATGCCACTGGCACAACCTAGAAAACATAAAAGGAGGCTCAAGTTTGGGGTGGGGACAATTGGAGAAGTTGATTTTGGAAATGTTCCTTCTGCAGAGCTTTCTAATCCAGAGAAGACATTCAGGCAGTATGTGGCTGGATGTATGTTTCCTGGACTCGGAAGAGAGATGAATTTGGGAGCCATCACTCTAGTTGTGGTGCCAAAAGTCATGTGGATGGATGGGTCAGAGCCCAGAGTGGGGTGAGAACAGAGAGAAGAGAAGGGGCCCACAGTGGTGCTGGAAAGAACCTTGGGATTTATGGGATAACAAGAGAAGAAAGAAACAAAAGACGTGGAGACAAACAAGACAGAGAGACAACAAAACAAGACAGACGAGGCAGAGGAAAGATGACAGTTTTGTCCTGGACTTTAACCAAGGAGAAAGGATGGAGGCAAAGAGAAAGAGCTAGGTTTCTGAGTAAAGCAACCACTGGTGACTGTAGCAAAGCTCATGTGTGGATGTGGCGGGGACCCAAGACACACTGGGCTGTGCATTTCAGCCCTGTCCTGCTCAGCATTTTGATTAATGCCACAAATGAGCACACTGCTTCATTCATTCAACAAATACTCATTGAGCACATACTCGGTGCCTGGCATGTCCTAGACAAAAGCTTAGGAAAGCGGTGGATGAGATCAAGCTGGAAGGGGCCTAGATTAATTCTGATGGGGGGGCGGCGGGAGGGGGGGAGTTACAACCATCAGCATATTTGATAAATAGAGCCGGGACTAAGTTAGCATATTGGCAAGCCAAACCGATTGTTTTCGTGGCCTGATGAATTAACGATAGTAAATGCTAACTCAGTCTACTTCCAGGAAACTGCCAGTCTGAATTAGAAGAAAGTCTAATAAGTAATTATTTTTAATGACAAGTAGTTTAATAACTCTCAAGTACTAAAATAATTCATACTTTGCTAACATCATTGCCACACAGAACTCCTTTAGGAAATGCTTTATGGAAAATACAATCTGATTTGTAACTCATCTATCAATTGGCTAGCAATAAATTTTGTTTCTGTGCTGCTGAAGCATTTGCTTTTCCATGGATTAAGTATTCTCTCTGTGATATTGTTTACAGTGTTCATTTGCTTTGTAGGCAAGTATCCGGAAAAGAGCAAGATCTTTAGAGTCACGCTGACATGGGTTCAAATCCTAGTTTGGCTGCTTACCAGGGATATGACTCAAGGGGGATTGCCCCACATTTGAACTTCTGTTTCCTACGTGGTGAAATGGGCACAATAATATCTGTCTCAAAGGATTATTAAAATTAAATTCTATAGTAACTGGCACATAACCCTCACTGAAGGTTCTCATAACCAATGTTAGCTGTTACTGGTCTCAGACACTAAGACAAGCAGCCTCAGCCCTGGGTATCAGGTGAGGTCTTTCTAAAGTTCCAAAGACAGTATTCGGTACCGGATGTTTCATTGCCATAAAACTCGGCAGCAGATAGCAGCCAAAGAGGATTTTCATCAGTTATTCGAGCCCTGGCCGAACCAGCCTATCTTCCTCCCTCACCCATGGGGAGCCACCTGGAGCATGGATGGCCCACGTGTAGTAAGTCTTGCCAGGAGTGACAGCCAAGGTCAGAGGCAGCCCTCTCCAGGGGGATATACTGAGCACTGCCCAAGGAGATGAGGTCAACCCTGCCTCCCTCTGCAGCCAAAGTTCTTCTCCCTTTGAAGGAGTCGGAGGAGGTTCTAGCAACCAGGTCCCAGAGAGCAATGACGTAGGCTTGGCCCAGGATCCAAACTCACAGCGACAAGAGAACCACCATCCACAGGCATCACAGGGCCAAACCTGTCTCACCAAAGACATGTTGCATCCTTTCCTAGCTAAGGAAATGGGAAGATTAGGAAGAAAACAGTACAATATACTTTTTGTTGTTTTAAAGGAAGGCAGCCAAAATCCTATTGAGCAGGATCTCGGGGCATTCTGGCACCAATTTTTACATTTTTATCTTTCTCATCATCTTAACATATGCACTGGGCATCCAAGATGTGCAGGGGATGGTGCTAGGCTCCATGAGAAAAAGAGAGACAGAGAAAGATAAGTCACAACCTCTACCCTCAAAGGATTTTCCATCTAGTTGGGAGATGGGACAAATACATGAGGAGAACATAACAAAACCCACAGGCAGTAGATAGACATAAGACCACCGTTCTGAGCGTTTATGTTAATCCAGTCTCTATCTGGGTAGGGGAGAGGCAGGCTATAAAATGAAGTGGTCCTCACTCAACCACTGACCAGTGCCTGCCATGTGCTGGGCAGAGGCATGGTCATCTTGACCATGACAGCTCCTGGTAGTTCTGGATGCTACAGAGAAGAGGACACAAATCCAGGCTGTTGCATTCAGAAGCTTCTTGCATTCTGGGGAGACTGTGGGAAGGTTGGGGTGGGAAGTAGCAGATAGTTACTAATCCAAAGCTGGGAGTGCAGTTGAAAGTTACCGTGGCTTTGATTGTTTTTAGTTGCAAAAGTCATATTCGTTTTTTACTTCAACCAATGACAAAAGAACGTGGGTTTTTTTGTTTTGTTTTGTTTTGTTTACTTAGTGCAGGCATGGGTTTAAAAAGCCTGGGGAGGGGTGCCTGGTGGGCTCAGTCAGAGGAGCATGGGACTCTTGATTTCGGGGTCATGAGTTTGAGCCCCATAGTAGGTATAGAGATTACTTAAAATAAATAAACTTTAAAAATAAAATAAAAAGGCAGGGGAATTACTGCATTCACTTAGGAACTCTCTGAGGCAGAAAGCAAGCCGTGTGACTGTCGGGAGACCTGGGTATTCAAAGAATCTCAGTTGCTTGAAGGAACAGACAAGTGAGAAAACGTGATGCACAGATCTCAGGTGTCCTGTCTGTTCTACCCAGAGAAAGGGGCACATGAAGGGAGGGGGTCCTATCTCTGGGTTTGCCTCTGAAGATGCGACATACAAGGAGGAGACAGGAGAGCAGGGGTCCCCTCTGACAAGCCATTCACAGCTTTCCTCCAAGATTTCCATGTGTGCCGAGGCTCAGAGAGTGTCTCAGACCTGTGTCATGAAGCCCATGCCTTGACAGGTGACAACAGACGCATGAGAAAGGCCGTGGGAAGTATCAGGGAGTCAGGCTCACACCTGTGTCCTCCAGGGGTGGAGAGATCACCAGCAGCAGCAAGTGACCCACGCAGAGACGAGTCCAGAATGTGAGGAGTGCCAAGCAGGACCGAACAGAGTGGAATTCTGCTCCTTGCAGGTCTTGAGCCTACAAATACAACACTCCTCGATTTTGCGGTAATGGAATTTAAAACAAACTCTTTCTTCCACTTAGGGAGTTGGGCCCTGAGCAAAAACAACATAGACAGTGATCAAAACCCATGTCTAAACACCACTTGAGACACGCATTCCCAGGACCTGGAGAGCCCCCAGACATCATTTAGTCTGACCAGACAGGCATCCCCCACACTCATTCACAAGTCCTTGGACACTCCCCAGCTCAGCAAAGGCCCCCTGTTGGCTGAACGACGCAAACGGTTGCCAATCTCCTTGCACGTCCCCGCAGGTGTAGGGTTTGGAGCAGCTGGAGTAGAAGGTGCAGGTAGAAGAGCAGCAGGAATTGACATTGGAAAAGCTGCTCGGTGCGCGTGGCAGACTAAGCCCAGCCAGCAGAGCAGTGTGCTCATAACGGGGAGGCAGAGCACCGAGGAGGGGCTCCGTGCAGGACAGAAATGGCCTGATGGGACAGTGAACGGGAAGCAACCCCCAAACCAACCTGCCTATTGAAATACCTGGGGAACTTGTTAAAAATACAGACTCCAGTCTTCATCGAAGGCTTTGGCCTCTCCATGGCTGGTGGGGCACAGTATGTATTTACATCAACACTAGGGGGTTGCTCCCCACGAAACTCCCCAGTTCTACGCCCAGAATGGGAAGGACTGGGGTGAAGTGAGAAAGGAGGAGGCTCTCGCAGGTTTGGGGGCAACGCCTCTCCACTGGGACAGCAAAGGCTGAGCCTAGATGCCCTGGTGAGCCCCTCCCCCTTAGCGCTTTATGATCCAAAGCTGTAACCAGCACCGAGGCTCCACCCTGGCTGCAGCGATGGAAAGGAACACAACAAACTGGAAAGCCCCGAGCGGGTCACGTCTACAAGACTTGGCTATGTTTTCAGTAGGTGAAGGGGGCAGGGGGTTTTACTCCCAGTCTCCCACCCCTTCTTAGCGAGGAGTGTGACAAAACCATTCAGAGAAACGGAACAGGAAGGGGGCGGCTGGTGGAGGATGAAGATAGTCAGTTTGGAGCCCAATACATCTGAGGGCTTTGCAGAGCCTGGCAGCCCAGTGTGGTGGTTACAGCAAAGACTCTTAACACCGCCTCTGCCTGCATTCACGATTCTGGCTTTGATCCCCACCTCGCTGCGTCACTTAGGGCAATTTTCTTCATTGCTCTATGCCTCAGTTTCGCCATCTATAAAATGGGGATAATGATAGTGATTATTTCATGACTATTGTGAAAATTAAAAGGGCTCAAGCATAGGGAGCATTTAGAGCAAGCTTTGGCACGTACTAAGTGTTTTCTTCGTTACCAGAACTTTGGACAGGAATGTCCAGGGGTTGAAGATGTTGATTTGGGTCCCAGGAGGTTCGGCAGGACTGGGAACACAGACTTTATTTTCACTTTTTGTATCCAGTCATCTGTCACATTAGGTAGCAACTTGGAGCTAAAGTGACATATGCCAGAGGGACAAGCATGACTTTCCCTGGATCATCACCGAAATGCAGGTGAAGGCAATGGCATTACTCCTACTGTTCAGCCCTAGCCCGAAGCCAACCCAGCACCACCCACTTTAGAAATGGGGCAGACTTCGGCATCGTAGACAGAAGACCCTGAGTCTAGTCCCACATCTGCCACCAGCTGCTTCTGTGGCCTTCGCTCATCTATTACACTGGGGGTTGTGCCACTCGTGCTCAAACATGTTCTCTGGTCCCTTAATTTTAATTGTTCCAACATCAAAATCATGCATATTTTGAAGGAAGATGAAGGCCCCGGGGCTTGACTGCCCCAAAGCTTTGTACAACTGGGATGGTGACGTGACTCTCAGGCAGAGCAGTGGATCATCATAAAAAAGATTAAACATGAACAGAGGGACTGGCAGGTGGGTATCTTCTGATTGGTAGTCAAGATTCCAATCCAAAACATTATAGGACAAAGAGCTAGTTTTTATTCACATTTGGCTGGGGATGGATGGATGGATCGAAGGAAGGAAGGAAAGGGGGAAGGGGAGAGGGGAGGGGAGGAGAGAAGAGAAAAAGGCAAAGCAAAGCAAAGGAACAAGGGCCACCCACTTGGTCTATACCATAGAAAGTGAGCAGCTGCCAAATCTCAGCTGTACTCTGAGCTATGTAGGCACACACTGTTAGGTTGCAGCATGGGGACCATGATAAAGTCAGCTATAAATCCCTCTTAACTACTAACCTCCCATGGAACAAAAGCAAAATTGATACAGAGTCCCCAAAAGAGTCCTTTCTGATGGTGAATAAAGAATACAGGGGGAATAACTGCAGACAGAAGCTCATTCCACAATTTAAAAAGTCATAATGTACATGTAATGTACAGCATGGTGACTGATTAACAATAGTGTAGTGCCTATTTGAGAGTAGCTAGGAGAGTAGCCCTCAAAAGTTCTCATCACAAGAAAAGAAAATTATAACTATGTGAGGTGGTAGATGTTAACTAAATGTACCGTGCCGATCATTTCCATATATATATATATATATATGTATATATATATATATATATAAAATCATGGTGTACATTTAAAACTAATACAATGTTGGATGTCAGTTATATTGCAATAAAACAGGAGAAAAAGTTGTCATCTTTAAAGCTGCTATTTCTTTTATGTTCTCTAGTTTTTATAAGAAAGTTTTAAAATTGAAATAGTCCATGAAACCTGGATGAACTGCAGATCAGCAAACCAGAACACTCAAGTCACCGAATTTGTGCACCTTCTGCATTTAGTAAGTAGCAATGGTAAGAAAACACTCATAAAGCTTGTGGCTTCAGTGTGTACTTGGCCAAAAGGGTAGTCACATTTCCTTCCCTTTCACTGTCTGCTTATCTTTTTCATAAATAACAAGGGCAAGAAATCAGGGTTGAATTCAAATAGACATGAATTCAACTCCCCGGTACAATCATCAATGGTTGCAAGAATTAGCCTTAATAATCTAAACTCACCAAAGCACTGTAGGAATGCAATGACGTCTGCCCCCTAGGATTATTCTGATAATGATAATGGAGTTGCATTTTCATTTAGGGTGGGGGGAGTTAGGTTATAAAGTTAGCACATATAATCATATTTTCCTTAAAAACTCACTAAATTGCCCACCACTGCCCAATAGAAATATAATGAGAGCCACATAGGTAATTTTAAATTTTCTGTTTGCTGCATTCAAAATGTAAAAAGAAACAGGTGAAATTGATTTCCATAATATATTTTGCTTAACCTATATATCCAAAGTATTATTCCAACATGTAATCAATGTAGAAAATTGCTAGTGAGATATTTTACTTTTTTGTACTAAGTCTTGAAAATCCAGGGTGAATTTTCCACCTATTATACATCTTAACTCAGACTAGCCACATTTCGAGGGCCCTGTAGACCCCTAAAGTACTGGAACAGTACAGCTCTAGACCATCCTTGTGTCTCCTGGGGACAGGCCATCTCCCCATAAGGCACTCTGACCAGGATTGTCTCCAGTGTTGAAACGGATCCTCATTTCTTCAACTGAGAACCATAGCAAAGTAGGTGGTTTGCACTTTGGGTCCAAGATGGAAAATGACCTTTAAGCATCAGAACCAGTCATTGCTCAAGATGCGTCCACTTCCAAGACACGCCTCTTGACACACGGGAGGGACAGACTAGACTCTCTTTTTTTTTTTTTAAGGTTTTTTATGTATTTATTTGACAGAGAGAGAGAGACACAGCGAGAGAGCGAACACAAGCAGGGGGAGTGGGAGAGGGAGAAGCAGGCTTCCCACGGAGCAGGGAGCCCGATGCGGGGCTCGATTCCAGGACCCTGGGATCATGACCTGAGCTGAAGGCAGACGCTTAACAACTGAGCCACCCAGGTGCCCTCAGACTAGACTCTCTTTAACCATCTCATACATGCTGTGGATCCGGGATCTGATTGTTGGTTTGCTCAGCACATGGAGTTGAAATTGTAAGTTAAGTGCATATATATGCCTTTACTTTGTGTGTGGATAAGATTTCAGCCCAGGGGACATTTGTTGAGCTCCTACTACATGGCAGAATCTAGAAAACACAAAGGCCTCCACCTGAGTTCAAATTCCGACACAGTTACTTACTTACTAGTTCTGTAACCTTGACAGATCATTTGATTTCTTAAGCCTCAGTTTCCTTATCTGCAAAACAAAGAAAATAAAAGCTCTCCATTCACAGGGTTGTTGTTGAACATTAAATAAGATAATCCTAACAAAGCATGGGGCAGAAAACAGGCCTCACTCAATTTCCCATTCTTCCTGGTGATCAGTGCTGGGTAGCGCAATAAATGTTTGCTGATGAGGATGGTGTTAAGGAGGGGTGGCTCACTTTGGGTGTATTATGGAGATAAAGGTCTCTACCCCACCCAACTACCACCACCTGAAATGACCATGGTGGGCAATCACCCCTTCGGCTTGTGTCATTCTCTGTAGGCCTTGAGTTGAAAAGCAGAGAAGGGAAGTCAGCTAGAACATGGACGCCTTAGTACAGATGTCTTCCCTTCACTTTTCTCCTGCCTAGTGCTGCCCCAAGAATCCATGGTGTCTACACGGTGGGAAGGGGCCTCAGAGGCCTGGGAGTGGGCCCACCTTGGGTTGCACCACTGTTTTACAGGCTACGTTCAGCCCCCAGAATGCTTGGACACTTTGATTCTCAAAAGCTGATGAAAGCGGTTTTGTTCAACTGCAGATGTGGCTGAATAGAAATACTCACATGTCAGCAAGGTTCCAAACAGACCAGAAGTTATGGTGACTTCAGACAACTTTCTAATGTGTTGGTCAGAGTGTTTGCCTTCCAAGAAAGGTGAAGGCTTACAGAATAATTCCTCACCACCAACAATGACAACAACAACAACAACAACAACAACAAACACGATTTTTAACAATAAAGAAGAGGAATTTATTTAACAATAAAGAATAAAGTTAAAATTTCCTTCGATCCAAATCCTGGGGCAAAAGGATTTTATGAAACACTTGACCAAAAGAGGAAGAGAATAATTCCAGGCCTGCAGCGACTTGCCACTGGCCCACTGAGCAGTGTGGGAGAAGCTCCCCAGGCCTCCTGCAGGTAGGGGGCTTGTTTCCTGTTTCCTATTATTCTAATGCTGTCTTTAAGAGGGGTCCCAAGAAATGAGGTGTCAAATAAAGAGGTCTTCTTTTTGTTCTCCAACCCCCTGGGAAGAGCGGAGCAGCAAACTTCACACCTGGTATTCAGAGCAATCCGTCCAGGTCAGCATTTCTCCACCTGATACTATTGATTTGGGGCCGAATATTTCTTTGTCGTGGAGGGGGCGGCGGGGGGAGCTGTCCTGTGGCATGTGGAATGTTTAGAAGCATCTCCAGCCTCTACCCATTAAATGCAACCACCACACCACTCCCCTCCAGTGATGACAACCAAAATGTCTCCAGACATTGCCCGTTGTCCCCTTGGGTACAAAACTGCCCCCACTTGAGAACCACTGGTCTAGGCCTGGAGCGGTCTGCCATTCAGCCCAACTCCTGGAGCACAAGGGTCTGGGGGAAGCTTCCGCATTCTGAGCCAGGTGGGGGAATCACTTCGCTAGACCCTTACTCTCCACTATGTCTTTTTTTCCCCCCACTTCCTGCAAAAGGACAGGACAATTTCGTAGAGCACTAAAGAATATAAAATGCAGTCTGGCGATGGGGTTTCTGAGCCAGATTTGGCCTTCCTGGCTTCAAAGATCATGAAACCTCTCATTTGTACTCCACAAAGCAGCAATTTCTCACAAGGATACGTTCCTTTGACTCTCTTTTAAAAGTCAAGTACAGCTTGGCAACCAGAGAGTACAGAAAATATAGGCTTTTTGCAAGAAGCAATTATTCAAAACCCAAAGACTAAAAAAAAAAAAAACCAAAAAAAACAAAATGAACATGTCGGGTCGTGTCAGTTACAACATGTAAGACTACTGGATTCCTTCATTTCTAAGCAATGGAATGGTCTGGGTTTGTTTTTTCTTGCTGACTTTGATTGTTTCTTTGAGGTAAAATGCAAGCTGTCTAAAACTGTTGACACTGGGTGGCTGACCTTTTAATTTAAAAAACAAGAAGGTCCGTGTTTGGTATTTGGGCTTTTGCTTTAAATGTTCACCAATCATTACAACCATAATTAGAACTTGTGCTGGAATGTACCAAAATCTGCCTCCTGGATCATTGACAGGGTCTGCAGAAGCCACAGAAAAACTGAACCCTTCAGCAATGGTAAGATTTTTCTGGGCTGGCACAGGAAAACTCGGTTCACGGAATATAAAACCTAATTTCCACCCTTCGCATGTAGCATGATTACACAAGTGAGTTGTGCGAGCGTCAAGTCAGAGACTGAGGTTTGTTTGCCAGAAGGAAGCCAAACCTTCAATTCTGTGGTTAATGCCACCTAGGGATATAATTACACAAGCTAATGTCATCTTTCTACTGAAGAAGAGGAAAAGAAATCCTCATGGCCAACATTCATGTGAATGAACCATTTTGGGTTTAATAGCAAGGCTAATATCAAATTCCTAAGGTATGCGTGTTCAGACCGTTAAGAGTGAAAAAGGAAGCATCTGACAGTAACATTAACATGCTTATCGTGGATCTTCTTCAATTTATCAAATGTCAATTTCAGAAACATTCCCCAAATACTGCCTCCCATGCTATTAAGGGAATTTTGCGTAAAATAAACCAATGTTATTACAACCTTCACATACATAGCAGAATCCAGGCAGAGTTCAAAACATTTGGTGAACCCATGGTGTCCCTCACTGGGTCTCAAGGAAGGCAGACTCAAGAGACTGTTGTTAGAAGGGCCCAAACAGGGTATTTATTTAGAAAGCTTGGGGGGTATGGTATTTGCTTTCCTATGCAAAAACTAATTCCTAAAAAGTAAATGGGGCATTTACCATTATAGGAAGCCTCATAAATGGATCACAACGCATCTTTCAGACCACTAAGATCCTACTACAACTTCACTGTTACACAAATAAATATGCTTAACAAGCGAAGGGAAGATTGTTCTGAATGAACCAATTATCATGAAAAACCATCCTCGTTAAAACTTCCTTAGTCTGAGCCACTCCTCTATATCATTTTACTGTCTGACCCTCGATCAGGCTCACGCCCCTCACCCACGCTGACACTAGCCTGCCTAAGCATAACCTGGCCCCATCTCCAGGTATGAGCCACAAAAACAAATGGGCAGTTTCTTAAAAAGCTAACCATGGAGTTACTGTATGACTCAGCAATTCTACGCTCTGGTTTCTCTTCAGATCGCATAAATCTTTCGCCTTTTATATGACTTAGCAATTCTACCCCTCAGCATGTATCCAAGAGAAAAGAACACATATATCCCCTCAAGACTTGCACATGAATATTTATAGTAGCACTACTCATAATAGCCCCAAAGTGAAAGCAGCCCAAATGTCCATCAGCTGATGAATATGGATAAATAAAGGGTGGCATCTCTATACCATGGAATACTATTCACCTATAAAGAGGAACAAAGGCCTGACACATGCTACAACATGGGCTAACCTCAGAAACATAACACTAAGGGAAAGAAGACAGTCGCAAAGGGCCACCTAGCATATGATTCCATTTATCTGAGAGGTCCAAAAATTATTGGGTTCAAGTACAAACAGTTTTCCCCAAATATAAATAATTCACTCCTCAGACTTAAGTTTAGCACCATGCCTAACACCAATTTTTTAATTTACTTCTTTAAATACATTACTTCCTTGCATGGAGATGAGACCTGAAACAAATATACCAGGCTTCACCAAGCAAAAGAGAACACTGATGTCCAATATGAAACTCCATATATTGCAACAAAAAATTAAAAAATAAAAATAAATCTCTTTTTAAAGAGATAATGGCACCATGTTTTTTTTTTTTTTTTTTTTGAGATAATGGCACCATTAACTTCTGTCTTCTAAAATGTTTGCTCCAAATTCTTACTATTCCTTAAACTTCTCAACCTGGAGCTTGTCTTCAATTATGCTGAGAGGCAATGAGATGTCAAGCATTTCAAAGTCTCCCTGAATTATCAAAGAACCAAAAATAAATCCTAAATTGCTTTTTAAGTGTGAAATGTGTTTTTTTTCCACACTCGGTTGAAAAACGGCTGCAGAGATTGTACTCAGATTTTCCGAGCTATAAATCTCTCTCAAGCTAGGGCTAGGTATGGACATTTTTAGCCTTGAAGAATATTTCTATCAGAGAGATATGACGGCAGGAATTGGAGTCGTGATGGCTGTCTGGGTGTCGTCTTGGCTACTGAGGTCATTGTTGGAAACCAGGGGTGGTAAGGCAAGGTCATAATCAAAGAAACAAACAAACAAAAAAAACATAGAAAAGTACAAACAATCCAATCAAATCCAACAAAAGCAGTATGCATCAAGTGCCATAAAATGTCCTTTGGCTCAGTGATCCTGTTTTTAGGAATTTATACTAAAGAAAAACAAACGACTGCAAGATGATTTACGACAGCACAAGACTTGGAGCAACCTCAACGCGCGACAATAGGGATCAGTTAATTCAATTATTCTACATCCTTTTGATGGAATGTTATATCTCCATAAAAACTAACTATAAAGGACACGGAAATGTACTTATGATAAAATGTTAATGGGGAAAGGGTAAAAATATATGTACACTATGATAATCATGCAAGCAAATGTATGTATATAACAAAGCAATAGAAGGGTCTACATGAAAGCATAAATCATTGTGCTCGCCTCGTGGGCCTAATCATTTATTTTTTCTCCTTGCTCCCAAATTGTTGAAATATCATTATATAGTCTTTCAAGAAAAATTAAGTCAATCATACGAATTTTATGAGAAACAATCCCATTAATCAACTTGCACTCTTACTACCAACGACACTATTACCTGTCCTATTTACTAAAATAACAGCCATCAGAGAACCGCCCCCCCTCCGCAGTCATGATGCAGGGAAAGGAAATACGATGGTTCAGCTTGAGTCAAAACATGATGCCATTATAAACTTGGCAATGAGAATAATTCTCTGTACATTGGAAGTCAGGGGAGAGGATCCTTCTGCTTTCTGAACTCCACCCACGCACTGCTAATTTTTCTCAAATTTCCGTTCCATCTCTTGGCAGGAAATTCTATGTGAAGGAGATCAAAAGCCCCTTCCCTTGACAATGGAGCCTCACCTGGTAACTAACCCCATCCACCAAGCTGACTGGACCTCAGGGGGCATCATCAAGCATTCTCTGAGGGTGACAGAGCTCAGGAGAATAAGCAAGGTGGCCTGGCGAGCCCACCACTCAGAATCCTTACACTTTCAACTTACACACAACAAGGAATCTGCCTGTAATGGCTAAGTTTCTTTCTCAACCTTTCTAGACTATGATACCCAGATATTTGATCGAACGTTATTCTAGATGTTTCTGTGAAGGTATTTCATAGATTTTTGTATTTGTATTTCAATGTGATTCACATTGAAATCAGAAGACTTTGAGTAAAGCAGCCTCACCCAATCAGTAGAAGGCATTAACCAAAAAAAAGACTGTATGAATGTTTTGTAAATATTAGAAATGCCTGTCGGGGCGCCTGGGTGGCTCAGTCATTAAGCGTCTGCCTTCGGCTCAGGTCATGATCCCAGGGTCCTAGGACTGAGCCCCGCATCGGGCTCCCTGCTCGGCGGGAAGCCTGCTTCTCCCTCTCCCGCTCCCCTTGCTTGTGTTCCCTCTCTCACTGCGTCTCTCTCTGTCAAATAAATAGATTAAAATCTTTAAAAAAATATATTAGAAATGCCTGTTAAGAAATCACTTTTGCCATGCCACTTCCCATGCCCAGTTTGCCCTAAGACCCTTAACTGCACACCTGGGGATGCCAGCGATGTTGCATGTTATGCTCTCCAGGGAAATCACAACTTTCAAGTTTGCAAATAACCTACTGATTCCATTTCCATTCTCCATATAAACATCTGGAGTATAAAAACAATATACCCATTGCTTCTCTAATGTGGGATTAATATTTAGTCTGTAATACACAAACTACTTTTTCTTTTTAGTACCTTCTCTTTTTATTTTTTTAAGATTTTATTTGAGAGAGAGAGAGAGCACATGCACTAGTGGGGGGAGGGGCAGAGGGAGAAGTAGACTCCCCACCGAGCAGGAAGCCCAACTCAGGCTCGATGCCAGGACCCTAAGATCATGAGCTGAGCTGAAGGCAGACCCTTAACCAACTGAGCCACCCAGGCATCCCCATTAGCGCCTTTTCTCACGAGCCCTATTAATCTGTGGATGTTAAAATTTTTTTTTCATTTTCAAGATATATAATAGCTTATGTTTGAGTTACTATTTAATTTTCTGCCTCTAATTTTTGAGGATTCTACTCCTGCACTTCAACCCAAATTACATGTTTTGGTATCAAATATTCTTATTCTTACAACATTTTCCTTTTAATAGTAAAATCGATATGCCTGATTTTAACACAACCTCTTACCTTAGGAATTGGTTTAACTTAGCAAAATGTATTCAAAACATACTGATTACTGATTTAACCTATTTTTCTAACAAGTGGTTTAGTACATTTTTGCTTAAATGGATAATTTCTGACTTAACTGACTCAACTGCCTGATTGTTTTACTAACCTAAAACCAGTTTACCAACAGGCCTTCACACCTTGGACCCCAGGAGGGCAGCCCTGCCAAGAAAAGGACATAACAGGGGCGCCTGGGTGGCTCAGTCGTTAAGCGTCTGCCTTCGGCTCAGGTCATGATCCCAGGGTCCTGGGATCGAGCCCCGCATCGGGTTCCATGCTCCGCGGGAAGCCTGCTTCTCCATCTCCCACTCCCCCTGCTTGTGTTCCCCCTCTCGCTGTGTCTCTCTCTGTCAAATAAATAAATAAAATCTTTTAAAAAAAAAGAAAAAAGAAAAGAAAAGGGCATAATAGAGCCCCATCGGAGGCTTGGGATTTAAGAAAGAGGGTCCAGAATCATCTCCTTTGGAGGCCTTGTTCTTGCATGGAGCACATTAGAGCGGTCTGATTTAACGTCACATTACATTTGTGCTTCGAGGAAGCCGGTCTCTGGATGAATGACATTAGAAAAACCACCAGTGCATTAACTCCCCGGGAACACAAATCCTACAACATGGACCAACAAGATGGCATCATTGTAAACTGCCAGATATCCATTTACAACCTCACATTTGGCTTTGTATCACTTCCCTCTCAAGTTAGCTTAAATTATGTCCATTAACCTCACCTTCCTTAAGCCATATCTGCTACTAGATCAGGGGTTCTTAATCCTAACTACAGTCATCACCTGCATTCCTCTGGGGGGCATTTCTAGACGGCAAGGACTCTGGAGCCCCACCCCAAACTAATTAAAACAGAATCAATAGGGATGGGACCTGGGCTGATTCTAATGTACCAACAGCTAAAATGAAGGCAAAGACCCAAAACATAGAAGGGATTTCTAAAGAAGGGCTTAACAATCAGTTGAAATCAAACTTCCCCTCTGAAAGCTGCCCCCAAATGATTCCAGGCCACATGCTTCACCACCCAGCTGAGAGGCACTGAGCTCCCAAGCTTCATCCCTTGTACCCTAAAGGTTCTTTTCTAAAATGACAAACCTTCCAAAGAATTCTCCCAAGTTTCACGTGTGCAACAGTTGAAACTATGTTGTGTTGGTTTTTGGGGGGGGGGGTTTGGTTTTCTTTTCCTGAGAACACATGTGTCCTTTTGTTTCACGGTCTCACTTGGCACCAAGTACCCAGTTCATTTGCCCATCAGATTAGCTCGAATTACATGCTTTTACTGCTCCTACAAGCTAATGCAAGGGACCTACAATTAACTGTGGGCTGGTTTAAATCCTAAATGGAACTAATGTCTGCCCCGACCAAATGCCTCAGGACCTGCTTTTTTTTTTTTTTCCCTCCTGTAAATTGCTATTTTTGTAGGCTGTCTTCCAGAAGTTGAGCCCCAAAACAAGTTGGAACTGTAAGCCTACTAGATTCTACTCACAATAATTACTGAATCCTTGCCACTTGCGCTCACTTCAAAAGCTTAGCAAAATGCACAATACTGTCCTTGCAAAGGAAGACAGAATTGTCTCTCATAACATAATGTCCTTCACATCCTAGTAGAAGTGAGAGGGAACCCCCAACACCTCTGCCTTCCACGGGTAGGTATTTATGTGTCAAGACACAGGAAGACATTGCATCTCCTGCCTCTGTATCTGCAAATCCAAGGGCTAATGCATTTCTAAGGACAAAGATCTATTTGGCACTCGAGTTGAAAATACCAGGAATGTTAGAAAATTCCAGCACCCCAAGTTTTAAAATGACAGAAAACACAAATTTGTTCTGGTTAAATTTTGCAAATTTCAGAAAGAAAAAGATGAATGGAAAACAAGCATGATTCTTACTTATGGGCTTTCATGGAAAAGTAGCATAATATCAGTATTATGTTACCTTTCATCTCCATCAGCAACGAGTTACACTATGTCAGTCCCTGAGAGGGACAATCAGATAAACCCCTACCAAGTGCCTGTGGAATTTGCTGCTCCCGGCGTCGGGATTGAAAAAGCAAGAGTGAATTAAACAGAGCCAATTCAGCGTTTGGAGGTGGGAGCCTGGAGAGAAAGCATCTATGTAACTCATCAGTAGGGCTGCAAGCTTCATTTCTCCCTAGATCACATTTCCCTCAACTGCCATCATAAAGGAACCAGTGGAGGTTTTCAATAATGGGAACTGGAAGTGGAAAACAGGGTTCTGAACTTACACCTTTGCTTGCCTGACTCTGAAGCCACATCTTCTGGAATGAATTTTGATGGAACAAGTCATATCCATTACCTCACCTGAGAGACTCCTGGCCTGACACTCTAAATGGTCAAATTGGACTGCCATTTCCTGGAGCTCCACTTTCATCCTTGAACGAGGCATACTGGATGCACGGGATGATGTTGGATTACACAGAGAGTCAAGGGCTCCATTTGGTGCTCCTCGTGTTACTTGAAAAGTAGCCATTCCTCTTTCATTTTAGGATTGAAACATATCTTCCTAACCACGCTGGCCCAGGAAGCCTGACCTGTGCCTTAAATAATCTTAACTGTCTCCTTCATGTATATGTTGCTGTTTTCAGATATGTGTATGTGATGTCAAAACAACATACAAATTCATTTAAAAGCATTTTAAATTTAGAGTACCTTTGACTTGCATTTCATCAACATTGGATCCTAAATATACAACTATGGTCTGGGGGTACCTGCCAATTTCACTATTGCCAGAACTTACTCTCAGAGCCCTGTAAATATCCCTTTAAGAATATGAGAAACAAAATCCAAAAAGCTACAATCTTATCATCCAATCCACGTATCAGTAGTGAGAAATCACAATGACTATAATGATGATGACATCAGGAAGAGCATACAAAAATAATGACAACTTGCCCGGTGCTGTGGAGCTCCTCAGCTTCATAAGCAGGGGTCTCCTAACTTCAGTGCTCTGCTCCTCCCACCTCACATGGCCTCCCCGGTTGTCATTTCAGTAAGGTCAAGGTCACCTTTGCTTCAGTAATAGCTAAGAAGGCGGGCTTTGGAATCAGGCTGTGTGGGTGTAAATCCCAGCCTTCTAGTAGCTCTATGGCTTCAGGCAACTTACTTTCCCTCTCTCAGCCTCAAAATGCTCATCTGAAAAATGGATCCACAAAGAGTGCCCACAGTGAGATGAACCATGGAGGCCCTGAGCCCCAGAGCCTGGCCAAGCACTTGCCATCCACACTGGCTGTTCTTTTTTTTCTTTTAAGATTTTATTTATTTATTTGAGAGAGAGAGAGAATGAGCCCAAGAGGGGATAGGGTCAGAGGGAGAAGCAGACTCCCTGCTGAGCAGGGAGCCCGATGCAGGACTCGATCCTGGGACTCCGGGATCATGACCTGAGCCAAAGGCAGTCGCTTAACCAACTGAGCCACCCAGGTGCCCCGTACTGGCTGTCCTTATAATTCCCTTCAGACAGTCGGTCTACTGATCATGCGCTCCTTTAAAAACTTTTCAGAAATATCTCCTTCAAGCCAGGCACTGGCCCAGAGCACTGCTCTGGACCTACTCTTCCAGAAACTTCCCCCAGTTCTGATTATGGTTTTTTGTGGGTTTTTTGGTTTTTTTTTTGCATCTTCCACCTTTTCAAGTTTAGTTGTAGATTTGTTCACAATACAATGTTTAAGGTTCTGGATCTTTATTTATGAGCCCTTCCCCCTCTTACCCAGTATGGAGTATGGAATATGCCCCCAAGTTGCCTGTAAAGACATGGTTAATCAGAGCCTGTGTGTGCGCGCACGCGCACATGCACACACACATACGCGCGCGCGCACACACACACACACACACACACAGGTACACATCAGAGACCTGTCAGCAGGTAATTATCTTCTACGCTGATGGCTCTGAATTGCTGGGTGCCTTCCAGCTATGTTCACTCTTCAAGCTTCACTTCTCATCCTCCTTGCAGCTGTTTCTGGCTCCAGGAGCCCTGGGGCAGCAGACCTGTTAGACCCTTCCAGTCTTGCCTCTTCTTGTCCCTATAAAGAATTGTTGCCCTGAGCTATACAATTTCCAGAGCAAACATGTAAGATACTTTACAACCCAGCCCAGGCCAGGAGCAGAAAGTTATCTTTCTGTAAAGTCAGTCCAACTGTTGTCTTATTAATTTGTATTTTATTGGCCAAACAGTGCCTGTCCAGACACAGGGAGAGTATTTTTATCCAGACTGTCACTTGGCAGGCATGGCAGGCAATGTAACCTGGGCCTGTGTGGTCTCCAACATGGGGACTGGGACTTGGTGAGCTCCACCACCTCTGAGCTCCTCCCCTCCCCTCTCATCTACTCTGTGTTGTCCTCCTCACATGGAAGAACGCCCCCTGGTGGGTGGGAGGCCAGGTCACGTGGTTGGAACCCCTGGGAAGAGAGGACTATTTGGGCGCGTGCTTCCCCAGCGAACAGTGGGAAAAGGGACAAGCTCACAGAATGGGTCAAGTGGTTCTGCAGAGCTGGTCTGACACCCAGGGGGCTCCCTGGGGTGGAGAGACCACTCTCCCCACAGCCGAACAAATTGTGTCAAGGTTTGGGGCCCTTAGCACTATTCTGCAGTCCCTCTGCGTTTGCCTGATGGCTTAATGCCTCCAAATTTGACCCTGTTATGGGAAAATTGTTCTCATTTGGCACTTTGGGGATAATGTGTAATTTCAAAACCAGGGTGTGAGCACATTGTAACTATTTTGAAATCCCATCTGCTAAAATTCATTCAAAAACTTTTTTTTCTTTTTTGGTGACTCCTACTCTCTCTTCTCCTCCTTCCCAGGCCCCAAGTAACCAACCAAATGAGTATCACTCTTTCAGGCTCTCAGCAATCTTTGCTAAAAAGCTCAATGTGTGTTCATGATAAATACACCCCTGTGGCTACTTGCAAGAGAAACAAACCCCAACATGAAAATACCAAGGCTCTCCTCTTTTCTTATGTAAATAAATCTCCAGATGGCTCATTTGTAAGATTGTGTTTACTAATTCTTGTTTTCTTTCTAGACAATTTGTTCCCAGTACCCATTTTATCATTGAAACTGGAGGTAATGCTTACAATTTCATTTAATGAAAAGTCTACTGGAAGCCTTGGTCCACAGGGAGAGAATGTGCCAATGCCACACACACATACACACACACACACACACACATACACACACACACACACCCAATGCCTCAGGAAGGACTAACATTCCTCATGCTGTTGCTGTTGTTGTACAACAGATATTTTCAATTAGAATCAGAAAAGAATAAGTAATTTCAGACTTATTAGAATATCAGAGCTGGAAAGCACCACAGGCTCCTCTAGCCCAAGAATGGAAATCTGTGCCAAGCATGCCCTTCCTCCTCTCTCTCATCTAGCGCCCATGGCAGACATCACCAGTCACTCATGGCAGCCTTTCCAATCGATCTCAGGGGCGATCTCAGTACCATTGTCAACACTCCTCACCAAGTCATTCTTAATCAGCTAAAGTTAACACAGAAGAGAGTATGCATTTGCCATAGCTAAGCCCTTCATTTTACAGATGAGGAGCCAGACACTTGGAGAGAGGTAATAGTATCATTCAGTGTCTTACAGCTAGTTAAGAGCATTAGTGCTTAGCCTGGAAAAATCAAACACAAGTCTGTGGTGCCGGATGGGGGAAAAAAAAATGACATCTTCATTTTCTGTACTTGTAACTGCAATTTAGCATTTCCTTCATTTATGAAGGAAAGCCACACACCATAGTAGCATTCGCATAGCTGACTCTGTCACTAATGGCAATCAGAGATATTTCCATGTAACATTCAGTCATTACAGATTTCTTAAAATACCACGTATGCTCAATCGCTAAAGCTAAATTATAGTAGTTATTAGACCTTCAGCTAGATCTTGTATCTTGATGCATTAAGATGCACATATATTACTATCTCACAAATCTGTTTTTTTAATGTTTTGATAACTGTATTTTAATATAGATGGCTCCCTTTGTAATTTGTATATATTTCATTTTCTGTATTTAAAGCATCGTTCTGAGAAGGGGTCCAAAGATTTCATCAGACTGTCAAAAAGGTCCACGGCACAAAAAAGCAGTAAAACCCCCAGTCAAGAGAAAAGCCAGATCTCCTCGACTCCTACCCTCCTGTTCTTCCCACATATACTAAAAAAAGGTCTCACCATGAACTCTGGTCATCCTAGACTGACAGTATATGTACTGCCATATGAATAAGAGATTTTTTAAGAAATTGTTTATGCTCAATAGAGAGAGAAGATACATAAAGTAAAAAGCACAAGTTCTTAAGGTCCCCTCCCCCCAAGGTAACTACCGTTAATAGTTTGGTATATGGCTTCCCAGACATATCCACCAATTATGTAATAAAAATGGAATCAAACAATTCACACTCTTCTACAGCTGGCTTTTTTCACTTACCAAAGTAAAAGAACAGAGAATAATATCGTGGCTAGCTTTGCTTTGAGTAGATTTGCCCCGTTCTTTTTAGAAGCTACAAAGTATTCTCCTACACAAATGTACCCCACTTCATTTCATAAACCCCAATAAAGGAGATTCGTAATCCCAAGTTTTCTCGGCAAAAGATAACAGAGGGAAGAGTTGTCATGTGAGCCTGAGAAGACTAGAACTTTGGCTTTAATGGCCATTAATGGGCTCCTTTGGCACAGAGTCGGCAGAGATGAGGCCAGTGGCTAATTGTCACTGCTGAAAAACCCACAGCCTCCAGCTCTCTGGACTGAGGAAGGGTCCCTTCCTGGGAAGGGTGGTCTTCTATACAGATGTGCCCACTTCAGAAGGGTGAGTGTGGAGGACGGGGGAGAGCCGAGCAAGGGAGAGTCCATCCTGCTGGCCTGGTGACTCCCTGGGGAGATGGCTCCGTGCAAGAGGAGAAACCAGGCTCGGGCCCTACGTGGTCTCAGGAACACTGCTTTGGGGGTAACTATCTACACTTAATGGGCCTGGGTCTAAGCCAGACTCCAGGCCACAGATGGCTCAGACTCCCACCCCTGGCAGCGCAATGATTCTCCCTTAACCCCTGCCCCCACTGCCGCCTCTGTTCTATTCCTCCCATGGCCTGGTGTGACCTTCCCACAAACCCCTTCTACTTCATAGTCAAGGCTGACCTGGAGGCCGGCCACCTTGGCAGCTACAGTTTTGGGGAACAAGTGTCATCAATTCCCTTGGGGTGGATGAAGGGAAAAAAAGAAAAAAAGAAACGCTCGAGTCATAATCGGTGAAAATACAACCTGGTTGATAACAGTATGCCCAACACTATTATTGCCATAAAACCAGAAACCTCAGGTAAGGCTGGTTCAAGATCAGAGGCTCCAAATAGAAGGGAAAATACCTGTTTTCAGAAAGCGAAATAACAAGACAGCAAGGCAGCCTGGCACACACGGAGAGACCTCAGGAGCTGCCAGCTTTCGCCTCCTGTTAGGGCCCCTTCAGGGAGCACTGGGCCAGGAGTCTGCCAGGCCCGGATCCCCTGTAGCTCAGGGAGGTGGCTTCCCAGTGGGGCCTTTGTTTCCCCAGCCACAAAATTAAGGGCAGGACAGAAAAACACTTTCAACTGGACCTGTTTTTTCTGTGCTTATTGGCAGCCCCACCCACCTGTCTGACTCTGTATCTAAGGCAAAGCGAGGTCAGGGCCAGGCCCACCTCTGTCTAGTCTCTCTGCCTGAACAACCCCTTTTTTTTTTCTTCCTCTTTGTGCTTCTATAGTTCTCAAGAATTGGGCTGCCACTTCTCCTCATTCCTAACTCAAGGTAAGAATGTCTTTTTCCCCTCTCATATAGGCTTTTCCCCTCTCCATCACATCTTGCTGTCTCCATTCTGCCTGGGGTTTCAGCAATTTTAAATTCTCTGGCTTTGAATCAGCTCTACTATCAGAACCAATGTGGCTCCAGACTGTTCTACCCCCATCCAACGCAGGAAATGAAACAAAGCCGGGCTTGTTCCCAGTTCGATAGGCTGCAAGTTTAGGGAACGGGGGCTTCAAATATTTTCACGATTTTGTTATGGCACCAGAGCGTCTGCATTTAATTCTGCGTCTCCTGCCAGACTCGGGAAGCCGAAGTGATAACATCAACACGCGAGAGACGGGGGCACAGCGCCGCGTCTTTTCCCTCCCGGCGGGGGCCACTGGGGCATGCGCAGACCAGACCCGCGCACGGATGCAGAGATGCGAGCGCACACGCTGCCAGGCGCGTTCCCACCAACTTATCGCTGCGCGTGCAGACACACCCCCACGCTCGTACATACGGATGCACTTGTGTGCACACACTGCCAGGTGCGTTCCCATCAATGTACCGCCACGTGTGCGTACAGACACGCACGTGCACACACTGATAAACACACTTCCACCGTCACGTGCACAGTCACGGACAAACACCCAGCCACCTGTTCACCTGTGCACGCCCACCTACACACAGACATACATAGTCACACCCAACACATATATAGACACACCTGTGCACACACTGATACATACACTCATACAGATACACACAGGGGAAAAAAAGGAGGCTGCAGTCTGCCCAGCAGGGAGGGCAGGGATATCAAAGGGTGAGCTGTCACAGCGACTCCCCCACCCTCCAGGACCTGAGAGAAACCAGTTCCTGATCACAAGGTAGCTCCAGAAGGGCCCACGATAAAGTTCAACCAATTAAGCAGTTTCTGTGGCCACGTTTACACTTTGCAGCTCTGAAGTTCAGCAGCTCCTCGTCTTGGCAGATATGATGCGAGTGCAAGTTGTGGCCCATGTGTGGCACATCGAAAGACCCACAACATCTATAGATTACCCTCCACAGAAAACTGGCCCACGTCTTTTGTTTAAATTAGACACCAGAATGAGAGGGCATCAGCTGACCTTGAGCTTCCTACCGATCAGCAAGGGCCCCCCGCAAATCTGTCCCAGGGACCATAAAATCATCACTCAAGCACCCACTCAGGACACCACTCCAGAGGGCCAGGAGGGACCCCAGGCCCTGGCCAGCACCATGGTGAACAGCTGTGGGAGGAGGAGGCAGACATGATCCAATCATCACACAAAGGGATGGAAAATTACAGCTGTAAAAAGAGCTCCAACCCCCTCATGGGGGGAGACTGGGTAAGAGCAACCGGTCCCACCCAGCTATGCAGGGCTGGGCCAGGTGAGCAGACATAATGGGTTCACAGAGGGGGCTCAGGTGCCTCAGCCTCATTGGTATTGCCATCGAGCACTCTAGTACCCAGGATCCCAGAGAGAAGCACACCCAGACCATGGAAAGACTCATGATCAACACTTTCACCCACTCAGGGTGCCGGCGGCAGTGGTGTAGCTGCAGACATCTCTGCATGCTTTTAGCGGGAGGGACTGAAACAGGGGTGAGGAATAAGCAAGACCATGAACGCGCCATGTGTCCTGCTGGGCCTGGCACCCAGCAGCTGCCTAGTAAAAGTAGCAGTCATTGTTTCCTGTTACCACTCCGTGTCCTGTTTATGCTTGACTCTGGGTCTCCAGCAAAGCAGTTTGTGCCCCTCAGAGAGAAAAGACCCCGCAGTGAGCGTGGGAGGGGCCGAACCCCACCCCCACCCCCACCCCCACCCCCCAGGGAGGGTGCAGAAACAGGGCAGTGTGGCCTGGGTGAAAACTCCACCCTGGGTGATCCGGGAAAGGAGAAGCCAGAACTGACTCGAATTACCTCTTGAATGTGATGGTTCAGACCCAATCTGAAGATGGGTTCTATAAAAATACGGATAGGAGGACATTACCATAAACATGTTGAACAATGTTTATGAAACAGGGCGGAGTCAGGACTATCTTTTTCTTTAAGATTTTTTTGTTTATTCATTCGAGACACAGAGATAGAGAGAGAGAGAGAGCATGAGCAGGGGAGAGGCAGAGGGAGGAGAAGAAGCAGGAATCCAGCCACCCCGCCCCCCCGCCCCTGATGCAGGGCTCGATCCCAGGACCCTGGGATCATGACCTGAGCTGAAGGCAGACGCTTAACCATCTGAGCCACCCAGGCGCCCCAGGACTATCTTTTCTAAACACAGCCCTCTGCCAGCCCCCTGCACCCCCACCCCCCAGCTGCTGACCCGGGAGCACCAGGTGGGGGGGTGGGGGGAGCAATCGCTGGCTGACCAGTGGCCCGCGATGTAGCCTCTTCTCCACCGAGCTTGCCTAGCACGATTCACACACAGGGCCTCTGCCCTGATCCCTTGGCCTGCACTGTTTCCTTATGGAGGTGGAGACCTGCCCTGACTCTCAGGCTTCCTCGTCGGCAGGAAAGCAGGGGTTTGAGATGTTATCTGTTTATCCGTGAAAACCATATAAGATACTGACTCTGAATTCCAAAAACCCCCATATGAATCCCATTCGGTCACTTACTAGCGGAACATCTTGGGCAAGTCATTAACCACTGTGAGCCTTGGTTTCCTCGTCAGTAAAATGGGGAGAATAATGAGACATACTTCGTGGAGTTTCTCTAAGAATTAAATGAATGCCTATAAATAGCACACCATCTGACACACGACAAAGTCTCTGCAAATGTTAGCTTTTATTTGTTTATACTTCACCTTTTTCCAGAAGAGGAGTGTGTGTGTGTGTGTGTGTGTGTGTGTGTGTGTGTGTGTGTCTGTGTTGAGCAGGGTGGGTAGAAGGGGAAAGGAATGGATAAATAAAGCTGATTCAGGCAGCCCATAATGAATCCCACAACAACCCAGGGCAGGCCACCAACACAGCCCTTGTATGTTGTTCCTCCAGCCGCCCTTTAAGGACACACTAGTTGTTCAGAAGAAGTGTGACATTTCTTACTGGTAAGATCAGCCAGAAATTCTTCCCAGGGACACATTTTTTTTTTAATTATAAACATATTCCAATCAATGTCTTACCATCAAAATGGAATTCAAATGATCTCTTATGATGGTCATTTAAAGCTTATTAATCACTGTACATTATTTTGACACCCCAGCGAAAAGTCTTCTGTAATGCTTTAAAATCTCATTTTCATTTAACATTAATTAAAGGCTGCTAACCGTAAAGTATTAATAAAATCAAATTCCCAAAAGGAGCTCCCAGCTGACAGGCCTCAGCTCTTGACAAGTGAGGGGACCCTGAGTAAAGCACAGGCCGGAGTGAAATGTTAACCAGGGAAATGTAATCAGCCCAACTGTGATAAAGAGAGGGCGTCTCTCAGGAAGATAACAGATACTTGCAGTAATAAATTTTATGATCATCATTAACCTATCTCTAGCAGTTTATGGCTATTATGGTTATTTAGCAAAAGACTTTCAAATCAAACAACCTTACTAACATGTTATATAGTAGTTTAGTGGCTCTATTGGATTATCCTATAAATATCAGGCCCGGGATACATATTACATCTGAGACGGGGGCGGGGGGGGGGGGTGTTGGCCCTGGTGGTGTCAGCACAGAAGGATGAGGCCGGAGGACCAAAGATAATCCCTGATGATCAGAAAACAGGGAGAAAGATCTATGTCACCCTCACAAAGTATGTTCCTAAAAAGTCAAGTGAAGTCAATTGCTCTGGTATTTCTTTAATCCTACTTAATCATCTACTGGATATTCACACACACACACACACACACACACACACACACACACACACACAACCAGCCCAGCAGCTTGGCCCCTAATGAATAGATAGAAGACAGAGCTCACCTCCTTTGGCAACTCCATATCCAAGGCTGCACCATGAAGCCATCACAGCCAAATTCATGAGCTAAAAGGCCCCGGGGGAGTGTGTATGTACGCAGTGAAGAGCATCTGTGCAAATCTGCCCTATTCTCCTAAAAAAGCTTCAAAACATTTGCACAGTTGTCTTTGCCCTTCTCCTTTTGGACAGTTGAGTAGAACCAGGACATTTTAAAGCTGTATTTCAGGAACTAAAAGCTAGGATTTTATACCTTAAAAGACTTTTTGCTTTAGCCCATTTTCATCAGAAATCCTAATGACATATTGAAACAGGGGCTGTAATGTAAAAAGCAATTGGTCCAGATTCTGAGCTCACCTTTGCACAGCAGGGGCTTTGGCATCACTAGACAGGGTACTTTAGGTGTGAGGAAATGTTTTCCATTGCCTTGGTGGCATAAAGTTCTCTTGAAAACCTGTTCTTGGGGGGCGTGGGTGGCTCAGTTGGTTGAGCGTCTGACTCTCGAGATCCAGCCTTGCCATCGGGCTCTGTGCTCAGTGGGGAGTCTGCTTGAGACTCTCTCTCTCTCTCCCTTTGCCCCTCCACCCTGCTTGCACTCTCTCTTTTTCTCTAATAAATAAATAAATCTTTAAAAAGGAAAATAAAAGAAAACCTGTTCTAAAAATATGTTTGAGTGTCCATCCCAAATAGCACATCTTTTGTGCTAGAGGTACCCTAAAGACTTGGTCTCCATTCTAACTGCTTGATGACCTCTTACTTTACTCCACTCCAGCCCCACAAGAGTCCCTGGGAAATTTATCTTTAGGGACATCTCTAGAGCTGTGGAGGAGAGAAGGAAGGATTCAGACATCCCTTAACCACCTACCTTTATTTAGGATAAATCTGAGGAATGCATAGGGAGCACGAGGACTTTTGCTGCACAAGAAGGACATCCAGCTACTACCTCCAAGAGAAGGAAGGATGTCCAGAGATGCGAATTTCATCCATGAAAAAGCGTCTGGGCACATTAGTAGTACCCTTCCCAACCACTGCTGTTACTCTTCAGTCAGGGCCCCCCCAAAGCGCAGCTCCCCAAAACAGACCCCAAGACGCCCCAAGAGAATACTGACCCCCTCCATCTTTGACAAACAGTTCTGTCCACTTAGATGGACAAGGAGATGTGTCGAACATTTTGACTGCAAGCTTTCAGGCCGAGCAAGCGACGATGAAAATGAAGAGCAGATGGGCAACCCCATCTGCCAGCAGAAGTGATGACAGGCCAGCCCCAAGCCCTCTCCAAGTCACTTGAGATGGGACTCTATGGTCACATGACCAGTGTTTTCACAAACCCGTCAGAACTTATCCATCCAAATGATTGCCGTTCTCAAGGGGAACACCTTAAAAGGAATTACATTTGTTCTTTTCCCCAAAATCACTTAGAAATCCAGCCTTAGAAGTTAGTCAGTTTCTAAGTCACTTGGTAAAAGTAAATTTTGAAGATTAAATGAGAGAATTAAATAAGGTAGATTTAACACCTGCCTACCATGGTGCTAAGTATATAGTAGGCACTTAATAGATGTTAACTGTTGTCATGATTATTACCCTTCCAAATTCTTAAGATGTGGTTGGATGCCCTTTTACAAGGAAGTATAAGCCTCAGTGAGTAGAGGCTGTCAGTCACCCAAATTGTTTCCCATTTATTCCCATGAGGCACTGGGAGCACATGATGCAAATTAAGGACTAAAACCACAGTTTTGGGTTAAATAATGTTTCTGTGGTAAAAAATGATGACAAGGCAAGCGTGGATCAATGTCTTCAGGAGTGTAAAAGAAATTACAAATTTTCTTCTGAGATCTACCCAGCTCTACCATGAGGGCTAAGCGTAATCATTTGGCCTCTTTCTCTTTATCCCTCCAAAGTAGGAACTAGAATTACTGTCGCAGAGATAATTCTAGATGCTCACCCATCCTGTTTCTTCTTCCTGCCCACACAGGAAGCCTACATTTGCAACATCCTTTGCAGTTTGGTTGGGATCACCTAATTTCCAGGATTATCTTCTTTGTGTGCACGTGGTTGTGTACTCTCTTCCAAGCCATAAACGTGGACTCTGAAGTGAAAGCCGGTGAGGGAGGAAAGCTGTATCACAGCTTGAAGAAGAAGCTTTCCTCACAGCAGAGCCTCCAGACTAGGAACATCTACACTAGACTCTGTATGAGCAAACCATACAATTTTATTGTGTTAAGTCACTGAGATTTGGGCTGCTATTAACATGAATATACTGACTGGCATAATCACCCTTCCACTAAGGTTTCAGACAACTTTTCATTTAAGAGAAGCCATCTTGGATATGTAAGACCCGGATGAAGAGGTGGCGTTAGCTAAGACCCAGGTAGAGATACCCAAGACTTTTCTCCATCCAAAGCAACTGGAATGCTAAGCTGCAATCTAAAACAAATTCTGCTTTGTGGAGAAGGGTTGAATAAACAGAGAATGATTAATAGCTTTGTAGATAGATGATCTATTTCCTACTTCCAAACTGATTTTGCAAGTGATAAAGACACCAATTGTAGAAGCTTAATTTTAGAGCTAGACATGAACCTTAGAGTCACAGGCAGAATTGGATTTTCAGAACTAGAGGAGGGTTGGTAGTTTAAGACCAATCTGAGATGGGAACATCGAAGCCAAGAGAAGTTGAAGTGACATATGTGAAGTCACTCACCCGTTAGCAAAGGGGCCAGAATCCTTGTCCTCCGACTCTAATAAGTTCTACCTTCCCACTTTGTAGTCTCAAGAACGAAAGCCTAGATTCTCAAGTGGGAGTGAAATGGGAGACTCAGGTCTATTTATTTCTAGTGCGGGCCCCAGGTGGCTCCAGGGGATTCTTCATGAACTACACCTTTGAAAACCCATTTAATGGTTGACTCTGTACTGTCAGGACTTGACTTAAGCCAAATAAAAATCACTAAGGAAAGTGATGAGGGAAACAAACACAAGGTAATAGCTTCTCCAAAGAAGCTGCCCACCTTGCATCTGGGGTGTACTTAGAATTTCATTGCTGAAGGGGCCTTGATTTGACATAGAACAAACAAGAACCGTCTTCGAAAAAGGGAAGGATAGTATTCTTTCCTCAGTGCTTGGGATAGTTCAAATACTGACTGAAGTTAGAAAAGACATTTTTTTCAAACTCTCTATATAAATAATTAACTTGTTATTAAGTGAATTGTCAAGTAAGAAGGCATATTTTTGGTTGCAAATTCACAAGTCATTAGCAACTAGCGTGAATGTTTGGACTTGTCCCTCTGGGAAGAGGCTCCATGACAGAACAAGTAGAACAGGCTGGACACAAAAGGCAGAGACAAAGTCCAAGCTGTACACCTCCTCCTTGTGGATGGGGAAAAGGAGATGCAATTAGAGGGAGAGGCATGACGCAGTCCTGGTCTTATCTACTTAACAGAACCAAAATCCAATCCAACTTTCGGATGAGGCCTGCAAACCTCTGAAACCCAGCCTCTTTCTGTATAACTCAGATTGCTGGGTATAGTAGGTTGAATGGTGGCCCCTAAAAAGATACATCCACATCTCAATCTCTAGAACCTAGATATAATATTATTATAATATAATAATATAATATAATTCTAATATAATTCTAATAACTAGAATGTTATTCAGGAAAAAAAAAAAGGTCTTTGCAGATGTAATTCAGTTAAGGATCTCAAGGTGAGAGCACCTGGATGACACAGGTGGGCCCTCACTCCAACGCCGGGTGTCCTCTGAGAGGCGAAAAGGAGATGGAAAGATGAGAAACTCATGTGAAGGTGGAAACGGAGATTAAAGTCTTACAGTGAGAAGCCAAAGAACGCTTGGGCCACCAGAACCTGGAAGACGCAAGAAAGGATTCTTCCCTAGAGTCTTCAGAGGGCAAGAGGCCCTGCCAACAACTTGATTTTGGACTTCTGGACTCCAGAACTGGGAGAGAATAAATTTCCATTGTTTTAAGCCATCTGTTGTAGGCATTTGTTATGGCCCTAGAAAACGAATACAGGGGCTGCTGGGGAAGGAGGCCTGTGGAATATCTATGAACTTACTCAAATCCAACTAGGAAGTCACCTCTTCTCCCAGCACAGAGTCCCTGGGAGAATAAACGTTTGCTGATCAAGATGTCTCTCTACCCTCAACTGGTTCCTAGTTTAGCAGAGAAGGCAGGCTTGTGTGAAAATAACAAGACTAGTGTGAGTAAGCACCAAAGGTGATGTAAAATGCATGTGTGCCTCCAAAAAGACCATGCCTATTTGTTAGCTAAGTTCCCTAAGGAATGGACAGTTCTTCCAACCCAAGAATACCAGTGAGGCGAGCAATATGCCTACTACATATTTCCTCCCTTCTCTTCTCTCCCTCCTTAAATCTGGGCAGGAAAGGAAGGGGTGGAGGGTGGTAAGGACGATTGTGAGGTGGTCTCTGTAGAGGGAGCAAGATTCAGATTCTTTCAAAATTCAAGCCTCGGGTTGAGACCACAAGTGCCATAGACCCAGTGGCCAGGTGCTAATACCTGTAATTTCATAAGGGTAAGTAGGATTCTGTTCCACAACATGTAGAACACAAGTGCCCCCCAGGAAGCAAGGGCTTGCATGAGAAAGCCCTCCATCTGAGTTCCATCCATCACAGTCCTCAATTAAATATAAAGGCAAACAGGGGAAAAAATCCCAAGAAAACCCACACTTTCCACTTGGTTTTCCTCAGATTGGAAAATGAAAGGCTAGTTATAATCTGCTGAAAATAAACTTCAAAGAATTTGCAGACTCTGAGCACGGAAGATCAAATGTTGCAATCGAAGGGAATGAGGATGTTTAATCTAACCGGAAGAGAAAGATCCACATTGCAGAGTGATCAGAATCCATGGGGTCTGTGCTTCTGTGACAGGAAACCACCAAGTTTAACATTAGAAACCATCATTCAGAAATCCAAAACCTTGGTTTTTCATGGCTCTGGTCCTTAAAAAAATAATGGCAGGGGCCGAACCAGCGGAGGCTGAGAGACTGAAGAACTGAGAGTTGAAAAGACATGGGCGCGATGTGGGTAGATGCCTACATGACATCCAGAGTCAAGTTCAAGTAGGGTCCGGGGTCAGCAACCCGAAATGAAATCTCACAACTGGTCAGCAGCCTTTGTCTAAAACCAATTCTGGGAAAGAGGCAATCTCCCTGGAAATGTTTATAACACATACTGGCTCCATCCTTTTCTGCTCTCCAAGGAGGACTGAATCCATTTTGCTCAACACAGCATTTTTAGACAATGTGGGTTTTATGGTTTTTGTGAAACAGAGGGAGGAATGAATTGCAAAACCAAATATAACTGGAAATGTCTTTGTAATGTTAAAATAAAATAAATGAAAACAGTTCAGACCAGGGAATGCCCTCCAAGAGTGGAAACCCAAACACAATCATTTTCTGCTGAAATGTAGGGGAAGGAGCAGAAATAAATCCAAAGAGATTGAGATCCAAAACTTAAACCCAATAAACTCAGTGGTAGAAATTAAATACAAATTATTAAAATCTTACCAATTCTAGAGGCTAGGAGTAAAAAAAAAAAAAGAAGAAGAAGCTATTGTTCTCTCAAACTTTGAAGGATGAGCATCACATTTGGCTTTTAAAAGTCTCCCACTGTTTTGTGACTTCAGATATTTGTGTTGTGACAAGCAATTATATCTGAGCCATCTTGTCTCTAGTAGCAAAAGAACCAAATGAACTGCAAATGCTTTGTAAATCCCTCACCTAAGCAGGACATGAAGCTGTCTGAATTATTCTACCAAGGCAAGTGTAGGTATAAAATGTATTCTGTATTTACTCAACCTGTCTAAATGTCCAGAAGGTAAATGGCTGGGTAAATATAGAACAGCCACTTAATAGAATAACATAGAGCCCTTTGGCAGATGATTATAAAGCCTGTATTGCCTGCCATACACAGACTGCTCATCATCTAATGTTAAGCAGACGCAAGATTAAAAATGCACATGCATCCTTAGTAATAGCACATTAAAATCTATAGGAAAGGAACCACACCAAAATGTTAACAGGAGTTCCCTCTGGGTGCTAGGATTAGGTGAGACTTTTTTTCTTCTCTATTTTCCAAATTTAATAACATAATTATAATGAAAAAGAATTATATGTAGATAATTGCACAGATGGATGGATGGGTGGGTGGATGGATGGATGGATGGATGGATGGATGGATGGATAGGTAGATGATAGGTAAGTAGGTAGATAGAGCTTTTAGAAGCTTCTGGAAAAAATACAATTCTAAACTATTCTATCACATATCACCTTTCTAATAGGGATGTCAGGGGAGAAGGATGAAAAGGAGAACTCATTTCTTATCCCGAATTCTCCTCTGTGGCTCCCTGGAGACAAGTTTGGGGAAAATTGAGTCTCGTTTTGGACAATTTGGCACTGAGGAGCCTGAGCCTGTGAGACTGACAAGTGGCCATGCCAACTGAAAAGTTGAGTCTGTGAGTCTATGATGAAGAGGATTCTTTTTACTTCAAATATTATGACCAGGTGATCTAGGGGACAAACATATTTTCAAGCTTCGTACAGTGGTTCTTTTGACTACTTTTAGTAGATGAAATTATAATGAATGAAGGAGCTCAGCCAACCTTTCAGATCTACTTGTGTTTTGCGTTTATCCTTAAGGTTCCATCCTATTGAAATTCTGCAATTCTAAGGCAAATGCAAATAATTACGCTGAAATGGAATTCTTACTTGCAGGTAAGGGAAACCAATGAGAGTCAATCTAAGCAAAAAAGAGAAACTGGGGGGAAGGTATGGAAGAGCACACAGAAAGGAAGAAAAGGATTAAATACCAAGTATCAAGCAGAAAAGAATCAGAGAACCTTCAGAAGTCCAGGTAGCAGGAAATAATGATGACCTCTTCAGGAGGCAACTGAGGAAGAATCAACCCTAACAGCTTACATCCTTGTGGTCAACACACAGACTCCCCCGAGAGAGAATTCTGATTGGCTTCGCTTGGTCACGTGCTCATCTCTTGGCCAAGACAAGGCAGGGCACCTCAATGGGAAGTCCTCCCATTATTGCACATGCTGTAGATGGATGTCACCTAAGAGAGGGAATGGACACCAGGGCGGTGAAGAAAATCAGGACCCGCTCACGTTCCAAAGCTAAGAACATATGTCCCGTGTGCAGCGTTTTATTACAGATGCGGTGCAGAAAGCAAGCAAGAGCGGGAGTTATAATGGGCTCTGTGGAGGCTTCTCTAGGTAAGGCCATGTGCGCGACCGCTGATATATGGATCTCCCTGGCTGAGAAAGACTTCGGGTATTCACATCACACGCACAATTCATGGTTCAGAGCTTTAGAGAATCAAACAAATTAATAACAAAGACAGTGACTTTGTAGTTATGCTTATAAGCCCTGAGTTCAAAATTAAATGAGCCTAATGGGGGGGGGGGGGAGCTGAACTCTTTTAAGTTAAATGCCTTGAATGGTGAAATTAATAACAGAACAAGTCCCATTGTACCATGAGGTTGTTATATTGACTTGTTTTCTAACTCTACTTTGAGCACAATGAAAGTTGTTGTTTTTAAAGAAAAATATTTTTTCCTCTCCCAATACAACATAGAAACCTCCAGGGCAAAGTAAAATAAGACCTCATTATTTCAGATTCCACTCATTCCAGAATTCTAATAATTTGGCTTTGGCTTCATGGAAGCCTGCCTCTGTACTCTCTTTGAGGAGTGGTGGCGCTGAACAAATCAATAACCCCAAATAAGATTGCTAGGAGTTCTGTCGAATATGAAGCTACTCGAGGAAGGCTTCAGTGAGCAGTTTGTATGCAAATCACAGCTGCTTGTTAGTGGTCCTCAGAGCAGAACCGGCAGGGGTTGTTAGCAGCTAGTTCACATATCTACAGACCCCTGCAGCTCCCCAAAAACCCTTCTCTAATTCCAACCTCCCACTTATCCCAATGAGCTTTTGCTTTGTTAGTCTAATCAAGTGATGTGTAGCCATGTGTTTAGGTATGAAAACGTAGAGAGTAAAGAACTTGTTTGTCAGCCAGCTTTAAAAAAGTAATAGCTGCTGAAGTGCTGAAGTGAGGCAACAATAAAAAAATGGTTAAGTGTGTACAAAGCCAGCAAATACATCTGAATCCACATGTCTTGGGTGAAATATAAATTAATATAATCTTGCTATAAGGGGAGTACATTATTTATAATGTGCTTTCATCTGTAATCTCTTCTGAGCATCAGAGAACAGGTGTGAGGCACACGTGGCAAAGACAGGGGTACCTGGGTGGCTCAGTCGGTTAAGCATCCAACTCATGATTTTGGCTCAGGTCATGATCTCAGAGTCATGGGATTGAGCCCCGTGTCTCTGTCTTGGGCTCTGCGCTCAGCAGGGAGTCTGCTTGAGATTCTCTCCCTCTGCCCCTCCCCCCTACAAACTTTCTCTCTCTCTCTCACACATAAATAAATAAATCTTTTTACAAAAATGGCAAAGACAGGTTGTGCTCAACTCCTTGGAGCGCCTCTCTACTTGCCAAATGGGGTGCTGTCCTATTCATGAATCACAAAATAAAGCTAATCAGATCTTCACATTTATGTGGTTGAATTTTGTTATTTAACAAGTGCACGTGCTCTCTTGCACTTCCCAGCCTCCCTCGGGGAATGTGACTCACACGGACTGTGAGCAGGGATGATGGGTGTCACTCCCAAGTCAAGGCAGTTAACAGGCCGTGTGTCTCCTCCACCGATGGGGTGACTTTGAAAGCCCAGTGACAACTTAGGACAAGATGATGAGATCTGAGACCTCTGAGTCACCAGGTGGAAGAGAGAAGCTATGAGATGCTCAAGAATTAAAAATGTTGCCCAAGAAAAAAAATTAGGCTTAATGACTGAGCCACAAAGACTTGGACTCATATTGGTGACTTCAGTATAGCTTGGCCTGTCCCAACACACTAGCTACTATCGCTTCTGTCTTACAGATGAAATGACAGATGCACAGAGGATCTATGACATGTTGAAAATCATATTGATAACAAGTAGCGCAGCCCAGAAGATAACTGGAAACTTCTGATGCCGTGCTTTTTCCCTGAAGATGCCAAAGTTAGGATGTTGCCTAAATGCATAAAATAATGGCCAGCTGGTATTCAGTGACATTCTGAATAATTAATGTGCAATTTCAGAAAAGCCACTTCCATTCCTAATGTGTCTGTAAATCCAGGGCCTCTTAACTTCTTCACTTGCAGGCATTAGAGAATGGAGGGGCTACCCACCAGTGAAGCCTCAAACATGCCATGAGCCTCTACTGCATCGCATTCTGTTTTGCAAAGGCCTCTTCATAAAATCAAAAGAGTATTGTTAGGGGTGAGTGGTGAGAACAGCCTTGGGAACAAAAAAAAGTAAATATAAGTCCAATTTTTCATTCTGCCAAATTCAAACAAACATCATTTTAATGACCTGGCAGCCCCCACAAATTCAGCAGCCACCAGTTAAATAAAAAGCCCATTCATTTAAGAAAAGAAGTGTCAACACAGGCATTTAACATAAGTCAGGTTTCAACAGCAGAGTGACCCTGTGTGTGGTGACAGGCATATGTGGGCTGGGATTAGCTAAGCAGCATCACCAAAGTAAATATAGAAAAATATAGAAACCATTCCTCCATCCCAGACCCAACTCACATACCATCTCAGGGACGGATCTTGATGTAAATATGGGAAACATAGTCAGGATTTTCAGATGTCTCCACAATTCATCAGTCTGCAAGGTAATGTCCCCCCCAGTGTCCATAGGTAATATAAAGGACTACCAACTTCTTCGGTAAAAAATATAAGTCGGCACAGACTGTCCAGAACGATCCAGCATATGCCTCGTAAAACTACAAAGCTCCTACACGAAAAGTTAAGAGTACATCTTTATGACCTTGGAATGGGCAAAGATGATTTAGAGGGGACCCAGAAAGTACTAAACATCAAAGAAAAAAAACAATTATTGAACAAAGTCAAAATTTTACATTTCTGCTTGTCAACCAGACACTGTTGAGAAAATGAATAGGCATGCCAGACTGGGAGAAAACATGTGTAAAACATAGACTTGATAAAAAGACTTGATTCTGGGATATGTAAAGAATTCATATAATCCAATAATAAAAAGACAAACAACCCAATAAAGAAAGGAGCAAAAGATTTAGGCAGACATTAACCAAGACATATTCAACCAGAAAATATTCAAATAGCCAATAAGCACATGAAAGAGGATTCAACATCATTAGTCACCAGGGAAATGTCAATTAAAACTACAGTGAAATACTGTTAATGCCCACCAGAAGGGCTAAAATGAGTAAGAACAGAAAACACCAGATATTGGCAAGGCTATGGAGCTATCAGATCTCTAATACATTGCTGATGGGCGTATAAAATGTTACAACCACTTTTGTTATATAGTTAAATATACAGCTATCCTATGACCCAGCAGTCTCCTAGAGAAATTTCCGAGAGAAATGAAAACATATGTCCTTGAAAAGACTTGTCCATAGCAGCTTTATTCATAATAGCTACATCCTAGAAATCACTCAAGTGTCAATCAGGACTAGAATGGATAAATTGTGGTAGATTCATACCGTGGAATACTACAAGGCAACAAAAAGGTACTAACTGCAAAGACGTGAAATAATATCGATGAACTTCCAGAACACTATGCTGAGTTAAAGAAATCATATACAAAGATGATTCCATCTATATGGAGCTCTCAACATGAGAAAATTAATATATGGTGCTAGTAATCAAAGCAGTGGTTGGTTCTGGAGTGTGGGGGGTGTTGATTGGAAAGGGGTAGAAGGATGTTTCTGGGATGATGGAAATATTCTATATCTTGCGAGGGATGTGGATTATATAAGTACATGCATTTATCAAAACTGATAGAAGTGAACACTTAAAATCTGTCCATTTTCCCTATATGTAAATAATCCTTTGATTTTTTTTTAAAGATTTTATTTATTCATTTGGGACAGAGAGATACAGAGAGAGAGAGAGAGAGAGAGAGCATGAGCAGGGGGAGCGGCAGGCAGAGGGAGAGGGAGAAGCAGACTCCCCACCGAGCCGGGAGCCCGATGTGGGGCTCGATCCCATGACCCTGGAGATCATGACCTGAGCTGAAGGCAGACGCTCAACCATCTGAGCCACCCAGGTGCCCCAACTCTTTGATTTTTCAAAAAGCATTGGAAGAGAAAAGGTTGCCTTCTATTTTAGGCCAAGGCTAAGAACAGCCTTCTAAGAGAGCTCTAGAAACAAAGGAAACTAAGGCCTCCCACCCAGACCAGGGGAGATGGCAGGGTGTTTCTCTTCAACTAATTTGCAGTCTTGGACCGGGGCAGGATAGAATGATGAAATTTGCCAACCCACCCATCACAGTGATTGCACACTTTTGATGACGTCAGTTAGACAAAGACCAGTGTCAGACACCGCCTGTGTGCCTTGCTTCAAAACTTTCCGGCTGAGTTCTGACTCCAGGCACCTTTGTGATGACTAGTTCAGTGCAGGCTCAGGCCGGCTTTCCCCAGAGCAGCCTGATGATGCCTAACTATGCCCCACACCGCATACTTTTCACTCTCTGAAGCTTCTCTGAGACCCTGGGGAAGGACCCAGAACACTGGGAGTATATCCAGGAGGTGCAGATGAGTTAAAGCCCTCAGAGCTACTTTGGCCAGCACTGGGTGCAAGCTGGTAGGCCAGTGCATCCCCTGTACTTATGTGGTACACTTCCTAAGCTCCTCAGAATGTACCTTGGGATGAAGCATCAGTTGCCCACACAGTGGTCAACTCAGCAACATAGTCCTTTACTGACTTGCCCTCCCTTGCTTATTCCCTCCCTCCATCCTTCACTCCTGCCGCCTAGGATCACTTTCCAAATAAACCACCGGCATGTAAGTCTTTGCCTAAGGCTCTGCTTTCAGGGGAACTAAGGCTGGACAAGGCTTGTGAATATATATATACAGAAATACACAATCTGACTATTGTGGACATTGCTGCTATAAACATCGGGGTGCACGTACCCCTTCGGATCCCTGCATTTGTATCTTTGGGGTAAATACCCAGTAGTGCAATTGCTGGATCGTATGGTAGCTCTATTTTCAACTTTTTGAGGACCTGGATAAAGAAGATGTGGTATATATATACACAATGGAATATTACGCAGCCATCAAAAGGAATGAAATCTTGCCATTTGCAACGACGTGGATGGAACTGGAGGATATTATGCTGAGCGAAATAAGTCAATCAGAGAATGACATGTATTATATGACCTCAGTGATATGAGGAATTCTTAACATTAGGAAACAAACTGAGTGTTGCTGGAGTGGTGGGGGGGTGGGAGGGATGGGGCGGCTGGGTGATAGACATTGGGGAGGGTATGTGCTATGGTGAGTGCTGTGAATTGTGCAAGACTGTTGAATCACAAATCTGTACCTGTGAAACAAATAATACATTATATGTTAAAAAAAAAAAAAGAAGAAGATAGCAGGAGGGGAAAAATGAAGGGGGGGAAATCGGAGGGGGAGACGAACCATGAGAGACTCTGGACTCTGAGAAACAAACTGAGGGTTCTAGAGGCGAGGGGGGTGGGGGATGGGTTAGCCTGGTGATGGGTATTAAGGAGGGCACGTATTGCATGGAGCACTGGGTGTTATACGCAAGCAATGAATCATGGAACACTACATCAAAAAATAATGATGTATGGTGATTAACATATTAAAAAAAAAAGGAAATACACATCTCCGTATACAAATGCTTCCTTGGGTGCTGAAACCTTGTGTAACACAGACCCCTATTCAACTGGCCGTTTGCCTGGACTGCTGTCCCTGGGATAAACTTGAGACCAATGGCCTCCCACTAACAGAGTCAGCTTTCTTGTTATGTTTCCTATCAAGGTGTGTATTTAGCAAGAGCTAAGAATCATGACCCAGCATCCACGCCATAACCACTGCCTTTCTCCGTAAACAGCAAATCCATTTCTGGGCCAACTTCAAGTTCAGGAGTGTGCGGTCATGGGGGTTGGACCATGGGTTCTGCTGCCACTGACTAATAACTAGATGATCTATGGGATTATATGGCTTCCAGGGGGCAGCTATCTTTTCAAAGAAAAAAAAAACACTTAAAACTTAAGAATTTCAATTTTGCATGATTATTTTTCTCACGCACAGTGAATCATAATGAAGTGTCAACCCAGTACTGAAAAATCACAAACGTGTGGCGAGTACCCACTGTTTCTGGTTGTGTCTCTTGTTGGGTTCCATGGTCCAGGCAGTCCTCAACCACCACAAAACAGGGGACTTTTTTCTTTTTTAATTTTTTGACTTCTTTCTTTAATACCACCTTGTTGTACAAAGAGAGAGGGTCCTCTTGAGGAGCAGAGGAGGGCTTGGGGCTCGAGGGCCCGCATGTCCCTTCTTCGTTCATCTTCTGTATAGACGGTGCAGAGCGTGTGGCTCCAGGAAAATATTTTCAAGCAAGGAATTGTGCCCTTTGTATTTCTGTCTTTATCTTGAGAAGTAACTCACCCTTCTTTTTTCTTTTCCTTTCCTTTCTTTTTTTTTTTTTTTAAAGGAAACTAGTTAGTGAAAGACATAGTGTAATTATGACAAAACCTCTTCAGTGCAGATAGTTCATTTGAATCAAATGGCTTGTTACAACAGGCTTTCAGCTAAATTGCTTAATGTATGTTTTGTAAAAACTTTACAAGGCATCTGCCAACGCTTAACCAGAGTGGTGGGTTGGCGTGTGGGTTTTCCTTTGCGGGGAAGATTCTAGAAAGTGGCACTGGGATGTGGAGACAATTACATGGAAGCATGTTGATGAAGACTGGAAAAATAGATGAGGAGCTATTAAATCTGCTGGAACGGGGTAAGAGCTGTCACTGTGCAGAGACAAACAGGCTCAGGCTCACGCAAGTCACATCGCGATCAAGGCCGTGAAGGGTCCATTCGTCAGCTGCCACTGCTATTGGTCCCACGCAGCTGCCCCCAGACATGGGCAGTGGCAGAAGCCCAGGGAATCCCACACAAGGGCAGTTTCCATGGAGTTCCAGCTTGGGGGTGGGTGGCGGGGGATGACATGCATCTTGACTTTGATTGGGTTTTCACAAGTTTACAGATGAGCCGAAGAGAGAGACTCTGGCTCTGGGTTTCTTTGCTTCAAAAGAGGATACAAATGCTTCCTGGTTGGGGGGGTGGGGGGGACTCTATGTTAAATGCACAAAACGTTGCTTGTGATTTAAGTTGCCCAAACTGGAATAGGAAGACGTGATCGTGAACGTGGCACCCGAGGCCGTGCCTGCACACACCAGCTGGTTCTGTGCTCCCATGGGTTGGCCCGTCATGCCCTCCACCTGAAATGCCACTCTTCCTCTCCTTGTCCCCAGGTCAGCAGTGCCTCATCACCGTGACCCAGCTCCTGGGTCTTCTTCTCTAGGATGTTTTCTATCCCAGCTCTTCCATTTGGAACTAGATTGGTCCCTTTCCTCTGTGTCTTCCCACTGTACCCTGTCACTCTTCCATGTCATACCCTGCAAGTCCTAGAAAGCAAATTCCAAGCAGGTGCTTGGCTCATGTCTGTACCTTCACCATTAGCACAACATCGAGCACGCAGGACGTGTCATGACTAAAGGCACTGATATTATTGAAGGCAATTTGATTTCTTTACTTGAGAAAGTGAGAAAAGATTGGAAGATTGCTGTGCGGGGAGACATGTGGAAGTATTCGGTGCTACATTCATCTGTAGACTCCAGCAGATTGCACAGAGAGCCCTGATAAAGCCAGGGAGGAAAGAGACTGCAAGATGGCAGAGGTTTCCCCTGCTCGAGCTGACGGCCATGCAGCCTTCCTGCCTGGGCTGTTCCTTGTGCCCCTTCTCAGCCCTGATCAAAACGCACACTGGATTTCTAGAAGGACACTCGGTTGAGACAGGTGAATGGGGAAGATGAGGAAAAGCATTTGGATGGTACATTTGAATCCACTTAAAGTTTGTACTTCTGTGACTTCTGAATATATTCCTCCTGGGAGAGTCTTAGAGAGAGAAAGTGCACTTGGATCCGAAACCCAACCTCTTTGGAATCCACAGAGTGGTGTTTAAAACCACGAAGTTCCCAATAACCCACAGATCCACAGGCCCCTTCTGAATATGTCCACTCCCTCCTGTCTCCTTAACCAGAGGACTACACAACGAGGCTCAAAGACTGAAAACGTACCTCGAGCAAGATCCAGAGGAAAATAGGGATGAAACCAGCCCAGAGAAAAGAATATGATTTAGAAATACTGCTGCTCCTATGAGGAGAACACACATTTTGCCACGTGAAAAACAATGGTTTCTTGCAACTCATCATAGAGATCAATTGGAACATGCTGGACCTCTGCAGGATCCCCATCGCCTAACAAACTAATGACAAGGGGAGCCGATTTCTGAGCAGGTGAAGGGATTCAGGCTGCACACTCTCCAGGGAAGGGAAGGCTAAATCAGCCAGGAAAAGGTAGAGCCATACAGTTCGGTAAGTAGAGTGCAGACAAGCGTGGATAATTTTACTCCGAATACAGCTGGACTGACCGCTAAACTGTCGCCTCATATCGAGCTTGTAACTGAGAAACCACAATTATCCTTTTGAGCACATTTACAAGGAAGCACGGGGGAGCCCAAGACATTCTGGGTGAGACTATTTCAAGCAGGTGGATTGGGGCAATGCGCGAAGATTGTCACATGGCCGCCCTGCAGGGAAGGGGAAGGGAAGCCAGAAGGCAGCCCACACTGAAAAGGACAGGGCAGAGAAGAGGCAGGGATGAAAAGGAGATGAAAAAGGAAATAATGGAGGGCAGCAGACGACAATCGCTGACTTCTTTAGAAGGGCCAGCAGCTTCCAAAGCCTGATATGTCTCTGAGCCACGGACGTAACTCAAAGGTGATAAAAAGCCTTGTTTCTTTGCTTTCCCCCATGCTCCCCCCCCCACCCGCCTTGCACTGGACGAGTTACCCCCAGCTCAGGCTGCCTCTCTTCCTCTCTAATTTCTAAGCCTCAGACAGCAACACCCGCAAGTTTATCTGTAGCTCAATCCTATACCTAACTACAAGCTCAGAATAGGATAGGTATTCCTGAGGCTTCGGACATGTTTTGGATCGAGATAACGAATCCTTTACATTCTGCAAATTCCTTTAAAACATTTCCAAACAAATAATTCATGAGCGCCACCCGCAGTTTTGGAAGCAGGAGGACTCCTATTTCCATGTGTCTCCAGTAACTCCCCGGTTTGAACAGAGGAAGATGAGCAGAGTTCTCTGCTGCTTTCACCATCACTTGAATTCACTATTTGTTCCTACTTTAAAACGCTGGTATGTGAAAATCCTCGCACATTTCAACCTTGTGTGTGTGTGTGGGGGGGCAATTCTGAATGGGGACGGGGGCGAGGAGAATTGATAAACCAGAGCACTGGTCTATTTCCCATCACCTGAAGACTTAAACTTAAAGCATGCTCAGAGCATGACAAAGGATTCAGGCAATTTCTACAGATGAAGTCAGACATTAAATGTCTACTCATGCCAGACATTTAACAACTCCGGTGACAAGAGAGGTGCTATAGTCTAAGAGACTGTCATAGAGAATTAGTCAGTCTATAGGAACAGAAATTTCTATTGATGAGGGAAATGCCAAAGGCAGAGATGGAATCACAGGGAGCCAAGAGGCTGGGAGGCGAGCACACAGAACCACGAACGCGGCTCAGCACCCACTCCAGGATCTTACACCCAGCATGCCCAGGGTGTGACATCGAGCCTCCTCCTTACACTAGGGCTCCGGCTTCACCTTCCCGGGGAATTCCACTTTAAGGAAAGAAGTTCCTCACGTTAGAGAAGAGATCAGCAAGCACATAAGGTTCACTTGTACTTTGGTCATTTGTATAACCTTTTGCTCACTTGCATTTTGTTCATTTGTACACTGCTTTGTTGGAATGCATCTATTCCAGGAAGCCAGAAGTGTCTGTATTCACATTGAAAACAACAAAGTAATTTCTCCTCAGAAGTTTTCTCCTCGACAGGGGATGAGAGAAGTGAAGTCTTAAGTCCAGCGAGGAATTTCAGCCCCCTTCCCTTTGGACCTCACTGAGATCAGTCGTTTTCAAAATATGCTCCCTGGACCAGCAGCATTGGCATCAGCAAACACAACTTGTTTGAAATGCAAATTCTCAGGACCCTCGGCCCACCACGCAGGTCTGACTCATTCAGAGACTCTGGGACCGGGGCCCCACGATGCATGTTCTCATAAATTCTGCCAGTGATGCTCGCTGAAGTATGAGAGCCACCACTTACGGTATCGGACTTCCTTCTGGAACATCCCCTCCTTATAGACCAACTCTCGCTGCAGTGAGGCCAAGGGAGGGATGGCCCCATGATGTGCTCTTAGGTAAATGCTAACAGTGGGGTCTCCCCCTTCGGTCTATTGACAGGTATGCTGTATTCTCCCCATTTATTTGATGGGCGCACGTGGAACCTGAAACAATATTTCTCTATAAACAGTGTCAGCATCTTGCCCTGACTTCTTAAAAACTTTTTCAGCCTTTTCAGGCACCAGTCCCCCACGTGGCCTTAACACCCAGCACTCTGGTGAATGTTACAATTGTTTTGCAGACAGGAAGTGACTGCAGCATTAACACTATCCAGAAGTGAGTGGTGATAAACTCTGGCACGGCTACAAAAAAAGAAAAACCAGGCTCAGAGATGCAGGAACTTCAAGAAAACATTTTGCAGTTGAGAGGAAAAACCCACACAAACTCAAAACAAAACCGGCTCAAATAAACCTCGTTCCTCGCCATCTATAAACAGAGTAAGTTCAAGGGAGAGTCTTTTGGCCCCCAGAAGAACTGTGGAGTGAGATAACAAGGGGTTTCTCCGATTTTCCTGTGTGGGATTGCCTTGGCGCCCCATTATGAAGGCATTTCAAATATCTATTAGTGATTTAATTGACGAAGGCCCCTTCTTCCCTCACTACCATACTGGGTTTATCTGGGCAGAACTTCCTGCTATTATCTTAAGTCTCTGGCAGCCTAATGAAGGCTGGATGTCAGCAAACACTATTTTTTTTAAAAATTGGAGGATCAACTCACAAGGAGTAAACACTCCTTTAGATGTTAGAGGTCACTCATGCCCCAACTTGACTTGGATGTCTGACATGGCTGTCTCAAGAAGCCCATGTGGCTCTGGGCCGTTCAGTCCCGTTCACGGAGGACATTCCTCGTCAGGCTTGAAATACGATCCAGTTAATGAATTTACCTTCTTCACATCCCAGGTACTGGTCAGAATACCCAACGTGAAATTCTCTGTGCTGAGTATTTTCAAATCAGGGTCATTTTTAGCTCCTACAGGGAGAGTCAGTGTTTCGGTTTTTTTCTTTTAAAAAGGAACATTCACTTCCAATCTATTGTGACACATCTGCACTATGGCCATGTTTTCCAGGAGCAATCACTGGAATTCTCCATAACCCTACTAAACTCCTTTTGACGAGTTCAGGGGAATCAGCATGTTTGTGTTGGCTTGCTGGGCCTTCAAGGCTCATAGACTTAGCCGACTCAGGCACAGATCGGCAGCCCTGGAGAAGGCATTAGTCTCCCCCACGTATCTACCCTGCAGGTTTCATGGCCAAGAGCAGTGCCAGGGAGTTCAAGTGATGACTTGCTTTAGGAAAACAAAAGCCAACAATCCAAGAATCAACGTCCCTGCGAAAAGGTCGATAGGCCTCAGTGCTGTAATGGATGTAACAAATATTTAAATAAGGATAATATAAAAACGTATTTGCTCGTTTTGATTTGTTCCCAGTGACTTGGCTTTCACTCCACTGAGTGGTTCACCAATTCAAACTTGATCTCTGCTGACTTGTTTAGCCATACCACTTCTCTTTTCTTTCCTTCTGTGTGCCTTTCAATCATATTTCACAGTCCCTTCCAAAAGGACCACAAAGTATAGCACCAGAGATATTCTCAGTCTATCAAGTGACTACATGTTAAGTGGTTTTATGAAGCAGGGCGTCTGAGCCAAGCTTCTGTACGACGCTGAGGAAAAGTCAGGGCTCAAGGAAGACTGGTCCAGGCCACAGGGAATGGCCAGGCCCAGTTCAATCCCAACCACCAGAGTAGCTTCTTCCCTTCCCAAAGCTTGAGCCCCACAAAAATGAAGCAGACGAGAGCCTCCTTGAATTTAGAATTGCAGTGTGTCTCAGCCGGAGAGGCCCCAATAGAATCCCCTACTTTCGCCTCAGGAAGCAGAGCCTGGACCAAGATAAGGAGAATTGCCTGAGATCCTCAAAGAGCCTACAGAGGAAAGCAGGCAAGGAAGAACACTGACCCGGGGGATGATGCCCTATTCTCCCTGGGGCCCAACCAATCTCTGGGAACCTTAAAGCTGTCCCGATGCTTGTTGGGAAATAAATCCAGGGCCTTCCTTGGGTCAAATGAAGTAAGAGAGGGGTGGGGGGAGATGCCAGGCAGGAGATCTGCACAGACCGGCATTTATACCCACCTCCATATGCATTCCCACACACCTTATCTGGAAGCTCAGCCCCCAACATTCTCCCGTGAAGTTTCCATGGGCTTTCCAGCCGCACTTGGAGATTATTGGCTGCACCCTCACCACCACACCCACTGACCTCTCCTGTTTGCAGCTCTACTCCCACCTCCTAAAACAGTACCTCACACATACTAAGTATTTAGTGAGTGCTTGCTAGGTGAATGCAGAAATTCTTGTCTCATAGGTGAGGGAGACCAGCCAACTAGTTCTTCAATTTATTCAAGATCATCCCATTAATCGGAGGTAAAGTTGCCTGGCAAACACAGGTATGGTTTTATAAGCGCATAGATACAGAGATGCGCTCGTGATCAAGGGAGCTGGAAATTCTCAAGATTCCCAATTATTCTGCCCAGGGTCCAGGTAGCACAGGTGTGCTTACTAAAGGCCCTGACCTCTGTGACTCCTGAACTTATCATACTGATAAATAGCAATATTAATACTTTTATTTGATGTAGTGTTCTACCTTAATGGCATATTTCTACAACTTAAGAGGGGGGTCGTCTGTTGAGAAATAGCATCTACTACTACCAATCCTATTTGAATGACAGAGACAGAGTCAACACCACACCTAGAGGAAGAACGCTGGGGTCCCCAGGTGAACCATACACTAGGAAAAATCCCATGTACGTGCATAATAACCAAATGAGTTATTATTAGGAAATCGGCTAAGTACCTAGAATTACAACCCTCCCCAGTATTATCACCATTCAAAAGGTTGATATAACAAAAATTGATTAGGGAGAGCAATAAAGACTGCTTAGGGAACTGTTAATACGCTTAGGTTCAGGAACATTTATTGAACAAAGGATATTTTCCAGATGCTCTATGTTTTCATAGAAATAACAATGAAATCTGTCTCCTGGAGGATGTGGGGTCGCCATAAAGGAAAATTCCCCCATGATGGGGACCAAATAAAGGTGGGAAAATACTCTGGCCAAGAGTGTTCTGAAAAGAGGACCCAAATACCAGGAGAGTTGTAACCTGAGCTTAAGGCAGGGATTAGATGAGCTGGCCTATCTGGGGCCCCATAATTGTTTGTTTTTAGTTTAAGAGGGCAGAAAGGCTACTTCGAAGAGAAAGTCCCTGACATTCAATTAATCTGCTTTGTACCATGTTACAAATGAAATTTAAGGAATCTAACAGACTCTTAATGAAAAAAATAAATCTTGTGAAGTTATTATCTGGGAAACCTGGACATTGTCTGAGGACCTGGTTGCCTGTAACAACCTGCATTTGCCCGGTGGGATTGCCAGGGGATCAGATATCAGACCATAAAGTCGCTAATATAACCAACGCAGCTCGATGGCAGAGAGGGCATCAATCAATTAGGAAGCCTGTGTGGGGTGGGAGGTGCCTGCTCCAAAGCCTCGATTCTGAAAACAGAAGGTCTCCGTGGAATGTTTCTACAGGCAACAGTGGAAGGCCAAGGAAAACCAGGTGCAGGGACAGGTGATGAGCGCTAGCCCGACCCTGTCTAAGTTCAGGATGTAAACCACTTGCTTCCTCCAAACTGCAGCAACCGGAAATTTAGTTCTTTCTTTCAAGGGTGGCTTCAAAGTTTAAAAACCACCTCTTTTAAGCTGTCCGTGTTTGGTGGCAAACAAGAGAAAACACACATGATCAGAAATATCCAAATGTAGTAAATCTGCCTTGCTTTCTGGATTTCAGAGGCAGATGGTTGAATTTATCTTATACCTCAGTTCACAGGCTATTATTCACATCAATCCAGGCCAGTCTGCACTCTTATTAACTTGCTGCCTTTTTTTTTTTTTCCTAATTTCTCACTCCCATTCTCCTTCCCCACAGACAACAGTCCCAATATATTTAATACGTATCCTCGAATTTGTAGGTATCTCTGTAACAAATGAACAACTGTGTATTTTAATTTACACAAGTGACAATGGGCAGTGAGCATTTTTTTTTTTTTTTGTCCTTTTCTAATTCGACGCTGTTTTGAAGCTCTCTCCCTGTTGTCACGAGAACATCCATCTGTGGCCTCTCACTACCTCACGGTGTTTCATGGTATCCATCCACCACATTTTACTGAACTGTCTCTCCCCTTACTGACACACAGATCCCCTCCACAAACAGTGAGCATCGGACATTTGCATCTCTGTCTTCCTCTGCAATCATGCAAAGGCTTTTTCTGAGGTCACCCAAGAGTGGGATTCTGAGCCCCCGTGTGAATACATACATCACTGGAGTGAGCCCTGCCTCGATTGCTCTTTTGGATGCCTGACCGGTTCCCATTCCTATCAGAGGACTTGAGGGCTCCCATTCCCCACCAACCCCACATTATCCAATCAAATTGGTTATCATTTTTGCCAGTTAAAATGGGAATAGAATGTTACCCTATTCTTTTTAATTTGCACTTCTCTGAATATTACTGAGTTTGCGCACCTCTTCATATATTTGTCAGCCAGATCGGTTCACCCCTTCTGTGAATTGCTCTTCATGTCCATTGCCCATGTCTCTCCATAGACTCTTCTCTTCTTGTTTATGGGCAGAGTTCCTTGTGTCCTCTGTACTGGTCTCTCTCTAGTCTTAGACATTGCAGATACGTTTTTTAATCTCTTATCTATTAACTTTGTCTATGTTATCGTTTTTGAACATAACTCTTTAAGTTTTGTGTAATCAGAACCATCAGTTACTCACCTCAGGCTTTGTTCTTTTGAGGCCTTTCTTCCCCTCTAGGTCCTGTGTTTTCTCCTATTAGCATTGCAGTGTTACTTTTCACATTTAGGCTTTCCATCCATCCAGGGTCCACTTTATATATGGTGTGAGGTAGCTTTATTATCTCTGTATAAAGTCAATTTTCTCAACACCTTCTATTAAGTAATTTGTCCTATTGCCATTGACCTTTATCCTATCAAGTTGTTATATATGTATGTTTATGTATATAGAGGAATCAGCCCTATACACTCCCTCTGTTCAGCTGGTCTACTTCTCTGTTCTTATACCAATAGCACACTGTTTTTATTTCAATGTGTTTGTATTGTGTCTTAATATCTAGTAATGGATATTTCTTCCTCTTCTTTTCTAAAGTGACCTAGCTATTCATGAACCTATATTCTTCCGTATGTAGAATAATGTTGGCATATCCCTTAAAAAATCTAACTGGAAATTTGTTTGGATCACACTGAAATGTGCATCAGTTTGGAAAGAACTGTTATCTCCATAATGTTAAAGCACTCCATAAGCATAGAGTAGCTCTCCATTTAGTCCTTTTCTTAAAATGTTATCCATGCATATGATGTATATTCTTTATTAATTCCAAGACAATTTAGAATTATGTTGCCACTGTGAAGGCATCTTGTTTTCTGTTTTATTTTCTGATTAGTTACTGGTAGTATGGAAAGACACAACTGATTTTTCTGAGTTTATCTGTGTCTTTGCAAATTTTCTGAGCTACCTTATTCTAATCTTTATCTGGTGATTCTTACACATTTCTCTTTAGATCATATCATCCATCAGTAGATGACAACTGAATGCCCTCCCTCCCAATCATTAGACTGACATTGTTTTGTTTTGTTTGGGTTTTATCTTACAGAGTTGTCCAGGACCTTTGATACTCTATTAAAACAGCAAAAGCATATGTTCCTAATCCTCAGGGGGATGAATACAAAGTTTCCCTTAAGCATGTTATCTGCTGTAGGTCAGAGGCATAAATCTTTCCCACATTAAGGAAGTGCCCTTTTAGACAACGTGAAAGATATTTTATCATATATTGATGTTGAATTTTATAAAAATGCTTTTCTTAATATCTGAGATGACCAAGTAATCTTTCTCCTTTGGATTAATGTAGCAATACATTTTTTGAGGTTAAACCATCTTTGCTTTTCTGGGCTAAATTCTCCGTGATCATCTATTACTTTTACCCTTTTATATTTTGAGCTAATATTTCACTTTGCATTTTTAGATCTATGTTCAAATGTCAAATGGTCCTGACAAAATTTGAAGTGACTAATATACTCATCTCATAGAATGATTTCTTTTTTTTTTAAAGATTTTATTTATTTATTTGAGAGAGAGAATGAGAGATAGAGAGCACGAGAGGGAAGAGGGTCAGAGGGAGAAGCAGACTCCCTGCTGAACAGGGAGCCCAATGTGGGACTCGATCCCGGGACTCCAGGATCATGACCTGAGCCGAAGGCAGTCGCTTAACCAACTGAGCCACCCAGGCGCCCTCATAGAATGATTTCTAATGCCTTCACTCTTTTTCTATTTCCCAGAGTTGTCTAAATTTTTTTGACCTTGGGTAGAATTTACCTATGAAACCACTGGATCTGGGGCTTTTGTGAGAGAAACAGCTTAATTACCATTTTAATATCATAATTGCTTATTGATCTATTCAATTTTTTTCAGTTTCTCTTGCTCTATTTTGGCAGTCTATACTTTTCCATAAAAGTATCTATTTCATGTTTTCAAATCTGTTGATGGCTAGTTGCTCCTAATATTAATTTGTTTTCCTCAGCTCTATCTACTTTATTGCCCCAGTTTTCATTCTGCATTTTTGTTATTTGCTTATTCTCTCCTCATCCTGATCAGTCTGGCCAGAGGGTGCCTCTTACAGTGTTTCCGAAGTATCAGATTTGGGTTTTATTAATCTTCTCTATTAAGTATTTCTCAAATTTCTTATCTTAAATTTCTTATAGCTCTCTTTCCTTTTGTGTGTGTTCTTTTTCCATCTTCTCGTGAACTCTCAGATCAGTTGTTTTCAGTTTTTCTTATTTTCAGATAACTGTATCTAAGGTTGTACTTTCCCTCTAAGTATTACTTAGCTATCTAACACATGTTGATAGGTAGTTTTTAAATTACTGTTTAATTCTAAGTATTTGATAATTTCCCTTATGATTTCTGTTTTAACCTGAAATAGGTTCTAGATATCTGAGGTATTTTGGCTTTCTTTTGATCCTGATTTCTCATTTTACGACATTTTCATCAGAAAACATATTCTGCATTAAATAGCATTCTTTGGAATCGGAAGCTTCCTCGGTGACCTAGTAAACTAGTAAACATTTTCTTGTGAATGACCCAGTCTCCAAAAAAGTGGACCTTTACTGTTTATTGGGCATAGAATTTCACACATTGTCTATTATTTTTCCACCCTAATGTCTCACTTGGATCTTTTACATCTTTGGTCCGCTTAACCCATCAGTTTGAGAAAGCCATTTTAAAATTACTGCCAACAATTGTTGACTTAACTCTTTCCTCCCATAGTTCTGTCAATGGCCACTTTGTGTATTTTAAGGTGATGCTACTGGGTGAATTTATGTTCACTACGACTAGGGATTCTTACTCTATTGTTACACTTGTAAGAATGTTACATCCCTCTTTGCCCTTAGTGGTTTTTCCCTTTAGTTCTATTTCATGAGATATCAACACTGCTGGGGCACCTGGGTGGTTTAGTCTGTTAAGCCTCTAACTTCGGCTCAGGTCATGATCTCAGAGTCACGGGATCCAGCCCCACGTTGGGCTCCATGCTCAGCGGGGAGTCTGCTTGAGGAGTCTCTCCTTCTCCTTCTCCCTCTGCTCCCCCCCCCCACTCGTGCGTGCCCTCTCACTCTCTCTCGCTTGCTCACTCTCCCTAATAAATAAAATCTTTTAAAAAGAAGATATTAACTTTCTTTTGGTTCACATTTTTCTCAAATATACTTTTTCATCTCTTTGTCCTTTTTGTTTCTTTCACTACTCTCTTACTGAAAAAATATTGCCGCATTTTATGTTCTATATCCAATCTGAGTAGTTCTGTCTTTTGACTGGGGAGTTAATCTCTATCATAATTACTTTTTTGCTACATTAAGATTTATTTCTGCCATCTTATTTTACTTTTTTCCCCAATTACCATGATTTCTTCTGGTTTTCCTTCTCCTTTCCTGCTTTCCACTGGATAGATCAAGCTCCTTGTTTGAAAGTGGTACGTTCTACTTTTGTCTTCTGATAGTTGCTCCTAATTTATTAGGATTCCACAATCATATTTTCCCTTCTCCATTTCTTTAAGTTATCAACATGGACATCTTATACTTAACAAAAGTGCCTTGGTGTGGGTTCATCAGCTGCTGTCCTCACCTTCCCCCTCTAGCCCCCCAGCTGTAAGTCCACCATGTGTCAGATTGTATTTTATTTTTAAAGATTTTATTCACTTGAGGGGCGCCTCGGTGGCTCAGTTGTTAAGCGTCTGTCTTTGGCTCAGGTCATGGTCCCAGGGTCCTGGGATCGAGCCCCACATCGGGCTCCCTGCTCAGCGGGAAGCCTGCTTCTCCCTCTCCCGCTCCCCCTACTTGTGTTCCCTCTCTCGCTGTGTCTGTCAAATAAATAAATAAATAAATAAATAAATAAATAAATAAATAAAAATCTTTTTTTAAAAAAAAGATTCTATTTACTTGAGACAGAGCAAGAGAGAGAGAGAGCATGAGGGGGGGGTGGGGCAGAGTTAGAGAGAGAAGCTGGCCTCCCGCTGAGCAGGGAGCCTGACTCTGGGCTCGATCCAGAACCCCGGGATCATGACCTGAGCTGAAGGCAGATGCTTCACTGACTGAGCCACCCAGTCACCCCTATGTCTCAGATTTTAGTTCTGTGTTGTTATGCATGTCCACAATGATAGTTCTGGGCACATGCATCAGTCTCTCCTCTGGAGAATGAGGACTTCAAAGATGCTTCTCCAAGCTCTTCCTTCTTTACTTAAAGAAACTTGAAAGTGTATACTCCAGAGAGTGGGCTGCTTTCTCCTTGAAGAGCATGGTATAGATGTTGACTCACAGGCAATTAACAAAAATAAACTTTACCACATGAATGAACATCAAATCATCACAAACAACTCTTTAGCCTTGGAAACTTCATGAGTGAGAAGGGAATGTTTCACCATTCCCAGGAAACAAGTGATCCACCTCATTGCTTGATAATAGCCAAAGGATGCTGCTTGACCCAAGAACCAAACCACACTCCTCTAAACAGCAAGGCACTTAGGTTCATAAGGAGTTCTAAGTAGAAGGTACACATTAAGCAAATATGCACTGAGTCAAGACATGCCCACAGTATATAATTTCACGCATGCATACTGCGATACAGATATACCTCATTGGTAGTTATATGTGTGTTTCTACACAGACACACACTCTAAACCATTCTTTCAGAATACTGTAATCAAACCAAACTATTGAATATACGTTTTTTCAACATAACAGTCAATATTAGTCCTAACACTGTGATTTTTTTAAAAAGATTTTATTTATTTGAGAGAGAGAGTGTGCACGCACAAGCTGGGAGGAGAGGCAGCAGGAGAGGGAGAGGGACAAGCAGACTCCCTACTGAATGGGGAGCCTGACGCCAGGCTTGATCCGAGGACCCTGAGATTGTGACCTGAGCAGAAGTCAGATGCTTAACTGACTGAGCCACCCAGGCGCCCCCACACTATGATTTAACAGCAAAATAGCGAAAACTATTCTTCTCAAGGAGAACAAACATCGAAATCAAAGACCCGTCATTTTTTCTAAAGCTGCAATTCTCAGATCTTCACATGAGCCAGCTTGTTTAGCCCAGTCCTTCCCTTCCATGTGTTCTTAACATTTTTCTTAAATCCTACGTAACTAGAATTTCCCTAGGCCTCACAAGCCTTAGGATATAAATGAGACTAAATTAATGCCCAGATCCTTCTGGCTCCAAAACTTCAGCTGCTTATCTGTCAGAGATGAGCCTTCTGCCTTGATCTTTCCTGGTTGCTTCTGGGAGACCACGGGAGCACATCACTTATTTCTACACCCCAGCCTCTCTGTTGGTGCCCACTGCCCACTAGGCCACATGAAGAAGGCCCATAATCCTTCCTCCTCCACTGCCAGGATGCTGTTGGGCTCACTTTGGTAGGACTTCACTGCATATCTACCTATGGAGGATGAGGGGGCATGTCCGCTTCTCCACTCCATGGTTCTCCATCATTAGCAAGGCACCCACGCCAAACTACTCTTATATCCAGAATCTTGCAAAGTATTTTAAGAGAGCTCCTTCAGGTCTTCATTTGTGACTTTCTCTCTCCCCGGGGCTCAGCACCCTTGGTCCGTGAAGGCAGGCCGGGAAGTAGGGGTACGTCACTGCGATCTCAAATCCTCACACAAAACCCTGATTCCACAACCCTCTGCAATAGGGGTGGATACTAAGTTTTTATAGGTAGTGTATCTGCGAAGAGGCATGGAAGAGGCACAATTCAGATACAACCAAACCCTACATTTTGATTTAGGCTTGACTGGAACATTTACTATGCTGATGACTATTTGTGTACCTTCCCCCTGAAAAGATTCTGGGGGTTTTAAGATACTCGTTTTATTCCAAAAGTATTTTTGAAAACTTGTCATCAAAGTAGGAACACATCCCATGAATTATTTATATATATTGATTCATCAATGCTAGCTTAGTCATGAGAGCACTTTTTTGGGGGGGGCGTTGGTATTTCAAAGCTGTGGTGGTCACTGGGACTGTTAACAAATATTCAGGTTCACTTCCTCCCAGGGACGTGGTGAAACTGCCCTTCCCTGCCTTCCTGAAGTTAGGTGTAGCCTTTAAGAGCTGCAACTTCAAGGCCACCGCCTTGCACAACTCCAGGGGGCAGCATTAATGCTGCATGCTATGAGAATACCCTCTGTGTACTATGGACCTTGTACGGGGCCACCCCTGGAACCAGGCAGCACTTTGGCACCGAATAAGTACATGTGTGTCCTGAGTTCTCCGTCACGTTTAACTCATGAATGGGAACAATCTTACGAGAGTATAATAGTTTTGCGCCTGGAGAAGGAAAAATATATTCCTATATTTTTTGAATTTTGAGAAAGATCTTTCTTCCCAGTGCCATCAAAGTATTGATTTATTGGAAGGCAGTAGTGCTCAGCGGGGGCAAGGATTAGGAAGAATCTTGCCCCCAGGGGACAGGTGGAAATTTGTGGAAGCATTTTTGGTGGTCGGAAGTGCTTTGATACCGGTACCTCATACATTGAGATGAGGGGTGCCGATAAACATCACACAACGCACAAGAAGACCCCACAACAAAGGATTACCCTGACCCAAAGATCAAATGTGCCACCGTTGAGAAACCATGCCTTAACATAAGGCTGAAGGGAAATATAGTCATCCTCAGAGAGAGAATTCTCATTTTATATGAACTAAATACTCTCCTTCACTGGGGCTAGAAAAGAGAAAAAGTTGAAGATGGTATCAAGCTCAAGAAGATGTAACTTCCCATTCCTTCCATGTAGACAGCACACAGTGGCTTCCTTTCTGAGAGTTACAGTATGAAAAGAGGGAAGAGTAACTTAGAGTAGAGAAACCTGGCAAATACTGCCTCAGCCAGGGGGTCAAGTTGAACATCAACAGTAACAAGGTATGCTGACAGTACATACCCGTGATACGATGTGATTCCATGGCACTTTACCTCCCAAAACCCATAACCGTAGTCTTAGTGTGAGAAAAACATCTGAAAAATCCCCGTTGATGGACATTCTACAAAATGCCTGACCAGGACCTCTCAAAGTCATAAAAAACAAGTGAATTCTGAGACACTGTCACAGCCAAGAGAAGCCTAAGGAGTAATGTAATGACAAGTAAATGTAAGGTGGTGTCATGGAAGGGATTCTGGGTTGGAAAAAGCATATTGGATAAAAACAAAAAAATCAGAATAAAGCCTGGACTTCTTGAATAACAATGTATCAATATTGATTCACTCATTATGAGGAATGTGCTATCCTCATCTAAGATGTTCATGGTAGGGGAAATGGGGTGTGGTACCATATTGTCTTCGTAATTTTTCTGTAAACCTAAAATTATTCTAAGGTAAGATGTTTATTTTTTTAAAAGATGAAATAAGAGATGTAGAACTATAAAGAATTTTCCAACAGTTTCAATGGTGAAAAATGAAATTGCTCATAAAGAGACATTACAGAAATATGTAACGAACTGGACAAATGATCATTCATCACGTCTGATTTATGGCAATGCGCTGAAGACAAGCTTGTCACTGATGGAACAATATTTGACCACATAGTACATGCAACATGTAATAAAAGTGTGCCACGAGGAGATATTAATCTGCTCAAAGACACAAGAGGCACACACAAGATGATTGAACAGGGCGAAACATAGCTTCTGATGATGGAGCAGTGGTATGTTCAAACTGTTCTGTTGAACCCAAGCGACCCACAAAAGTCTGGTCTTGATATACTTAAGTATATTTTAACTATTTTTAAAACCGTAATAAAAAAAGTAACACAATCTCACAACTGTCTCTGTAACCTAACATACAAGAGATCAATACCATGTGTGTGGTGGTTAACTTGACGTGTCAACTTGACTGGATCACAGCGTGCCCAGATATTTGGCTCAACAGGATTTCTGGTGTGTCTGGGGTGGGGAAGGCGGGGTGGGGGGGGAGGAATGCAGAGGAAATTAGCATTTGAATCAGTGGACTCACTAAAGTGATGTGCCCTCCCCATGTGTGTGGGCATTGTCCAATCCATTAAGGGGCTCAGTGCAACAAAGAGGAGGAGGAAGACAAAATTTGGCCCTTCCTGCCTGATAGCTTAAGCTGGGACATTAATCTCCTGCCATTGGTGCTCCTGGTTCTCAGGCCTAGGGACTCAGAGTTAATTATACCACCAGCTTTCCTGAGCCTCCAGGTGACACGTCTCAGCCTCCATAAATTCATGAGCCAATTCCTTATACTAAATCTCTCCATTCATACACACACACACACACACACACACACGTAGTTTATACATACTTTATATACATACTATCTATCATCTATCTATAAATATCCAATGTCTATACATATACATGTGTATATATATGTGTGGGGGTGGGTGGGTAGGTGCATACACATATCTAGAGATGCTAATACAAAGGGGGTTTACATTGGGTCCCAAGGATGAAGCTTTTCCTGCCATCCCGGAATACACCTTTGAACATCTGATAAAATGCCATTAATGAGGAAGGATGGAGCTTCATCCCCATCTTCCTACAGACTCCCGACTCTGTATGTCCTCTTCACGTATTCCTACAGGTGCAGGCTCCCAGCGCTGGAAAAAAATCTCTTTTTCGCATGCTCAGAGTCATGAGAGGCAAGACTGGACAAAGATCTGTGTTACTGGGAGGATGAAATGACCTAATTGATGCAAAGCCCTTTGCACACCACCTGGCACATAGTAATTGCTCAATAAATGTATGGCTCACCAGCCCTGCAAGAAGATTCATGTTCCCCAAACAAACCATGTTTGTGCAGACTTCCCTGTCTTCTCTGCTTCACTCCCCCTGCCTGCAGCACACTCCGTTCCTCTTCAGGATGCTACCTGGGTGAGGATGGGGCCACCTTCTGCGGCAAACCTGCCCACCCGACGCCCCAGACAGAGGCAGTCTCCCTCCACCATGTTCCCACAGTGCAGGGACCAGGCATCTCTGATAGCCTTTGTTAAGTCATCAATAGCTGCTGGTGCCTTTAATTTATTTTTATTGGGGTAAAATTCACATAACATAAAATTAGCCACTTAAAGTAATTCAGTGGCATTAAGTACATTCACAATGGTGCATCTCCATCACCGCTAATTCTAGACATTTTCACCTCTCCACGAGGAAAGCCTGTACCCATTCAGCAGTCGCACCCCATGCCTGCCTCCACTCAGCACCTAGTCACCACTGCTCTTGCTGTCTCTATGTATTTACCTAGTCTTGATATTTCGTGTAATGGAATCATTCAATAGGTAGCTTTTCCATCTTAAACCTTTTACCTAACCTAATGTTTTCAAGGTTCACTCATGTCGTAGTATATAACCATACTTTGTTCCTTTTGATGACTGAATAATATTCCATTTTATGGCTCTATACCATGTTTCATTTATCCACTCATCAGTGGATAGGCATTTGGAATGTTTTCCTTTTTCTTTGGCTATCATGGATAGTGCTGCTATGGACATGCATGTATACATTTTTGTCTGAGCACCTGTTTTCAATTCTTTAGGGTATACACCTAGAAGTGAAATTGCTAGGTCATGTGCTAATTCTGTATTTATCCTTTTGAGGAGCCTCCAAACTGTTTTCCATAGTGGGCTGCACTATTCTCCACTCCTGCTGGCAATGTACGAGGGGTCCAATTTCTCCACATCCTCGCCAACACCTGTTACTGTCTGTTTGTTTAATTAGAACCATCCTGGTGGGTATGAGGTGATAGCTCATTATGGTTTCAATTTGTACTTCCTTAATGACTAAAGATGTTGAGCATCTTTTCATGTGTTAGTTGGCCATTTGTATACCTTCTTTGGAGAAATGTTGGTTATTGGGTCTTTATGCCAATCTTCCCTTCAGGCTTTGAACTCAATGATAGGAGAGAATGGCATTTCTTCTTTAGGTCTTCAGTGCAAAGGGAAGCCCCAGGTACGCAGCCAACACTCCATGGGAAAAAAAAAACTGAACTGAATGAAGAAATGACCTCAAGAAGAGAGTAAAGAGAGGGTCAAAGGATGCCCCACAAATGTAGAAACTACAAGATTCAGGGTGAACAGATACCCACCTGGAGGAAGATCATACTTTATGATGAGGTACGACTTTAGCTAGGACCTAAAGAACGAGCTAAATTTGATTCTAGGTCCACGACTCCTCCTTTATCTCTATTAATTCACTTGTTCTTCAATGCAGTAAACAGATCCTGAGTAATTATGTCCTGCTGGGAGCCTGGCTGGGTTCCTGTTTGAGATGGGGGTCGGGGGGGGGTCTGCTCTGGAGACCTCACCCTGCCGTAGGTCCCCATGCACCCAGGGGGCACCCTCCCACGGCCCCTCACCTGTCACTGCCCCTAGTCATCTGATGCTTCTCCCTGTTGAAGGCACTATTTATCATCCCAAGCTGATGGGCCTATAATATGTGGAAATGAGAACAAGATGAGGGACTCAAAGTACTTTATTGGCTTATGAAGTTCAGAAAAACATCAGATTTCAGCCTGCTGCAGATTTGTTCTCATTTTATTTTTCCTTGCCTTTGGTCACAATCTGCTTCCCACCATATTCCAAATCCAGTCTCCCAGAGTCAGAGCTGAAACATTTGCCCTCAGCTTTTTTCTTTGATTATTCAATTAAACAGTCTCTTGAAATTGTGGGGCAGCTAGGTGGCTCAGTCTGTGAAGCATCTGCCTTCAGTTCAGGTCATGATCCTGGGGTCCTGGGATCGAGTCCTGTGTCGGGCTCCCTGCTCGGTGGGGAATTTGCTTGCTTGTCCCTCTCCCTCTGCCCCTCCCCCTAGCTTGTGCTCTTTCTTTCTCTCTCTCTCAAGTAAATAAAATCTTCAGAAGAAAACAAAAAAATGTTGAAATTCTTATTTGCTAGACTGTGGTGCTCACTGGTGACCCTCAGCTCATCATTACTGTCAATAAAAGTTATAATGCATGTTTGCACATAATTGCAATTTTGAAAACATGATTGTAACACGATCTCATTTATTCTCAAAAATGCTGTAAGTGTGTGGATGCATCCAGTTAGGTACAAGGAAGGGAGATGACTTGCCCAAGCTCATACTGCCCATAAGTGATGAAGCCAAGATCTCATTTTAGCTCTTTTACTTTTAAAGCTCCTGATATTTCCACTTATCCACAAGAGCATGACAGAAATTACAGTGTAGGAGCAGATTATGTATTATTAACATGGTAGAATTACTCAGCAATATTCTTTCCTCACAGGTTAGTAAGAGTTAAAATTGGGTAAGCTAAGTTCCCTGCCTTAGTTTCCAATTCTCTTAACATTTTTCATATTTAATTTTTGGACGCCAATTTCTTGGCAAGTGATCCAAACAAAATTTCAAACCTAAGCTGTACCCTTAATGAAATGATTGATTTTCCCAAAATAGTCCCTGGGCAAACTGCTACACATTGTGCTCAATGACCAGGGACACAGCTGGCAAAAAGCTCCATATAAAGTTTCTCTATTTGCTGAGATGGTTTCGTGCTTGGTCCTCATGGATTGCTTTTAATAATTTAGTCACGCACTCCTCTGCAGTATATTGCTTCCACAATACTAATTTAAACCATGTCAGTGTGCTTACAATATGACTGACAATAGCCAAAGTTTAAAAAAAATCGATTCTTCAATTAAATGTATACTATTCATCTGTGAACATCATGCTTGAGTTGCTAGTCAAAAATTCTCTTGCCCTCTCTCTCTCTCTCTCTTCTCTCTCCCTCTTCCTCCTTCCCTCTCCCTCCCATTCCCTCCTCCCTCTTCTCTTTCTTCTCCCTCCCCCTCCCCCCTCTCCACACACACACACACACACACACACACACACACACACACACGAACACACAATGCCCACTGGACAATTTCCAAGCGTCTAACATACACTTTACTCAAACAGGCTGGATTGGACCACACACACAATAGCAAATTGCCTAAATAAGTCAGATGCATAAGCAACAGCCACTCAAGTGCAGAGAATGTTTAAACTTTAAGGAAAAAACAATAAATTAAAGCACAGTCTTTCTTCTAAAGTGATTCCTTATTGAGGCTTCTGCTCTGAATTAGGAGGCTGTGCCACAGTGCTGTACATATCTGGGGCCCACCCTGAATTCTCTTTTCCAGGATCAGTCGTGGCTCCCCGGGGAGATGCAGCCCCGGAAACAAGAGGGTCCATACTCGACAACAGGGTGAAGGGCCAGAGCTCGGTCTACATTGCCTTGCAGTTTCCTGGGGTCGCCCTTAAAGCCTTCGAGAAAAAGTCTCTGGGAGTTTCAGGTCATCCTTCTCAAAGGCTGGCAAAGCTGACCTGCCGTACTTACCTGCATGCCATGCAAGAGATGGCACATACGGCCAGAGTTTTCTTTTGAAAATGAAAGTGTCAGACCCTTTCTTCCCACTGCAGAGCCCAAACCATCACTATGACCCTCAAGGCCTCAGGGGACAAGGTGCCCGGTTCCTCTCCCAGCTGCTCTCTTGCTGCCCCTCCAGCCACACTTGACCCTTTCCTGTTTTTCGTCCAACCCTCCAGGCCTGTTGTGCTGTGGGGCCTCCTCCCAGCTGGGCCCCAGGCCTGGACTCTTCATGAGATCATCCCACAGACAGCTCCTTCTCCTTATGTGTCAGCTCCCACGTCACCTACTCTGAGTGTCACCGAGCTCTCCCAGGTGAACATTAGGGTTCCGACTCTGCTCCCCCAGAAACAGAGGAAATACCCACACTCACGATACCCACACTCAGGCCAGGTGGCTTTTCAGTGCTTCTTACCGTCCCCAGAGCAGCTTCTGCCACTGATAAGGTCATGTGCGTGGCTGTAGCCCGAGAAATGTGGGGGGAGGTGACAGCGGGCCAGGCCTGAGCCGAGGTCCCAGGAGCCACTACACATCTCCCCTCACCCACTTGCTCCGCCAAGAGGAGGAGGCTCAGATCCTCACCAGTCCAAAGTGAATAAGGGCCCATAAATAAACGAGGAGACTCAAAATAAATCCTGGTAATCATAAGCCATTGAGATCTTAATGCCGCTTGTTACATTGGAAAAATAAAAAAAGCGGGGCACCTGGGTGGCTCAGTCAGTTAAGTATCTGACTTTGGCTCAGGTCTTGATCTCCGGGCCCTGAGATCAAGCCCCATGTGGGGCTCCGTGCTCAGTGGGGAGTCTGCTTCTCTCTCACCCTCTCCCTTTGCCCCTCCCCCTGCTCATGCTCGCTTGCTCTCTCAAATAAATAAAATATTAAAAGAGAAAGCTAATATGCTATGCAATCACAAATAGCCCCCCTCAGGCTCTGCTATATTACTTTGTTTTCATTATAGTGTTTACATTCCTAATATATATTTTTTAATTTATTTGTTTATTGCCTCTTTCCTTCCACTGTAAGTTCCATGAGGACACTATATTTCCGGCCTTTAGTAAGTGCCTCATACACATTAGCCACTCAATAAATACTTGTTAAATGAATAAATGGGTAAGATCCCAATTCTTAACTTTTGGAAGGATTTGTAGGTTTTCTAATTTGAAGACCTAATCTCTCCAAGGCCTGAAGCAAAAGCTTTATTTTTTTAGTTAAAAAAGATCAACTGACAAACAATATAATATCAATATCTGAGGCAATGTCATCAGAACTCTGGATGTTCATCAAGAACCAATGAACAACTGGTTATGTCCCATAATAGGAAAATACCAACTAGTCAGACTGTAACACCAGAAGGTCATGATGATCATGATGACGATGGTAGTGGTAGTAGTGATGGTGTGATGATGGTAATGGTGGTAGTGATGGTGATGATGGTGGCGGTATTGATGGTGGTGGTGAGGACAGTATTGGTAATGATGGTGGCGGTGATGATGGTGGTATTGATGGTGGTGGTGATGACAGTATTGGTGATGATGGTGGCAGTGATGATGGTGGTGGTGGTGGTATTGGTGGTGGTGGTGATGGTGGTGGTGATGATGATGGTGGTGATGATGATGATGATGGTGGTGGGATGGTGATGACGGTGCTGATGGTGAGAGTGGTGATCACGATGGTGATGGTGGTAGTGATGGCCGCAGTGATGGTCATGGTGGTGATGACAATGGTGCTGATGGTGACAGTGGTGGTGACAGTGGTGATGGTGGTGATGACAGTGGTGATGGTGGTGGTGATAGTATTGGTGGTGATGGTGGTGGTATTGATGATGGTGGTGGTGATGGTGGTGCCTATTCTGGTCAGCTACTCCAAGCCAGCTACCTGGAAGTGACACTACCATGCCTTCTTCTGGGGGAAATTAGTATATACTGACTGCTTCTGGTAAAGAGACCTCCACTCAATCTACAAGCCAACTATTATATTGGTGGTGGGGGCAAAAGGAAGCAGAATCCCTATGCTCACCAAAGTCACAGGCTACTGGAGGAAAGATGAATAATCACGTGAATAAAATTTTAAGTTGTGCATATGAAAAGGGCACAAAATAGGAATACGGCATCACAGAGTCAATTCAACCTAGCCAGGAAAGCTGTGCCCAAGTGGCGATAAGAAATTGATAACTACAAGTGAATTTCACTCAATAAGCAAAGAAAGAGTAAAAGAGGATTCTAGGTAGAGGGAATGGTGTAAAAAAGAGCCTACGGTGTGATAGGCAAAAATAAGACCAGCATAGCTGGAGTGGAGAGAGTGCGTAACAGTTTAAGATGAGTCTGCAGAGGAGAGAAAAGGCCAGACTCAACAGGATCCTGTAGGTCAAGCCAAGGAACTCCATTTTTATTCTAAGTAAGAAACTACAGAGTTTTAAGGCATGGGGTCACATGATCAGATCTGCCTTCTGAAAGGACTGGTCAGTCCGCTGTGTGGTGAATGGGGAGCAGGAGGAAGATGGCACCTCGTGTAGCTTGGGCTAAGATGGTAATGGTAGATACGGAGAGAACTGTGCACGTTCCAGAGCTATTTAGAAAACAAGGTGGTGCCAAACTAGCTATGGGGTGTAGATAAACAACAAATTCCCCATTTCCTGGCTCATGTGATGGTATAGATAGTGGTGATACTCACTGAGATAGAAAACAGTAGATGAACAACAAGGGGAGTGAAAATTTGTTTGGACGATTTGAGTTTGAGTTTCCTTCAAGCGATTCAGGAGAAGACATCAGGCAGATATCTGGGTGAAAAGCAAAGGAAGGGGAGGCGGAAGGAAGGTTGTGACTTACCTACTCAGAGGTGGTAATGGTAGCCAGTGGGAAGAATGGGGTGCTTCAGGACCAGAGCAGAGAGTGAGGAGTTAAAAGGGTCTGAGACAGCCTTGCGAAATGCCCCACTTCCTGGACAGGGAGTGGATTAGCCTCCTAAGGGACAGGGAGGGCCAGCAGGTGGCAAGGAGGAAATCAGAAAGAGTTCCTGCCTGGAAACCTGGGGATGGGAGGGACACATAAACCTTTTCCTGAGGGATTCCACCTGGCTTGCCCCCTAGATCCCCCCCACACACATTACAGAAGCCTCTTCGTTTGTTTCAAGTTTTTAAAATATATTAATAATGCATCTTTCAAGAGCTATAGCAGTTCTGAATAAGACAAATTCTTTCAGACCAGGACCAGCTTCCTGTTTAGACCAAAGCAGCACTTGCTACCTAGAGAAAGGCTCCCCGAACAAAAAAGTCTCCCTCACCTACTAGAAGGTGCTTAGCCTGTCCAAATACTGCTCTTAAAGATGAGTCATTGATTCAAGCCAAACAGTGGCGTCAACAGCTGAGAGGAGATTCTACCCACCGTAGCAAACCCCTACAATCAAAATGTCTTTACTGAGGACATGCTACTCTCCAGGATTCTCCTAGGAGCACAGGTCTGGGGAGAAGGAGAACACATGGAGGTAGAAAGGACCCTGGGAAGAAGGCACATAGAATAAGCTTAGGATTTAGACCATGAAGACCACTTTCAAGTCCTATCCCAACCACCTGATGTGTGCAGCTCAGGCAAGTCACATAACTACTCCTTACAACCTCACAGTCTCCATCCGTAAAACAAAGATCAATAACATTGTTTTCAAAGGGTTGGCATAGCATCAAATGGATAGGAGGCATGAAAGTGCCCCAGAAACCAGGAAGGTGACAATGGCTGGTGGTAACCATGGAAATGGGGCCCACTCAGCCTTAGCACTGAGTCCTCAGCCCCAGGTCATGTTCGCAGCCACGTAATTCAGTGTGTGCACCGTGGAGCCCAGTGTTGGGCAGTTACCAGGACAGTTTAGGCATTAATTCTCAATTCTCTGGTCGAAGCCACCCCAACAAAATAAGGGATTTCTTATCCTACTTCTGGGGAAATAAAACCAATGATGCAAGCATCTTGAAAGGACTAAGACCGCGGAACTGGAAAGACAAGCTTTGATTTCTATTTCTGCCTCTTGGGTCCAGTGTGACCTTGAGCAAGTCGCTTAAATTCTCTGACCCTTAGTGTCCTCAAAAGTAAAATTTGGGCAACTGGCTGGTCAAGTAACTCCCTTCCAGTCTCCTTCCTCTATCTTCTGTGTCTTTTCTTCATGGAACTGACCACTGCCTGAAGTGACTGTACTCATATTGCTTCTTGTTGATTGACTGGCATCTCCACATAGACCGTAAGCTCCATGAAGACAGGGAAACCTCATCTGTCTTATTCCTGGAGCTATCTCCAGGACCTCCTACACAGTAGAAATGCTGTAACTATTTGTAGGATGAAGGAACAAGGGAATGAAGAAATCACATTGAAACCATAATCCTATCTTACAGCTGGAACCTGGGCTCAGAGAAATGAGACTTGCTTAAGGTCATGTGTAGGAGGAAGTGGAGAAGGGGTTCAAACCAAGGTCCGGTTAATGCTCAGGTCCACACTTTCTGCAGGACACCACTCTGTCTGCCAAGAGAAGTCTGGAGTCTGCACAGCACTCCTTGGAACAAAAAGAACCCATCTCCTCTGTGGCCTCTAAGATCCTGCCTGCTCCAGCCCCTGCCTCCTTTTCTGACCTCGCCTCATACCATGCTCCTCAGTAGGTTCCAGCTTCATCAGTCTTGTCTTTGTATTTCAAATACACAAAGCTTGCTCTCACCCCAGGGCCTTTGCATGTGCTCTTTGCTATAACTAGAGCACTCTTCCCCCAGATCTTCCTAAGGGTGGCACTTTTTTCTTATCATTTGAATTTCAGTTCAAATAGGAGGTCAGGGAAAAGGCATTCTCTGACAACCTCAGTTATGAGAGCCCCTTATCTCCACCTGCCTCCCTTAGTCATTCTCGTGTCCAAGCACCTGTTTTAACTTCTTTTAGTGTTTATCAATGCTGGAGCTTATCTTTTTTTTTTTTTTTTTTCATGAGAGACAGAGAGAGAGAGAGAGAGAGGCAGAGGGAGAAGCAGGCTCCCAAGGAGCAGGGAGCCCGATGTGGGACTCGATCCCAGGACCCTGGGATCATGACCTGAGCCGAAGGCAGATGCTTAACCATCTGAGCCACCCAGGCACCCCGCTTATCTTATTTGTTTTTACATTCTTATTGTCTACACATCCCCCAAATGTCCCTGGAGTAAGAGCTTCATGAGAGACCAGTACATCTGCAGTGATGGGAACAGCATGGCACCTGCCACATGAAGCCCGATGAATGTGTATCATGTGACTCATATTATCCCTATGACAATTATTCAAATCAACTTCGGCTCTAGAGTGAAAAGAAGAACAATTCATCTTGGACACAGTCACTCTGTGCTGAAACTATATTGAATTTAAAAGCTTGTTACAAGGACTCAAATGACATTACACTTTATTTTTATTCGAAATCCAAATAACAGTGACATCATTCATCCTTTTAAAAAGATATTTATTGCACATATACTATATCCTACCATCAGGGGTAGAGCGATGAAGACAGTTCTGACCTCGTAAAACTTAAAGTCAAAAGCAGATGTTTAAACGTGCAATTACAAGAAAGCATGGCAGGTGTTGTGGTGAGGCACAGAGCAGGACCACCTGCTCCAACACAGGAACCAGGGAGAGTGGGGGCAGAGAGGTAATATTTAAGCTGAGAGCTACAGGAAAGGGTGGGAGAGGTGACTTCAAGTAGAGGGGACATAAGTGTGAAGGTGACAGAGGCAAGTGAACCTGGGGTCCAACAAACATTGCAAATGAGCCTGGCCACCAGATATCGGGATATGAAACACATAACCCTGTACGCTTTGTCAAGCATTCAGCTATCTGATAGTTTTCTGTAGTCCCACTTTTAATAAAGACATGAGTCCAGGGGCGCCTGGGTGGCTCAGTTGGTTAAGCGTCTACCTTTGGCTCAGGTCATGATCTCAGGGTCCTGGGATCGAGCCCCATGCCAGGCTCCCTGCACAACGGGGAGCCTGCTTCTTTCTCTGCCCCTCCCCCCACCTGTCCCCCTCTCTCTTAAATAAATAAATCTTAAAAAAAAAAAAAAGACGTGCGTCCAGAGAAATATTTCTCTACTCTAAAGATAAACATCAGTGTTATGATACATTATAAACTGAAGCTCAGCCTCGGAGGCAGGGAGACAACGGGGAGCAGTGGAGACTGTGGATCTGGGGTGGGCACAGGCCCCCGGGTAGACCCAGTGCTGTGAGATCTTTTGGTATATCAAGAGAAGCTAGACATCAGATTTTTATCCTTCAGATCTTTTTTATGTTGAGTCAGAAAATATTTCAACAGTTTATAAACCAAGCAAAACACCCTTCCAGGGAAGGTCAGGCCTATAGGTTTATAAAATGGGATGCGAGAAAGAGAATTCCTGAACACGCTCATTTTGAGTTAGGTAGGACCTGTACTACTTGAATCTGCCATCTACCCTGCAAGTTTCCTCCCAGCAGTAATAACAATGACCCTACTCCATAGCAGTAAGGGCGCGGCAAGTAACAATTTCACTGTGAATTCCAATAGTATGCTACTGATAATCTTAATCTTCTCAGAATTTTCATAGTACCATATATCCACCCACAGGCTAAATTCAGTGGACAGTTACTAGGACCCTAATGCAAAAAAAACATGTTAAAAAAAATGTCTTTCAAGTTTCTAATTGCAGACATGTAGATTTAGAGAAAACGTTCTTTTGACACCAATGTTAAGGGTATCCGTCCAGCATCATAAATTTAAACATGATACGGAATACCACAAAGTAAACAATGAACGCCCCCCCACTGCCTCCTTAGAATGGGGGTGGTCTTTTCTGACATTTCCCCCCCCCCATTCTGCAAGTCTGAATTCCATGGAGCAAATGGTTTCTGTTCAACTATCCAACTCAAACACCCTTGGCATTCTTCAGCAAGAGCTTTATTTAGAAGTTCCCAGAGAAATGAAAGTGAGAAAACCCAGTTCATAAAGGGAATGGATATAAAGAGCTCCATTAATACAGCTGCTGGGCCTGGAAAGTCAACAAAGCCTGATAATGTGTTTTATTTGGACCTATCCTCTGCTGTGCTCTGTGATAAGGAGGTACTTGAAGCTGAGACACTCAACTGCGCTACACGGACTCAGCCCCTTATTGATTCTGAAACAATGCTCCCTTTCAGATCACACCCACTTAAGTGAATAATAATGAGGCAATGCCGGGGAGAAGAAGAGCGGAGAAGACCGGGTATGGAGCCTGCAGCAAAACGAGACACAGAGGGCAGCCAGGCTTTAGATCAGGCGCTGCTTGCTGCCTCATTGAGACATCGTGGCTCCTCCATTCACCATCTCCCATACCCTCTCCTCTCCGAGAGCACTTAGCTTGAGGCTACAATACCTCTGTACGGTTAAGTGTGGTGGCCAGTCTCCCACGGCCCAGGCAGGTACCCACCAGAGCTGCAGAATCAGACTTGGGGGGATATCAGCAGGCACCTACTCCAACCTTGGGGACTGCGCCCAGGGCCAACTCCAGGCTCCTCCAATGGCCTCTACAACCTGACCCCAGCCAATGAAGACTGATGCTCTGCTATCATCTCCCATCCTCTCTCTCTCTCTCTCTCTCTCTCTCTCTCTCTCTCAGCTCCAGCCCCGCTGCACCTCTGCCTTCTCCTTCCTGCCTCCTGCCCTGGTGCTTACTACTCCCTGTGCCTGGAACGCCCCTCCCTCAGAGTGTCACAGGGCTCGGCTCAACGTCACCCTCACAATGACCTCCCTCACCACCCTATGTAACCCCATCACCCCCTACCCCGTCACCCTCTACTATTTTCCGCAGAGCACACATCACTATCAGAAGTGACCTGGGTAACGATTCGTGGGATGGTTTCATTTCTGTCTCCCCTCCTAGAACAAAAGCTTCATGAAGGCAAGGGCTTTCCCCGTCCCGTCCACAGGTAGACATCCCCAGTGCCCAGAACCGTGCCCGGCAGCATCTCAAATGTCTTCAGGGGTCCCGCGAGTGGTACCAATGAGTGATAAGGACCGCGTGTAAGGCAAGAGGGAGGACCCTGGACTTCTAGGCGCCCATGCTCAATGAAAAGCATTCAATATTTAAATCATGCTGCAGGTCAAGCAAAACACAGCAAGAGGCTGAATGCCCTCTCTGCCACCAACTCCGACGTGGCCACGTTCCCCTTCAAATGCAGTTCCCAGTATTGTCACCTGCTAAGTCAGATGCGGTCTGGCAAGCCCAGAGCACTCACTCTTTCCCCGCCAGGGTCCAGCACTCTCCTGGTTGGGGCGGGGCGGGTGGAGGAGGTTTGATTTGTTTTCATCATTGGTAAATACCTTATTCAACTAACGACGCAGTTGGATTTGTTTTCCAACTTGCCTCTAAAACAACTACCTTCTTTCAGAAAATGCAACTGGAATTATAAATCAAATTTTGATAAGAGAGGTAAAGAATTAGAACAGAAACAAACCAAGAATAGCAGATTATAACAAAAAATCAATGATGAGCGGGGGCAGGCTGTATTGTCTGGTTTGTTTTTCTACACGATTTACCCTCTGAATCCCACCTGGTTTAGGCTATCAGTAGAAAGAAATTTCTTCCTCGAGTCTCAGAGCACACACTGACTGACACGTGCTGCCCAGAAGCAGAAAATGTACGTCAACTGGGATTAAACTTTTGCTATAGGTAACTTGCAGTCAATGCAATCCCCCTGGAGATCTCTGAAATAGCCTTTTATATTCACCAGGAGTAGCAAAACCCCCAAAGATAAGAAATTCAAAGCCTTCAAGCAAATTCAGGGCAGATCTGAATTAGAATATTCTTTTTGAGGCTGGAAAATTTTGGCATTTCTCTAGCTTGGAAAAAATTGAAAAGTGGAAGTTTAGAAAGACTGCTCTAGGTTTTCTGTTCAGTCCAAACCAAAAAGCCATGGAAACACATCAGAAGCAGGGCTATATGTTTCATCCCAATTTCCACTGTGGTTGGGGACGTTCATGCAGGCAGAGACCTTGAAAGTCTCGGGTCTACTTCTCCAAATAAAGTCAAACCTCGGCGGTTCTTCCCTCACTAACCAGCATCATGCATGAATGGAATTAATCTGAAACTTCAGTTCTCTACAGTTCTCAAATCAAAAATGGATGTGAAGAGAGCAAAGCTAAACTCACTGAAAACCAAAACATGGATAACCCAGTAGGTCCCTCCACCCTCCTGAAATACTTTGGTCAGGAGAAGTTCGAGTGTCAGCTCTTTAATAAGAATGATTTGGGGCTATCCAACACTCCTTTAATTTTGCCCACATTGAGTGATGACTAAAAGTGTTTTTGATCTCAGACTTAAGTCGGCTTCAAAGCCATGTCTTTCCTAGCCCGCTGGGGTGATTGGGTAGAGGCAGTGCTCTTGCCAGCCTTTAGAAGAAAATCAGAAACTCAGGATCGTGACCACTGCTCACTGACAAAACCATCACCCATTTCATGTGGCCTAACAGGGATTACTCTACACGAAGACCCCCCTCCCTTCAACAACTTCTTCCATCTGGAAACAAGGCTTCCAGCAGAAACACCGAGCTCTTGGCAAAGCTGCTTAGATTTGGCATTCCCGCAATTCCATTGTTTGGCCCGATTTGGGGAGGTCAGCGGAGAAGAGCTGAGAGGTGGACAGGGTCCTGTTTACAAAGTCCCCAGTCCCCATTGTCCCCAGCGTCGGCTCCTGCCCTCCCCCACTCTGAAGTGGCCCTGCATGCCTCTGTCTCCGACAGGCTCAGGCATCCGCTCCACATAATGCTGTGGGAGGGACTGTTAGGTTCACTGGGACAAAGGTCTGAGCGCTCAATGCCCTCTCTGCAGGACTGTGAACATCAGACAAGAAAAGAGCCAGCCTGTCCTGAAACCCTGGTCCCGGTGGTAGACTTTTAAATAAAGTCCTCGGGTGTCTGCATCCCTCTGCACTTGTTTGGTCAAGGGGGCTGAACGTTCCACGGCATCTTTATTATTGCTTTGTGCTCTCTCAGGCGGCAGCTTGGAGGACAGCGGGCAGGGGGACGCAAGATGCTGATGCGCTTTACACCCCACCCCACCCCCTCTTGCCCAGAGCTGCAAATCCCAACAGGGGAAAAGACCAGTGGAGGAGGGGCAGATCCCGCTTTGTCTCTAGTCCTTGTGGTTTAAGAGAGAGGTGGAGAGGAACGTAAATGGGGGGAGGCCCAGCATCAGAATGAGAGACAAACCACCGAAAAGCCAAAAGCCCTTCTTTGGGGGTGTAGGTCATAAAAAGAGGGTGCATTTAGGAGTGTTCTTAGAAGGGGCTTCTCAAAGGTTAATGTTGGTTTTGAGACAGATGTGGGCACTTGAGTTGAGTTTTCACAAATTTTAAAGTTGGAAACAGTCCATCGGTCCTGAGAGCATTCTAAACCCTTATTGTTAACCAGGAATAAATGCATTATTGATCTTCAGGAGTTTCTCTCCTGCCAAAGAAGTCTTTATTAGAAAGAAAGTATATATATATACCACTTGTCAGGTTACAAAATTCCTGCTGATTCTAAGAGAAAAATAGTCGATTTGCTTTGTCTGATTGCCCAGAAAATTGAGAGCAAAGGGAGAGCTCATTGTAGGGCTGGTGCAAGGCTGGCTGACTCCCTTTGCCAGGTATTCTTCAAGGCTTACCAACACGTTTCCCTTTGTTTGGGACGGACCCTGAGATGGCCACCCTGGGGGTCTCTGAGGGTTTTCTGGGCTATGAATAGACACGAGCTTATGAAGGACCCCCAGGGGCCTTTTGTCTGTGCCTTCAACTGCCCCCGGAGGCCAGTTGATGACACAAAAGCCAGCTAGATGGTTAAAAGAGAGCAAGTGCCAAAAGGAGCTCTAAAGTCAGGCTGCGCTGTCCGCGGGAGCTTTCTTGGGGCAGCTGAAATTGAATACGGAGTCCTGTAAATTGGTTACAGAAACACAGTTCAGAAGGAGAAAGCGAATCAGAGTGATCAAAAGCAGGAGGGCCTAATACCAGTGGACACCTCAGTAAAACAACTGTAAAATGTGAGCCCCTGACAGCAGCAGAGAGGTATCTGAGGACCTACGTTTATACGCAGAGCTAGAACGTGGAGAGCGGGCCATAAAGATGGCTTTGCTTGGGGGGGGGTTGGGATTTTCAATCTGCCAATCTTTTAATTCTACGTTGAGGCCTCTCTCTTAAATCTGGGGGACTCATCCAACAAATATAACTTCTTCAAGCCTCTCCAAACTCTTGATATCGGCTCCACATTTTTAATTAATAACAGTATAGTGCGTCCGGTATTCGGATGACAAAAGAGGAACGTGTGAAACAAGAATCGTTTTTATTTTTCATCATCGGAATAGTTGGGGAAGAGGCAGGAAGGAGGGGCATCTGTGGCCACCCAGAGCCCTCACCCCCAGTGACAGTGGGGGCTGACCCTGTGTTGAGCCTGGGCAGGCACTTCCTGGGAATGAGCCACTCGACCATGTGAGATGAATTAACTGTTTAGGACAAAGGAACCTGATACTGTTAGTTTCTTCTCACACCAGAGTGGGATTGTCAAATTGGAAGTGAGGGCAAGGCAATGACCCATATAATTTAGAGAGGGTGGGGGAGGAAAAGATTGGTTGTATATTTTCTAGCTAAACACCAAAGGCTACTGTCCATTCTGCTGTCCAAAGCAGAATGGAGCAACCAGAAACGAAGGAATTAATAATATGTTGTGCATCCTTCTATTCTGGAAGATAAGGAATCCTTTAAGGAAAATAGAGTCTGTTGGTGGTAGGCATCAGCACTTGAGAATGTTGACTCAGCCTGCTAATTTTAAGACCATAATCCACTTCTGGGAAGACAAATGGGTCTTCTCTTCCTCATCATCACTATTGTCCTTAAAAAGCAGCTGAACAGCAAGCTGGTGATCTCTTGGTTTTGTGAGACAGCGCAGAAACAGAATGTTAGGTGTGCAGGGGACAGGCATCCTGCCTTTCATTGTCAGGTGCACTGGTCTGTGGGCCATATTTATTGACGATGTAGATTTTACTGACTTTCCTACTTGAAATTGGTGCTGCCTTTCCGTGTCTCCACTAGAAAGCAGCACGCGTCCTTCCTCTCCTCTCCCTCCACAGGGTATAATCTCTCACTTCTTCAAGTCTCTGTGCACTTGTCACCTCCTTTTAGGGGTCTCCCTTGACCAGTTCTACCTCCTTTCTCCCAACAGAATGAACCACACCCCCGCGCCCCGGGACTCTTACTGTACTTTTTATTATCAGGAGCTGAGGCACTCTCTCTCAGAGCCTTGGTTTCTTCCAGTGGCATGGAGACCATGCCTTACAAAGGCGATACAAGAAAAATACATCGCATGGAAGCCGACAAGCACAGTAATAAGTGCATACTGGGTATTAAATAAAGGGGGTTTCTTCTTCCCTTCTATCTGTATAACCATTCCCAAGCAAATGTTCGACTGTGTTCTTTTACCTGCAACCCACTCTTAGCTTCTTGGGTGCAAAGAGCATGTCTTTTATTCATTTTTGTATGTCCAGAATCTAGCAGAATGCCTGGAGCAAAGTAGGTAAATAATGTGTGATGAATTAAAGCATGATAATGAGTTCGTGAATTTATTTGATAAATATTTACTTAGCACCTACCACGTGCCAGGCAGCTTCCGAGATACACAAGACAGAGACACTGTGTACTTAAAGATGAAGGGAAGAGTGGGGTTGTGGGTCAGGACAATCGGCCAGCAAGCATATGATGATACTTTCACTGGGGGAGGGCATTAGAATATACGGTCTTCAGAGATGGAGGGATGGAAGGAAGGATGGAGGCATGGGTGGCAAATAGAAATGTTTAAATCAAGTTTCAAAAAAAAAAAAGGGACCTGCCAGTAATCCCATTCGGGCCCAAGTAAACTAAACCATCAACTTAGTTCTTCACTTGCCCCTCATTGGCATTACTGACACTACTTACAATACCACCACTCTTAAAGGCTCTTGGTTCATGCAAAAGCCTTTCTGGAAATAAAAGACAGTGGTCTGGTCTTAATAACTGCCTGCTTTGCTGGTCTTCCTGCTGCCACCACTGCTGTCCACCTTCCCCCCCCCCCCCCCCGCCCAGGCTCGGTATGGCCTCCCACGCATCTTCTGGGTGCTCCTTCCTCCTCCCTATACTCAAGAAATCTCCTCCCCTCTACCCCAGGACCCTCTCTAGGATCCAGTGTGTATCTTCTCCACCCCCTCCCCCCAAAATAAAGTGTTTGAGATGAAATTCCCTAGGTGTCCACGTAGTTCTGCCCTTGGCTTTAAATCCTCAGATGCTGGAGGGGAGTGTGCTGCCAGAGGATAGTTTACCGCTTTCAACTCTCCACAGAATCACAGCCCCAAATAAAATGAGAAGTGCTTTGTTTTATTTTTAAATTAAAAAAGTGCCTTTTAAGTCCAAAATTGCTAAGTGCTCTTAGAACATGTCCTATTTCTCCCTCCATGTAAGGGCTTTTGTTAGAGGGGAAGGAGAGACAAGTATAGCAAAGTGGCTTGACCAAGGGAACAGTTCGTGTCCTCAGCCGACCCCACAAGAGAAGACCCGGAACACCCAGCCAGATGGACCCCTTCCAGTGTCCATCTTCCATTTCTGCCTTGTGACCCTCTGTCATCCAGCTCCTCCTGCCTTCTTGTTCTCCCGTGCCAGTGTACCCCTGCCCGTCTGCTCTCACACCCCACTCTCCTCTTTCAGGAACCATGCTTCAGCCAAATGAGAGCAGCCATCATGCCTCGAACCGACCATAATCCCTCTGCGCACTCACCCCGCTACTTGCATACTTTGCTTCTTCTCCCCACGAAATGCCCTCTGTCATCTTCGCTGTTGAAGGGCTATCTGCCTTTCAAGGGCAACTCCATGGTCATTTTCTCTATGAAATCTCAAATCTGCCAGCAAGTCAGCATATTTTCCTTCTGTATAGAATTTGTTACACTAATTATAGGGCATATTTCTATCAGCTTTGTATCAATATTACTAATCTACATGCCTTAAAATCGCAGTAAGAACTCTGGTGTCAAAAACTCTCATATAGTCTTTGTATCAGTGGGGCTTAGCATTATGCAAGGCAGATAGATACTACAGAGCAAGCGCTCATTGGATGGATGGATGGATGGATGGATGGATGGATGGATGGATGGACAGACGGACGGACGGACAGACAGCTGGCTCAGTCCTTGTTTGGGAGCGCTTATCTTTGACACAGGTTTTGCTCCATCACTAGTCTAATAACTATAAAGATGAGGGGGTTCATTTTTCTTCATCTTTGTAAGTCTCTTGAGCTAGGTTTTTCTATTAAAACACCTTTCAAAAGTCCCCTAGGCTTTGTTAATAAGACTAATGGAAATTTCACTTCTATCATTGCTACTTTCTGACTGAATTTTCTAAACATGTTCTTTCCTTCTCTTTTTCAGACAAAATACTATTTTTATCTTATATCAATAACTTTAAATATTCAGAAACACCGAATCTAAAGCATGACCAAAGCCAAAACTGTAATTAAAAAAAATCTTAAATCTCAGAGATAGTAAGAAGAGATTAATGCCATTTCCCCATAATTAGGAGACTCCAATGAGCTAGTTACTTGGCACCTTTTACAGAGATATGTGAATATATTTTGCTTCTGAAAATTGAGGCCAGGTGAGCTAATTATTAATTTACATTCAGACTTTAATTCCCAGAGACTCTCTTTGGCCAATTTTATGGTTAATAACTCATTCCCTCACAAAATGAGTAATTAAAGAACCAGGGAGTGGTTTTACTAAGATGAAATTCTACAAGCAAGTCTGTTACATGGGCTCTGGGGATCATCCTTACATTAAACGCACCCCACCACCATATTGTAAAGTTGGCACTTCCAGTGGTCTTAAAAAAAAGTTTGAGAAAACTAGATCTTGTCCTATTAGAAAGACTCTTTGAAGGAAATTAAATGCTAGGAGAAATGTGCTATATCTAAATTTACCTGGATAATTACTAGAAAAGTTGTCTCCTGGAATCAAAGCTTTGATCTAATTTCTTCTGTTTCCAAAAAGAATGTACTTTGCTTCTCCGATGGCCTGGACCAGATTTGTTAAAACAGATGAAGAGGACCCTCGAGGTCCTTAGTAAGTTGCCTTTTCTGTCTTCCTGAGCAATTATACACATCAGGTAACTTTTTCATGGAAGCAAAATTCATATAACATAAAATTTATCATCTTAACTAATTTGAAGCATACAACCCAGTGGCATTTAGTAATTCACAAGGCTGTGCAATCATCACCTCCACCTCATTCGAAGATGTTTCCATCACCCCTAAAAGAAAGTCCATACCCATGAAGCAGTCACTCCCCATTCAACCACCCCCTTTGCATATTCTGTATATTTTACACAGATGGAATCATGCAATATATGATCTTTTGTGCCTGGTTTCTTTCACTTACCATAATGTTTAGAAGTTCATACATGTTGTGGGTGTATCAGTCTTTCATGTCTTTTTTATGGCTGAATAATATTCCATTGGGTGGATAGACCATATTTTGTTTACCCATCACACCAGGTAGTTCTCCCCCATGACCTTTAATAGTGCAGAGCACTCACCCTCTTTGGCATTGGAATCCATTCCTGGTTTGGAAAATTTGGGAGAAAAGCATAAAAATGGTATCCCTGGGGCAGAAGCAACCTAATCAAACGAGGCAATGTTTATGCCCATCAAAGAACAAACAGGTTACCAGTAGGCCCTAACAATTTGATACCGTATGCCAAAAGCCTAGAACACTTTATACCACTTGACCCAATAATTACGCATCTAGGAATTTATCCTAAGGAAGTAACGAGAAGTGAAAACAAAGGTTATGTTCCAGAGTGTTCATCACATGGTTATTGACATTAGTAAAGATTTGAAAGTTACATAAATGCTTAATAAAAAGGAGAAGGGCAAGGAAATGATGGCATGTCCTTTCCATAGATACTCTGTAGCCATTAAGATAATATTCTCAGACACCGTAAAACAACACTCATGGTACACAATTAAGCAAAACCCATAACTTTTTTTTAGTACTACGAACACATTTTTTTTCTAAAAACTCTGTGTGTGGCTGTAAGTACACACACGCCTGTACAAATAAATACACTCTGCCATGCTAACTGGGGTCACCTTGGCACAGCAGGATTATGGGCTATTCTTATTCTTTATAATTTGCTGTATTTGCCCTGTTCTTATATCGCATATGTGTGACTTTTAGGATTAGAAAAAAGTTAATAGATGTATACGAAAACAACAAAGACATGGCCCCTGGGATACAGATCCCACCCTCCCCCATCCGGAGCTCTACTGGGGACCTGCAAGCTTCTCCTTCGTACAGTTTCCTCACTGTATCTACTACAGGCAATCCCCCATTCTCAAGAAGTCATTTTCCAAATAAAACACAGGCTCAGATCATTGTCATGATATAATTTCCCCCATGTATCACCCGTCACTATGGCTTCTGTACTCCTCTCTCCCAACCACAGTCCTTCCCTTCCTCCATGTCTCCCTGTGAACACTCACCTGACATTCCAGGCCCTCCCTCCTCACCCCTCCCCACCCCCGCTTCCAGATCCCCCTGCCCATATATCTCTATATCCCTTGAACTCTGATTGCCTTTTCTGTTGGAACTATCCATGTTGGATAGTTGGAACTATCCCTTAATGCTACTTTTGGGTAGAAGAACTTTGGTTTTATGTCCTTATTAGATTGTAAACTCTGTAAAGACAGGGTGGAATCTTTTCCTGGGGAGAGGGGGTGCCTTAGAAAGCCTAATCCAGGATGTGGCACATAGCAAACATTTGCTACGTACTTGTCGAAGGGACAAATAGAAAGTTCTTCACAGCCAACGTTGCGTACCTTTTAAAATCATTCTGAAAATTTGGCAGAGTAAAGTTTTCTTTGATCCCATCATAGAGTAGACAACTCAGAGACTCAATTTCTCAGTGATCTCTTCTCACCAGGTGATCTGGCCAAGCTGCCCGGGGGCCTGGCCACACTGGTGGAAGAGGTGGGGGGCTATGTGGAGCGGTGTTTCATTCATAGTTCCTCACTTACAGCCTCGCTGATAACGGCCTCAGGGAAGCCTTCTGTCCGAAAAGTTTGAGAATGAGATTTGGCTCTAGCATTTAAACGAGAAGAGCTATTTTGTTGTTGTTCTGAAATCCATGTATTTCAAAATAAAGGAACATTTGTAGAAATGTATTGACACGAGCAAGTACATCCAAACAAAACTGAAAGAGGTTCGTTGTAAATCTTCTCGGAAGACCAGCTCCTATACAAGTCCTGTTCTTCTGGGAGCTATTCCTGCACAGTCAATGGTAGATCTAGGATTACTGAGACCATCAGACAGAAGCCCCCCACCCACGCACTCTGCAAAGTGATTTATATCAGCAATAGGTTTAGAATTCCTGTTTGAGTTCATTAGAGAGGGGGATATTTTTTATCAAATTGCCTTAAGGATATTTTATTTTCCAAAGGTGAATCAGAGCCTCCCCAGGAACTAAAAGGCAGTCCCATCCTTTTCCTTGTGGAGGTAGGAAACGGGGCTCTCTCCTGAGGCAGGCACGTTGCTTTCAGCTGCCCTCCTACTATCCTGGTCCGGCCCCTCTGACTTCCCCACCGTCTCTCCACAGCTTTCTCTCAGGATCCAGCCAAGACTTTAAAAGGTCAAGATCTTCCCTACGTCATGGCCTCTGTACATGCCCTCCCCTCAGCCCTACCGAGGTCTTCCCTCTCTCTTCCCTGACCAACTGTGGCTCTAGGTCTCAGTTAAAATGTTACTTCATGGGGGACATCCCGAAGTGCCCCCCAACCCTGACCAGCTAAACAAGCCTCCCTAGCTTCGCTCCATGCGAGCATCCTGTCCTTAACTGTTCTAGCAGTTGTCACGGCTCATAATCATAATTGTGTGAGAACGCATTTGAAGTCAGACACCCCACTAGAACGGGAGGTAGGTGAAAGTGGGAGTCTTTGTTCATCCTAGGGGCTTTCTTCATCCACGTCAGGAAACGCGTGCAGTATGGAAGACTCGAGGACAGCCCCCCAAACCCGGCTCGGACACCCTGAGCTGCGCCTCCGGCCCAGCCACTGTATCCAGTGGGTAGTTTCTATTTCACTTTCCTAACCTACATTTAGAAAGAGGACAAACTTGATCCACCTTACCTGGGCATTGCATATTGACTGGGAAACTCGGAGACGTGCAGAAGGGCTCAGTTATTATTAATGTGCTTTCCAAATTTCCAAAAATACGATCACACGGATGTGAGGTCATACACATGTGTATGTTGGAGCAGAAATGCTCTCCCTGGTGTCTGTTTATTTCCTGAATTTTATGGTTCTTTTGGGAAACTCAAATAAGTAGCAAACTGAATGTGGAAAGGGCTGCTCCACTGGCATCCACTCAGGAAACGTGTGCAACTGAGCCACAGGTGGAAGCTAATCAATGCCCTCACTGTAACCACACATTCAAGATGGCCACCACCAGGAAGGCCGGACCGTCGCTGTTAGGGGGTTGGAAGCCAGTTTTAAAATGTTGTGTTTTCTACAGATGATTGCTTTTCTAGTGCCCTGTGATTCACTAGATCTCTGGTAAATAATTCCTTTACATCTGCTGCTGACAGTTCGATATTCCCTCTGATAATGTTCTCAGGTGTCAACAGACAGAACACTGAAGCTTTGATCTGGACACAGCGATTGTCATCAGTCACTAACTACACTTTGGAGATGTTCCCCTTGGAAGCCCATCAACAAACTGGAAAATTTACAGGGTGAGTGATTCAAATGTGGTCAGACCCTAAGGCCCCTGCCTAGAAAATGGGCCTAAATGCCTTCCACTGAATAATGTCAGATTCCTGACCAACAGAAAAAAAAAAAAAAAAAAAACAACCCACCCCCAACCCATTTGCCTCCCTCCTTTCCCAATCTGTACCCCCACTCCTCCAAAAAAAAAAAAAGGAAAAAGAAAAAGAAAGAAAGAAAAGATTGCAGCACTGCCAAAGTCTTTTGAGAACCATTCCAAGGAGCCTCGGACAACTCTGGCTCCCTAAAAGGATACCATTGTAAAGGCGAGCTCTCATATTTCAATGACATACATATATGTCTCATAGAAACCAAGGTTTATGTGTCTCAGGATTTCTCCTTAGTTAACCACAATTGCAGGGAAATGGCACCACATTCATAAAGTTAAATGTGGTAGCAATTACTTTGCTGGCAAAGGAGGAGGAGGGTCTTGATGGCCTAAGTCCTACGAGTCAGGATTAAATAAACGTGTCTTTTAGAGTTACACTGATAACTTGGAACACTCCATGTGTACTGACTATTTGATGCTACAACTGTGGGGAGAACCAGCCTTTCTCTAGACAAACCCATTCTGACCTGGCCAGAAGGCACGTGGGACAACCTCGAAATAAAAGCCAGTTTTTCCAAATATTAATTCATGCATATGTACATTGCCTGTGAACACAAATATATATATATATATACACACACACACACACACACACACTGACTGAGAAAACAACTCCAAAATAATCCTGAACATGTAGCTTATTAAATGTATTTAGATATCAGGAAATAACGTAAAAATTGCTTTACTGTATCATATTTACTAAAATGCTGCTATCGCATACTTCGGGGAAGGAAAGATATGGGTTGGGTAACCTGAGCATTGTTTAATGGTCACTGATTTTACTAATGGCCAGCCAGTCTCTTTTGGATTTCATTAGAACACAAGAATGTGATAAGATTCCTGTGAGCGTGATAAAGCTACAAGGCCATTTTCAAATGCAATATGGTTTATGTTTGAGGTCCCAGTTCCAGCTGGAACAGAAAACGACTCCCTTTCTATATCTTTCCCCCAATGGCTAGAATTCCCACACACAAATAATTTAGACAAAGAGCTTCACAAGTCAACAAAATATAAACAGATATATAGATCCCATCACTTTCTTCTGCCACCAAAATGTGTCAACTCCTGAACTAGCAGAGAGAGAGTACAAGGAAAGAGCAAGTCAAGAAGGAAGTATTTTTTCAGCGTGAGAAATGGTAGAAAAGTCAAAAGTTTTCTTCTAATTGGGAATGGCAGAGATACTGAGTTCAGAAATCCAATAATCCCACAAACTCACCAGTGTGTCTAACAGCTTTGGCCAACAAGCCCAATGGTAAAAAGCAATCCCTAAGAAGAATGTCCCAAAGGAAATAGAAGAGATGGCCACATGGGAAATAAAGAAGATTGTATAGGGCAGAAAAAACTTCTAGAGGGAAAAAATGTCCTAAAAAAGAAAGGTATTTTTAATTAGCAATAATCGCACCTCGGATAAACCTCATTGGCTACAATACTGCCACTGTGCAAAGCTAAGAAAGGTATTTTTAGATATGTAGGTAGGTAGGCAAGTGGATGGCTGGTGGATGGATAGTAGATAGGCAACCTAACTACCTATTTAGATAAGTAGAGCTGAAGATAAAAATGTAAGCTTGATGTGTTTTCATTTTATTTCCGATTCTAAGAGGTAGAAAAGTGTTCTTACCTGCTGCTTGACCAGCTCTGGTTGCAAAGAACTATTTTCTACAAATCCCTTTTGAAATCAAATGGCCTTGACTGACTTTAACACTTATAGGACCCAGAACAAGAATAAAATGGTGACCCATCTACCTATATCTAAATATTTAAGCGATAAATCACAGTCACAAACTGTTGAATAAAACCCATTCTGTCCTCCTAACCTGACAAATAGATCTTCATAGTGACTTAGAAGGCCAGGTTCAAATTTAAAATTCTGAGTTTCTTGCCTGAATGCTGAAGAAGAGCCATGGGGGTCTCCATGAGCACACATACAGACATTGTAGCCCACACATCCAAGATCTACCCACATCCTCAAGAACGGTCGTCCTTTTGCAACCCACAGACTTGGGTTTATTTCTAGCAGTACTGTTCACCCTCAAGTGGTCCACCCAGGAATGAGGCCAGGTTTGGGTACCTTTGGGCAGAGAACCCCAGGTATCCATATAGCTGTCATGTGAGGGGAAATCAGCTAATGCAGGCTATAAGCCTCTCAGCCCTGTAAGTTCTTAGCCCAAGGAAAGAGGTAGGACTGGAAGGTGGCCAGAGCATGACCCACTAACACACAGGGCCTGGTACAAAGCGTCTCTTGCCCAAATCTAAGACCAATACTCCAAGCAGCCATATGCCTGACTAGCTAGTGTAGACGTTAGAAAGTAGGAAGAGGAAAGTGAATGGTGATGTAAGAAGGTAGTCTAAATATTAGTTATCTATTGCTATATAACTAATTAGTCCAATATCTAGCAGATTAAAACAAACATTTGGGGCGCCTGGGTGGCTCAGTCATTAAGCATCTGCCTTCGGCTCAGGTCATGCTCCCAGGGTCCTGGGATCGAGCCCCGAATCGGGCTCCCTGCTCAGCGGGGAGTCTTCTTCTCCCATACTTCCTCTGCTTGTGTTCTCTTTCCCTGTCTCTCTCTCTCTCTGTCTGTCAAATAAATAAATAAAATCTTAAAAAAAAAAAAAAACATTTATTAAAGCAGATTTTTCTGGGTCAGGAAACAGGAGCAGCTAAGCCCGGGTAGTTTGGGTCAAGGACTCTCATGAGGTCAGGCTGCAATTTCATCAGAAGTCTCGAGGGAGGGTGTGAACTCTGCCTCCAGACTCACATGTATTGTTAGCAGGCCTCAGTCTCTCATAAATGTTCATCTAGAAACTTCTATTCCTTACCACACGGATCTCTTCGCAGATTGCGTGAGTGTTCTCATGACATAGCAGGGGGTTCCCCAGAGCAAATTACCCAGGAGCATGAGAACACAGCCAAGGCGGAACTTTGGTCTTTCTTATAATCTAGTCTCAGAAGTGACGTGCTGTCTCTTCTGCCAGAGCCTGCAGGTCACACAGACCAACCATGGCACAGTGTGGGAAGGGACTACCCGCAGACAGGCAGACCAGGAGGCAGACCAGGGCAAGCTAGCTTCTCCACTCCCATCAAATGAGGATCTGGGCGGCCAGCTTTGGTCCAGAGAAGCCACTCAATAAATTATTTTGGAAGAGAGGAAGGAGGGTAACAGGAGAATCATGGAGTTCCCTTAATCTGACTCCATTTCCCACACGTAAGAGTTGCCTGAGGGATCAAACGGCCCTTTCCCCCTGCTCTGCAAGAAATACATCTTCAGCGCTTAGACCGGAGATGGAATGCCTTTTCCTAACTACCCGTGTCCTTCAAACCCTGCTCACCCCTCAGGTCCAGCTCAAATGTCCCATACCCCGTCTGTGAACAATTTCCTGGCTTACCAAATCCCAATTGGTCTCTGCCCTCCCCATCACCATACCCCTCTGTGGCACTTTTTATAGCCAAGGGTAATTGTTGGAGTTTGGGGGGTTTGCCCCCTTATTAAATATCCAGCTCCAAGACTCAGCTCTTGAGTGGCAATGGGGCACTTTCCAGATGAACAGGAATGTGGTATCAAATACTGTGAAGCCTCTTCAACATGCAGACCTCTATCCATGCCCTCCCCATCTGCAAGCTCTCCAGGCCAGCCCTGTAGGGACTCCTCCCCACTACCTCCCAGCTGCTCCCTCCCTGAGCCCCAGCTCTGAGCCTGGTCAGGGCTGCTTAAGATCTCCAAAGCCATGGGAAGGATTCCTGTGGGGGCAAGCCCAGCCCCACACAGTGCCTGGAAGGAGAGGTTCACCTAAAGAGCAAACCTCAACTTTCTCTTTTCCTGAAATTCCCTTCTGTGGAGCCCCGCAACTGTCTCCCTTAAATCACTCTGCAACACAACTTCCACCTCTCGGGAGTCACACAGAAAGCGGCGCTGTGCTGGTCTACGATAAAGGCCATGCTCTGGATCACTCTGTACTGCGGCAACATCACAAAAGTTGGATTCATGCACAGAAGTCATCCTAAGACATTTCTGATCACCTGAGCCTTTAGAAATTATAGTCCCTTAAAAGCTTTTTTCTCTCCTAAAAGGATAATCTTTTTGCCCCCATAAGACAGCTGACTGCAACAATGTAAGTGATCCTTTATATAGGAAAATGGGTGAGACACTTACTGATTCTCTACTTATGCTCTTTTTCATTATGTTCATAAAAGCTGATATAATTTTTAATAAAATCTCAGGCAGCTGATGAGCACACCTGACTAAGCAGTTAATCATTTACCTCTAAGTGTCGTTCAACGTAAGTATAAATTCAATGGAAACACAACTGTTTGAAGTTGCAGTTAAAACAAAGCACCACTGCTGCTGTCTGTCCCGTCCCAGCTGATGGGCAATCGAACGCAGCCCCTTGGTTTCGGAGTGCTGTGCCACCTCTGGTTCCAGTTGCTAATGGACCCCAGTGGGCCCATGTCCATTACCACCTACTAGCCACTTGGCCTTCGTCAGGGCTGCGGGGAGTCCAGCTTGAGGCCCGACACCCATATCTGCTGCGGGTCTCCAAACCCCCGCCCTGGAGTCCTCCTTGCTGACTGCCACAGTGTCCCCGGCACACCAGGACCCTAAGAGTCTCAGGCGGCAAGACTAAAGGAAACCCCAGAGATCACAGGGCAGAGCTGCCCGGGGTCACGGACAGGAGAGATGAAGCCATTCGTCCCCGGGCTCCAGGCACGTGGAGGGTGAGTGGCCAGGAGGGTCTGTCTGGGAGAGGGCTACGAAGTCTGGGGCTGGGAGTGCAGACTCAGCCAGACAGCCTGGGCTGGAACACCCTAACTACTCTGAACCTCTGGGTCCTCATCAGCAAAAGGGAGACAACAGTAGTACCTACCACTTAGGGTGGTTGGGAAGATGAAATCAGCTGATATTTGTGATACCCTTAGAATAGAGCCCAGTGCCTTGGAAGTGCTGCAGGGTTGGATGAGTGGATTTAAAAAAGGCCCTTTTAAATATAACAGTGATTTTAAATTTTTCTCTACAGGCAAAGAATGATTTCTTTAGATAAACTCTTACACCGAAGCCATATATACATACTTTATACATGTTATATGCATACATATATCTAAGAAAGATCTTTACAATTATTAAAAAGCAGATACACTGTATACGCTTGTATGGTACTATCTGAGATTTCACTCTGTTTTGCCAGATGAAGACAAATCTCCCCCAGTTATGGCACTGGCTCTGGGCAATCTTTGGGCTGAGGTCTGTATGCAGAAACCCTGGACCACTATCTGCCAAGTCTGAAAGTGCTGAGGATACAGGGCTGACCTGAGTGGTGCCACACGGGCCCTGATTTGGCCAGCCCAGGAAAGTTCTGAAGGAGTGCCCACTTTGCCCGATGCCTTCTATCTTCTTTGGAGCTCTCATGGACGCCAGTGAAGGATGTGGCTTCTGTCCTGGAGCCTATGAGCCAACATGGTGGACAGATTGAAAGGATGCTTTACCTCATTTCTAAAAATCACCCTCAAGGTCACAGCTAACCACAGAACGTGTCTGGGTCAGGCTTGAATCAGCCTGTCACCCCCAGTGAAGACACTCTTAGGGTCAGGCAGTTGTCATGTAGGGTGTCTGAGGAATTTCCTGGCAGGCTTAGAAAAATAGCTCCGGGTGGGGGTTGGGGTGGAGAGGGCTTTGATCTCAGAGGTGGTCAACACAGCACCTTGAGGAAGTCATACATTCCTTCTTTCTCATTCTTTCTTGAGTGTAATATAAACAGAAAAAAAAAATTAAAATTTAAAGTTAAAAAATGAAAAAAAAAATCTAGGAATTTTTTTTTTCTTTTTAAGAGCATAATTTCTCCCCCTAGCCCCCTGACTATTGGTTTTGTTTATTTGTTGTGGTAAAAGGTCATTACTTTGAATCTGACTTACCATGAATTCAGGATAATTCACAAAGAAATGTGATTGGAATTCACTTATGCATCACTCCCTGAAAAGAGACTACGCTAAACAAACGCAGGAATTGCTTCTGGGTCCATACTTCATGTCACTGCTGGGGCTTTCATTGATTTCAGTGGTGGGGCTTACAGATTGTGGCAGTCTGCGCTGTAGACCACCCAATATGAAAACAGACTCAGCCACTAATTCTTTCAGCACACTAATTCTTTCAGCCAAACCAAACGACACCAAAAGTTATGGCAGGCAGACCACCTTCACCATTGCAGAGAGGCAATGTGTATGTTGAATTGCACAGTGGTTGACTTGCTGCCTCACCAGACCCACAAAGTCTGTGGACAAAGGCCACTCCACAGAGGTAGCCGAAGCACCTGGTCCAGTGTGAGTCCTTATCTTCCCAGTCATTAAGATGACCCATCCTTTTAGGAGGTGACAATCCATTTATTCCACCCCTGTTTGGAAGATCATTCAACATGTATTCAATAAATATATTCTCAGCACCTAAGAAGTCCAAAGTGAAGACAAAAAGAAAAGTCCCCATTTCTAGGTAACACCAAACTAAGAAGACTGTACGTGCTAGAACCTGAGGTAAGAACAGTCTCAAAGGAACACCCAAGCAGGAAACTAATGTGTGAGACCTTCTCAGAAAAAAGTGAGGTTTAAAAACTGGGCCTTAAGGGACAGGGAAAAATTCACTTAGAATTTAAGACTTCCAGGTAGTTAAGGGAGAACATTCTACATAGAAGAAACAGAGTGAATACTCCTTGTAGCACATGGTAGGTACTCAAGACATCTGTGTTGAATAAATGTTAAAGGGCACATTCTTTTCTTATCTCCAAGGGAAGCACCCAGTGTTCTAATGCTTAGTAAACTGAGAATGTTCATTGAAAATGAAAAATCAATACCTGAAAGAATAAGACTCATTTAAACCTTCTCAAAAAAAAGCTTTCTAAAGTGCTATACACCAGGAGTAAAAACCTAATGTAGATTCCACTTCATTACGGTTTCATTATAGATTTGACCCTGAATATACATCAGTGAAAGCAGACCCCAGAACACATTTCATAACTGTTCTACCAGCCAAACTTAGACAAGGCCCACATGATTCAATATGGTGGCTCACGACATGCTCTGTGAAGAGAAAGAATAAAACATGGAGTCAGTTACCCTGGAAGACCAACATTGTAACTACGCTCTACGTAGGTCTCCTTGAGAACTCCCATTGGATGTCCTAAGAAAACTGGGAAACACAAGGATTTTACTTGAAAAAAATGAGAGAGAGAGAGAGAATGAGAATGTTTCAATAACCACTGGGTAGACGAGTAGGCTTAACACATGAAGGAAAGGGTTGCATAACTCCTCAGATATAAGCAGCAGAGCCCTCCCTACGTACAGGGGAACCAGCCCCATGATTCTTTGCCCAAAATTTGAAATGAACCCAAACAAAAAATTTCAAGATTCAGAAAGTATCACTTCACTCATTTTATATTATTCTTGAGTTCTGCACATCACTTTGTTTCCCTGTTCCGGCCAACCCCTGCCAAAATACACAGGGAAGCCTGTTCTCACGGTGCTGCTGACCAAGAGCAGGAAGTTCCAGAAAGCCTTCTTATGAAATCAAAGCTCCATTTGCAAACCCAAGAGATTTAGATAAAGGTCATGTGATGTCCTGTGTTAGGTGCTTCACGGAAGCTCAGTTTTACACACTAAACACTGAAGTGAGGGCTATTCCCAGAGACCTCCTCTGGGCATAGCCCTGGATTCCCTCCTCCCTACCCACCCGCTCCAGCAGCATCAGCAAAGGTGTTACTATGGTCCTGAAGTGATCCACAACTTGGACTCCCTAGAACCCAACTACCAAATTCTCAACTTACAAGATTTCCTGCCTACATGCTGCTTTCATTTTAAAAGGGGGGTTGAGTGTGACAAACAGCATCACACAGATAATAAAAACATGAATGTTGGGATGCGTGGGTAGCTCGGTCAGTTAAGCCTCTGACTCTTGACTTGGGCCCATGTCCAGGCTCTGCACTCAGCAGGGAGTCTGCTGGAGAGTCTCTCTTTCCCTCTCCCTCTGCCCCTTCCCCGCCCCCCTCCTCTCTCAAATGAATAAATAAATCTTTAAAAAAATCAAAAATGAATAAAATCATGAACGTTTCTGAGCTCTTACCCCATATGCAACCTTGGACATGGCGCAGACAAGGCCACACATAGATTCAATGCTCACATCACCCTCTGAGGCCGCTACGATAATTACTGCCACTTTGCAAACAAGGAAACTGAAGAATAAAGAGGTTACAAATAACTGGTTAAAGATACATAATCAGTGGAGAGGCCAGGCTTCAAAGCCCACTATCTGCTGACTGCCCACTTAGCCCCACAGCAGAGGCCTAGCAAGCTCATACTCAGAAGGCATGTTGCAGGTGCATCCAGTCTGTGTCCTATGCTGTCCCCACTGACACAGCCATGACGGGGCCTGCAGTCCATTCCATGAGGCCAAAGATGAGCCACGGTTTTTGTTTTTGTTTTATTTCATCATACCCATTACACTGTGCCATCAGGAAAGATTCAACAATCGTAAAACAACTTTCCCACAAGAGAAAGTTTGGAAGCCTTCCTGGTTAGCAGGCAAGATTACAGAGGGCCCCCACTTCCCAAGCCCTCTCATTCGCGGGGATTCTCTTCTATCACAGACCCTCACGGTGACCATGCCCCATCTCATGGGGCATTTCCATGCGAGTGAACTGCACCTGCCCCCCCAGCCAACAAGAGTCATCTGACCACGGCACCAAAGGAGGACTTTTTTCCTAGCCATTAGCGCTCCAGCAGCGGCACCTGAAATGGGATTACCCAGAGTATAAACACATGAAGAGGATTTTCCATTTTATTTGACCTAAAACGTAAGGCCCAGTTTTTCTAGGCCACCGCATTTTCTTGCATGATCCAGCGTGCAATAGCCTAGTGTCATTTTGAGGAACTGTGCCTGAGATCCCGGGAAATCTGGCCCCGCATCCTGGCCAGAAGCATGGATCGCTTCCCAGCCTCAGGACATACCCCGAACAGGTACAGGGCCCCGGGATCAAAAAACCCACAGAGCTGATAGGACTGCAGGCAGGGAAAGAGTTGAAGGTAACACCTCTGTCTTCCCTTCCCCAACTCTCCCCACCAGAGCTCAGACAGCACAAGATGGCTACAGCTCGTTGCGGGAGAAAGGATCATGAATATGGAACAATGGGATGGAATGGGGTTTGTAGTCTATCTGGAAACTTCGAGCATCTTTTTCCACATTTGTTTTTATCATTGGTGTTTATGTCGTGGAGGGCTTATTGAGGGTTCTTTGCTTATGGGAGTTTGTAATATTGGGAGCCTTTATTCACGTGGAGATTGTTAGAGCTCCTAGCAGGGCTGAAGGGGGTATGTTCTTGGTCCTAGGGCTTTCTTGAAGCTCTTTAAAAAAAAAAAAAAATCCCAAAGCTCCTCAAACCCTTAAAAATAGCTCCTTATCAAAACCTCAATGAGATACCACTCACCCCAGTCAGAATGGCTAAAATTAACAAGTCAGGAAACGACAGATGTTGGCGGGGATGCGGAGAAAGGGGAACCCTCCTACACTGTTGGTGGGAATGCAAGCTGGTGCAACCACTCTGGAAAACAGTATGGAGGTTCCTCAAACAGTTGAAAATAGAGCTACCATACGATCCAGCAATTGCACTACTGGGTATTTACCACAAAGATACAAATGTAGGGATCCGAAGGGGTACGTGCACCCCAATGTTTATAGCAGCAATGTCCACAATAGCCAAACTGTGGAAAGAGCCAAGATGTCCATCGACAGATGAATGGCTAAAGAAGATGTGGTGTATATACACAATGGAATATCATGCAGCCATCAAAAGGAATGAGATCTTGCCATTTGCAACGACGTGGATGGAACTGGAGGGTGTTATGCTGAGTGCAATAAGTCAATCAGAAAAAGACATGTATCCTATGACCTCACTGATATGAGGAATTCTTAATCTCAGGAAACAAACTGAGGGTTGCTGGAGTGGGGGTGGGGTGGGAGGGATGGGGTGGCTGGGTGATAGACATTGGGGAGGGTATGTGCTATGGTGAGTGCTGTGAATTGTGCAAGACTGTTGAGTCGCAGATCTGTACTTCTGCGACAAATAATGCAACATATGTTAAGAAAAAAGGAAAAGAAGAAAATAGCAGGAGGGGAAGAATGAGGGGGAGTAAGTCAGAGGGGGAGACGAACCATGAGAGACGATGGACTCTGAAAAACAAACTGAGGGTTCTAGAGGGGAGGAGGGTGGGGAGATGGGTTAGCCTGGTGATGGGTATTTAAGGGGGCACGTTCTGCATGGAGCACTGGGTGTTATGCACAAACAGTGAATCATGGAACACTACATCAAGAACTAATGATGTAATATATGGTGATTAACATAACAATAAAAAAATAAAAATAAAAAAAATAGCTCCTTATCATGTTTAAAGTACATACACACATCCACAGGCCACCATAATTGGCCTGCTTCTGCTCGCATACTTCAGGTGACTTCCACTACCAGAGGCTGGTATCTGGGGGGGATCTCATCCTTTATGGATTTGGAATTGGCCTCCCTATAGCTTCTGCCCATTTATCTTGGTTTTATCCTTTGGCACCACAGTAAATAAAGAAGTTTGGTCCTTCTGTCAAGATGATGGCTCTTGGTCTCTGTCTTCCCTGATGAAGCCAGCCCAGCTGGCTTCAGAAGACACCTGTGCTTCAAATCAGGGGACAGTTTTCTAAATAAACTATTGAGGAAGGAAAAGCACTCATGTATCTACCACAAATCACTCACCATATTCTCCTATAGAATCCAGAATACCAAGGCTTGCCAGTGTCTTATCTTCTTGTGTTTCTGTTTAAATTCTTCTTTAGCCCATCAGTGGATTCCTTAGAAGGCTGGAATGTCAGAGCGAGGAGAGATCATAGAGCCCATTTTACAGGGAAGGGACACTGAAGCACATACACCAAATATCTTGTCCAAAGTCATACCTTCAGGAGTCAGCAAAGCTGGAAACAGAATCCAGGCCCTCAGCTCCCAGACCCAGGGTTTTTCTATACCTCCTATTGCCTTCTCATCAATAAAAATGGCATGGGTCCAGAATTGTATATGGCATCGGGTAGAGAATTTTCCCCTGTACCTATGATGATCATATTTCCTGAACCAAAAGCAGGGGCACATTGACAAATATGAGTGAGCTTGGGGAGGCCATGCAGAATATTTGACACTGGAATTCCTCCCCCTCCAAAACTGGGGTATGTACTCATGCTGTAGGAATAAGAGAAAAAACTATACCTTCCCTACATACCTCAAAGGATTGGTGTAAGGAGTAAGGAGAGGATACATATAAGAAAAGGGGAGATAAAACTCGAAGCAAGAAACATTTCCCGCACCTGACTGCTCAGCTGCTCTTCTCACTCAGTCCTTGCACCCAGAACAGTCTCCTCCTGTCCATCCATTTTCACATATTCAGATTGTAGAATTTAGATCAAATGCCAGAGCAGTTTTGGAGTCAATGCGACCTGGATTCAAATCTTTGTTCTGCTTTTTAATAGTTATAAGACCTAGCACACGTTCCCTCTCTGAGACCCGGCTTTCTCATCTACAAAATGGAGATGATAACTATTGCTTTTAAGAATTAAATGAGCAAATACAAAATTCACTGAGTTTATATTGTGACTCCCTTCAGTGGATTACATTCCTACTTCGTTAGCAGCCCATACACAAATCACACCAACGTGGGAACAGCTGTCTATTTTTTCAGCTGTGTATTTGTAATTTTGGTTCAGTCCCTGCCTTCAGACTGTCTCCCCCTTGGAGAGATAGTACCATCTGAGTCAGCATGGTAAGGATAAGGGTAGGCAGAAGGGAATGGAAAAAAAAAAATTGAATGAGGGGAAAAAACTGAATAAAAAAGTTCAACTCTGTATCCCCAATGCCAACCACACAGTAGGCACTTAATAAATGTTTCTTACAGTCACTGAATGAAAACTAAAAATTAAATGTATAATGCCAAAGGGGAATACAGGGGTGGGGAGGAGGCAGGCAGATGCAGAGAAGATGAGGCAATTGAGCTGAAATTTTAAGGCTAAGCGAGCCAACTCCAGTAGGATGGTTGGGACAGAATGAGGAAGCAGGGAGAGTCGCAGGGATCAGTCCTAGAAACTTCTGCATATAAGGGTAAGGGTGGGTAATGAAAATATATACAGCCTTCGTGAATGTGTAATCCACACATTCACACCGGACCTTGTGGTCAGAAGGGCACCATGCTTGCTCTAACACTTTGTGGTCGCCATCTTGCAATTCTTAATACCTTTTGAGTAACGGGTCCCACATCGTCCTTTTACACTGAATCCTGTAGATTATGTAGATGGCTCTGAATATACAACAGTGTTCTCACCACTAATAGTAGGTCAGAAAACCTACTAATTCAAATGTCTGAGATGTTAATCAGCCTAGTCAGCCCCAGCTTGAGTAATTGATTGAAGTAATGCCCAGAAATGAGACCTTCAACTATGAAGGGGAGAAGGATCATGGACAAGCAGAGAAAAAGCAATTTGAATCTGATTTGCCTGGAGAGCCCCCTTTATGCAGGAAAACAGTTTATACCAGGTGACAACTAAGCTGTTTACTATAAGCCAGGGATAAAGCAGAAATCCCTGTCATGGGATAAAAGCCACAAGGTTAGTTTATTGGTGACATTCCAAGGAGCATTAAAAGGAAGCTCACTCAAATGCACGGGATCCAAGGGGTTAACTTTTTTACCTACAGAACAGTAGGGTCACAAAGAAGTTTTACATTGAACAAAACATATATATACAATATGACAGCAAGGGGGGCCAGCTTTCAAGTCTCTGTGTAAACATCACAGCTGACTTTGGAGTTCTGGAACTCTTACTCCTAAAAACCTTATATTTTATTTTCAAATGGCATCCCCCCCTGCCAAGAAGTTACATTTTTTCCCCTTCTTTAAATAAGCAGCAAGGGTAATGGCATGATGAACAAATTTCATTTCTTCTGTTCAGCTTTTCCATCCTGAGCACAGCCTCCGCGAGGCCAGATGGCACCAAAGCAATTGCTAGTAAGTCAATACATCTGGCGACATTCCTGAAATGACAACTCTGATGGAGCAACGTCCAGCTCCTACACAAAGGCTCTTTTCAGAACATTTCCACTGGTACTTGTCTGCTATAAGCAGAACCTAATGTGTGAAAACAAAATAAAAGCGAGCCCTTTCACCGCCTGGTTCATTTTCGCTGCTTTTATTAACGCCACGCTATGCCTGCGCCACTTCTGCACCTCGACCTGAAACCAACGGGCATTCTGCGCCTGGTGCGGAAAGCTCTGCACCATGCATGGCCTCCGCAGGGCTGGCTGCGCTGGAATTGCTGAGAGTTCCAAGCAGACTACGATGACCTCATTGGTCTTCACACTATAAGCTTGAAGCTCAGTTAGGGAATTATCCGTGGAGAAGAACCAGTGAGAGAGGGGAGCTTGGGAAGGAACTAGAACCTGTCCCCATGTCAATCTTTTCACACCAATAGACTTTATGAGTTAGGCCTTAGGGGTGACTTCTGACCTTCGGTGGACAACAATCTGTTAGGGAGCTGCTAACAAGAACTGAGGCAATATGGCCGGGGAGTGAGGGAAAAGGTCTGCTGGAATCTAGGGGTTTGTAAAACTTACAGTCACCACCAGAAAATCATTTAGCCAAGTCTACCCCATTCAACCTACTTTCAGCACCATCTTCAAGTGAGGCCTCAACCTGGTATGGAAGCGGTCATCTGGTCTACCTCTTTAGCCAACTGTTTTTTCATCATTTCATTCAACTAAAATTTATTGAGTGCCAAGTAGGTGTTAGACTCCAGGATACAGTAACAAGCAAGACAGACATGGCTTCCATTCTTGGACGTTTATGATCTACTAGGAGACAGGTAATAAACAAGAAAACATAGGAATATACTAGATCGTTCTGGTAGGGATAAGTATAATGAAGAAAATAGAGGGATATAATAGAGAGTGAATAGGGTGTTAAGGTAGGTGGTTTTAGATAAGAAAGTCAGGGAAGGTCTCAGACTTGAGCCTAAAGGACAATTAGGAGCCACCCAGCCACGCAAAGATCCAAGCAAAGAGCCATTCAGCCTGAGCTGTTTGCCTCAAGCAGAAACCCTAAGGAGGGAATGCTTGGCTCAAAGAACAGGGGGGCATAATGAACCAGAGAAGACAGCTAGACAAGATGTCAAAGAGGAAGCCAATGGCTTTGTTGGCCATGGAAAGGAGTTTAGATGTTCCTCTGAGTCCATGGTTCTCAAAGGAGGCTATTTTGTCCCCACGGGACATTTGGCAATATCTGGAGACAGTCTTGGTTCTCACGATTATGGGGTTGAGGAAAGGTTGGTGCTCCTGGCATCTAGCAGATAGAGACCAGAAATACTGCTAAACATCCTATAATGTACAGGACAGCCCCCACAACAAAAAATTATCTGGCCCAAAATGTCAATAATGCTGACATTCAGAAACCCTGCTACAGGTGTAGTGGGAAAGCAATGGAAAGATTCAATCAGAGAAGAGGCATGATATTACACAAAGAAAATTCTAGAAAGCAAAATGTGACGTGAAACTCATCACCAATCACCTTGAAATGTTAACTTGCTGAAGAGAACATTTGTTCGTATTCTGGAAGAAAGCCTATAAACATCTTGGTGCCACGTTCCCACTCCCAAAAAGTCCCCAAGCACAGGCACCACCAAAGACCCAACTTCCTGGGATGGCAGCCAGCTTGGCATCACTTCATTTCTTGGCCCCACTGGCCATGTTCCTCTGGCAAATGTGGATTGTGTTCTCAATTCTAAGTGACATCTGAGCTCCACACAGGGTGTCTAAAACTGCTGAAAATGTAAATGGCCAAGATACTCTTTCAGGTTTACAACTTGGTTCCGGGGATGGACTCAGATGCCCTGGTAATAATTCACAGGCAGGAAGTCTGTCTCCAGGATTGAATGAGGAGTTAAAAACTCTGCCAATGGCCAGCCACTTAGTAAAAGGTGGCAAGAATCCCTCTGAAATGTAGTGAACACAAATGATGTTCCATTCCTTTCTTCATTTAGATGAATGATTTAGAATCATTCAACATCACCAGGACCTATTAATCAACTGAGGTGAAGATAATAAATGGCGTTTTCCATCATGCTATGTGAATTTCCCTCTCTGGCTATTAATCTTCTACCAGATCCTTCCAAGCTAACTCTACTCTGCTCTACCTCTTTTAGTCCTTATTTCCTCCATCATAAAATATGGAAAAACGTGTCCTTCGCATACTTGCTAATATATTGTTACAAAGCCACTGTTTAATCATTTTATCTTCGATAGTCCATCACCCACAACTAGATTATAAACTCCATAGAAGTAGAAACAGTATCTGGCCATCATTGAAGTGCTTTCTATCGAGCTGTGTTCCCCATACCATCCCCTTTCCTCCAGTTTTGCAGTGAAAGGGTTAAACTCTTTGTATAATACAGATTTGTTTGGTTAATATGAAGCGCTTCTCTCTCTGAAGTCAAACCCTGGAAGAATGTACTAAAGCGTGTGGGGTATATAGCATCTTAGCAATAAATGAAAAACATATTCAAAACTCCTAGCTATTGGAGATTTGGATTATGGGTCCAGCAACACTGAATCTATGGTGTAAAAATACAGACATACATACATTACAGCTGACAGTAAGTTAGGATGCTATCTGAAAGTCAAGAATGCAGGACTTGTAATGTTCCTATTCAAGTTTCGCTAAATGCAGGTTTCCTCAACACATCCCAGCCATTTCACAGAAATATTTAAGGTTATTTTTGAGTGCCACCACACTCCCAGTCTAAAAGGTGCCAACTATGGCAGACTATTCGAGAACAATTTGTGAATACCTAACAAAGTGGAAGATGTGCTTCCTTACACATTCTACACACCTGAATTCCAGCTCCATAGACAATCTCACACACGTGCCCTGCCATGTACCTTGTACGAGGCTGTCCGCTATACCTCTGCATGGGTGGAAACCACCAAACTATCCCTCGGGAAGCATACGGGTAAATAAACTATGTTTTAATCATATAATAGAATTCCACTTAGCAATTTCAATGAACAAGATTTATGTCTATCAACACCATTCTGATAAAATTTAAAAATTTTAAAGCACATATTTATTGTTATGGATACCTACACACGTGGTTAAGAACATACAAAAACAGACAAAAGAATGACCTACATCAAGTTCACGACATAACTGTAGTCTATAGGCGTGAATAATAGTAGCGGCCATATTAATACTAAAAAACAGCTGACATTTATTTAATGTGTCAGCTGGAAGGGTAGATGGAGAAAGGACCAACCTTCAACTACATCTGTGACATGTTCTTTCTTTAGTTCTTTTTAATGGGATCTGAAGCTAATTTGATAATATTTACTTTTGATGTTGACATAGAAGTAACTGTGTTATTGTTTCCTGTGCTCTTTTATCTTTTGAAAGGAGTAAGAAAGTTTGCAAGTGTTTTAAAGCTCCAACTAAAGCCAAGTTCGAAAGTTGTTTTCCCATCCTAGAACAAAGACAATGTCTCTACTGACTAGAATTTCTACTTTCTTAGTCCCCTCAGCCCCATATTCCATAACTGACCATATTTACCCCAGCCTACCAGTTCTACCTGAAAACTAATCCAGAAAACTTCATCATCAATTCTGAACATGCTTAGCCTACAAAATAAGTGATTCATGGGAACGAGATCTGAGAAGACACAAAACCTGGGTTCCCTTTGACTTTTTAAAACCAGAGCAAGCAAAAACTCCCTCCAAAGATGTAAAACCATGGTCCTGACACCGTGGTGAATAATCATCCCACCTGGCCCACGTGTTTTGCCTTCATTAAGCATGTGAACCACATGTCAGCTGGGGATGGTCCTATAACTATCCCTCTACGACAAGTGGGAAAACTGAGGCACAGAGAGGTTAAGTCCCCTGTCCAGGGTCACATAGCTGGTAATACTAGCAAAATCCTACTGAGGATTCTATCAAGATGTTAGCCACAAAATCCCTCATCCCTTCCATTTGCTGAGCTATAACCAAATAGGATGAGCTGTTAACTAAGTTCTTTATGTTTTAATCTATCAGGATATTACAGAAAGTAAGCCACAACTAAGTTTTCAGCTCTGAGTTCTGAGTTTTAGCATACTGACACTGACCCAACCGTCCAGCCAGTGTTTGATGCTCAGGTTAATTTTCCTCACAATCCACTCCACACATGGGTCTAGATTGACACAGGTTAGGCTCTGTGGCTCAGTGCAGGGCAGGACAGAGGCCAGCTCCACTCCAAAGCACCAGAAGGGGTAGTAGAAACGACCCCAGGAAGGGAAGGAATTCCAACTTTTAGTCCAGATGGTGCCAACTTTTTTACATCTATAACCCACTGGAACGGCCCCAATAGTAGCCAGATCACATCCAAATACTATGGCTCCACATGAGGACCGGATAAGGAACCAAACCTGGGCTGCCCCACACTCTGGTCTTAAAAACAGTAAGAATAGGTACCATTTATTGGGCCCCTGATAGGTCTCAGGCACTGTACCAGGTATATCCCTGACCTTAGCTCCCTAATCATAGAAAGCCTGCAAGTTTGCCATCATTATCTTCATGTCACAGAGGAAAAATTGCAGCTCGGAAGTTTAAATAATTTGCAGAGCCTCACAGTGGCAGAGCTGGGCTTCAAACCAGTTGCTCTATTCCAAATCCATGCTCCTTCCCCTACATCCAACTGCCTCTTCTCTGTGAGGTACTGGGTCAAATAGTATCCCCCCAAAATGATAAGTCCAAGTCCCAACTCCTGGTACCTAGGAATATGACCTTATTTGGAAATAGTCTTTGCAGCTGTAATTAAGTTAAGGATCTCCAGATGAGCTCACACCAGATTTAGGGTGTCCAAATGCAATAGACTAACTCCAGTGACTGGTGTCCCTATAAGAGAAAGGAGGGGGAGATCTGACACAGACAGGGGAGGCGGCCACGTGATGACAGAAACAGATTGCGGGGGTGCTGCCACAAGCCAGGAACACCTGGGGGCCACCAGAAGCTGCCAGAGAATCATGCAACAGAGTCTCCCTCAGAACCCCCACAAGGAGCCAATCCTGCCTACACCTTGATGGTGGATTTCTGGGCCCTACAACTGTGAGAGAATGAATTTTTTGTTGTTTAAAACCACTGAACTTGTGGTGATTTGTTGCAGCAGCCCCAGGAAACTGACACGAAACTGCTATGGCCTGGAACCTTATACGTTTCATCACAAAGTCCTGCCAACAACCACTGAAAGCAGCGTGAGGCTGGACACTAAGTCCCAGCTGGCTCTTCATAGGAATGCCAATAATTTTGCTCCTTAGACTCTGGAAGGCAAGGGAGAGCACAACAGAAAGTGCATTTCTCAAAGAGCTTGCAATTTCTACACAAGAGAGTTATGTGTTGGTGTAGTTTGGGGCTCTGTTTCCAAGGACCAGACAACTGACACAGGGAGAGTCTGATTTAGGCACCCAGCTGCTAAGGTTCAACACCAACACGTATAGATCTCCACCCCACACCAAAAGAGGGGGAGATACACTGATTTGCAAGCATTACAACACTTTCCTCATGCCACATTCTCAAATTTTCAGTCCTATTTGCAGTACTTTCAGACAGCCTTTGAATTCCAGCAAATCCGCATGGCTAAACATCATGGCTTTGTGGTGAGCTCCATGCTGTCAAAAGAAAGAAAACGCAAGAGGAGTCTGATTTCCATGGTCCGACTGAGTGGCCCACTTGGATTTAGCTCCTAAGAAAACATTTCAAGGCACCCGAAGCTCTTCTTCCACTACGGCCTGAGTAATCTCCACAATGACCGTTATCATCCTCCTGTGGAATAAGGGATTGTGGGGCCAGCTTGCTCGAGCAAGTCAACAGAAACGGGCTCGGCAGTGACCACTGTCACTTGTCATAACAGCAGATTACACTTCCATAGTCTAAACACTTTGAAAATTAGTGTCTTCTCGACATTTTCTCACATCCTTAATGAAGTGTCAGGTCATTAAGGGAGGGAATCTTTAATGATGTTCAAGCCGTGGACCATATTTTTGCACCCAAAATAGACCTCGGGTGAGGTTTTCCACAGGAGATCAAAAACCTCATGTTTTTGATCAAACATGTTATCAAAAGATATTTCACTTACATCTCAAAAACCCAGAGATGCAATGTTTTTCCCTGAAACTCCAGAAAACAAAATCTTCCGTATCAAATGTTAGATGGATCCTTATATTAAATGTGTGTGGCTTTTTTTTTTTTTTTTTTAAGATTTTATTTACTTGACAGCGAGAGACACAGCGAGAGAGGGAACACAAGCAGGGGGAGTGGGAGAGGGAGAAGCAGGTCTCCCCTCGGAGCAGGGAGCCCAACGCGGGGCTCGATCCCAGGACCCTGGGATCATGATCTGAGCCGAAGGCAGACGCTTAACGACTGAGCCACCCAGGCGCCCCAAATGTGTGTGGCTTTCTAGAATGCTCTGCATGCATTAGGACACACCTAGTGCTCCTCCTTGTTCTACAGCCCTTAAGGCTTTCACAGCTGACATGAGTGGCCCAAACTAATTCTCTTTAGAGTCCAGGGCCTTCCTCCTCGGGGCCCTCCCACATCCCCACACAAATCTCTGCTGAATTCACCCTCCCACCATCTAGAATCCACCAAGAGAGTACGGTTACTTCTCTGGGTTTATCTGATGAATGCCGTGAGCAGTGATGGTGGACTACTTCTCCGTCCCCATTCCCACACTCCAAAGTTCAGAGAACGGCTTGGGTGGGCTGTGGGATTCCAGAGGATCTTAACCTGAATCCACAGAATTCACAGGGTGTGTGAACTCAGATGGGAAAAACGGTACATCTCTATCTTCCTGACCTCTAACCAAAATTTGTCATTTCCTGCAATTATGAAGGTGGGCAACACACCATTGTCATAGTAGTTAAGAATAGATATCAAAAATATTCCAAATCACATTAAAGTTGTTGCCGGTCTCACTGGGCACCTGGGTGGCTCAGTCATTTAAGCGTCTGCCTTCGGCTTAGGTCATGATCCCAGGGTCCTGGGATTAAGGCCCGCATCGGGCTCCCTGCTCCGCGGGAAGCCTGCTTCTCCCTCTCCCACTGTGTCTCTCTCTGTCAAATAAATAAATAAAATCTTAAAAAAAAAAAAAAAGTTGTTGCAGGTCTCAAAATGTTATTTACACTCATCACTATTGCAAAATTGCATTAATGAGTAGACCTGCCTCTAGTTCTTATTATTCAGTGCCTTAATTAAAAGTACATATATTATTTTAATGAGTCTGGTAATTTTACTTTGGTATAATCAGTTTCCCTTATGATCCTGTGCACTTTGTTTCATGCATTCAAGAACATTATTCTGAGATTGCCAAAGGGGGTCCATGCACAAAATTAGGAACCCCCTCACCAAATAGACCCTCAAGCCCAACTCAGCAGTGTAGGCATCACACACCTTTTAGGATCCCTGCTTCGCCCCACTGGATTCTCTGGGGAAATATTTCTCCCTGGCCCCTCCTTTGCTCTCAGAATCACCCTGTCCCTCTGCAGCATCTCCTGCCCAGCCAGTAAGACATGCTATGCTCCCTCCCCATCTCCTGATCCCACAATGATCCTAGCATTCTGCTCCCTATTGTTTGTAGCATTAAAAATATCTAGTTTTTTTAATTTTCCAAATATAAACTATAATATTGAATGTGCTCTTTAATTTTTTAAAGACTATTTATTTGAGAGAGAGAGAGAGAAAGCGTGTGTGTGAGAGAGCGATTGAGCACGAGCAGGGGGAGGGGCAGAAAGAGAGTAAGACTCCCCGCTGAGCAGAGAGCCCAATGCCGGGCTCCATCTCAGGACCCTGGGACCATGATCTGAGCCAAAGGCAGATGCTCAATAGACTGAGCCACCCAGGCGGCCCGAATGTGCTTTTTTAAAACCATGGCTACGTCTACCTCCCAGAGATTCTGGTACAGCCTCCAGTCCCTGTTATCTTCAGGGCCTTCCAAACCTACCATGCCCCCCGCCCCACATCAGGGGGCCCCTCCCGGTCACCCACATCCCTTCCATGAGTCTCCGTTCTGCTTCCCCTGCAGGCCCCCGAGATGCCCACCAGAGCCACCTCAGACTTCCGCCCCGCTGAGCTCTACCACTCCAGTTTACTACGCCCTTCGGCCAGTGCTCTTGTTCATCCCATAATCTCACTCAAATACCCCCCACAGAACAGAGACTGCTCCTGCTGGGGGGAAGGCCTTCTAAAAGTCACACGGCATCACCCTTGCTGTGCACCCACACTTTCCCATACCTGCTTCCCAGAGTCTAGACTCAGCATCCTCTGTGCCTTTTCCACCTGAGCCTCAAGCTCCCTACACACTGCCTGGCAAAGTTACACCTTCCTCCAAAGCCTGACTCCCATATCCACTGTTCCCACCCCACCCCCCATTTCCCAGTCGGAATGAATCTCTCCTTCTCCCAAGCCCCCTTCCTGCATTGGGCATACCTTCCTTCTAGCACCTCTAAGGCTGCCTGGCTTCATATACCAGCATCACAACGGAAGTCAAATACCTTCCCTCAGCTCTGTGCATTGAATAACAAGTACATATACGAATTCAAAGAAAAAGAAGACAATGCAGGGAATCCATCTGCTGGTCTGCCCACCAGGCACGCACATCTCAGGGGGAGACATATGCATCTGCTGCTCATACATACATTCCTTTTGTCCTGTGGGCACCTTCCCTCTCTGGGAATCATCCTCACATTTAAGGACCCATACCTTCAGAACCACATGGCCCCAGACACAAGCCAACTTCTCTAGGGGGAGTATAAGTGAAGGAATGGAATCTACTCTGGAGCTAGAGGACATGCAGGCTGAGGGGTATTTGTTGAAATGACACTTAGCTCTGTCATCCTTTGACTTTATGTAGTCTGTGGACTAACTTTAGAACCGCACCTGCTTTTGTGACGTAGCTCCCTCTTTTTTTTTTTTTTTTTTTTGGACAGAGAGAGACACAGCGAGAGCAGGAACACAAGCAGGGGGAGTGGGAGAGGGAGAAGCAGGCTTCCCGCAGAGCAGGGAGCCCGATGTGGGACTCGATCCCAGGACCCTGGGGTCATGACCTGAGCTGAAGGCAGACGCTGAACGACTGAGCCACCCAGGCGCCCCGTTCCCTCTCTTATCTATTTGCCTCCACCCCTCGACTCAGTCCCAAGAGCACAGCAATGTGTCATTCATCCGTCTGTCCCCAATAGGGCTCAGCACCAAACTGAGCAAACGGATCAAAGATATAAACATTATCCATTGAATAAACCATAATATTATTTAACTCATCTTTTCTGAACATGAGTATTGACCTCCTAAAAATACTTTGGATAATATACATTCTGATCAACAAAACTATCGGCTTTCTAAAATTCCCAACACTGACACTGAATTTTTTTTCCCCAGTATTATACGAAAAATTACAATTTCTTGATAAGCACACTGATCAAGTTGGTCCTGATGCCTCACTGGAAGTTTGAATTTATTGTCAAACGAGGTTCTCCTCTACCTGCCACCTGCCTTTAAAATGGCAGGTCCTCATTCGTCTCAAGCTTCTGATCTAAAAGAAAAGCACACCAAATAACAATTACAATGAAATATCACTACATTAATTGCAAAAGGAAATGAGCTTTAAGCAAAGCGAGTGCTGCAGGCAATGAGTTGTCCTGCTGGGTTCTTAGCATTTCAAAGGACAAAACAGAAAATTGGAAAAGATCAATATCAAGGCAACAGTGCTCTGCAACAGTAATAAATAAAGATGTCTTTCAAGGCCCATTAACCACTAATCACATCTTGGATCAAAACGAGCAGAACAGCTCCCGGACTGTTTGAAGGAGCTGCCAATGGGCTCATCCTAAGAATCAAATGGGGGCAGTCCTGGGTTTGTTTCCTGTTGGAGAAACCTCCATTGTTTTGGTTGGTTAGGGGGCTTGGAGCATCTTGTAGAGGGCCTAAATGTGTGCTCCACGGTGTGGACTGGATAGCCTCTTCCACCTACAATTACACAGTTCATATTAGTGCAGACTCCACAGACAGCAACAGCAAAGGGCAACAGGATAGATACCATTCCTGAAAAGAGCTTGCTGGCCGAACCAGGACGGATTACACAGTTGAGTTACACCTTCTATGGGGTTGCATTTCACAGACTTGAGCCACAGCCTCAAGCCTCATGGGTAAAGACTTTCTCAGCTTTGGGGATTAAAAATCTACACAGAAAAAAGGCATGCCTCTAGGGGAGGGTCCTCCAGCCCCAAGACAACCATTCAGTTGGTCCTAACAGCTGAAATTATTCAACAAACACATCCACAAACTTGCTTTCTGGTCTGGTGTGGTCTAGCCTGGCCACTCAGTGTGGTCATGGATCGGCAGCATCTGCCTCCTGTGGGAGTCTGTTAGAAATGCAGAATCTTGGGGCACCTGGGTGGCTCAGTCAGTGAAGCGCCTGCCTTCGGCTCAGGTCATGATCTCAGGGTCCTGGGATTGAGTCCCATTATCAGGCTCCCTGCTCAGCAGGGAGGCTGCTTCTCCCTCTCCTGCTGCTGCTCCCCCTGCTTGTGCTCACTCACGCACACCCTCTGTCAAATAGATAAATAAAATCTTAAAAAAAAAAATTGCAGAATCTCAGACCTCCCCTCTTCCCTGACCCAGATCTACTAAGTCACAATCTGCATGTTGACAAGATTCCTGAGTAATTTGCAGACACATTAAATTTGCAAAACATGATGCAGAACAGCTAACCTCATCACTGGCTGCATACGACAATCACCTGAGAAGTCTTGGTGGTAATTGTATAATATTGATGCCCAGGCTCTAATCCCAGAGGGTCTCGCTGGATTTGGGAAGGTGTAGGCATCAGTTAAAACTCACGTGCACGCGCGCATACACATACACACACACTCTGCCTGAAAGATAAGTCCAGACAAATATTTGCTGAATGAACCGCACAAATGACCTAACTGAACAATGCATTCAATCACCGAAACTCTGCCTCTGTCTGGCTTCCCTAATTTGATGAGGGAGGAAGCAGAAAATGATTGCGAGATTGAGAAGGGCTTTAAAAAACACTAGCTTTCAAGTGCTGAGATCAAAAAAAAAGAATGTTTTAAGAAAGAAAAGCTCAACATAAGTTCTCAGAGTTATAACCCCAGACTTAGAGACTGAAAGTTTTCTTTTTTTAATCTGTAAATCCTCCCTGTCTCAAGACAACTAATCACTGCCCCCTCTTTGCCTCAGTTTCTTGCCGACACAGAAGAGAACTCATGCATCTACGCCTAGGAACAAGTCCTACCAAAAAGCCTAACGTGCTTTCCAGTTCAGACAACTGTGGTCCTTTGGAGCTTGATGTCAGGCTTTGGAGCCTCTTGACAAATGAACATCTGTGGATCATATGCAATTGCTCACTGGGTATGTGAATAAGAAATGGTTATAAAAATCAGTTATAAATAATCGGGAGTGTACTTCACCTGGCTAGCCAGGCTATTGCATGGATCTCATGAAACTGTGCAAACCACTTCCAATCTACCTGAGCATCTAAACTGACATTAAACACGGTTAGACTTGGTACAGGGAAAAGCTTTCTACCTATGATCCAAGCCTAGATGCAATTAAAAAAAAAAATGGACAGATTTGTATAAATACAAGTTTAGAAAATTGTTTATGGTATTATCTGTTATGCAAAGTCTACTGACAAACTGAGACAAAATACAATGTACAGCATCGACAAAGGGCTAATATCCTTATATATAAAGCCCTCTCAAAATCTGTGGGGCAAAGGAATAAAACACAATAGGAAAACATGGGAAACGACACGAACAGACAACTCACAAAAAAGACAGAACAATGACGCGCAAATGAAAAAAATGTTCAAACTCACTTATAATTAGAGAAATTCAAATTAAAACATTCCCTAGATACCATTTCTCACTTGTCAAAATATGGCAACAGAGCCTATACAGGAGGCTGTGGGAAAATCAGCACTCTCCTGCACTCTCCTGCACTTCTGGTGGGAATGCAAATTGGTCAGACTCTCCTGGAGGGAAATTTGGCAATACCTAACAAAACTGCGTATGCGCTTCCCTTTCTATCCAGCAGTCCCACAGCTAGCAATCCACCTCGAAGATATACTTCCAACAGTATAAAAATGCATTTAAAAAAAGAATACATATGTATAAGGGCATGCATTGCGGTATCATTTATAATTGCAAAATATCGGAAGCAACCTAAATGCTAATACACAGGAGTAGCTGAATAGACTTGGTACATGCACTCACTGGAGTATTATGCAGCTTTTTTTTTTTTTTTTTTAAAGAATAAAGGCAGGGACACCCGGGTGGCTCAGTTGGTTAAGCATCTGATGCTTGATTTTGGCTCAGGTCATGATTTTAGGGTCATGAGTGCGAGCCCCTTATCAGGCCCAGCACTAAGGGTGGAGCCTGCTTAAGAGTCTCTCCCCCGGCTTGTGCAATGCTCTTCTGCCCCTCCCCCTGCTTGTGCCCATGCTCTTCTCCTTAAAAAAAAAAAAAAAATGAATACATCTTCTGTATGGGCCGATTCCTAGGATGTAGGCAAACAAGGCACAAGCATACCTATAGTATGGCAACCATTGTATGAAAGAAAAAGGGGGGGTGTATTTTTTTTTCTAGGGCTGCTCTAACAAAATATCTCCAACTGGGTCGCTTTTAAACAACAGAAATGCATTGTCTCACAGTTCTGGAAGCCAGAAGTCCAAGATCAAGGTGTGGGCAGAGTTAGTTCCTTCTCAGGACCGCGAGGGAGAATCTGTTCCACGCCTCTCCCCTAGCATCTCTAGGAACCTTTGGTTTTCATTGGCTTGCAAAAACATCACCCTGATTCCTGCCTTCACCCCCATGAACGAAGACTTCAACCACCTCTGTTCTGACCTCCGTCTGTATGTTCTAGTTGATTGAGTCCTTCTCTCCAGCTTCTCTCTTAATTCAGGCAGAAGAACCTGAAGGCAAAGCCTCCCAGGATGGGAACTGAAACTAGCCCCTAAGCAAGGACTGCCCTACTTGCCCTTGCTTGGGGTCATGACTGACCCCAAGACAATAATCACCATCACCTCTTTTGCGCCCCTGCATGTCCATGGACCTTTTCCCACATTTTCCTTACATAAACCTAGGAGCATTTTCAGCACTTGGGAGACAGTCTTTGAGGTATTTGTCTACTGTCTTCCCAGTGTTGGCCTCCCTGAAATAAATTCCTTTCTGGTTCAGCCACCATTCATCTCTCTGCCTTTGGATTATGTCAGTGGTCAGGGGCCAAACCTGGCCTGCTCGGGCCCCCCAGAGCCAAGTGCGTTTGCACCCTTGAGCCCCAGTTATAAGCACACACTCTTCTCCCTGTGTGTCTGTGTCTGTATTGCCCCTTTGTATAAGGACACCAGTCATATTAGATGACGGGATAGTCTAGTGACCTCATCTTAAATAATTATATGTACAGGGCGCCTGGGTGGCTCAGCCAGTTAAGCAACTGCCTTCGGCTGAGGTCGTGATCCTGGAGTCCCGGGATCGAGTCCCGCATCGGGCTCCCCGCTCAGCGGGGAGTCTGCTTCTCCCTCCAACCCTCCCCCCTCTCATGTGTGCTCTCTCTCTCTCTCATTCTCGCTCTCTCAAATAAATACATAAAAATCTTTAAAAAAAAAATAATAATAATTATATGTACAAAGACCCTATTTCCAAATAAGGTTATATTCTGAGGTACATGGGGTGGCGGGGGGGGGCGCTGGGATGTCCACGTATGAAGTAGGGAAGAGGGACACAATTCAACCCATAAAAGAAACTATAAGAAAACATATGCTCAGGTATCTGCTCATTTGTGAGGAAAAAAAAAAAAGAAATGGTTGGGGGGGGGGTGTGTTTAACCAGAAACCAAAGAGACTGGTTACCTGCGATGGATAGAAAAGAGGTAGGAAACATGGGGGAAAGTGAGGGGTGGGGTACGAGGCAAAAGGAGGGATGATACCTCTGGATTTTTTTTTTAAAGATTCATTTATTTATTTTGAGAGGGGGGGTGGCAGAGGGAGAGAATCTCAAGCAGACTCCCCGCTGAGTGCAGAGCCCAATGAGGGACTTGATCCCATAACCCCAAGATCATGACTTAAGCCAAAATCAAGAGTCGGATGCTTAATCGAATGAGCCACCCAAGCGCCACTGGATTTTTTTTTTTTTTTGCATAAAAACATGAGAGCCACAGTAATGTTTCAAATGCCCTCCCCATCCTGAAAAAAATAAATTAATTAAAACCAACCAAGATGTGCTAGGAAGCCAAATTGAATACAAACGGTAGCAAATGAGCCTAACTGTATTACAAATAAAACCACATAAGCACACAGAGTGGTTGGAGAGGAACAGAACTAACCTAAGTCACCTTGGAAAACAAAAATCTTGACTGGATAGTGTAAGGCTAAGGACAAAAGGAACTGTGTGTGAATGCTATCATCTAGTTAGTAACCGTGTTTCTCAGAGGGGTAGGAGTTCCCAATTTCAAATAAGGATGTGGCATACTAGAAATGAGCAAATAAGCGTGGAACACGTGAGAGGGAGTTTCTTACTGTTGTTACAAATATGGACAGAGGGAAGGCTAGAATAAACCCCATGGTGTTGGACTGGAGTCAGAAGCATTAGTAAGAACTGTGAGACTGTGACATAATAACATACATTTGGTCTTCGTCCCTGGTTCCTAGAACAAGATTTTCTGAAACAGGGAGGGACTCTGGGTGAGCCCCTAGATAGTTTCAGGATGTACTGGTTGCCAGAGGAAGCAACCATGTGATAAGAGGCTCAGAACTTTCAACTCTACCCCCAACCTATGGGAAGGAGAGAGGAGCTGGATATTGAGTTAGTCACCAACAGCCAGTGATTTAATCAATCACGCCAGCACAACAAAACCTCTATAAAACCCTAAATGATGGGGTTTGGAGAGTGTCTAGGTTGGTGAACACACAGAGGTGCTGGGACGGTGGTCTGCCCAAGAGGACATGCAAACTCCAAGCCCGCCCCCCACCTCCCATATTTGCCCCGCCCATCTCTTCTATTTGGGTGTTCCTGGGTTGTAGCCTTTATAATAAACTGGGAATCATAAGTGCTTTTCTGAGTCCTGTGAACCATTCTAAAAAATTATGGAACCTGAGGAGGGGTCATGGAAACTCCTAATTTATAGCCGGTCTGTCAGAAGTCCCGAAGACCCGGACTCGGGACTGGCATCTGAGGTTGGGGACAGTTTTACGGGACTGAGCCCTTAACCTGTGGGGTCTGCACAAACTCCAGGTAGTTGGTGTCAGAATTTAATTAAGTTGTAGGACACCCACTTGGAGTCTGGAGAGTTGGATTATTCATTAGTGTGTATGTGTGTGGCGGGGGGAAACAATAACCCATGGATTTGATCTCAGAAGCGTTGTGAGTAAAAAGCAGATCACAGAACCCAGGGCATTCCATCGGTGAGGCAGAGACAGGAGAGGACAGATGCACGAATATGCGGGGTTAGTAAAATACATGTACTGCCTCGCTCCGTCCACTGAGCCTGCCTCCATGCAGACACTCCAGCAGGAACCAGCACACTTGGCACTTAGATACTGGTTTCTGAATGTCGTTCTCCAGTTAAAAGGACAAGAGCTCCTTGGAGAAAGGATTGATTTCAGCAAGAATTTTCTGTACAAATGAAGCTTTTATTGCTCAAATCCAGTCTCCTTGCAGTCACTCAGAGTAGGAAAGGGAACAAATTCCTAAATCTATATAAACAGCTGTTACCACACCCTAGGAAGCTCTGCCCTTCCCCAGTGGAACCCCGAGCCCTGTGCTCCCAGTTCCCACCACCCTCCTCTCCATCACTCCCCGGCATGACCAGACCTGCCTCTCTCCCCAAAACTTTGTCCACAATGCCTTTTCTTCCACCTGCTCTCTCCCTTGTTCTTCAATGCTTGGCAGAGATTTTCCTCACGAAGACCTTTCCCAACAGCCTCCAGGCAGAATTAGCCTTACCTTTTCCTGATCTCACACAATTCCACTGGAACTTACTCATACTGATTCCATAACTGTGTTACACCATGTTGGATTCTAAATGTCTGTCCCCACTCCTCAGATAGACGAAGCTCTGTAGAGACTGGAAGCTTTTCTAACCAAACCTGAGTTGTGACAAGAATGCCAACATTCCCTAGCCCCCCATGCACAAGGGTCTTGGCCTTAGGTCAAGCTTACCACTAGGCTGACCTCGGATATGAAGTTCACGCTTAGGGATGTTTGGGCTTCCCATAGCCCCGGCCCCGCCACCTCCATGGCTCCTCCATTCTGATCATGGAGACTTTGTTTTGCTCCACAACCTGAGCTGCTCCAGGTTTCCAAGTCCGTATTCCAAAAACATGGAGACTATGGTTTGTCATACCCCATCCACTGCCTGGAAACTAGAAGATGGCCCTAAGCCTCTGGTGGGACCTGCAGCCCTGTTTTCTTGTGGACAAGGATTCATGATGCCCAGGGGCCCTCCACTCTCTGACTCAGCTTCTTGCTACACAGCGCCCCTTCCCACCTGTACCCCCACCCAAACCCACCCCACCCAGCTACCACCATTCTTCTAGGATAAACATTATCTAGAAATCAGGCTTAGTTACCCAAGTCCAGCTGGTTCCCTGTTTCACACAGAGTAGGAAACAGCTCCAGAATCCAACAGATCTTCCAAATTAATTTTTCATCACTATGACTGCTTTGCTCCCATTCACAATAAGGAAGCCCTGAACTCACACAAGCAAATTATTATTATATAAAAATCTACTATCAATACCTACAGCTTTTCTCTCCTTCTCTGTCTACCCTGATAGGTGAGCCAGTGTGAAAAATACTGGCACCTGTGAACGCTTGTGGGGATTTTGAAGAATGAAGGGGACGAAAGAGAGGGAAGAGGGATGCTGACCGAGAGAACAGCCTCCCAGCCAAGACCGGTCCACCGGCTGGTGAGCTCATCTCCTCCCCCCTCCTCTTTCCCACCCCTCCCCCCGCCAAATGATCTCTTCTTCCTAGGCGTCTGTACTTTTTCACAGGTTTTTTTTTGTTTTCTTACTATTGAGAGTTACCAATTAAAGGATAATTTAGATTAATAAGCATCCTCTTTTAAAAGGATAATATGACTGGGGGTGGGGAATTAGTCTCTTATGGGGCTCTCAGTCACATCTGCATGAATTTGTATGAATTTATTAAATCAGATTACATTCCTCCTAACCCCTAGCTAATTGAGATCATTTGCACTATGAGGAGTTTTAATATGTGATGGGAGAAGGAGTGATGTAATAATTTTAGTTTAGAGGCCACATGGGGGACTAGGAAAGGATGGATAAAAAACTACAGCCAGGAAATTAGGAGATTATGAAATGATTGAGTAGAAGAACACAGAAGAAACCCACAAGAGGGTTAACAAGGACTCAAAGGTTCAGACTTGGTGGGGCCCATAGGCCACACGGCGAACTTTAGGAGAGTGCCTCTGCCCACAATCCATGGAAATAGCCTGCTCAAAAAATAAAACCAAGACACAGTCCCACCCATGAGATATAATCCGAGGAACTGAAAGTATGAAAAGCCCACAGCATACAGTGGCCATGTCCCAAGGTCACAAAATCATGCAAGTTGGGACAACAAAGGTAAGAAATGATCTAGTCCAACCATCCTCAATGTTGAACAACGGCCCCATTTTCAATGTCAGAACACTTCACAAAGCGCCTTCATAACTGTATCTTGTCTCTTGGTTGGGGGGAAAAAAGTGTGACCAAAAGTTGCCACTCATTCAGAAACTGAATGGATTTGCACTTTCGATTCAAAAGCATCAGTGTGTTTCTGGTAACTAGTTGTAGATATAGGCTCAAGCTTTGCTGTAGGTATGAATGCAGAGATTCTTTTTACTCCAAGATCTCCCACACCACCTCCCGCATGCCAGAGCCGCCCCACGTGGGAACCACAGGTCTTCATGGTATGAATCAACAAAGTTCACTCCATGAGCGTGGGAGAGTAGGTGTCATCCATAAAGTAACACAGCTGTCATTACACTCATGATGCCTGCAGGTATCTTTCTTTGGAGAGAAGCGTAACGAAAACAGACGCCATGTTTTACCTTCTGTGCGAGAGGTGGTCAAGGGCAGTTTGGGTTTTGGCTGGAACGCCAGAGTAGAGAAGCCCCTGATGCAATTTCTAAGCAGTTTTTGAGTTCTGGCAAAGAAAATGAGCTATTGCTTCCCTGAGACTCTAACATACGCTCCATTTTTCCCCTCAGGGGTATTTCCATTTTTATTAACTATGCATTTTGCTACATGATCGCCAGGACTATTCCTTCTTTTGCAAACAGTTAAATTATTCCTTTGAGAGCATCTATTCCCTGGGATGTGTGAGGTAGCATGCCCCATTCACAAGGGGCCCTGATCTCTGAACCTCATTAAATAAAACATTTTGGAGAGCTTGCTGCGGATAAAGATGAGAACAACCAGAGATTGGGGTGGTGCAGCTCAAGATCCGTGCATGGACTCAAAGCACCTTAGTCTCACTTGAAAAGTCTGTAAAGAGGCATTCAACTCTTTAAGCTGGTTGGTGGGTTCACGGTCATGCTCTACTTCTTACACATGTTTTAACTGTTCTTCTGTTTGTGTTTGATATTTGTTCTTTTAATTTTTCTTTAAAAGGACTGAAAGAATAACAATACTAACCAAGAAAGGAAAAGATATCTCTAAATGGCAAAGCAGTTACGCAAGGACAGAGCTAGGAAAGCCCAGGAAATCACAGAAATAAGGAACCCAGTAAAGCAAGGAATAAAAATGATTCTGAAAGCGGTTGCCTGCTTGGTCAAATATCGGAGCGCGTACTTTGCAGGTGGGTGATAATTGGGAGCAACCCTTCAGCAGGATTAGAAAACCGGCCAGAAGTAACTAAAGACTAGGGGTTTTTTTCCCCCTTATTCTGAGTGTCCATTTCCTCTTCTGCGATGTGCTAATAAGAATACCTTAACCAATGGTTGATTATAAAAATGAAATTACACAAAACATGTAAAGACCTAGCATGGCGCACGCTGCATGGGAAATGTACGATAAACAATAACTATTACTATCATGCTATGGTGGAGTTCTCAGGGCGGGGGGCGGGGGGTGCAGGCAGTGCAGAAGAAGCCACCTCCTTGGCTTGCCCCTCAGGCGTCCCTCCCCACCCCCAAGCAGAGCCCACCTTCTGAACAGATAACTCCACCAGGGGTTCAGGCCTCAGGCTTTACCTGGCCAAGAAAAACAGGAGGAGTGGGCGTGTTGCCTGCAGATGGTAAAGTGCTCACAGATAAGCCTGGCACTTAACAAAGACGGCCTTATGTCCCACTGGGAGGGCAGCTTTTGACATTTACTGCTTTTGTCCCACAGGCTGAGTGGGGTGGATTCCAGAAGCCTCTATGATTACTACAGGATCATGGCCATTAAATTAAGTGGCTCCTGGGCCGCAGACCTGGATGGCCGATTACCTGCTCTGGGGTAGGAGAAAGGAGAGAGAAAGAGAGACCACTCCTCTCTATGGCAAGCAAGGCCTGGAGAATCTTCATCCAGACTATATTGCCGTATCCCTGCCTTTAACCTGCAAAACACCAACGAAGGCCGGGCTCCTGTGCTCCCGGATTCCTGCAGTTCCAAGTTTGTCGCCTCTGCAGCCCAGAGCACCCCACCTTCCCTTCACTACCTTACCCCCGGATCACCGTCAGCACCCCACACCTGTCATACAACCTCAGAGGCTCCCTGGCACCCAATCTGAACTGGATCTCTGAGCTGTGCTAAGAGCCGTCCCGCTAGGCCTTGGGGACACAGCCCAGCCCTTTCCAGCCTCCTCTGGGGAGGGTGAGCCAATAGAAGGGGAATCTGGCTCCATGAGAAGTAACACAGCTTACTTCTCATTAGCTACCTACACCCAGCATGATGTCCAGAGAAAGAAACCCAAACGCCAGGCAGGCTGGAAAAGCAGGCCTCTGTCCTCGGCAAAGCCAGCCTGCACTTCACCTTGATCCTGATGCCACACAACAGCGGGGAGCCAGTGAACCAACCGAAGGAATGCCCTCCCTGAGTATATGAGGCAGGATGAAGCGAAGCGAGGTGGGGCTGAAAAGGGAGAATGCCTACTCACCTGGGGAAAGTGACTTCGCTTTAGGACCACGGTGCCCAGAGTGTGATCTCAGCCAAGCGGTGGAGGTGGAGGTATCAGGAGCCTCTCACTGCAAGCCTGCTGCGTCTGTCCTGCCCCGTGCGAGTCTGAGGATGGGGCCCGGCTTCTGGGTTTACCCTGCCAGCTAGCTCCGGTCTGAACACGGGCCGTGGCTCCCAGCCTTGGCTACACATTGGCCTCACCTGGGGAGCTTGAAAACCCAACAGCTGGTGCCTGGCTCTCACACTGGAGCTTCCGATCCAGTGGGTCTGGGGTAGCCCCTGGGCATCAGAATCTCAAGACTGGTGACATGTCAGGAGCCTGGGGGAAGCTTCTACAACATACCATGGCTGGGCCCTCCTCCTGGCCGTAAGGAATCAGAATCTCGAGGCAGGGGGTACAGAGCATTCCTCTGTCTAGCAAGGGCCTGCTACCCACATGATTCCAATAGTACTCACTGGTTTAGTGAACCATTACCTGGGGAATTTGCCCAAAAGATTGGTTCTTCCAAGCCCTGCCAAACAGACCTAAACTATTAACATAACCCCGGGCCCCATTCAACCAATGTTGACAGTCACTTGTCGGTCAACTAATGACATCTTGAGTGCTCACTGTGGCTTATGTGCTGATCTCTTAAAGATACAAAAATGAGCAATAGGAAACTACATATTGGCCACATTGCATAATCAGAGAGCACGGGGTGGGGGGTGGTTGGGAAACGAATATATATATAAATCTACCCAAAGGAAAAAAATACAGGTGAGTCAGTCAGGAATCTCTTTGGAAATACCCAAGAAGGTCTGCCCACGAGAATAGTAACTATGCTTCCCTTCCCACGCCACCCCTGGCCCACTTATTCCTACGAAGGTTAAACAAACAATTTGTTTTGTCTTTTGAAAAGAGGTGTAGAAACTCATCACCTGGGGGGGGGGGAAATGAAATCGCAATAAAGCCAGCTGAGATGCTTCCAACAACGATAAAGGCCAAAACCAGAGAGGAGACAGGGATTTCGACGAGCACAATGATTGAAATTAACCTGTGAGAAACCTGCCAGCCCCGGAGTGGAGGCAGCAGGGGGAGGCCCGAGGAGGAGGCTGCAAGAGCCAAGGCGGGATTGGCTCCTCGAACCGTGGGTGCCGCCAACGGCTCTGGGAGCATTGTTCTGGATGGAGTCCTGCGTTCACACCAGCCTAATAAATAGGAGTATTGTAATTACTTATTTACATGTCACTCCCCTCCTCTAGACCCTGGGCTCCTGAAGGGCTGGACTGCTGTCACCTAGCCCGTGGCTCCCAGCATCTGGCACAGACCAGCCGGCTGGAACCACCTGGCCAGCAACTATAAGGCATTTGCTGAGGCCTTATGTAAATAGCCTATTCTTTAGAAGGGACTGAGAAAGTTACATAAAACCCTGGCGAAGTTACCATGTGCCCGGACGGCAGCGATGGAACAGGGAACTTCCAGTCTCTGAAAGCCCGGCGCTGCGCACTAAGCTGTGGCATGAGTTGAATAGCTTCCTCCAGAAGTTCACGGTCACCTCGGCATGGGACCTTATTTGGAAATAGGGTCTTTGCCGATGTGAATGAGGTCAGCATAGAGATGAGATCACACTGGATGAGGATGAACCCTGACCCAGTGAGGGTGTCGGACACCCGGAGACACAGAGGGAAGGCCATGGGACAAAGGGGCAGAGAGTGGAGTGACGCAACCTCAAGCCAAGGAAGCTACAGGGCTACCAGAAGCTGGAAGAGGCAAGGCAAGAGTCTCCCCTGGAGGCTTCAGGAAGCCTGGCCCTGCTGACACCTTGATTTCAGACTTCTAGGCTCGTGATCTGTGAGAGAATAAACTTTGGTTGTTGGAAGCCGCTAAGTGGGCTGCCATTTGCAACAATGGCCCTAGGAAACCAATCCAAGCTACCATGCCTGTGGGGTTCCATGCTCCCAACAACCTGAGAGGTAGATATCGCTACGCCTGCTTTACAGGAAAGGAAAGGAATCCTGAGAGTAGCTAAGAGTATCCCCCAAGGTGACATAACCAGGGACAGGAATCCAAGAGTCATTAGTTGCCCGCCCCAGTGAAAGACAACTCCAAACAAGGGAAAAAGCAACGGGACACAGCAGCAAGGCATCGATGGATGGGACACAGCCTGGAGACGGGAACACTCTAGACACCCTCCTAACCTGCATAGCCCTGACAATTATAAAGCAGCCAGCACAGGCAGACATGCTTCTCAGGGCGCTGCCGCCCAAGACGTGTCTGCAGGACCCCAGTGTTTATAAGGAAAGCCTCACCTTTTCAACTACAAAGACCCAGAGAGACAAGACACGTAATGCAAAAGAGCACATGAAAGGGGGAGACACATATGCTAACCATAATGTGCTATTTCTACTTAGAGAAGAAGAAAAATAGCCTAAATGTTTCTAGAGTAAATGTCTCGTGATTCTGTTTCAAGATGATAGTGAAAAGCTACTTGCATCTGACACAGGCATGTTAAGACCTTAAGAAGGCAAAAACATAATAAGGGAGACATAAAAAACAAAACTTTTCCTCATTCTCGTTCACGTTGGCACTTTCTTTGAAGGGTATTTAAAGTGGCTGGAGCACTGGAAATATGGTCTTCCCATATTTAGAATTCCTCTTTTTCTTCTACACAATAGAAAATGCTTAAAACTGTAAGTGACATCTCTACTTGCCCCTGAGGTTGTCTTTAAAGATTTTAAAGCTCCTGAAATATAATAGATTAAAAAAGACAAAATAATCCTGGTTGTCAAAGAACTTGCTTCTCTGTTTCCCCATCTGTGCATGAAATTGGAGAATCCCTCATTGAGCGTTCAGAATAATGGGGTGGTGGAGCACAGCACTGGTTACTTTAAATCCCACTTCAATGACATAGGAAACCAGGGGGCACTTTTATTTTTAAATATCTATTTAAATGGCATCTCTTAAAATTCTGGACATTCCTTTCTCCTCATGCCATGTTTTATATTCTCTCCCACCTTTTTCATGGAACCTTCCTTGGATAGAGGAGCATTAACAGTGGTGGACCATCATGGAATAGGAGGAGGAAGAGAGGTTTGGGAAAAGGGTCACCAGAATGAGCAAATGAAAATACAGGATGCCCACTTCAATTTGAATTTCATATAACAACAAATAATTTTAAGGGTAAGTATATCCCAAATGGTGCATGGGCCATACTTGTGCTTTAAAAATCATTTGCTGTTTGTTTGAAATTCAAATTTAACTGGACATCCTATATTTTTTCTTTGCTAAGTCTGTCAAACCTAGTTGGGAGTCAGCCAGACCTGGATTTGCACGCCTGTTCTGCTACTAATTAACCATGCAAACTCGAGCAGGTAGCTCACCTCTCTGAGAGTCTGTTTCCTTTGCTGTATGATGCAGATAATTCCCACCACCTACAGGACAATGACCCAGTCATCAAAACAAAGCTACAAGGGTCCCTGTAATCAGTCCTTCCAGCTTCATCTCTTGCTACTCCATACCTTCTAGTATGGCAGCTACAAGATGCTTGCAGAGCTCCTTGCACGCAACGTTCTCTCACCTCTGCGCTTTTGCTCATGTGGTTACATTTGCCTAGAGTGTCTTCCCTATCCCGGTGCACACACACATGCACACACACATCGCCACCCTTTGCAGGCTGACTTCTCTTAACACTTTAAGACTTAGTTTTGGCATCAGTTCCTCCAAGAAGTCTTCCCCAACTTCACTCTTCCACCCCACCCCCAGCCCAGAGGGGGTTAGAGATAGCTCTTCCACTCTCCTAAAACCCCTTGCCCTCACCACATTGCTCTTTACTATACTCTGCTCTTGAGGGGTCTACACTCCCCACTGGACCTTGGGATCCTTTGTCCTACTCATCTTTTTACCACCAGTACAGTGTTTGGTGCATGGTAATAATCCAACAAATGGGAGCTCCGTTTGCTTCACCCAGAATCAGCTACCTCAGGTAGGAGACCTCAGTGGCTAGTTCCCAAGCCCACAGGAACACTCCAGGGCCCTCTGCCATCAGACATGTGCTTAGCTTTCAGCTTATAAAGAAACTCATCCTAGGAGCACCTGGGTGGCTTGGTTGGTTAACCATCCAACTCTTGATTTTTTGGCTCAGGTCATGATCTCAGGGTCCTGGGATGGAGCCCCGCATCGAGCTTCCCACTCAGTGCGGAGTCATCTTAAGGATTCTCTCTCTCCCTCTCCCTCTGCCCCTCCCCCTGCTTGCTCTCTCTCTCTCTCTCTTTCAAATAAATAAACAGATCTTAAAAAAAAAAAAAGAAACTCATTCTACTTTACACATTTGCCCCTTTTTCCCCATGCTATTTGCCTGAACGCTACAAGCCACCAAATACAAATCTCTGCAGGACAGACTATAAAATGTGCACATCCCGTTGCAAAATGAAAATGCAGGGCTGCTTGTTCAAAAATGATCAAGAATTTCAAGATGAGGAAAGCAGAGAATGAAACCAAGTGCTAGTCTTTTCTAAGCGACCCACGAAACCAGCCTGAGTCCATGCTTTCCCGATGGGCTGCGTGAAGTGCCATGCACCTAACATCTACAAAACTCAGCCTTCCGCCTCTACACCAAGGCACAGCAATCTCTGGGACCTGCCTGTTCCAACATCCTATGGGCCATTATTGAGACTCTCTGCAGGGATTCATGTGGAATGAGCTCTGAAATAGTGTCCAATGGTGACTAGAGAAACCAAACACTATGATTGACAGTTTCAAGTCTATCGGACAAGTGAGAACACAGTCAGGTACAAATGCAGCAGTGTAAGACCAAGGGACAGAAAGCCCTCGCCGGCCGCTCCTACTCAAAGAACCCCACCGCACCCCCCCACCCCCGCCCCCAGGCAGGGCCAGAGACAGCAGACAAGCTAAACCAAACTCCGTATTTAAGGACCAGGAGAGGAAAGCAATCTAAAAAAACTTCGTAAGTTTTAAGATAAAGGGTAAAATAGAATGGGCGTTGCCCTCAGAGAGTCAGAGTAAACCTGCTCTGCCCTGATCATCCTGAACTGGGCCTGAGAGGTAGCCCACAACCCACACTCTGAAGCATAACACTTGTCTTGCACGCACGTGTGGGTATCACCCCCAGACACGGCAAACACTCTGCTCTCCATCTATGTTCTGCTAACCAGAACTCACTGTCAGAAAGAGATGACTCCATTTCCCACCAACGGCACCCCCTGCCCAAGTAACAGGCTATAAGGTGCTGGAGAACTTTCTGATCCTAGGATGAAATGGTATCTAGTAGCTGCCTAAAGGGTGTTGGCCAAGCATGCAGCACTGAGGCACACATCAAAAAGTTCCAAGACATGCTATTCTCAGCCTTGCAGAAGAGGGAGAGGGTCAGCCTCCAGGGCAGCTGACAGGATAATCGTCACTTTGTGCTCACTGTCTCACTCAGTCTTCAAACAACCGCCTTTGGGACCGGTGGGGGGGGGGGTGCGGAGAGAAGGACTCAACGCACATGACCAACTAGCCACGGACACTCAGACATTAGCAAACCACGGAGCTGGAGTCTAAACTCTGATCATCTGGCTCTAACGCCTTTTCTCCTTCCAGTGCCTAGAGGGGAGCTGATAAGGACCAAAGAGAGAGGCTAGTGGGGCCCACCCAGAGAAGACACCCAGCCCTAGACGAGCACCTGGTACCAGGCCAGACTCTGAGCAGGGCCCGTCCAGCAGGAAGGGTCTGTGTGTGTCTCTCTTGCTTAGGTTTTAAATATCATCAAGAATGGAGCCTAAAATCACCACCAATAATAACAACAAAAGCCAAGCTCATAGATACAGAGCACAGACGGGTGGACGCCCGAGAAAGGGGGTGGGGGGCAGGCAAAATAGGTGGAAGGCATGTCAAGGTACAAACAGTTAGAGAGTAAATGAGTCATGGGGATGTAACGTGTAGCACAGCACACGACGACCATGGTTAATAATACTGGATTGTCTGTTCGAAAGTTGCTGAGAGAGTAACCAAGCATGGGGATGGTTGGGACCTAATTGTGGTGGTGCTTTCCCAATATATACAAATGTCAAATCATGTTGTACACCCAAAACTCCCATCATGTTGTATGTCAGTAATACCTCAGTAATAAAAAAGAAAAAAAGAAATGAGCCTGGAGCACCCCAACACAGACCCCACCCTGCCCCCGGGGGGATGGAAGCAGACAGGAAAGGGCTCCAGAGATGAGACAAACCAGGCGCCCGATTTGGGGCTCAGCAGCCCCCTGCCAGCCCTGACAGGAGCTGCAGGAAAGGGTCAGGGGGTGGGGGTGAGACATGTCCCTCCTCTAGCTGCCGCCCTGTGGTTCTCAGCCGGGACGACCAGAGCTCACCCTCCTGGACCTGCTCCTCTCCTCCCCGACCTCGGCCCAGAGCCAAGGCCACCATTCTGGTCAAAACCATAGACCCTGCCAAAGAATCTACATTTTCACATTTGAACTGGCCTAAGTTTGTGAGTTAGGTATTTTAAATTCTCCAAATGGCCTTCACCTCACTTCATCACGCACAAACACATTCTGATTTTGGAAGGTGGCAAGCCAGGAGAACTCATGAACTGCGTCTCCAAGAGACGGCCTCTCTCCTGTCCCCTCTCTGCCCATCAGACCGTCTCCTCCTCCTCGAGGGCCAGCCCCAGGCAGTGCCGAGAGAGACTCCGGAGGGGTTGTGCCCACCAGTCTCTGCATCAGCGACCCCCAGAAGCCTCTCTTCATGTGGCCCTCACACCGTGAGGTAGACAGCTGACATCCTTCTCAGCTTACACAAAATACAAAAAGACCTCTGGGGGACAGTGCTATTCCTGTTTTATAGCTGCTTCTACCAAAAACCTAAGCAAGACCCCCCATGTTTACTCTGCCAATGCATCCCGACAAGTCCCCCTGGGGACCTCTTTGAATGTGGTGGCCTCTTGAGGACCTGCTGCCTGGGAATATCGGAGGCCTCAGTGCCCAGCTCAGATCACTTCTTCCCACCATCATCTCCATGGAAAACCATGTCCAGTTCTCAGCCCCTCCACATGCCCCACAGACACTCCCTGTGTCCGTGGCACGTGTGGAATTCTGCCCAGCAAGTTGGCCCTGTGACGGCAAGCTGCACAAGGGCAGGACTGGTATCGGATTCATCTTCGAGTTTCCATAGACCACCCCCCAGGGAGGACCCAGCTAGGAATGCCACCCGATGACAATTTTTGATTTAGTCTAAATGTCATAAAAACAGGAAGTAGGTCTGTGTATTTATCACTACTGCATGTCCAAGACTGGGCATGCCTTGTGGCATGGGATGGGAAAGGAATATCCGGTGAATGAACCAAAGGAAGGAGAGTCCACATTCTCCAGAAAAACAGAACCAATAGAGTGTGAGTATAACTGTGTGTGTGTGTGTGTGTGTGTGTGTGTGTGTGTGTACAAGGAGAGAGAGATTTTTCCCTCTGATGGTTAATTTTACATTGTCAACTTAACCAGGCCATGGGGTGCCAAAATATTTGGCTAGACATTATTCTGGGTGTGTCTGTGAGGGGGCTTCTGGGTGAGATTAACATTTGAATCAGTAGCCTGGGTAAAGCAGATTGCCCTCCCCGATGTGGGTGGCCTGAATAGAATGAAAGGCTGAGTAAGAAAGAATTTTCTCCTTCGACATGACTGTCTTTGAGCTGGAACATCTGTCTTGCCTTCTGACTCAGACTTGGACTGAATTTGTACCACCGGCCCTCCTGAGCCTAGATTCCTTAGCCTCCGTAATTACATGAGCACCTATAGGGGCGCTCATATGTAGAGACGTGTATGTGGATATATACCATCCAGGAACACCCTCAAAGACATTGCCAGAAATAATATTTAACCAAACATCTGGGCATCCCATGGCCCTGTCGAGCCGACAACCCAAAATCGACCATCGCAGGGAGAAATTCAACGCTGCGGGAGGCAGCATTCCAAAATGGCCCCCAGATCCCCGCCCCCTGGTGAACTCAGCCTGTGGGACCCCTCCCCTCCAGGGCAGGTGACACCACTGAGTGTGAGGTGCCACTCCCTTGAATAGATCACACTATACAACAGAGGTGATGGGGAGGTCCCTCCCGTTATTCCGTGACTCGGCACGACTCCATCCTAGACAACTGGCCGGAGAGTCGTCCTTGAAGGAGAAAGCTGGCAGGTTGAGGGAGGGCCCTCAAGGGGACCACGTGGCCAGTCTCTGTGGGTGGCCTTTGGGACCCCCAGCTGGCGGCCAGCAAGAAGGCAGAGACCTCAATCCCCCCACCACAAGGAGCTGAGCTCTGCCAACAACCCCATGAGCTAAGAAGGGAAGCCCGAGCTCAGAAGGAGGAAACTTCTGTTGCGTGCACGTGACATGTGGGTGCTACACCGGCGCCTTGGGGGGTCTGCACAAGGGGGATGCGGGGAGCTGCTCGCCTTGCCCCCTCTTCAGCAACGACTCCATAAGATCAAAGCTTAGCACGCTAGCCTTGTACAGTTTTACTTTTAGCCTAATACAAACAAATACTCTGATAGCTATTAAAGTGGGAAAAGGCCTTATTTGTGTTACCCCCTAATGGCATCGCTTATCTCCCTCCTGGGGTGAGCCCCACATTCCAGAAGACCCAGCAGTATGGATGGGGGACACCACCGCCTTCGGCAACTGTTTGGAGAGTCTCAGTGGCCTCCCCCAGACACACCCTCGGCCTTGTGACAACTGTCCAGGAAAGAGCATCCATTGTTTTCAGCTAAACTGTGATAAATGGAGTCACAAATAGGGTCACTCCACCATCTGTCTGTCCTCCCAAGCTCTGTTGTCACTCACCGTAAAACGTTCATCATTGCAGCTCTTTGTCGCTTCATGAACTTAGGCTTTAATCACTTGAGAGCAAAACCGGAAGCTGCGTGCTCTGTGCTCCTGTGTAATTTTCCAAGGCATGCATTTTAATTATGGACACTGTGAGGCTGGCGGGGGTCTTAGCAGACCGCTCTGCGTTCATTTTGCCCATGGCTTGAGTGCTCTCAGCTTATCGCATTTAAAAACTTCAAGAAAAATGACACAGCCAAGAAAGCTGATTGGTAATGTGCACGTGATGGAATTTCACAGTGTGTGTGTGTTTAAAAATGAGAATGGTGAAGAGATCGGTGGTCCTTGAGCAGGAAACAGATTTTTTAAAGGACCTGCAGAAGCAGAGATGACATCTCCAGTTTGCGCCATTCAACATTCATACATCTTCTGCATCAGGCCCTAGATTCTTCTGGAAAAGCAGCCTTTACCCATTTTTAGCCTCTGGACTTTCCAGTGAAGTTGCCTCTACTTGAGTACCAGTGCGAGACAGGCGACTAGGGCCTAAATGAAAGCATGGCATTCCCCCCGGGGGAAAACATGGCCCCGGGAGAGCCTACCAAAACAGTGAGTCCTGCTGGTGCCCTGGAGGGAACTCACCACTTCACTGCTGGACTTCAACAATGGAGAATGTGCACCAGAGCTGGTGGCAGCTTTTTTGTTGCCACTTGGAGCCTGAACATGAAGTCAACTCTAAGAAGAGCAGAACTGAATGATGGAGAGGGACTAGGATTGGATAGCCTCACTGAGCCCTGGATCAAGCCATAGCTGAAGCTTACTTTCAGCACCTTTCACTTAAGGGGCCAGTAGGTTCCTTTCACTGATTTCTTAGTTACTTACAACCAGAGCATCCCTTATTAGGTAGGACAAGGAGTCTTCAATTTTTTAGTGACACTTTGTCACATTTTATGGGCCTGCCTATCACAGATTTATGAGTATGGCATTAATCAAGGTCTCAGGATACATCTTTCATGAACAACACGGTTGACTCTTCCATCAGAGAATTAGTCACTCCTCCCTTGTTTTATGCTTTGCTAATTAATAATCACACAGTTAGGAAAGTGTTCAGTTACACTAACAGAATGCCCAACTGAAAGTGGCTTAAACTATTAGTTTCCCATAACAATGGGGCTGGAAGCTAGCCTCCTTAGGGTTAGTTAGATAGCTCAACAATGCCACTAAAAATCCCAGTTCTTTCTGCCCTGCCATCCTCCTATGTTGGTGGGTCTCCCCTTATGGTCACAAGATGATTGCTGCAGCACCAGACGTCAGGTCTTCACATGACGGTGTCCCATCCAAGCAAGAAGGAAGAGGGTGGGAGCAAAGGCACTTACTCCTCATAATACTCTCTACTTTTTATCAGAAAGGAAATTCCCAAAATTGTTTACTAAATGCCCCATTATTGGTTAAGATGGGGTTATGCCGTCCCCCAAACACGACTCATCAGCAAAGAAGGATGGAATTTCCGTAGATGGCTCAGACAAAGTTTAATTGGTCTAACCCTTATCGAGGAAAAAGGGACATCAGTTCTTTGGAGACCCCTACCACGCAGGCCTCATTAATCCACCTGCTCTGAACTAAGACTAACATTAGATTATAAGAAGAAAAAAATACCAGGTAGGTGAATTCCAATCTTACCCAAGCCAAGCTCAGTGTTTTTCTTTGCCCTTAAAATCAGATCAGAATAAGCCGGAGGGAAAGGCACCAATGTTAAAAACTATATTTGGATCCCCTAGAGTGGGAAGGGATGAGTGAAAGCCATGGGGTTGGGCCTGGCCTATGCACAACTTCATCTGCCCCTGGCAATGAATTCTAAAAATATAGACCTGTGACAGTCATGTATTTTAAATAGCAATTCCACATATATAATCTCCACTCTTTCCCTGCTACAAATTAATTTTTCATGACGAGGAAGCAATGACAGATACATTTTGCTTTAGCAGAACAAGTGAAGGTGACATTTTGAATCTTGAAGCTCACATTTCCTGGCTGCGTGGCCTTGGGCAGGCTGGCCCTCTCCTCCGTGCCTCAGTTTCCTTATCTGTAAGATGAAGGTATTAGTCATGCCTGCCTCATACGTGAGGGAGGCAAATGGGCACAAGTCAGTTTGGTCCTTGCCAATGATCAGGATCTTTTGGGTACATATCAGTAGCCTCCAATGATGAGATGTAGATGTGTTCTCCTCCCCACGACTTGCCTTCCGTCTTACAGTGGAAACTAGTTCCAGACCAAATTCTGCTCCAGAAACATTGTTTAGCAAACTGGCACAAAAATGGTCTCATGTTCTGTAGACATGAGGAAGTCTCAGCTGTCCTGCTTTTGGGTGCTTCAATCCCACTTGCACGATGGGCTGACGTCACTCAAGGTCAACGTTACGAACGTTTAAACCTTGGACGTGGGCAGCGAGGATCCTCCAAAGCATTGGCTGGACTAGGCTGGTTCTACAACAAGCCTGGGGCATCATTACAAAGGGCATAGACTATTGGACTCCCTGTACATTCTTCTAGCTGCTCACACGGCAGGTTTAATACAGGAGGCTAATCCCACACACCGGGGGGAAATGGAAAATCATTTTCCTCATCTGTTGTGCTAGTGACAAAAGCCCCTGGTTTTGATTGGAGGTATACGGCTAAAGCCCTGTAGTAGGTCCCTGGGCAGAGCGCCCTTTAGAAGACAGTTCAAGTACTAGCTGATCCCCTGTGTGGGTACCTTCCCAAATGGAGCAACTGATTGCCCCTTGAGCGAAGGTTCCATCTCTCTAGTGCGCACATTCGGATCTCATAGTCTGGGCTGAAGCACTGTAAGTCTTGTTGAAGACCACAAAGGATTCCTAGGTAATGAGCACACAACTGCCATCAGGAGGCAAGCAAGGAGGGAGGCAGGACAAGGCAGGAGGCAAGATTCCATGAGCATCCTGGAGCCACACTGAGGTCTTCTTGCCATTTCGTGATGTCTTGAACAGCAGTATTAATGATATACTCTCCCTCCTCGAAAACCATCTCAACCCCCCTTAGCTTCTCATTCAAGACTCTCCCAGGTGTGATCCAGCCCTGTCTTTCCAACTCTATCTCCCACTACCCCACGTCCATCAGACACCTGCCTGTGCCTTTGTTGGCATCATCGCCTCTACCCCAGATGCCCTCCCCACTCACCTACCAGAAGTCTGCTTCACCTTCAGATGCTACCTCCTCTATGGAGCCTTCCCTGATCACACAGCCAAGGCAGTGCTGAGAGAACAGAATCTGAAGGAAGGTTGCATGGAGTTAAATCCTGGCTTCTAACATATAGCTGATGTCTGACGTTACCTCTCTGCCTTCAGTTCATCATCAGTAAAATGGGCAAGATGAACACAGAGTCACAGGGGTTCCCATGAGACAGTACAAGTGAAATGCTTAGCACAGTTCCCAGCAAACAGGGAGAGCCCAGGACATGCTGACTATGACGCAAAAGAAAAGTCAAAGTGAATTCCTATTCCTTCTCGCTTGAGGGAATTGTCCCTGCTGGCCAGTGTTCCTGACCCTCTCCTCTCCCCTTCTCTCTCTCAACAGATATTTTCTGTCAACTTACTGCTGGGCCCTTTTTTCAACTAGAAGGAAATCAGAAATGAAATGTATATTTATAAGCCAAAATAATCCCATTGGATATCTCATCTTGACTCTATGATCAAAACACATTGTAGGCCTTCCTCTCTATTATGACCTATCCAATACCAATACCAACTTTGAAAGTTTTCCATGGTCACATCCAAAAATGTGGCTCTCCCACTTTGATGAGGCTGTGACAGCACGGGACAGTGGCTAAGACCCCTGATGTAGGAACCAGGCTGCTGGGTTCAGACCCAGCACTTAATTTCTGTGTGTCTCAGTTTCCTCATCTCCAAACTTGAAATTACAATAGAAGGGGCTTAAATGAGGGCATCTGGGTGGCTCAGTTGTTTAAGCATCTGACTTCGGCTCAGGTCATGATCCCAGGGTCCTGGGATGGAGTCCCGCATTGGGAATCCCTGCTCAGCGGGGAGTCTGGTTCTCCCTCTCTCTCTGTCCCTTCCCCCTGCTCATGCTCTCTCTCTCTTTCATGCTCTCTCTCTCTCAAATAAATAAATAAAATCTTTTAAAAAAGAAGAAAAGAAGAAGAAAAGAAGAAGAAGAAGATGAAGAAGAAGAAGAAGAAGAAGAAGAAGAAGAAGAAGAAGAAGAAGAGGGGGTTTAAATGAGATGCAAGTGCTTGTAAAGCTTCTGGAAGCATGCCTGGCTAGCCTGGCATAGCACTCAGTAGATCTGGAGGCTGTTATCATCCACTGGATCTCCTCCTACAGTGAAGCCAAAGTACAACATGCAATAGTGGAGAAAGTTCTAGAAAAGGAGTTGGGAGCATCTGGGACAAAGTCTTATCTTGGCTATTGATTTGCTCTGGGTGCTGGCGCAAGTCACCTGGGCCTTCAGTTTTCCTCATCTCTAACATGAGAAAATGGAAATAAATGATATGTAAAGCCCACCGAGACTGAAATGTCTATTGCCATGTGTCAAGAGCCGTAAAGGGTCTAAGATGTCATCCTAGCTGCAGGCTGACTCATTAGCCTGCCACCGGTGCACAAATGTTGGAAGGAGACACAAGACTCCTGGGTCAGAGACCAAGGATGTTATTGTTCACGGTGCAGCAAGCAGGGCGAGCTTCCTTCTGATGATGGGCTACCAGCAAAGCTGCCTGACCTTCAAGGGAGACTTTACCTTTATTTTACTGGACAGCAAACAAACTTACCTTCTGCTCCAGAGGACAACACTATCTCTATCCTCCAACGCTGTTGGCTAGACAAATATCCTTGGAAAGATGGATGTGTGGAACAAAAGCTATCGGTGCCCGTGCTCACAGATGTGCAGAAACACCAGAGACCCACGGAGACTACGTCCATTTCTTCCTGCCTCCTCTCAAGCTCGACCGTTCAACTGGGCTCATCACCCCGCCCTTCAGAACACCTCCTCTTAACACTAGTGTTTCTCTTCATGAGATGCCCTGTTCACTTCCTCTCTCCCTTCCCACTACCTCCCCCAGCGTGAGCTGTTGTGACCTCCATCCTGAAACTGCAGTGAGCATCGCTCGGTCTCTCTTCCCAACCCACCTTCCCACACCGCTTTCTGGGAGCATAGCTCTGATGGCGTCATGGCCCTGACCAAACGCTGCCCATGGCTCCCCTCTGCCTCCTGACCTAAGTGCCAGCTACTCTCAGATGCTGTGTTCCTTATTCAATACCGAATCTCTTCCCAAGAGAGAGACTGGGTCTTGTTTATTTTTCCAGCACTTAGCAATAAATACATGTAGACTAAATTGCACAATGGACCTTCTAGCTCTCCAGTCTTTAGATTCAAAAGACATAAGTGTCCTGGAAGCATGAGATAAATTAGAGAAAAATAGCCAGCAGGAATAAGCCATTAAACAGCCGATTTTCCTTTTTTTATATGTTTTTTGTTTTTGTTTTTGTTTTTAGTGCTGGGCGGGGGTGGCTGTTTGTATCTTGGGTTTTTGATCATTTATTTATCATTAACCACAGAAACCTTTGTCCAGTCAGAATTTACCTCAGACACCCAAAACGCAGGGCTGCTCCACACAAAGGTCAAGGATTGGCATGTGGCAACCCCTTTCCCATGGCTTCTGGTGAGGGGAGAGGGCAGCTCCCCAGTACTCCTAAGCCCCGAGAATTGAAACCCTACACTCAGAGGAAAGGTGCCTCATAAGTGGTCTAAACATAGCACGCTTGGTCTGACAAGTATGACGGTCCTTCAGAGGTAGTAGGACAGAACATTTTAATTCAGGTCTGCTCTTTTTTCAAATGCAAGACATATGGAGTGCGGAGAGGAGCTCCGAGGGAAGCCAGAGCCGGCCCTTTCTAAACAATCTTCACCGCCTCCAAGAGGGATGACCCCGTGACCCCTGTTGATCCTGTTACCCAGGGTCAGCTCACGCATCACCGGAAAGGGTCCGTTTCAAGCAATGGGCACTCCCCCACCCCCACCCCCACCCCCACCCCACCGAAGACCCAAGGTTCCTCTGCCGGGCGCATCCTGTGTTGCTCGGAATCCTCTGGGCTCACTGGAATGTCTCTGAGGCATTTCAGATGCTTCAGGAATCATTTTAAAACATTACAGATTTAAATCCCAGCTTCAGGAGAGAGGGGCCTGCGTCTGGCTCTGCTCCCCAGCCCAAGTCTCCTGCCACCTAGGACAGCTTGGCCTTCTGTCCTGAAGCAGGCCAGCAGCTCCCGGCTGAGGAAGGCCACGCAGACCAGCTGCTCCCTTATCCCCCTCACCACCCGCATCAAGGCCGGAGGAACAACTGACCAGTGGTGTAAGCAGGGCTGGGCTGGGCTGGAGCCGGTGTCTCTCTTCCCAAGTCCGTGTTCAGGGACATCCTGTTGGAGGCCTGACGTCGGCCACTGTGGGAGTATTTACACCACGGGAATCGGCAAACCCGATTCGGGCTTCTGTCCACCGTACCCCAGAGCCGGTTGTGAAACTCTGCCCGGCACATCATTGTTTGTCTCATCACCGGCAGGCCTTCTCATCTCTGCCTCGCCAGAGTGGATCAATAGAGACTCACACAGCACACGAGTTTTGCTTTGCTGCCGCTGGAGTAAACCCTTCATGAATTCCACCTAATTAAAGAAGCATGACCTCTCCTGTTGCGAGCTTGGGCCACCTCCCTTTTATCAAGCTCTGTCCTCTAGAACCATCTCTCATTTCATCTGTTAAGGAAGGCACTTCCTAAGCCTTTCCCCCTCAGAATGTGCAATAAAACACACGGGTCTTTATTGCTGTCTCTCTCCAGGCCCCCTTGAAATTACATTTTCCAGTCTACAGACATCTCCTCCGCCCCCGAGGAAGGCTGGGAGAGAGGGGCCAGGTTTGATCAGGTTTCACTCTGTATTTTCCTTTGCAGTCTTGCGTGGACTCACATTCAAGAATGACTCCGCTTTACTTCCAAAAATCTTCATGTTTTTGTAAGGACTTCTGTCCATCAGGAGGTCGCATTGCTTAATGAAGTCCCAGTTTCTGTGGCTCCTTTACGGCCTTAGAGAGGCGCTCTCCTTTGGGCAGATCAAGGACATCGAACAAGCTTTAGTGCGTCCCTGAAGGTCACTGTCTATACCTGGGACAATGCCAATCCAGAATTGTGCCTTCCTTCTCACCACGGAGAAAGAGAAGAACCAAGTGACAAACAGGACATGGCCTGTGACAGGCCCTCAACCCATTGTCATTAGTACCTGATCACGCCTCCGGAAAGCCTCAGTCCCACCACCAGTGAATTCACAGCCAGTTGGGAAACCATACCAATCTGTAGCCGGTGCTTAGCTGGAATAAGGATGTCCCCCCTCTTGCCTGTTGCAATACTAAAGTCCAGCATTCCATATGGGTCTTACCAAGCAAAGGGGTCCTTAGCCCCTTGCCAGCCCTCTCCATGGCTCCTCACTCATCTGATCTCTACGAAGCACGGGCCACCTCTTATCAGGAAACTCCTGATGACCAAAAATCTTTCACAGCCCACAGGCGTGGAGCCAAGCAGGTGCACTTTGGGGGCTGTGACAAGCAGGTGGGATGGAGAAAAGGAACAGGTTTACGAGCTGGGCACCTCCCTCCTCTTCAAATCATGCAACAGAACCATCACCTTCTCCAGCTCCATATGTGATTCACCCCCATGAAAGTCAACACATGGTGAGAATTACATCTGTCCTTGTGGGGAGGCAATGGAGTGTGAGCTTCAGCTCATTCCAGGCACTGTGTCTCCATGCTGCGGGATCAGAAGGAAACCCCTAGGACTGTCTTCTTCAACATGTTTCCAACCAGCAGGCTGTGGGGCAGGCCAGCGTCAATTGCCAGGCAGAAGTAGCCATGACCGGAATGGAGAGATAGTGAAGGCACCCAGGGTATGTGTGCGCACACACGTATGTGTATGTACGGGTGTGGGCATGCAAGTAGATATGCTCCGGTGCCAAGGCAGGGAGCACATGGGCAGGGCTGAGCTGACGGGTGGACTGAAAGAGACAAAGGTCACTCACTCCCTCGTGAGTGATCAGAAGTTCCAACTGCGTCACTAACTGGAAGAAGTTAGGAACCTCTAATACAGTGAAAGCCACAGAGAAATGATCCTAAGCTGTGCTGGAAACCAGCTTTTCAGTAAAACCCCGCATACAAATTTGTCTCTGAACAGTATCCAGCCCCATTTTTTCCATTCAAACAATTTTCAAATTCATTTCCTTTTGCAAACATCATTTGAATGGGTGCATCGTGTGGGTATTATGCCGGTGGCCATGCTTTCTGGGTGTGTGTGTGTGTGTGTGTGTGTGTGTGTGTGTGTGTGTTTGTGTGCACGTGCATCCGTGTGTATTTAATCACAATGCTTGTCCTTTCTCTGTGCTTAAGGCAACCTTTTACGGGCATAAGTACACAAGCCAAGTCACAATTTGGCAGCCCCAAGGAACAGCTTAGCACCATGATGTACCCACAATTCAATTTTGCGCCACCAGAAAAAAATAGCTCTATACTTGGTATTGAGCTTTGGGATGAAAGCAGGAATTTTCTGACCCAGTGTACAACCTCAGAAACACAGTGCCAAGGACACAGGGCAGAGCGCAGTTATAGAAACTTGGTTGATCATCCTCAGTTATTAAAAAAAAAAAAAAAAGTAGAGTTCTGATGGCCAAAGGAACTATCTGGGCTCTACATACTCATTGTTGTAAAACTACGTAAAAGGGGGGCACCTGGGTGGCTCTGTCAGTTAAATGTCCGACTCTTGGTTTGGGCTCAGGTCATGATCTCACGGTCGTGGGATCGAGTCCCGCATCTGGCTCTGCGCTCAGCGCAGAGTCTGCTTCAGATTCTCTCTCCCTCACCCTCCCGCTCACTATCTCTCCCTCAAATAAATAAACAAAATCTTAAAAAAGAGCGTGTAAAAGAAATTCAACAACAGAGTTCCAGTTTTCAACAGCTTTGGCCAGGACCGCAGCGGTCTTCCATCCATGGCAGTTATGTCTAGAGTTACTCCATGTTATGGCCAAAAGGGACTTCCAAACTATTGAGACCACAGTGGCTGTCTCTGGAGAGAAAAGTGGGCAATGATGTAGAGGGGGATGCAAGGTAGCTTCTGGGCACTGGAATTATTCTATTTCTTAACCTGGGTGGTACCAACACCACAGATTCCAATGTCTGCCTTGTAGAAATTCACATGTTCTGTGCACATCCTACATCTAGTTACCTTTCTTTTCTAACTTGTCTTGTTTTTTTTAATTGTTCAGTCCTATCCCTTCATATTACAGGAGAGTAAATGGAGGCCCACACAGCCAAGCTAAGGAGCAGGGAGAGGGTTAGATCTGGGCACCCTCATTACCGGTATAGCTCTCTATCCACCATAGTTTAGTACTTAATACATGGCCTGCTATGCAATATGGGTCTTGAATGTTTCCAAATGGTTTGGAAACCATCACTAAGGAATGTGTCTTAAGTTTCTTGCCATTCATAGGTCCCTGCACACACACGCTCACACGTGCACACACAAGAACACACACACACAAACAGTGCTAAAATCCCAATAGATGCCATCCGTTCATCCCAGCCTGTACTGCAAACTGAGAGTCCCTCACTGACTCCGGTAGCATAAAGGAGTGATGCTGCTCGAGCCGAGCTCCCTGGCCCTGCCCTTTAGGTGGCTCTCTTCTGTCTCCATGTCTGGTCTCCTGCCTTCAACACCTGCCAGGCTCCTTTGGTTGGAGGACCTACTGCTTCCTGCTTCGTCCCCTCCTCTACTGGCTCTTCTGGGCATCCTTGCTGCCCTGGATGACAAACCGCTCACACTGGTGTAGGTGTCCTCACCCCTGGTCCAGCCACGACCCATCCATTGCCAGGAGTGGTGTGGATGAAGGTAGAGAGAAGAGAGAAGGGAATTCAGTCAAATAATAAATCAATAATTAAGGACTGATTCGATTCAGAAGCTAAGGGAAGCCAGACAACTTCAAAGCTAACTGAGTAAAATGTCCAAGATGCTGATCCACTGGGAAAATCTTCCCAGGAACCACAACATGGACTGCTTAAGAAAGAAAGAAAAGCTGGGGGATGAAATGGGAAGGGAAGGAATTGACTGACTTGCAGAAATTCAATGTCCAAGAGGTAAGCTGGAGGCACAGTTGGCCAAGGGCAAGGGGGGGACCAAGCAGGAATGACAATCAGCTGACAGTCAGGGTCCCCCACAAGGCTTTCCTACTTTGACTTCATGCCCCAACTGCCTTTTCCCAACTGGAGAGTTGAGCTAGATGAACTTGAAGTTTCCCTCTTGTTCTCAGGAGCTTCTTAACTAATAAAATCAAACAGCAAATACCACAAGCAATACGCATTTCCAGAGAAGAGTTTGGCCTGCTCTGGGGGGCTTCATGCCCTATAAAGGATGGACTTCTGGAGAGCCAAGAGAGGCTTATTCATGTAAAATGCAGAAGGAAGCCAACCGCTATGATACTAGCGATGTTTCCTTGTAAATACTCTCATGTAAAGCCCCTGATCAAACATTTGTGTATTTGGGCTTTCTTCAACTAGAGCTTGCCTATACTTAGGAAAGTCACCTCGGCTGCTAGGAGTTCTTAAACAGAAGCTAAATGTTGGTCGTTACACACTGGTCTCTGTATGCATATTCAGCTTTTTTAAATGGCTCTCGGCCCGTAAAATGTCAGGCTAATAGAATCCAGGAATTCACACCTGACCTCCACAGGGCCAAAGACTGGGAGCCCAATGTTAGCCTGGGCTCCAACAGTAAAATTCAGCATCAGTGTTGACACTCTAGATTACTGCTTCTACTTTCTGTTTTCTTAGCAATGAAATCCACAAACGTTCCACTTCTGAACCTCTGCCCAGTTTGGAAGCTGAGCCATCAAACGGAGCTTTATCTTGTGAGGGTTAACAGGTTTGAATCCAAATATAGCAGTCCTATATACCTATCAGGATTTATTATCTATTTATGTCCACGTTTGCACTGACATAGTTTTAATGGCCACTGTTTTACCAGAAACCATGCAAACCCAGATACTGTGGTTTTGACAACGTTGATATTGAAAAGAAATATGTTATTTCTCCAGCGTAGCTCTGGAATGAGGTGACCACAAGTGAGTCTGTTTCTTATAAATTTAGAGGTTGTTAAGTGTGGCGAGAAGCCTCAGCCAGTCCCCTTGTTTACTAAAGAAGAAGCATGCTCAGTGTCACACTTTTGTCAGTGGCAAAGGGTAACCAGAACCTCTGCCCAGAGTGCTTCAAACCATGCCACACTGTCCACTCCACCTGGGAAGGTTGCTTCCCAGAGGAGGTACATTGCCCAGCAGGAGTGCTCACAGTTCTTAAAGGCAGAGAAGTATTGGAAAGTTTGGCTTTTAGCCACGTCCACACTCTACTCCTTGCCTGTGCACCCATAACATTAACAGTTCTACCCAGAAGCTCTGTTCAGCATCCTGCAGGTAGCCCTGCCAATGGGGCACCCCTCGGATAGTGGATTGGCACCCAGTGACCATGGGTACCAACACCATTCTACTCTCCTTCTTCCATTCCTACTTGAGTGGTAGAGGCTAGAAAGCTAAAAACTACATTTCCCAGACTCCTGTGCAACTAGGGTTGTAGAGATCACTTAGTCCCAGCCAATCAGATGCCAGCATGTCTGCCTGGGCAAGTGGAAGTAGGTAGAAGTAGTACTTCTGTTGGCCTTAGAGCCACTTAGCTTTCCTGTAGCAGTGCCAGGGTCTCTAGCTTCATACGTGTCAGGGCATCCATTTTGCTGGTGTGGATTACAGCAGATACGGGCTGGTTCTGGAGCTGATGGAAGCAGTGGTAGCCTCCTGCAGAGCATGGCTTCTGGATTGCAGGAGCCAGTGGTTTCCTTTTCATAGAAGAGCCCATATTTCTTTGGCAGTCAGTTCCACACTCCAGATTTGGGATTTGTTCTTGATTGGTCAACCTAGTCTGCTTCTTCAGCGTTCTCAAGAATTCTGCAAGCCATTTAATACTTGGGGAGAAGCACAGCAAAACAAAAGACACTTCTTGCTTAAACAACATGAACTGATTCTGTTCTCTGTAACTGACATGTGAGTGACACATCTAGAGAGAGGGGCCTAGACGGATGTACCCCTCACTATTGAACACTCACCAAGAGCCAGGGACTTAAACTGGCAACCTACATAACTCTCTCATTTCGTCCTTACAGATGGAAAATAAAAAGGAAGGTCAAAGAGGTGAACAACCTCCCAAATTCCACAGCAGCTGGTACCAGAGGAAGTGACACACCAACCTGGTTTCAGGATTGGGGTGATCATTCAGTGCCCTGAAGCGATAGAGTATAGGGGACTCCCAGCAACATAGCCTTGACTCCTACTCCCAACCCTACCACTTATTAGCGAATCGCTTAATTTCTTTCTACCTTGGTCTCCTTACCTATAAAGTGAGGATAAAATAGTCCATAATCTATAGGATTGCCCTAAAGGTTAAATTAGCTGGTATATGTAAAATGCTGGTGTATGGCAAATGTGAGAGAACCAATAGCTGCCTCCAAAGATTTTCCCCATCAAAAAGGGCAAGCTGGATTTGAAGAAGTGTACGTAAGCTAGTCCCCTGACCCTTTTGAGACATGCTGATGTTCAGAATAAGATGTCGCATTGACCAGCACCTTGCCAATATTAGCAGATTCAGATATCAACAGCAGAGGCAGCTGCAGTGTGACAATAAGACCCCAAACTTGAAGTCTCTGGGCCTGGATGGCACTCCCAGTTCTGTATCTTTCTACGTTGGTGACCTTGACCCCCAGTCCCTTAAAATCTTTGAGCCGTTGTCTCTTTGTTTGTAAAAATTCACATTACTGTCTAGTTCACAGGTTGTTTTCAGGTTAAATGAGAAGGAAAGACCTAGCACAGCTTGAGAACAGAGCATTTCAGCCATCAGACTCCTTTCAGTTGAGGTGACAAACCTCCATTTAACATAAATGAGCACAAAGGGTGATGCCCCGGTTAGTGGACTATGAGGAGGGCTCATTCACAGAGCATAGGAAGAACAAAGATGAGGCTGGTGTCTCTCCATTTCCCTCCTCTGCCAGGGCTTCCACACATATCAGCACATTTCTCCCTTACTCCAGACTAACTTAGGGCTTCAGTGACCAAGGGAAACTGGCTTTAATGTTCTGTCCAGCCTAGGGCGACAGACTGCCTCCCTTTGCTGGGGATGGCGGGGATTTTCCAGGACATGTAACTTTTTGTGCCGTAACTGGGAAAGTTCTGGGCAAACTGGGACAAGTTGGCCACCCTCATCCATTCCCAAATCCAAAAGTAAGGGACCAATTGGCCCAGCTTGGGTCAGTGGCTACCCAATACCACCTGACAGTGGACAACAGTGCTGGTCACGTTAGAGTTAGCCCCTGCAATAGCCATAAAGATTTGGGAGGCAAAATGTCCCTAGAATGATAAGGGGGGAGGACACCAGGAAGAAAATCCCATGAATATCCACCGCGGACCCAGGGTAGGGACTCAGTGAAGGGTCCTGTATTGTTTCATTCAACACAAATTAAAACAGCTCCATTTTTGGGATGTCGAGAAGACAACGCCAAAGAACTCAAAGGAATCTTTTGACCCCAGGAAAACAATGCAATGGATTTGCATTTGAAATCTGTGTTTCAAAGTCAGAGCATAAGGTAAACATCGCATGGAGTCAAAATACCTACCTACCTCTAAGTCTCACTCATCATAGCGTTGGCTGATGCTCCCTTAAGAGAAATGAGCTGACCCCGGGGCCACCTGAGGAAGAACAGGTTCTCACCGCCCCTCGCAGTTACTTTGGGACACGGATTCATTGGATGAAAGGTGGTGGACTAGCTCACACAAATGAAATAGTTATTTCTCCCTCGTCCAGAAGTTGCAGGCAACATGATGATTTCAGATGCTGGGAGGTTATGAGATGTACTGAAAAGATTAAGTAAGGCTCTAGGACCTGAGAGCGACAAACAGAAGGGTTAAATAGCACGCAACCTTCAGAATTAAAAAAAAAATCATTAAGGGGATGAAATGGAGCGTGTATCCTCCACCAAAACAAAGAGTTTTTTTGTGGGGTTTTTTGGGTGGGTTGTTTTGGTTTTTGTTTTTTGTGCGGGGTTTTTTGCCCTTTTCATAAAGAAGAATTTCCACTGGTGATTTTATATTATTCAGCAAAACAAGTAACCACTGCCAATAACCTATACAAACAGTAGGGGCAGTGAAGGCCCATTCTGCGGGAGGAAGGCCCATCATTCATTCCTGTCTCCCGTCCTTCGGGCAGCACACACAGCAGGTAGCTTGAATAACAGAATGCAGACTGGGCCAGAAAAGCATCACAGGTGATTTTAGTTCCTTACCTTACTGTTGCTGGGGAACCAGGCAATCCCCCTGAGCTATTTAAGACATAGATGAGCTACTACTTTTAGAGAAATTGTGAGGGCAGTTTACACCTGAGATTGGTGCCTGCTCCTCACCCCACATTACCTGAACCGGTGGGAAGGAGGTGCCAGCAAGTTCTGACTCATCCCCAGCTTGGATCTGCTGGCTCTATCTGAAGCCTGGTCTCCACTGAAACCACTGCTCCCAAAAGGGCCATCTTGAATGAAGAGGGCTGGGTCATCTTCTATGCCCAATGCAGCTTTCTTGAGACCAACCTGACCCTCCTGAGGTGTTCAGACCACCTTACCTGAGGGGTCTCAGGTAAATAGGTTCATTGCACCTTCCATCCCTGCTGCCTCTTCCCATCAAACAGCCCCTCTGGTCATTCCATCACGCTCCCTCTCTACCGCAGCCCCCTGTTACCTGGAAGAAGCGTTGCCATACCTGTGAACAGCCCTCCTACACCCGTCTTCCCAAACCCTTGACCTCTCATCTCCATCGTTTTTCCTCACTGCCAATCAGCCACCTGGTGGCCTTCATCACAGGAGGTACCCCTTCTGACCACAAATTCAGTCCTTCCTCTCTCAGAGGAGATGGGGGGGCTTCCCTTCTTTTCAGCTTCGTCTTTCAATGACTCCCAGCACCCTATTGATTTCACCCTCAGCAGGTCCCATTGTCTACTGACCCACCCCACCTTTCTCCATCTCTCCACTGCCCTCCATCTTCAACCCGGGTTCAAAGCTTTATTTAAGCTTTCTCCTACCCCTACCCTACATTCCTTGTCTGTTCTTCCATCTCTGTCACGAGGTGAAACTTAAACACCAAATCCACCCAATGCTCTCTTCTTCCCAAGTGTACCCAGACTACTAAGCATAGTTGGAGCAAATGGCATGTCCAGAGTGGTGCCATCATGAAGTCATACTCACCACCACCACTGCCTGGGCCTTTCATTCTGCCCAGCATCCAACTCTGTCTCCCCGATTGGTTCAACCTTCCCTTCTCTGCAAGAATTGTTTCAAACTTGCATTCTGGGCAAACTTCCTGTCCACACTCCACCCTCCTCACTCTTGGTAGGTGACGGAGAAAGAAGACTTAGTAAGAGGAGAATGTCCTCAATGTCCACCAAACCTCCAAACCTGCCTATCCTTCCCACCTCCCCTCCTCCCACACAAGGGGAGCCTCTCCCCCCAAGTTTTAGACTCAAACCTCCTCCCCGTCTTCAAGACCCCACGCTATCTGCTCAGCTCATCACCCAGCACCTGCCGTGCACCTTCAACCTCTCCTTCACCAGTGACCCATCTATCAGCATTTAAGCTTCTCAAGCCTCTTATGCCTTGGATCAAATAAGCCCTTCCCCAGCCCCTTGTCACTGCCAGCCACCACCATGCCTATGGCCTCCATTCATGGCCAGATTTCTTAAATGGGGACTCATGTTTCCCAACCCTCATCTGCAGACCATGTGAATCATGGGCATCCAGGAAGTTTAAAAAAAATCATATATATAAAGAGAAAGAAGCCAGATACTGAATTATATGAGATTTCTAGAAAAGGCAAAACTATAGAAACAAAAAGTAGACCAGTGGTTGCTGGGACCATGGGTGAGCAGGGATTAACTGTGAATGGTCACAAGGAAAATTTCTGGGGTGATGGGAATGTTCTAAACCTAGGTTGTGGGGAGAGCTGCACAACTTTATAAAGTTAGGAATGTTCGGCAAACTATACACTTAAAATGGTTGAATTCTGTGACATGTAAATTACATCTAAGTAAAGATGTATGTGTGTATAATTTTTTCAGTCAGAAAGCACGGGGAAAAGGAACCTCAAAACTCAGGCCTGAGAGGACCAGGCTGGGGCATAAACAGGGAGTTTGCATGGAAACAAGATGAGTCCTGCCCTTCATTACTGGATAAAGATTCCCAAGTGGACAGAGAGGAGGGAGATTGGGGGGGTGCAAAATGGGTGAAGGGAATCAAGAAGTACAAACTTCCAGTCAAAAACTAAATAAGTCATGGGGGTGTCGTGCACAGCATGGGGAACACGGTCAACAATATTGTATTGACTTTGTACGGTGACGGATGGTAACTAGACCTATGGAGGCAATCATTTGACAACACATACAAAGACTGAATCACTATGTTGTACACCTGAAAACTAATATGATATTGTACATCAATTATAATTCGATGACAGGAAAAGCATTTCCAAGTTGGGAGAAAGGGAGAGTCAGAAGGAAAGTAACTCAGAGAGTAGTGGGTTCCTAAGGAGTCCTGAATGAACCCCACCCTAAGATTTGAGGGTGGCAGGAAAATGAGAAACTTCAAGAATGATTTCTGGAACCTTGGAGTGGAGGGACTTATGCCCCCATCCTAGGTGGAGCCCCCAAGAATATGGCTCACCTCCAGCAAGAAAATGATGGTACTGTGTCTACACAGAGTTTCAGAAAGTTCCCCTTTCCCTAGCGTGGTGTGAGAGCAGCAGAAGTTTCCAGGTGCCCTGAAGAGCCGCAGAGAAGCATCACCCCTGGAGGAGGCTCAGAGAAGGAAATGAGGATGATGGACAGTTCGGTTCAGCAGGCGGCAGCATGAACAGGTGGCTAGTAAGGGCCTGGCCTCTGCAGCCGCATCACCTTGGGGTCTCATCACCCTCCCCCACCCTCAGATTTTCAGACCCAACCCCAGGAAAAGAGGAAAGTTTCCCCTTGTTGACAGACTGGATTTCTACCATTCTGAGGTTCAAACTAGACAGTAAATTGAGAATTTAGCTAAATAGAGGAATTCGCCTTTGGACGCTTGAGTTGAGGAGCCTCTATGCAGAGAACTGGGACATCACCCACAGGGTAAGCAAGGAAATGGGACAACTATCCGAGATCTCCCAAGTGAATTAACCAACCCGGGAACTTTGTTTTTCCTAGATTAACATAGAGAAACAACATAGGAGCCTCTTAAAGCAACAAAGAGAGTCAGTGCTCAGCACTGAGGGCTTCTCCCTTTCCCCACCAAGTCTGCGCTTCACCCTCATTGGGTGCCAGAGAATGTGGTGGCTGGGAGAGGAGCGCATTATCTGGGGGAGATAAGGCAGAGCCTGAGAAAGTGGAGATAGAACAGAGCTGGAGACAGTGTGGAGGCAGATGCCTCTACCATCTGCCCTGGCCTGGGCCACAGCCTTACCCCACCCCAGCGCCCCTGGCCTTACCCCACCCCAGCGCCCCTGGCCTTACCCCACCCCAGCGCCCCTGGCCTTACCCCACCCCAGCACGGAGGGATCCCAGCCCTAACCCACAGCCAGCGTGAGAACGGAGCAGCATGCAGGGCTGGGCACAAAGCACCAGGAGCAAATGCAGGAGCCTGGCCCTCCCATGGCCAACCTCAAATGAAATCCTGAGTCCCGGCAGCTTGAAACTTGGGGTCCCAGGGCAGTGGGGAGAAGCAGGACCAGTTAAAGGCAGGGAAGTTGGGCACTCCATAGTCATGGGACTCTGGGCAAGGCACTCCTCCCAGCCCGGGTTTCCCCTCCGGAAACTGCAGGGCCCTGTAGGGAGAGTGGGACGAGGGCGAGCATTATCAGTGGCATTCTTGAGAGCTGAAGGTCTGACTCCCTTTCAGACCCAACAAGCCAGGCCTAGCCACGTCCACCCACACCTGAGCAGGAGAGGCTTTGTTGCAGGTCCCAGCCTCGTCCCACCAGGGCTCAGGGCCCTGAGGGGCTCCGCTCCCTTTGCCCCTGCTCAGCCCACACTGGAGTTGCTGTTGTCTTTGCCTCCTCCTCTGCATTGTCAAACAGTTATGCTGGCAGGGCGAGACTGAAAATATTATCTTTCCTCAGAGAATACATGGATTAAAAGGTTTATTTCTCTCTTCTGAGAAAAAAGACTAAAGGGTAAGACACAAGCCCCGAAAATGGAAATTTCATCAAAACGGTACAAAATCGACTTGTACGGTTGAGCAGATGAAAACAATTGCCCAGGCGGATAATTTCCTTTTTCTCTTGTGAGAAAGCATCAGGACAACACAAATATATACCCCGGGTCTTGGCAATTCATTAGCACTACCTGTGGTGCCTGCCGCTCCGGGTCTGTCTCCCGTGTGATCTGAAAAATCAATAAGGAATCAAGAGCTGAGCTCCCAGTGTTCGTTGGTGAGCAGAGAAGTATTAGTGAGGCTTATCACTGGGGAGCTGGAGCCCTGATTGTAATCCTGATTCTAACCACAAATCCCCGTGTTAGAGAACACACTTCTGGGCACTTCCTTTTCTGAGTCTTTTTTCTTTCTCAAAGCTAGCACTGTATTTATGTCTTTCTTGAACAACCCTCTACTACTCCGCTTGGGATTTTTGCTCCAACTACGGTCTGGACATTTTTTTCTCCAACTTTCAGACAGCAACTGTAACAAAAATTCACACCAGCGCAAGACTCCTCTTTTGGCAAGACAATGTAGTAATTCCATTCCAATTGACTCAGTCGGCTGAAGTCGATATTTTGAAATGGTCTAACACCCACTTTATTAACATTAGGCCTAATTTCTTTTGAAGGGAGTTTAAAGCCGCCGGGACTTCGATTCTAGGGTTAATTGGCCTGTTTGCCACCGTTTGTCAGAACGGCGTCTAACGAACATCTTCAAAGACTGCTCTGATACTGGCCCCCGCCTTGCCTGAAATGCCTCACGTGTCTTTATCGATGCCAAAAATGCAGTGAGTGAAAGGGCTCTTTACTTAATTATTTCTGAAAACCAAAAAGGGGATTCTATGTAGACAGATAATGAGAAATGACACAGTGAAATTAAAATGCGTGTTCAGGCAAAGAAAGCCAAGAGTGCTTAAGTCCCAACTAAAAGCAGCACATGGAGAACCTCCCGCCTCTGCCCACTGCCCCCCGACAACAGGGATGGCCGCTGCGTTTTGTCTCTTGGAACAGAATTCTTTTTAAAGCCCACGCTGATTGGTCGCACGGGTTGCCTAGCAACCCGCAGGCCAATCATATTCCGTTTTCAAATGCCAACATCTGCACCGCATTCCGAGTATAATTTTTAATTCAAACACTTATGTCTGGAGATAGGGAAGAAAATATATCTTTAAGAAATAAAAACTTAGGGGCGCCTGGGTGGCTCACATGGTTAAGCGTCTGCCTTCGGTTCAGGTCGTGATCCCGGGGTCCTGGAATCGAGTGCCGCATCGGACTCCCTGCTAGACGGGGAGGCTGCCTCTCCCTCTGCCAATCTCTCTCTCTCCCTCTCTCTCTCTGACTCTCATGAATAAATAAATAAAACATTTTTTAAACTTTTTCATTTATTTATTCATGAGAGAGAGAGAGAGAGAGGCAGAGGGAGAAGCGGGCTCCCAAGGAGCAGGGAGCCCGATGCGGGACTCGATTCCAGGACCCTGGGATCACGACCTGAACCGAAGGCAGACGCTTAACCATGTGAGCCACCCAGGCGCCCTAAATAAAACATTTTTTAAAAAAGAAATAAAAATTTATTTCCTTATACAATTCTCCCCCACCCCCCAATCCCAACTCCCAAGCAATTCATAGTTTATTTGTGGCAGCTTTTCGCAATTCCAGGTCTACATTCCTACTTCCGGTTTCTTTGCGGGGGGGGGGGGGCAGAGATGAGTAGAAAGGGGAAAGAAAGTGGGGCAGTTCTTCAGGTATCCAGGAGAAAAGCGGGGAAACATGCATTTCATTTTAAACGTAATTAGGAACCCTCAGAACAGAAGGGGAAAATAGTTTGGTTTCCGTTGTGTTGAAAATTATGGTTGTGGATCCATGTTTCCGCCCAAGTCAGATAAGAATTAGGATATGTCTCTTGACAACTGCGGCATGATAGGATGTGTGGGCCACACGAAGACATCAGTTGCTGCCCGTGGAGAACTCCACACTATTTTCTTCTCCCCAGAGTAACTGGATGACAACCCCAAAATGAATCAGAGAAACCAAAGAGCAAAGAAACTCAGACACCCAACACCTAATAAGGAGTTCATTTCAGGATCCCTCAACATAGCTCACATTTTGAGGATCTTGGTCTCCACTGTATCAAACCCACACGCGCCTGGGTTCTGGTTTGGGCCTGGCGTATGTACCTTGGCAACTGCAACGTCTAGACCTTGCCACTGTCTAAATTCCCAGAAATCAATATATTTGCATGTTGTTTGGGTAACAATGCAACAGAAACCCCCTCAGGGAAATCAGATTGGGAAGGAAGAAGGGCAACTCCAGAACAACACCTTTCTTTTTAAAAAATCCAAATGGCATTGCAAACTGATGCTATCGTTCTGCCGTCCCGCCGGCCTCTGCTTGGGTGAATACATTAGCCTTTACTCCTTCCAATATAGAGAGGTCAGATTACCTGCTGGAAAGCAAAGGAAGCCCTGAATCATTTGATGCAGGAAAAAATAGCCAGGAGACTCTGAGCAAAGGAGAGGAACTTCAGATCTCCATTTAGGGCAGGGTCTCCTTAACTGGACAACCTCTGGAGGGCTTTAACTGGAGAGCCTCTGGCAGGAAAAAGTGTGCTGGGGGCTTTGATAAAACAAAAACACACAGACACACTCCCCTCCCCTTTCAGCATAATACCCCACCCTACGGTGAGGTTGCAGCCATTGGTTTTTGCCAAGAGCAGGAGATCTGATTACTGTTATCTCTGCTTGCACAACTACAAATATTATCATTACTGCTCAGCTGATACGGCTCTGTTTCACAAACACAAAGGACGACTGTACGTACACTTGCCCTCTCACCAGAGGGGCTGATTTTAAAAGAAAAAAAAAAGAGGGAGAGAGAAGGAAAGCGAAGGGGGGGCTGGGAACCGAGAGGGGCAGGCCTGCTGAATGAGCCCTTCAGAAAGAATTATGTGATAGGTTTGGGTGTGTGTGTGTGTGTGTGTGTGTGTGTGTGTGCGCGCGCGTGTGTGTGTGTGTGCGCGCGCGCTTCTTTCAAACGCTGCTGCCAAAGCTAAGAATTGAAAAGTATTCAATGGGCATCATGTCAGAAACAATGAGTTATTTTGCCGGTTCATTTTCAAACATGAGCTTTCTCCTTATTCCCTGAAATGTGTCTTGGGCCCAAATCTTCAGAATGTGAGGAACAGAAGTTATGCAGAGAGCCGGGTCTGATTCAAGATAAACAAGGATCAGATTATAAATATGACAGTGGCATATCCCTGGCCTCCAAAGGGCCTCGTCTGCTTGCCCAGACTGCAGTTGTTTCTCCGCCCAAAACCACAGCGGGTGGAAGCGGGGTCCCCTCTGGCTAGGCCCAACCCCGCCCCCCTGGCTGCCCCCCCACCCGACTCCCTGCACGGGGGGGGCATGGGGGTGTAAGCCCTCCCAGCTCCACCATCACCTGTGGGGTCTGAGGGAATGCCCCTCCTTGAGCTCCTCCAAACCAAAGTTCACACATACAAGGCAGGTTCTAACCTCAGTGTTTCAAGTCAGGAGTACAAGAAATATGACTTCTTTATTTTCCCGGTGCACAAAGGTGAATTAATTCCCATTCTTCCTCCAGGATTGCATCGAAGTTCCTGGAAGTCCGTCGAAGTCCCTAGGGCCTGGTTATGGGAGGCAGGCCAGGGAGGAGGGACGATCTGGTCCATGAGAGGGCCATGTCTCCAGGCCACAGCTTCTAGTGGGATTGCCTTCGACTGGCCCTCCGCCCTCCCCACTCTCGGCCATACTGGGATGCAGAGAGACTGCTTGGGACCCTCTCTTGTTTGGCTTCTCCTAGAACCCTGTGCCTAATTTTTCTTTTTAGTATATTTTTTAAATTGAGATCTAATTTGCATACCATAAAATCCACCTTTTAAAAGGATAAGATTCGGTGGTTTTTTAGTTATATTTGCAAAGTTGTGCAACCACCGCTATCGAATTCCAGAACATTTCATCACCCCCAAAAGAAATCCCGCCTATACCTAACCGTGAACTCATCCTTTTGAATTCTGTGTTCTAAGGAGGGTCCCAAATTGCTTAAGCCTCAAGCCCTATAAGAATTAAACCACCCCCAGATCAGAGACCTCCTGCAAAGGAACCTCGGGCCAGCATCCCGGCAGGCAGCAACCTCTATTCCAAAACCAGATCCACTGGGTGAGGTGGGGCAGAGATCCCCTGGAACTCAGGTGTCCCCCCAGGGGGTTTTCAGGTTGGCCACCTGGCCACCCCTTTCCCAGAGGTCTGAAGGACCCACCTGAGCCTAAACTATCTTTTCTTCCCTGGGGGCTCTTCCCAGTCTTGAGAACCAAGGGGCCCTATCTGTTCATCTATTTCTCCTTTTAAACTCAAAAGGCAAGAATTTGCTTCTTTTGTTCTCTGAATTGTATCTCCCTTCCCTGAGGCTGGGAAGAGAAAGCAGTACCTGCCTCACGGAAAGTCGCAAAATAACAGAAAGTAATGGTTACCAAAACCCACCCAGGTTCATTCATCCAACTACTGGCCTGATACTCAGGAAACGACACAGCTCCAGTCTTTTAAGAGCTTAAAGGTCACACTCACTGCCCAGACACTTCAGAGACAGAGGAGTGCCAAGGGTGATGCCAAGGGACCTTCCTTGAGACTGATGCCATCTCCCCCAAATAAGGAGGTGGCTTTATTATTTATCTTCAAAACTGGGGGAGGGGGTAACGGAAGCCCTGGGGCCCTGTCTCCGTGCCACCACAATCTGATGACAGTGGGGCCCGGGGCCGTGTCTGTGTGGTCTGAGCCCTACTTAGGGCATCAGGACCCTGGGTCCCGCTCAACCAAAAAATCATCCATTTGGGGTTATGTATTCACTTTCTCACTCCCAACCTCAGTTTACTACCTACAAATCACCCTTTGTGAGATCTCATCTCCCTTCAGGGCTACACAGGATTTCTGTTTTTATTTGATTTTATCTAATTTTAAAGACTGAGAAATTGATAAGGTACAAAAGAGCTCAGAACCCCTAGGATGGCCTAGGTCACCACCTGCTCCCCTGGGAGAAGACTAGAGAAATGATGGAGCCACTCCAGGTGGAGGAGCCCACAGCCAGGCCCTCTATGTCAGAAAGGGCAGCCCTGTGGTTGGAGCCACCATAAGGTGTCCAGATAATGGTCATGGTGCCCACAGTGGTAATGATGGTAGCACCAGCTCTGCTGGGTTTGCTTCCTGCTGGGAGCTGTGCTGCGAGGTTTCCATGCAGAGCTTTGTTTACTTCTCAGCACCATTCTAAGAGGGAGGTACTGTTACTATCCTTATTTTGCAGATAAGGAAAAAACACAATAGAGAGATGAAAAGTTTGAGCAGAGTCACAGGGTCATACAACTAACTAGGTATTGAGAGAGCAGGATTTTTACACTGTCTGCCTGCCTCTTGAGTCTTGCTGTTCACCACTGTTCTATGCTTCCTCAGGCAGGTAAAGCTGAGAATGAGCCACCCTCTGGTTCCAGTGCAGAGAGATGCCCTTTCCAGCCTGGACCAAACAATGAACTGGATTTGGGCCTCCCTCCAGTCACGACCGAACTTTTACTGCTTTGTTTGCTGTGGGAAACTGAGGATGCCTGACCTCACAAGTAACTACCTCAATTATCTAGAGGGGAAAATGAATCCCTACCTCACACCATATAACTAAATAAATTCCAGTCATACCAAAGAGTAGACAATATATTGAAATCATAAAAATACCAGAAGCACAGAATGTAAAATAATATTACAATATTGGAATAGGGAAAGCTGTTTTAAGTGGTCACTTAACTCAAAAATCTTAAAAGTAGTGAAGCACATTCTACGGAGAAGAAAAACAACATCATTAATAAAGCTGAAAGGTAAATGACAAGCATATTACAGACACAGGCCTCATTTGCTTTATAAATATCTCCTACAAAACAAAGAACAATCATCCAACAGAAAAAAAAAAGGCAAAGGGCATGAAAAACTCATAGCAAAGAAATTACAAAAGGCTCTTAAGATATATTAAAAAGTGTACAACCTTGCTCATAATAAGAACATTCCAAATTAAAACTACCCATCTGGTTGGCAACGATCTACAAAAAGATTAGCAAGGATGTAGGGAAACATATCTTCACCCAGTGCTGGAAGGCATCCACTCAGCCTCTAGGGAGAGCAATAAGGCAATCAACCTTTGATCCTGCAATTCCACTTTTAGGAATTTAGCCTACAAATATGCCCAGATATGTAGGAAGTGATTAAATACAAGAATGCTTATTGTATTATTGTTTTTAGTGGTAAAATATTGGAAGTAACCCAAACATCTGAGTAGAAACCTGGTCAAATAAACTATGGAACAGATTGCTATGCAGATATTTTAAAGGATGCAAAGGAATGAAGTTGGATCCTTACCTCACACTATATATAATAATTATCTCAAAATGGATCAAAGACCTAAATGTAAGAGCTAAAACAATCCCTTAAAAGAAAACATAGGAGTAGATTTTCATGATCTTGTGTTTGGCAATGGATTCTCAGATGTGACACTAAAAGCACAACCAACAACAACAAAACTAGATAAATTGGACTTCACCAAAATTAAATTTTTGTGCATCAAAGGATATTATCCAGAAAGTGAAGAGACAACACACAGAATGGGAGAAAATATTTGCAAATCATCTATCTGATAAGGGAATATATAAAGAAATCTTACAACTCAACAACAAAAACAACAACCCAATTAAAAACATGGGCAAGAATCCAAATAGAATTTCTCCAAGAAGAAGCACAGATGGCCAATAAGCACATAGAAATATACTCAGCATCATTAGTCATTAGGGAAATGCAAATCAAAGCCACAGGAATCTACTTCACACCCCCACTAGGATGGCTATTATAAAAATGGAAAATAAGTGTTTAGTAAGGATATGGAAAATTTGGAACCCTCAGACATTGCTAGTGAAATGTGAAATGATTCAACTGCTGGGGTGCCTGGGTGGCTCAGTCAGTTTAGCAGCTACCTTCGGCTAAGGTCATGATCTCAGAGTCCTGGGATTGAGCCCCGCATTTGCCTCCCTGCTCAGTGGGGAATCTGCTTCTCCCTCTGCCACCCCCCTTCGTGCTCTCTCTCTTTCTCTCAAATAAATAAATAAAGTATTTTTTAAAAATAATACAACTGCTTTGGAAAGCAGTTTGATGGTTCCTCAAAAAGTAAAACCGAATTACCATAGGACTCAGCAATTCCGCTCCTAAATACATACCCAAGAGAGTTGGAAACAGGTGTTCAAATAAACCTTTATACATGTATGTTCATAGCAGCATTATTCATAATAGCCAAAAAAAAGTGACAACAATCCAAATGTTAATCGACAGACAGATGAATGGGGAAGCAAAATGTGGTCTATCCATACAATGGCATGTGATTTGGCATTAAAAGGAAATGAAGTTCAGACACCTGCTACAACATGGGTGAAGCTTGAAAACATTATGCAAGTGAAGAAGCCAGACACAAAGGGCCACGTAGTGTATGATTTCACATATATGAAATGTCTGGAATAGGCAAATCCACGCAGAAGGAAGGAAGATCAAGGGTTGTTGGGGGCTGGGCAGAGTAGGGCTCAGTAGTGACTGCTTAATTGTTATGGAGTTTCATCGTGAGGTGATAAAAATGTTCTGGAATTAGATGGTGGTGATGGTTGCAGAGCTCTGTGAATGTACTAGAAGCCACTGAACTGTATATTGTTAAATGGTTAAAGCAGGACATTTTAATTTATGTAAATAATTAAATTTTTTTTAGTTGAACTAAAAAACTAAAAAAGAGATGAGGAAGTCTCTTATGTACTAAAAAAAGGATGAGGAAGTCTCTTATGTACCAATGGAAATAATCCCCAAGGTATACTTTTAAGTAAAAAAAAAAAAAAAAAAGGCAAGTACTCCACTGCAGAACAGTGGGTATACATTAGGGCTGTGAGTTCAAGCCCTGGATGCAGAGCCTACTAAATAAATAAATAAATAAATAAATAAATAAATAAATAAATAAACGCATTAATTGACCAGGTCTTTTTTATTTGGTTGGTTTCCTTTTTTTTTTTTTTTTAAGTAGGCTCTACACCCAGTGTGGGGCTTGAACTCACAACCCCTAGATCAAGAGTCACATACTCTACTGACTGAGCCAGCGAAGTGCCCCTAAATGACCAAGTTTTACTATAACTTACCTCCCTGGGAGTAGCAACAGAAAAACAGACCCACACCTGGGCCATCTCCAGGCTTCAAAGAGAAACACACCCTCCTCCAAGGGCAATATAGCTGCAGACAGAGGCCTTGCCAAGGCTGGTCGGTCTGGTGTCCGTGGGTGCACCATCAGTCAGGTTGCCCCTGCTCACCCACACTCATGCTGGGCCAAAGCAGGCAGCGCTGACCGGGCCTCACGCCCTCTGATAGAGCCCCAGAGAATCCATCATAACCAGCCAAGCAGAGGGACCTGGCAAGCTAACAAATGTGGAGCCTTGTTGTGTACATTTTCCTTCTCCGAAAGCAAAGCTGACAGCCAGACAGCCAGTCTAAGCCTCCGCAGTTGGCTTCAGCTCGGGAAAGGCACATACAGCTCTGTTATAGATGGCATGTTTTTACCCCCACCCCCAAATTCATATATGGATGCCCCCACCCACAATGGGATGGTTTTAGGATGTGGGGCCTTTGGGAGGTGATTAGGTTTAGATGAGGTTATGAGGATGGGGCCCCATGATGAGATTAGTGGTCTTATAAAGAGAAAGGAGCTAGAGTTGCTCTCTCTACCCCATGAGGACATGGCCAGAAGGCACCTCAGGAAACAGGCCCACACTAAATACAGAACCTGCCATCACCCTGTTCTTGGACCTCTAGGTTCTGGACCAGTGAGAAATAAATGTCTGCTGTTTAAGCCACCCAGCCTATGGCATATTGCATCTCAGCCTGCGTGGACCAAGACAATCTCTAAGAGTGGCCCAGAAAGAGAGCAAAAGGGGCAAAGTTGCACCTGTCCAGCACAGGTGTGGAGTCAGCATGAACTAGGAGCCCCAGCCCTGCCCTCCATTCCTGCGTGTCCCTCTGGTGTGAGCGTCCTACTATGCCAAGTGCCATTTTCATGTCAAAAGAGAAGCATTTTTCATATAGCATGACCCAAAGTGCAAGCCAACAACTTCACCTGGGGCTCAACTGCAAAATGAAAAATTCGATCAGTCCCAACACTGGAGGAAAAACCGGCTAAAGGGAACTTTTTGAGAGGCAGCATAGTACTATACTTTACAGGCACTTTGGGGGTATTTTCAAGGATAATTTTGACCCTATGTGATCCTGCCTTCATGCGATGGCTTTCGAATCCCTGAGTTAGATGTGACTCCCCTGTCATAAGAACAGAGTACAACCAACTTCTCTGCACATGGAAGTTGAGAAGTGGGGACATTTGCTTCTCAAAGTTTCCCCAAACACCTCTCACCAACCCCTCCTACAAGTACCTACTGATCGCTTTCGTCATTCGCGTAGCTCAAAGAAGAGCCTGCAGGTGTTCAAAATTTACTATGTTCCTGGTGATCTATAGACAAATCTCATCCAGATGACAATACCTATCGGAGGGAGGACATATTGTCCTCATCTTATAAATGGGGAAACAGGCTCAAAGAGGCTAAGCCATTAATTGAAGGTAAATGGAAGAGTCAATGATGGTCCCCACTCTGAGAGATCCGAAGCCCTCCTTCTAGCTACTTCACTACTTTGCCTTCTTATGCTGGTCAGATCACACTGATTATCTACTTAGCTGCTTTTTCCCCCTATGCTAATTTACTTCTTCAATTTACATGCAATTTAGCTCCTTCTACTCAGGCAACTTCCTTGTCTGCAAATGCTCACTGGGGAGATCTTAAGACCCCACTTACCCAGAAACTCATTACCATACATACCCAAGCCGACCTGCTGGGTCCCTGAAATGATGCTACTTCGGCATGGATCCCTTTCTCTGGTAGCTTCTAAGCCATCCCACTAACATTTCTAGTCTCCTTCTAACTCCCATGGTATTCCAAATACGGCTCGCTCCCAAGACTACCTGCGACTCTTATTATTTTCCTGTCATTGATTTCATGCTGGGGTTTCTAACTACCCAATACAGATCCCATGCTTTCATTTTTTTCTCTGTCCTTGGAATCTGAAACATCTCCCAATTTACTACCATCTGCTACCTTAATTAATAGGCTGTTTACCTCCCCGGTAAGACCTTGTAGTGATTCTCTTGGACTCCATCCCTAACTTTGTGCACATTGCAGGCTCTCATTAGTCTTGGTTTATAATCCAGCTTTCAGTCTATTTGACAGCTCTCATCTCCAAGCCAATTTGAATTACATTTTTCTCATAAGATTTCATAAGACACAAATACGCCTTTTCAAACCTGGAACAAATTACATCTACTACATTCCCTCTGTCCACTCCTTTTATATTTTGAAGAACACCAAAAAAATAAAAAAATAAAAAACTTCAATCCGGTTTGTTTGATACAAATTCACTGGTTCTTTCTGTTCACTGAAGTCTAGTTTGCATGACTGTCTCTAAGGGGTTCCCTCGGCCGCATAGCATGATGTGGCATCTTCCTCCAGCCCCTCTTTGCCCCGGCACCCTCATCAGCAGATCCGATCACACACAACGCAATTGTACCCAAATGTGTAACCAAAGATATACATGGATAAAGTGGACGATTTTATAACCTGAACTGCCAACACCACTTATAGCCAGAGGTGACTGATCATTTGAATTCTGTTGTTGTCACATGAAATGGTCATTGTTGCATAAAACGCAATCATCCTCTGTCCTTTCTTCATAGGTCCAGGGTCAAGAGGGGGAAGGGAGAAGAAGGGGGATGAGCATTCCTTCCGTTCCTCCTCCATATCAAGTCCTGAGGGAGGGGTTGGGTTCATGCACTTGATTTCAGTGATGTTTGAAATGTGGCTTCGTCAGCATCCCCTGAGGATTTTGGTAAAGATGCAGCCCTCCAGACCTCACTCCCAGATTTTCTAAGTCAGAGGCTCCAGGCCGAGGGTCAGAAACCTGCTTTTCAAAAGTGTTATAGGCACTTTCTTGGTTACTAAGTGAATTTGGGGTGAAGCACCGAATTCTCAAAGCAGCCCAGAAATGTCCACGTCAGCCTTTCTCGTCAGTCAGCTGTTGGCTGAGGAAACTAAAACCCAGCGAGCTTAAATAATGTGCCCCACGTCAGAGACTAGAAACCTTAAAGCCCAACGTTAAAGATGAGTCGATAGGATTCTGGAGCCCATCCTCTCTCCGTGAATCCAGAGAACCTCCATTTGGATGGGAAACTTAATTTTGGGTTGCGTAATTGGAGATACCACAGTCTCATTTTTATGAAAATGAATATTTTTTCAGCACTGCCCAAAGACATTTGGTGTACACGAATGTTCATCGCTGCATTATTCACCACAGCCGAAATGCAAAACAACCCAAGTGCCCCAAGATGAATGGAATATATATATATAATACATTGTATACATATACACATATATATTACATATTGTATATGTTATGTACATAATTCCTCCGCATAAAGGAATTTGTATTGTATATATTATATATATACATATTGTATGTATTATATATATTAAATACATGTAATTCCTCCATATATACATATATATTATATATTGCATATATATTATACATATATAAATTCCTCCATGTAAAGGAATGAAACTCTGAGACATGTTACAACATGGATGAACCTTGAAAACATTATGCTAAGGGAAGTAAGTCAGACACAAAAGGTCAAATATCATATGATTCCACTCCTATGAGGTATCTAGAACGGGCATAATTCATAGAGACAGAGAGAGGTTACTGGGGGCAGGAGGCAGGGGGATGGAGCATTACTACTTAATGGGCACAGAGTTTCTGTTTAGGATCATGAATGGTGGTGATGGTTACACAACACTGTGAATGTACTTAGTGTCATTGAATTTCACACTTAAAAGTGGGAAATTTTATGTGATGTGTATCTTATCACAATTAAAAAGCATATATAAGACATTCAGGAGCAATGGGAGGTGAAGCCATATATTTATGCCCCCTGCAACTTAGACCAAGACTGGGACTATGAAGTAAGCCCCTGAGACTGTCTTCCACTTACCCCTAAAGTTAGATGAAAAACATTTTTCTGGTTAACTGAGGGTTCCAGTTGGTCATGGCACCCCTGTATGTTACTTTTAGCCCATTTTTCCTAAGACAGAGAAAGGCGAGGAGCATTTTGGCACCTAGGGGGTGGAGTTAGCCTGTTCCTGAGGCCCTGAAGCTGCATGGCCCTTCAGTTCTGGGGGTTACCCCCTACCCTTTCGATAGTGTCTCTTTTTGGAGCAGGTTTACGGCACCTGCAACGCAAGGAATCCTGACGACTACGGTACATATTTGCTCAAAGGATTGTTAAAACGTCTTTTTGTAAAAAAAATTTTAGCTTTATTGAGATATAATTGACAAATGAAAATTATACATATTTAAGATGTACAACTTGGTGTTTGATATACATATACATTGTGAAATGATCACCACAATCAAGCTAATTAAAATATTCATCGCTTCCCATAGTTAGGTGTGTGTGTATGTGTGTCTGTGGTGAGAATACGTAGCATCCACCCTCTCAGCAAATGCAAATATACAAAAAAAGTATTAACTCTAGTCACCACATCCTACACTCTATCCCTGGGACTTACTCATCTTGCATAACTAAAAATTTGTACCCTTTGACCAACATCTCCCGATTTTCCCCCATTACACAACCCCTGGCAACCACCTTTCTACTCTGGGCTTCTGTAAGTTTGGCTACTTTAGATTCCACATATGAGTGAAGTCATGAAACATTTGTTGTTCTGTAACTAGTTGATGTCACTCAGCATAATGTCCTCCAGATTCATCCATGTTGTCACAAATGGCAAGATTTCCTTCTTCTATAAGGCAAATAATATTCCGTTGCGTATCCCATTTTCTTTATTCATTTGTCAACAGACATTTTGAAAATTAAAAAAAATATATATTTAAACCCTCTGATCCTGAGGAAAGTCATTCCACACCAATTTAAACCAAGTACAAAGTTTTCCTTTGTGAATGAATTGTCTCCTCTGAGATACAGAGTGGCCAGCACAGAGGATGCTAAGACCCTTTACAGCTCAAGACGAGACCAGGAGATAGAGAAGGGAGAATTATGGGATAATTCAAAATAATTAAATCACATTTTAAATTCAGTTTGAGGAGTTATTTAAGGGCATGTCCTTCTCTTGTTTTTCTAGATGATGTATACTTTCAGGGAAAATGTGATTGCATCCTCCCGATCAAAGCTACTGAAAAAGGATGCCTATAAAGAGGATTTTAGGTATAGGACAGTTACGGCTTGCATGCTTCCACAATCTGTTCTTTCTGAGAAAAAAAGCAAGCAAGAATCTCCTGTGCAGGCCCAGCACTTAGTTCCAGCAGACGCGTATCAAGGTGGAGAAGAAATGCAACGATTATCGGTCCCCATTTATCCTATGGCTGTGAGTCCATTTGGTCATAGTTAACATTGCAGTGAGGGACATCCATCCTTGGGGGTGGGGTGGGACGGAGAATGACCAGGCCATTTTAACATCACACCGAAGCAAAACACCATTAATCTAGGCATGGAATGAATCAACATTAGATCTCCTGAGAGCTGGGAACAGGGGGGCAGGCTCAAACCAGGGCCTGCTCAGGCAGCAGGCATGGCATAGGCTTTAAGTAAACTGCAGGTTTTGTTAGAAATACTTTTGTCCTCTTTTAATAGTTAACCTGACCCCAGCTCAGGAATCCAAGATACTGAGTCGTCTATTGTGCACCTGGACAAAACTTTCAAAACCTTAATTACTTATAATCTTGGTTTCAGCAATAATCTCAGCAATGCTGGTATAACCTTCCTCTTTTACTGCTCCCAGATGCTCCACACCAACATATATATCTTATCTCCCGCAGGAGACTCTGTTTTTTATGATTTTAAAACATGGCTTGAAAATGTCTCCATCTTATCTCGGAGCAGAAGTGGTGTCACTTGCCAGCCCAAATATTCGAGTCAGAGTTTCCCCTCTCACTCAGCTGCCCTGGCTGCTTCTTTCAGCCCAGCCAGACTCCTGCTGAGATAAAAATGCAACTCATTTAGGTCAATGATTAAATTGAAAGTTATAATATTACTAATTAAGTTTGAGCAAAGAGAGAACCCAAAAAAAAAAAAAACCAAACAAATAAACAAACAAGCAAATTCTTTAAGAGGGTCACTGCAGTACCTATCCTCACAAACAGCACCCCGGCCACTCCCCCACCCAAAAGCAGAAAGTATCCTGAAAGCGTTTGAGAAAGCCGCCCCCCCCCATGCCTTGTCACTAGGGTCTCCGCTTTCAAACTCAGAACAACTGCTTATTGTCTCCCAAAGCACATTTTCCCCCGCTCAGAGCCTGTGCGCTCATTGGACTGTGGAAAGAACCTTCCAGAGTCCAGCACATTTCCTGAGACTGCCAGCCTGGAAGGAGCTGGGGAAGGAGGTGGGTGCCGGGTGAAGAAACTGAGATCACACTGAGAAGGATTCATAACGCATGGAACTCAGGTGTGGTGGAGTCATGGGCCGCCTCTGGAGCTGAAAACGGCCATGAAGGTAAGGCGTGGTGTAGGGTCCGGGTCAGCATTCGGGAGCGAAAGCCCCTCACTGCAGATGTCCAGCCTGCCTCGCTGCTCTTCCCCAAAACCGGTGCCCTGGGCGCCTCTCTGGCCTCCCCTTCGGCCCCATCCTGGATCCTCAGATGCCCAGGGAACAAGGACAGCAAAAACAGGTTCCAGTCTCCCAACAACGGCTTGTCTAAAAGAAGACTTGGGGCGGGGGGTGGGGGGTGTCACAGCAAGCCCAGGCCTGTCTGCCTGAGTTGGAGATAAACTAGCAGTTCTCACACTTGGACCAGCCACGTCCTCCAACCCATCCCGCAATCACCCAACACCTTCCCGCTGTTGCCCGCCCCGAGTGGCCTGGAGAGAAGAGAGAGCCGGGCCTCCCCACCCACACCCGCCTCCAGGAGGCTCCCCAGCCGGAGACACAGTGTGCCCACTTCACTGGGCTTTCGAGGGCCCATTATCCCCCATGATGATGAGCTGATAGTTCTCAAGTAATTAAACAACGCCAGGAGTCTTTTACCCAATCCTCTAATTACCAGTCTTACCACCAGAATTACACCCTCCAAAGCCGAGCTGATGCTACTGTAGACTCGTGGGAGCTACAGACGATGGGAGAGAGATCCCAAGAGAACAGCTCATCTGGGGTCAGGATGCATGAGCGGGCGCAGCTTCCCAGCACAGAGCCATGGTCCGGCCGGCAGCCTGGGGGTGTCCATGGGACCCCAGCCCAGCCCCCAAACCACAGAGCCTCTGGCAAAAATCCAGACTGGCAGCGATGTTTTGTTTTCTATTGTGATCAGAAAAATGATCAGAAAGTACAGAGTTCCATATAACCACTGACCCTCCCTCTTTAATTCCCCCTATTATTAATATCTTGCATTAATGTGCTTCATTTGTTATAACTGATGCACTGATTAAGTCATAGTCCATTCACTTTAGGGCTCACTCTTGGTGTTGTATATGGCAAATGTGTCATGACCTATATCCACCACAAGAGAATCATACGGAATACTTTTAGTGCCCTAAAAATCCCCTGTGTTCCACCTATTCATCCGCCTTCCCCCCAAACCAACAGGGATATTTCTTGATTCCAAAGTTACTAGAGGAATGTGTGTATAATTTTCTTTATTTTTCCTTGAAAATAAATGTTGGTGATTCCTTCAGGTCATAGGATCATGATAAAGCTGAGCGGGCAAATTCTCGTGAAGACTGGTCAAGGATGCCCAGTACCTCCCGGGCCCCCTCTACGGCGTGGAGAACGTAGGCTGCTCGTCGGACCAGCGCAGCCTCTCTCCAGGAGCTCCCCAAGCTCCAAGGCTGCCCACATGCTAACCCTCCTGTTACCCAACAACAGACAGGAATACGAGAGGTCCAGACCATGCTGAAGACAAGTTGTACCCAGAGAAGTGAGCATGCCAGCAAGACAGAGCTTCCCAACTTAGAGCAGTGGTTCTTAAAGTATGGCCCAGGCACCCCTGAGGGTCCCAGAGACCTTTCCAGGGGCTCGTGGGTTCCAAATGATGTCCCTAACAACACTCAGAAGTTATCTGCCTTCTTCGCTCTTGTTGTCTCAGAAGCATATGGTGTTTTCCAGAGGCTCTGTGATTTGTGGTATTGTGACAGATTGAAGGCATAAGCAGAGAGAATCCAGCTGTCTTCTGTGGAGGCAGGTACTAAAGAGCTGCACAAATGCTAAATAATGCCACTTTTCACTATCTTTTTGTTTTGGACAACATCGTTCATTTTCACTTTAAAAAGTTACATGTGTTATATGTGGCAGGTTTATTATTGCTCTTTTATGTGAAATAAATACCTTTGTGTCTTTCTCAGTTTTAATTTCTAATATGATAAATATTGATAGCTATACCCCACGCTCACAGGAGTTTTGGGGAACCCTCAATGATTTTTAAGAGAGTATAGGAGTCCTAAGCGAAATAAATCAGAGAAAGACAAATGCCATATGATTTCACTCATATGTGGCACTGAAGCAACAAAACAGAGAACAGAGGGAAAGGGAAGGAAAAATAAAATGAGATAAAAACCGAGAGGGAGGGAAACCATAAGGGGCTCTTAATGATAGAGAACAAATGAGGGCTGCTGGAGGGGAGGTGGGTGGGGGATGGGCTGAAGGGGTGACGGGCGTTAAGGAGGGCACTTGTGACGAGCACAGGGTGTTATATGTCAGTGAGGAATCCCTTAAACTCTACTCCCGAAACCATACTACACTATATGTTAACTAACTTAAACTTAAATAAAAACCTGGAAGAAAAAAAGAGAGAGAGGGAGAGTCTAGGAGTCCTGAGATCAGAGTTTGAGAACCACTGATTTACAGCAAAGGATTCGGAGTCAGACAGACCTGGGCTGCAAACTCAGTTCTGCCATTTGGACGAGTTATTTACCCCCCACCCACCCACTCCCCCACCACCACCCTGCTCCCCACCTAGGGCCTTGGCTGCTTTATCTGTAAATGGTGACGATAATGTTTTACTTCATGGGGAGGTTGCAAAGATTAATGAGCTGACTCATGAAGGAGCACCCTGCCTGGTCCCTGGCATAGATGAGGCTGGCAACAGGCAGTAAAAGGAGGAGGAGGAAGAAAGTTTAAAACTTAGTTCTCATTCTCAGAATGCACACACAGTTCACAGACCACTCACGCTGCGCATGAAACATAACCAAAGGGGCTCTCTCCCTCTCTGGGTGCTACCAGCACTGGCAGGCTGAAGTTGGGGGGCCTTGAGGGACAGCAGGGCTTAAAGAGCCAAAGGGAAGGGTATTTCTCTTCTGCTCTCACGGGGGAATAGCATGATGAAGGCTCAGAAGGAGTGGTGTGTAGAGCCACTCCAGGGGACTTTGAGCGGACTAGCTGGCTAGTCCGCTGATGCACACCCCCAGGCACATCCTTGCACACATGTCCACACTGAATGAGGTGATAGCCATGAAAGTGATCACATCCAAAATCAAGCTTCTCACACAATCATACCATAATTAACAGGAACTTGGTGCACCAGAACCTCATGAACACACGGTTACCAACCCTCCTTTCTGTTGCTTTTCAACCCTTGTATGGAAATCCCTGGTCCCACCCAGAGACCTGGATAAACAGGTCTGAAGCCGAATCCAGGCTTCTGTATTTTTATACATGCTCCAGATGTGCGACCAGAGAAGAGCCTTCCATGCATTCTGGGCAGGCACCCAAGCAAGACCTGAGAGTTTCTGCTTTGGGAGCATATCGGTAACATCACTGGAAAGATGAGGAGGCATCAAGAGAGGTGGCCATGCCACTCTGCTCGGCGTATGGGAGGCTACGGCCACAGGAAGCAAGACTGGCAAGAAAAATCACAGGAAGCAAGAGAGAGAAGAAGAGAGGGCTGTGCATTGAGGCATCCTTGGGATCTCAGGAGGAACGAGATGGCACTCTTAAGATAGGATCATTCCAGAAGGGCTCTGAGCGGCATGAGGGGAACACCAAGGATGGCACAGGAACATGGCAACAGCGCCCCTTACCACCCCCCCCAGGTGTAGTTACTGTACCCCAGGGGAGCCTCATGTGGCGGGGCCACCTTGAGAGGTGCAGGAACCGGGGGTCAAGTGGCAATACCAGCCTAAGGGGACCTCACAAGGAGGGAGCTAGGGATATCAATGGAAGGACTAAGGATCCCAAATTCTTTCTTCCCTTCCTCTGGTCCCAAACTCAGTGGAAGACAATGGCCTGCTTGTGTATCCATACATGTCAGCCTCTGAGGCAGAAACAGGTGGACAGGTTGGGAGTGCTTCCTAGGGAGCTAATGGAAGATGTCAGCCCATCTCCAATGGTGAGAGAAGGATTCTGAGCAATTATTACACGTTTGCCTAGCTCCAGAGGAGGTGATGTGCGGCTACCCGCACTAAGAGGGCTACTAGCAAATCTGATCATGGCCCACAAGTGCGGAACATGCACAACTCATCAGCCTGTCGGGCCGGGCACCTGGAGCCCCACAACCCCAACCAAGTAGAAATTATCATGTGCGGACCCCGAGGCTCTGAGAAATTCAACAGCTTGCCTGAAAATGCAGAGCCAGACAGCCATCAGGTAGGATTCAAACCCAGGTCTGTACAACGAGAGCTTGGGCTCTGTCCATTCTGTCACCTGCCTCCTCCCAGAAGAGAAGGTGCATGAGGGTGAAATAAGGAGAATTTTCCTCGGGCACCGCATCCTAAAGTGGAAATACATTCGATCCACGAGCAACACGGGGATTAGGGGCACTGACGGCCGAGCATTAAAAATATGCATATAACTTCTGACTCCCCCAAAACTTAACTACTAATAGCTTACTGTTTACACGTATTTTGTATGTTATATGCATTATATACTGTATTCTTACAATAAAGTAAGCTAGAGAGAGGAAAATGCTATTAGAAAATTGTAAGAAAGGCGCCTGGGTGGCACAATTGGTGAAGCATCTGACTCTTGATTTCGACTCAGGTCATGATCTCAGGGTCGTGGGGTCGAGCCCCACATCAGGCTCGGCGCTTGGGACAGAGTCTGCTTAAGAGTCTCTCTCCCTCTGCTCCTCCTCCCGGCACGCCACTCTCTCTCTCTCAAGTAAATAAATAAATCTTTTAAAAAAGAAAGAAAATCATAAGGAAGAGAAAATACATTTACAGTACTATACTGTAAAAAATCCACACATAAGTGGATGGACCTGCCCAGTTCAAACCCATGTCGTGCAAGGATCAACAAATTGTTAGTGATTGTAGTCGTCAGGAGTAGTTAGGCTCTGATGCAGTAGAAAACAAACCAACTATTCTAGAGGCTTCACTCCCAAAACTTTAATTCTTGCTTCCATCAGGGGTCTAGTGCAGGGAGGCGGGGGGGGCCTCGGCTCCTTGTAACTACTGGGGAGCCCAGGGATCCATCTCAACAGGGTGCTTCCACAGCTGCTACAGAAAGGGGCAAGGGACCTGGCTACATGAAGACTTCTTACCTGCAGAGTTCTGCACATCACTTCTACACATATTTTATCGGCCAGTCACATGGCCCCACTGGATGTCACAGGTGCCCCTCCTCCCAGCTACGGTGTCCGGATGGCCTCCAGGGTCACTGTGGAGTCTTACTACTACATGTAGGCATTGTGCCGAGCAGGTTGCACGTATCATGACATTTGAACACGATGACCTATGACGTAGTGTATTTTTAGCCCCACTTGACAAGGCACAGAGAGGTTGAGTGATTTGCCAAGGTCACACAGGGAGCAGGAAATTTGAATTTGAACTTGAATCCAAGCAGTCCGACACACTTTACCGCTGGACTCTGATGGTTTAGTGATCACCCAACTGCTAAGGACTGGTGCGCGGCCTGTAGGGGAGGAACAGAGGACCCGGTGGAGGTCCAGAGAGCCAATGGCCCCATGTAGGAGGAACAAGAGTGTGGAGGACCACGGGTTCTGATGGACTTCATCTCTTTAATGCACTGTTAGGATTTGAACCCCAAATCTCAAAGCTGGAAAAAAATGAAGAACCCAAATCTAAATGCCCCCCTATCTCATCTTCATTTGATTTAATGGGGGGGGGCTCTCTGCAGCAGCCCCTCCTCCCCCGGGGGCCTTGCAGTCTCCGTGTTGATACTTCTCTCTGGGGACAGCTCAGTGGTCCATAGCATCGAGCCTTTGGTCTCTGCATCCTGGAGAGCATTATCATGTTCTTTGGATAGAATCAGATCAGGGGACCATGTTTTTGAAGGCCCCATGCTGCTCCAGGAAAGAATGAGTTTCTGTAAAGAAGACAAAGTTTGGCATTTCCCTGGCCTCGTCTGCCTCCACTGCCCAGGATGCCCCTCGGCCTGGTCCCTGCTTCTGTCCTTTGCGGCAGGCACACCCCATAGATGATATCAGTCGGGCCACCCCTCCAGGCTGGGTTTTTCCGTGTGTGGTGGGGGGAACATTCACTGAGAAAGGTCAACACCTTTGTTTGAGCCCTGTGATAACTCGTGCCCGCCCTCCTGGAAAAGGATTACAGACCCCCCCCTCGGTGAATTATCTAATCAGCTCAAGTTTGCCAGCTCTTTCTTCTGGTATTGTAACTGTCTTTAAGAGAAAACAGCCACCGACCACAGGTTACTAGATTTCTTTCTTTTCTTTTCCTTTTTTTTTCCTTCCTTTTTATCATTTGGCCCAGGCACTAAGACTTGAATTATTTTATCTTTCCTCAAACAGATAATATGTGTCAAAATAATAGCTATATTTGCTTAGTGCCCCGAGGTTTGCCTCACCCTTTTATATTTATAGTCTTTTATTTTATTCTCACATCCTCCTGGTGAGAATAGGCATCAGAATTCTATCCATTGCCCAGATCAGTAAACTAAGGCTCAGGGATGTTCCGTAGCTGGCCCAATGTCACACAGCTTTTACATGGGAGGGCTGGGGCTTGAACCTCAAGTTCAAACCAACCATGTTGCCACGGTCACTATGTGCTTGCCAAATTCTACTTCAAGGAAGCATCGTTTCCACTTTTAATGATTTTGTGGCCCTAAATGGAAGCAAGGTGTTTGCTCAACAGGTATACAAAGCATTTCTGGGCCAGTGCTATTTGGGAGTGAGCCTGGAAGGGTTAAGAGGGTGGGCAAACACGGGGGCCCAATGGAGAGAAGGTGCATCACTAGTTATCCTTACTGTGTGCGCAGGGGCCCCACTGAAGAGCTAACCCCCCGAGTGGGCCCTGGGCACTTCACTCTGCGCTTGCAGAGAGAGGGCTCCTGGGACAGGGATGCGGGAAAGGAGCAGGTCAGGCCTTCGAGCGGGGACTTTGGAGGGGCAGGATGAAGGTTCGAACAAGCGTAGAGGAAGGCAAGTGAGCTGCTGGGCAGACAGCAGCCAAGGCCCAGGTGGGAATGGCGCTGCCAGGGAATGTTAAAATTCTTCATTCTTCAAAACTTTGGCCAAGCCAAGAACATGAGAACACGTGACCCCAGAAAGCACCGCGAATATCTTCCGCCCACCCTGGAAACAGGCACTCCGCTGATAACCCCAGCTGCCAACAACACCTGACGGGGGCGGGGGAGAGAAAGAAAGAACTCAAGACCTCAGCCATGCTTGCGCACACGTGCACACACTTGCGCACGTGCACACGCACCAACTTCCTTCAGCCCTCTTCTGCAGGTTCTGTCTCTTTGGAATATTCTAGCTTGACTGTTTATCTTCAAAGATGCAAGGCCTTGGGTCTCTCGGAGGTCAGAGAGGTGCCCACCTGAGTCCCTTCACCCATAGCCTTCCATTGTGCTGTTTTGTGTCCTTGTCTCCTCCCTGTGTGCTGTAAACTCCCTGCTACGGGGAGTAGCTTCCGGAGCCCTGGTGTGACCACAGAGCTGCCATATAGTAAGTGCTTAACACACGGAGGCTGAGGGGCTGAGCGGAAGGGGGGCTGGCGAGAGCAGTGGCTGGGAGGACACCGTGAGTCAGTTGACGGGACCACCTTGGGCTCTGCCTTCCCTTCTCTGGCCTCAATTTCCCTCTCAAAGTAAAAATGTGGCTTGGGTCACCTCTAGGACCCAGCTCAGCTCAGGCCCCGAAGACCCCTCAAGTGTCTTCTTCCCGCTTCATCCCAGAGTGTTTCTTGGCGGGCTGGGGGAGAGTAGTTTTGTTTGGCTCCTACTCACCATCTCTTGGCCTTTTCTGCCCCAGAGCTCCAAAGTTTGGACAGTGGGCAGGGGGCCCTCGGGATTGGCATGAGTGACACCCCCACAGTCCCCACGGGCTGTGGCTTAGCAGGGTGGGGTCTGTGAGCTGAAGGGGGGGCGCCTGAGCTCTGTGAGGCTGCCATCTCCCAGCCCTGTCACCACCATCAGCCTGTCTCTCCATGCCACCTTCCAGGGTGACCGGGCAGCCTGCAACAGACCTGGGGCTTCAGGTCTGCCTACTTAAAAAATGCCTGTGGGCCCCCTGGAGGAGGAAGAGAAAGACCCACCCCACGGCCAGAGGATCAGAGGCCTTTGGGGCTCCCCAACACCCAAGCTGTGTGCTTTTCTGCCTTTCTGGCATCCAACCCAATATCCACCCCCTCGAGGCCCTTTCCTCCAGTGGCAGCGTCCTCTTAACCTCCTTTTGGAAACTTGGATGCAGTCTGATGAGATCTCATTCAAAATGGCCTTCCCTGCCCAAGCCAAGAGAAGGGCACCTGAGCCCAGCAGAGCCCACCGCACAAGTGTTCCTTGGACTCCGAATCATGCACAGAGAGACACAGAGTGGGACAGAGTGGTTCCCTTGGTACGGTGGCAGCACCGAGACAGATCCTCTACCGGCTTCCACCAAGACTCTTGGGGCAGCTCAGGATCCAATCTTTTGCCCTAACTCCTGAATCTTCTGTCTGGTTCTATCCCTCATTCTCAATGTCCTCTCCGGATGCCCCATCCAAACAGCCCTACCTGGTTCACTCTCCAGATCCCAAGGCAAACGGACAGAGGCCACATACCTCCCACTTACCTCGGAGTAGCCGAGCAAGACCCCTGCCTCTTCTGGGAACCAGGACCACCAGTGTGGCAAAACCACCTGCTGCCGCCTCCCAGCTGTGTGGCCTCAAGCTCCAGGCTTGACTTCTCTGAAGCTCGGTTTCCTCACCTCTAAAACGGGGAAGTTTGCCTACCCGGTGGGACTGGGGCAGGGGTCAGTAAAACGCACAGACCGCCTAGCTTGGGACTGGAGGTCAGCAGGACACCCTGGGAGGGGGGTTGTTATCCTCCCTGTCACTCTGATGACAAAGTCTTCTTGCTGCCCATCTGTTAACCCCAGGACATAAATACGGTCAACTTCTCTCTGATTCACGTGCGTGGAGATCATCCCATTTTTCGGTTACACCAATCCGTGGGGCACCCAGAAGAGCCTCCCCAAGTCCCTTTTGGGAAAGCGCTTCTTCTTCTGACTTGAAACAAAAAAGAGTCATTTGCCAAACTGAAATAGCACATAAACCTTAGAACACACAGATTTGAGTGAATTCTAATCTTGGCCAAAACTGGCGAGAGTGAGAGCGTGTGGGGGAGGGGGAGGATGAGTCAGAGATTCCACCCTTCAGAGGGGGCAGCCTAATATGGCATTGGGGAGCCATGAGAGACGCCTTAGGTATGCCTGGACTTTCAGACCGGAGCCACGACGCCGGCCTGGGACCAGCCATGCCCCCAACCCCCACCTACCCTCGCACACGCTTGGAGCGGAGCGTTGGGTGGCAAAGCAGCAGGGGGAGGCCGGAGCAAGCCGGAAGGAGCCAGCCAAGAAACCAGCAGCTTGACCCCAGAAATGACAGTAACCGCCTGTCTCCCAGCACGCCCTTGGTCTTGGACCAAAGGTGGGCCTGTCTCCTTGGGCAGGATGGGGTCCTTGCTGGCTCTAATGTCTCCTAAGTACAACCAATGTTGAGTCTGTGATACGGCACATAAACGTGTGAGTAATAGGGAGCCTTTGCCCCACGTATCCTCAGACTGCATGAAATTTCTTTGCATCTCTGGAGAAAGGGACCGGGTAGGGGAGGACCTTCAGAAGGTGAGGAGTGCTTTCTGGTGCTCCAATAATAGCTTCACAACTTAAGGAAAACACAAATACCTCTTACACGGCCAGCGGGGTAGAAGGCAAGCCCACATTCTCGTCCCAGGCTTGTATCCTTACCAGCTAGGACTTTGGGCAAGTCACCTCGCCTCTTTGAACCTGGTTTTTGTTTATTTTTACTTTTTCAACCATCTGTACATTGAATGAAGTAGAGAAGTGGTTCTCCAATGGGAACGTTCCTCAGAGTTATCTGGAAGGGCTGTCTCCTGGGCTCTGGCTCAGATACTCTGGATAAGGCCTAAGAATTCCAGCAAGCCCCCAGGGTTACAGGATTCCTCAAGTATATTCGGAGGGAAAAGGGAGTCCCACTGTCCTGCGTTCCCAGCGAAAAAAGCTCTCTGATCGGACTTGCTGAAGTCTCACCTCCAACTTGTTGACCAGGGACTGCGTCTGGGGGAGCCAGAATGTGCCAGTTGGCCTGCCTAGATCATGGGCTCCATCTCTGCGGCTAAGAGGTGAATCCATTTCCCTGGAATCACACAGATCATCAGAACAGAAGGTAGGGATCGTTAAGAAGGATCCAGAGTGGGAATTATACCGGAGAGATGCCTACCTTGGTCCTGGAGCCACCACTGAAGCCCAGGTGAGGCCTGCTCCCGTGTCTCTGTTCTTTCCAGCACACCTGGCTATCTACCGCTAGGCCCTCTATTTAAGAGGCCGACGCTTAGCATTGTTTGTCAGATCCAGCTTTCTGTGGCCAGATCTGGGAAAAGTCCAAGTTCAGGTCCCCACCTCCAGGGAATATTGTACCTAAACATTCCAGACAGATGAATCCCATCCAGATCCTTCTGGGAAGGAGGCAATTACCTTGGTTCTCCCGACCAGTGTTCCTAGGGAAACTTCAACCACACCGTATAGTCAGGCCAAGTCATTCATGTATGAGCCTGTGTCCCGGACAAACGTTCAGAAAACTGTCATTCACACTTGGGCAGGCGGACTGGCACCAAGTCTATTTGCTGACCTCAGAAAGACTCCCAAATAATGAGGGTGATGATGAGGACGATGATGAAGGGGTCAGTGTGTCTCTGCCCTTGTTCCTGAGGTTCTGACACTCCCGAGGAGGGTTCGTTCAGATCAGGATTTCAGGCGGGCCAGCAATATATCAACCTTCCTACCCAAGCCTCCTGAGGCCCTGTGGCTCACCCTGGTCTAGTGGCTAAGGAGATAAAGAGCAAAGAGATTAAATCTCAGGGCCAGGAATGGACCCTGGGTTTGAGTGACTACTATGGCCTTCACCTCAAATCTATCCGGTGGTTGATCAGGGCACTCAACTTGGCACTCATTTACCAGAAAACAGAAGAACGTCAGGATTCAGCCAGCAGGCAAGCTCTGTGCGCAGGTTAGCCTGAATTCAATCCAGGCTGGGTGACTTAGGTAACTCACATAACCTCTCTGTGCCCCCAGGCTTCTCATCAGCAAACAGAATTCCAGAGGTGCTTATACCTCAAAGGTGGTTGTGAAAATTGAAATGTGTAAAGCACCTGAAATGGTACCTGGTGCATGCTGAGCGCTTTATAAATATTAGCTCTTATTATTCAATTCACAAGACACTGATGGAGCACCTCCTATAGGCCAGACACTGTATTAAGTGACAGAAACTCAGAGATCAATAAAGATCCGGAACATTATCTTCCAAGGGCTCACAGTCTAGGGGAAGATGAGACCCAAAGAAAGATAACCACAATACGTTATGACAAATGCTGTTGTTGAGCTTTGTAAAAAGTACTAACTCCACCTAGAAGGGACCAGAGAGATTTCCAAGGGGTGTGACATTTGACCTGGGCCTTGAATGTGTCTGAGGGAAGCCATTCTAGATATAGAGAACAGAATGCTGATTTTAGCAAAGGGCCTGGTTCTCCATGGAATGATGGGTTCAGAGTGGTAGGAACAGAAGGTTCCTAAGGAGGGAGTCGTGCATGACAGGCCCGGAAAGTTGGTTAGTACGTCATGCTGCAGTTTGGACTTTATCCTGAGACAGCAGGAGCCAACAAAACCTTTTAAGCAAGAGAATGGAATAGAATGAGATGTGTCTTTTTTAGGATGAAAGCTGGTAGCAGGGCGGAGGTTGGCCTGGCTGGCGAGAGACTGGTACAGCCAGGCTATCAGGAGGCTGAGCCCAGGCAAGAGATGGTGAGGCCAGGAAGAAGGGAGTGGGAAGGAGGGAGACAAAGTCAGGGTGTTTTCATGGAGACAAGGGACAGGAAGCGGTGGCTTACTGGATGCTGGGAGGGAGAGGTGGGAGAAATCAAGGCAGCGTCTAGTCTCCAGCTTGGGAGACTGGGTGGATGGCCTGGACCGAGGTAGGCAACCAAGGAGAGGAGCAGGCTGCAGTGGGTCGGCATGAGTGGAGCAAACGGATACATATGGGGTGAGTTACATACGTAGGCCTCCTCTCCATACTTAAAATGTCAAGTAATCCTTGAAAAAAGAAAGTGACCCGGAGATACAGAGCGGAGTTGCAAAATTTGCCTGAGAACAATCATATGGAGTCTGGAGCCCTATTTCCTGATAATTAAAACAATCAAGAGAATCTTAAGTATCTGCAAGAGGCCGGGCAGGCATCACAACGAGAGCAACAAGCAAAGCCCTGCTAGGAATGCAACCCACCTCTTGATTCACAATTGAATCATGTCCACTTACTTTTGTCGGTTAACGTAAATTAGCACACTTAGGAGACATCCACCCTCGGACTCTGCCAAGGCCTCGTGGCAGTGTGCACCCCGACAAGGAATGAGAGACAAAGTCGCCTTTTATGTAACCCTCCTCCACTAGAAAAAAAAAAAAGAGAGAGAGAGAGAGAGAAAATACCAACTTTAACCAGGGAAATAAATATAGGGCAGGATGGCTTGAAACTTAAAGGTTGGAAAAATGTCATACAGCAAAATCCAAACCCCAGACGTGGTCCAGCGAGCCGCAAACCACACATATTTGCACTTCAAGAGTGAAAGATCTTTTGAAAGCGTCCTTGAAATAAAGAGTCCCAGGTTCCACTGGGGGAGGGCCCATTTTGTCCAAAACACATCTTTATGGCTGGGTTTTAAAGCCCAGGAAAGTGTTCCTAATGGAAATGCTGAGCGGTCTGTCCACACACTGCCGCCCCAGCAAGATCTCAGCTCCTGAAGAAAATAAGACTTTCCTTTACAACTAGGTCAGCTGGGAAAGAAAACAAGAATTTCTTCTGGAACATTTGCAGTTTGCAAATGGACATTAGAGAAATAACTCCATTGGGGAATGGGACGTCTCTTTGCCTTCACTTTTACCTACAGCCAGGTTAACTGCTCGAGAGAACAGAGGCAGAGAAACAGGATCCACCTGTTGTCTGGACGTGATGTCTGATGAGCGGGGAGAATTAACGATGCCGCATCAACACCTTCTATCCAGACGTCAGGGCCTCGGGTCCCCACTGAGCCCCGGTGGGCGCATCCAGCTGCGAGGCCAGGCTGAAGCAGACCGGGTGGAGCCCCTGCGCCTGGTCTGAAGGGAGCGAAAGCAAATCCGCTCCAGGGGCTGTGGCCAGGCAGTGCCAATGCCGCCAGTATCTGACCTTCTAAGAAAAGCTTGGAATATGCATGTTTCGGTGAAATCTTCTGAATTGTTAACATGGAGAAACAATTGCAAAAAATTTTAAAACACAGCCCAGGCCAAACACTGCACAGCTCCCTGGTGCTGAGACCTGTGCTCTGTTGTGCCCGATCACTATCCAGGCAGAATTTCAACATCAAGAGACGGAAGGAGAAGAGAGGACACGTTTGGTATTCACTCTCTCGATGCCTGCCGGAAGTCGGGAAACGTGGGTTCCTGCCTTCGGTCTTTGACCGACTCCGCTGTGTGTCATGGGGCCAGCCGCCTGCCTTCTCTGGGCCTTGACTCCCCCTTCTCTGAAATGAGAGGGTCGGACAACATGCACTCCCAGGCCTCGTCCTGCTACAGCCTAGGATTCTGAGCCCTCGGCTCATAGAAACCATTCAGTGAGTAAGAGGTATTTTCTGGAACGCAGAGGCAACCTTGAGCTAACGGTGAGTTCAGGTAGATGAGGCCCTCTTTATTACCCTCAGGTTTCCGGTGATTTCTTGTGAGGAAGGAAAAAGCCAACATGCTGAAGTCACACTGAGGTGTCAGGGATACGGTGGCCTGCTTTCCCAGGGGTTTCTGTAGGCACTGAGACTCTCCGTTCCACCACCGCACCTCATCCTCACAGTAAGCCCTGGTCCGCTTCTTTGTCTACATTTTTGAAGATGAGGAGAGGGAGGCTCAGAAGTGTTGAGCATCTTACCCAAGGTCACACAGCAAGTAGGAGGTCAGGGCCAACTGAGGCTGGTCTCTGGAAGGAGAGGCTACCCTTTTCTAGGCACTAGGAACCCATATACCGCAGGAGGCAGGAGCATCTGTGTGAAAAAAAACACGGGCCATCATCATCGTCGGTGCCTTCTACACCTGCCCTGGCACGGGAAGACGGCAGTGGGCTGTCAGCCCAATCCTGGGCCACATTCTGTAGCTTCAAAGGACTTTCTTCAGCCAAGTAGCCTGCCCTCCTACGTAACTCCGCTTAAATACAAATCAGATTCGTTACCTGGAAAGAGTTCTTCTCCTTTCTCTTCGATGATATTTTCTTTCAGAAACCCAGATGTGGGAGAAGACATAAGACCGCTGTGTCTCTGTGACGTCTGCAGGGCCCCCCCGCCTTGTCCCTGTGGCGCCCTGGGATCAGAGAAGAGAGAGCAAGGCTGCCTGTGTCTCCAGGGGAAGCAAAAGTCCCCTGGGCCCTGAGACAAGTGGGCTTCTCCAGAACCACGTGCCTCGAACAACCAGAAGGAGCTGGGCGGGCTGCCAGTGCTGTGTCTGCCACAGGAGCCACGGCGCATGGCCTGTGCCCTGCCCGCGCCCCAAGACGCCGCTCCCTCGGGCCCGAAGTTCAGCCATGGGCCTGGGTCTGGGCGGAGGCATCTCCTCTGTGGCCCAGACCCAGGGGCTTCTTATTTATTTACACACACGCTTACAGTTTACCCTTGAGACCCGTACTGTGTTCTGCCCCTTTCCAGGCCTTTCCCAAAGTTACCTGACAACCGCTGTGTCAGGGAGGCGGGGCCAGGGCTTTGAACACGGAGAGACAACCTGAGGCTCAGGGGGACCGAGTCACTTGCCCAGGGCCACGTGGCTGGGCAGGCCTGAGCTGGCTTTCAATGTCTGGCTTCCGATCTTCACTGGGCAGTCTGTCTGGCCACACTGTGACCTCTTCTCACCCCCCACCCCCCCCCGCCCTTGAAGGCCAGGGGCTCCCCCTGTGCTCTGGACAGGGAGGGCGGACATGGAGAGGTCAGGCCTGGCTTTGAAGCCAGTGGCTGCTCAGAGGCCACCCCACCAGCTTGGAGAGACTACGTTGGCGGCGGCCTGAGGAGAAATCCAGCCCTTTCCTCTGTGCTGGACAACGTCTGAGGGCTGCACGTGAGGCCAGGAAGACAAGGAGAGAAAGGGGGAGACAGGAGCTGCTATGGACTGGACTGTGTCCCGCCCAAACTCGTATGTTGACTCCCTGTTCCCTCACATGACTGTATTTGGAAATGGGGACCTTTAGGGAGATAATTAAAGGCAAATGAAGTCATAAGGGTAAGGACCCCCTCCTATAGGATTGGTGGGTTCATATGAAGAGGAAGAGAGTGCATTCTCTCTCACTCACTCTCCTCCCCTCCCCCCAGCTCCCTCCCGCTCTCCCTCCTCCCTCTCCCCCCCAGCTCCCTCCCGCTCTCCCTCCTCCCTCTCCCCCCCAGCTCCCTCCTGCTCTCCCTCCTCCCTCTCCCCCCCAGCTCCCTCCTGCTCTCCCTCCTCCCTCTCCCCCCAGCTCCCTCCCTCCTCCCTCTCCCCCCCAGCTCCCTCCCTCCTCCCTCCTCCCTCTCCCCCCAGCTCCCTCCCACTCTCCCTCCTCCCTCTCCCCCCAGCTCCCTCCCTCCTCCCTCCTCCCTCTCCCCCCAGCTCCCTCCCGCTCTCCCTCCTCCCCTCTCCCCCCAGCTCCCTCCCGCTCTCCCTCCTCCCTCTCCCCCCAGCTCCCTCCTGCTCTCCCTCCTCCCTCTCCCCCCCAGCTCCCTCCTGCTCTCCCTCCTCCCTCTCCCCCCCAGCTCCCTCCTGCTCTCCCTCCTGCTCTCCCTCCTCCCTCTCCCCCCCAGCTCCCTCCCGCTCTCCCTCCTCCCTCTCCCCCCAGCTCCCTCCCGCTCTCCCTCCTCCCTCTCCCCCCCAGCTCCCTCCTGCTCTCCCTCCTCCCTCCTCCCTCCTCCCCCAGCTCCCTCCTGCTCTCCCTCCTCCCTCCTCCCTCCTCCCTCTCCCCACTCTGCACAGGCACTGAGGAAAGGTCCTAGAAGAACATAGTGAGAAGGCTCCCATCGACAAGCCAGAAAGGGAGCTCTCACCAGAATCCGAATCAGCTGAAGCCCTGATCTGGGAGTCCCAGCCTCCAGAACTGCGGGAAATTCCTGTTGTTTAAGCCGCCCAGTCTGTGGTATTTCGTCGTGAAATGAGGTTTCGAGCTAAGATAAGCACAAACTCAGGAGAAGAGGGAGAAAGAGCAGCCTCGCTGGGGCTGGTCACCACCCAGGGTGCATGACGTTGCCCTCAACCCTCAGTTTTCATGCCTAAACACCCTCCCCCCAAAATCTCTTCCACCTTCAGAGGAACACAAGGGATCCTATTCCCATTCCACGGAGACCTGAGCTGAGGTCCATCCCAGTCAGCTCAGGTGACGATTTTTCCTTAAAAACTGACCTTCACATGGGCAGATGTGCTCAGTTTCCCTCCTGTGAGTGTGTATGTGTGTGTGTGGGGGGGGGTTCCTATTGCTGTTGCCCACCAGAGAATGACCCTCAAGTGTTCCTCTGACCTGAGGTCACTTTCGTCAGCGGGTTCTATCCTTTGAGAAAGTCGGGTGTGGGTCACCCCCTCACCCAAATCTCGCCCATGAGGTTAGGGACTGACTGTGGGGCAGTTACCAGAGATGCAGGTATTGAGAAGACTTCCAGATCTGGAATCCGGCCAGCTGGGATCCATACCTCCCTGTGGCGACTGTGATTGTGCACATGTTGGGTGACCCCCTGCATCTGCCTCAGGAGAGTGTTGTGAAGTGTGAGAAGATGCTCAGAAGACACCCTACCCCCACCCCGCCCCCCACAGCTGAGTTCCCTTCTCCTCAGGGCCAGGGAGGCAATGGGCCTTACTGCTCTCGCCTAGCCAGTACCTGGCACACCAGAAAGTGCTTGAATGAAATGGAAGCTCCCAGCAAATTATTTCATGAGTTCCAGCCTTGTTCCCTGCCAACTCGATTGGAACATTATTTGAGAGGGCCAGCAAGCCTCAAATAGCCAGCCCTCCACTTAGGTCGCAGGTTGAGTAGCATCCCCCCCCCCCCCACAAAAGTAGGTCCATGTCCTAACCCCTGAAACCTGTGAATGAGAATTTTGGGGGAAACAGGGCCTTTGCAGATATCATTCAATTAAGGGTCTCAAGATGAGATTCACCTGGATCATGTGGTGGTCCCTAAATCTGCTGACAAGTGTCCTTATCAGAGACACCCGGAGGAGGAGAGCCACCGTGAAGAGGCCACGTGAAGACGGAGACAGAATGACAAGCCACCAGCTAAGGAATTCCTGGAGCTACCAGAAGCTAGAAGAAGCAAAGATAGATTCTTGCCTTGCTGAGACTTTGATGTGGGACCCTGGTCTTCAGAATGGTGACAGAAGACTTCTGTTGCGTTAAGCCACCAAGCTTGTGGCAATTTCTCACAGCAACGACAGGAAAATAGAACACCCTTTAGGACTATTTCAACAATGGATAATAACTAATACATCCTCAAATCCCTAGCTCAGGACTGGCCCCATAGTACATAACTTGGGGCTGGCTGGTTCGGTCAAGAGTGGAAGAATGAGCCTAGAAATTGTCCCAAAGTGACTTCACAACCTGGCTTACAGAGCCATTTCTGAAGGTACTGTCCCCTTTTGTCCTTACCTAATGCCAACTCTACCCAAATGGCCTTTCCTCCCCCGGAAGCAGGGTGTGACTACACATTTCCAGAATGCACTGTGACCCTTGGCTCTGCCAAATGTCAAAACACCTGCCTCACGGGAGCTAAGTTAAACACCCCGCTGGAGCCTCCCTTTGCACAAACTCCGATAGCCTTTCAGCTTTCAGGACAGACGGTGCTCTGTGTTCATCACGTGGAGCTGTATCCAGCAGCCATGGCTCCAGGCAGCAAGAAAGGTGCGGTGCGACTTCTTAAGGGAGGGGGAAAGATACTCCATGTTCCTTCCTACCCGCCAGGGTGGGGGAGGCGGGGTGGTCAGGAGAGGTTAGAACGTGGGGGGTCCGGCGGACTGCTGGGGAGGAGGGCTTGGGAAGGAAACTACTCGGGCTAATAGAACTCTTGGTGGTGGTGGGCCAGCATGGGGTGGCTTGGTAGTTTGGGACACTCTTTGCCAACCTTCAACCCCTCAAATGCAGCAAAAACAACCAAACCACTGGATTTGCATAAAAGCAAGGTACTTGCTATGCATAAGCAGCTCCAAGTCACTTCCCCAGGTCCCCAAGCCCCCTTCCATGCCAACTCCAGACCCTTAACTCATCCGACGATGAAGAAATTCTGGAACCACCCAGGACACCCCCTTCTGTCTTAATAGCCAGCGTGCTCTCCTGTAGGTAAGGGGTTGATCTGAACTCTCCTTCGAAGATGCGCTTGAGTCATGTGGAGATCTTAAATACCCAGGGGGAGTTCTGAATGTTGTTATTGTTCTGAAAAGCTGCGAAAGCCGAGTCTACAAGGGTGCCTGTGCACACACACGCCACCACACGTACCCGCCTGGCTGCTGCCCAGGGGCCCCTTCTGGAGTTCTCCTTGGGTTTACAGGTGCCATGTAAATCAGGCCAGGCCAACAATGTGTACCTTTCAAGGAACACGACTTACACCATTGCCTTCTCCCTCACACTTGTCCCAGTGTTTGCAAAGGGTCTAGGCTTTCACCCTGGGGATCTGCCAGAAGCTCGGCTTGCCCAAAGCTGCTATGCACACCCACGCTGCATTTCCCCCTCATCTCTGTCTCCTGCCCTTGACTAAACTCACCTGCTTTCCGGTCAGAAAAATAACAGCTTAAGTGTTTGATTTGCTTTAACCCTCATTCAGAAGACAAGGGAAAAGCTGAAACCAGATCCACGCATTTTTATTAAAACTCTCCATTACCTGTATGCATGGGATGGCATATGTAGATTTTTCCGCGGATCTGCTTACGTAGGGGAGTTGCGTGCTGATGTACGGGGCGAGTGGCCCTGTCAGGTCAAGCCTGACCTTTAGAAATGTTCTGAGCTCCAGTTCTTGGGAAGCAAATGGAAGTCGTACTCAGGTGGTGTGGGCAGGTGAGCTAAGGCAGCCCCAACATGATCTGTCCGGCAATGGCCTTTGTGTTCAAAGAAGAGTTCGGACAAGGATGTGTGCCTCCCACCTCGTCCATGAAAATCCTACTGCACACAAGAACACCGGAGTGGGGATGCAAAATAAAACCAGGCCAATGAGATTGGGGTCATCCTGCCCCCTGAACTCGGTGTTCCCAGCCCCGCCGAGGAATACAGTGTGACGGTACAAAGGTGCTCCTTCGCTGGAAAAGATCAAATTTACTTCCTGCCAGACGAGCATCATTCAAATCTGAATGTCAACCTCTCACCTTCCCTGCTTCTGGAAGAGCCACACTATTTATTTAGCCTTTGGTTTGCGGATCTCTTTGGCAACCTTGTTTGGAAGAGCACCGGGCATGTTGCTACATGGTGCTCCAGGGGAGAAACGGCGCCAGGAAGGCTGGTTTAGACACATCACATTGGCCACTAACCATCTCCAGAGGATCTTAAAACATCCTGCTTGGCCAAAGGGTGTTGCTCATGACTTTCATCCGCACCCCCAGGCCTCTCTTTCAAGTGGACCCCATTCTCTAATGCGTCACCCATTTTCAGGACCTCTTTTTCTGCTGCTGTCCTTGCCCACAAGCCACCTGCGTGAGAGCCTGGCCTCCCTCTAACTGGTGTCTCATTATCTAAACCAGGGGTCAGCAACTTTTAGTAAAGGGTAACAGAGAGTAAATAGGTTCAGCCTTGTTGGGCCATGCGGCTTCTGTCAAAACTCCTCAATTGCTGTCATAGCGCTAAAGCCCCTATGCATGATGCATAAATGAATGTGTGTGGTGGCGTTCCAATAAAACTACGTATGGACACTGAAATTTAAGTTTAATGTAATTTTCATACGTCATAAGATACATCTTTTTTTTTCTTTTACCCATTCCCCCCATCCTCCTCGCCTCTAAAACCCTCAGTTTGTTTCTCAGAGTCCATTGTCTCTCATGGTTTGTCTCCCCCTCCGATTTCCCCCCCTTCATTTTTCCCTTCCTACTATCTTTCTTTTTTTTAACACATAATATATTATTTGTTTCAGAGGTACAGGTCTGTGATTCAACAGTCTTACACAACTCACAGCGCTCACCATAGCACATACCCGCTCCAGTGTCCATCACCCAGCCACCCCATCCCTCCCGCCCCCCACCACTCCAGCAGCCCTCAGTTTGTTTCCTGAGATTAAGAATTCCTCATATCAGTGAGGTCATAGGATACTTGTCTTTCTCTGATTGACTTATTTTGCTTAGCATAATACCCTCTAGTTCCGTCCGCATCGTTGCAAATGGCAAGATTTCGTTTTTTTGTTGTTGTTGTTGGCTGCATAATATTCCATTGTATCAAGATATATCTTTTTTATTTTCTTTCAACCATTTAAAAATATAAAAGCCAGGGGCACCTGGGTGCCTCAGTCCAAAAGCATCCCACACTTGGTTTCCATTCAGGTCATGATCTCACGGCTTGTGGGATCCAGGCGCATGTCAGGCTCAGTGCTCAGCTGGGAGTCTGCTTGAGATTCTCTCTCCCTCTCTCTCTACCCCTCCCAGCTTGTGCTCTCTCTCTCTCTGTCTAAAATAAATAAATCTTTAACAATACATAAATAAAAAATAAATAAAAATGTAAAAACCTTTCTTATAGCTCATAAGCAGTACAAAAGCAGGTGGTCGGCTGGATTTGGTCTGTGGGCCACCGTTTGTCCACCCCGATCTACTCAAGAGCAGGAAAGCTCTCCCACTAACCACACCCACAACCCTAGTGATATCACTGCCCATTTTGCGATTTAATGTTTTGACTTTGCCTTTTTCCTTCACAGCTCTGGCAGCTACTGGGTGATGGCCAGCAATAAACCAGGAACTTCTGCATTTTGGTTAAATCTAAAATCCAACCCAAAGCAACCACAGGGCTAGCTAGTCTTATGGGGAGTAACAATGATGCCAGGAAGGAAACTAGGTTCTGACTTCCTCTCCCACTGGGTGAGTGTATGCACACTTCACCTTTTTCCAGAAGAGGCAACCAAGTCACAGCATAATTTGAAAGGGTAGCTCTCAGGCTGCATAAACTATCCAGCCATTTTCTCCCATTTCCACTCTCCCAGTACTCACTGCAGGAACGAGATATGCCCATGGTCGACCAGAACGCTTAATGAACTGCCCCACGGAACAGAGCATCTTTCAGCCTCTCCAACCCTGTTGGTAACTTACATTCATGTCACAATTCCCAAAGATTCAGTGGAAGAGCCCCTAAACAATACACAACCCTAACCCTGGGAGAACACTGCGTCAGGCCTCCTCCACTTTTTCCATGTGATATTTCCTTTTGTCACGGAACCCATTTGGATTTGCTTGTAACAACATCACATGCAGAGCTGGAAAGGAGCATCCCTTGCAAAAACCCTCCTGAACTTTTGCTTCTGTTCTGGTCAGCCTTTTAGACCATGGTACTTCAACCATTCAGCAGCATGGTCCATACAGTTCTGAACATGTTGAATTGTCCCTTAAAGCACAGACAGGGCATTGCCTGGCAGTGTTTATAGATCAAATTCTTGTTTAAAAGGGGAACCTAACAGGTTGAATGTCGTAAGCATAATTTCATTTTAAAAATTTTTGAGCACTTTCTTTGACTTAAAACTTCAATGATTTTTTTTTTTTTACAAAAGTAGGAAAAGACATCGCCCTCATGAAAGTCACAGCTATCTAGCAATCTCATGAATCAGTTTCTTCAGTAGTAATTATAAACATATAGGGGGCGCCTGGGTGGCTCAGTCATTAAGCGTCTGCCTTCGGCTCAGGTCATGATCCCAGGGTCCTGGGATCAAGCCCCACATCGGGCTCCCTGCTCAACAGGAGGCCTGCTTCTCCCTTCTCCACTCCCCCTGCTTGTGTTCCCTCTCTTGCTCCATCAAATAAATAAAATCTTTAAAAAAAATAAAAATAAACATATATACACAGGTATACTTTCTGTCTTTAGATCTATATCTGTGTATGTTTACATCTATAAAAAAAAATGATAGATATAGAGAACTACTAAGGTGCTCCCGTGTGGCTCAGTCAGTTAAGCATCTGACTCTTGGTTTCAGCTCAAGTCATGATCTCAGGGTTGTGGGATCGAGCCCCATGTCAGGCTCCATGCTCAGTGGGGAGTCCGCTTGAGATTCTCTCTCTCCCTAATAAATCAAATCTTTAAAAAAATAAATAAACAGCTGTTAATATTTGAGGGCTATGTAGCAGGCACTGTGTTCAGTGTTTCCCAGGTAAAATCTCATTTAATTCAACAATCGTTTGAGAAAGAGATCATTTGTCATCCATTTACAGAATAAGAATATGTTTCCCTCTCTATTCTTAATTTACAAATCCGTAAGTGTTCTCTGTTCCTTTCCAAATACATGGTGCTGCGGACTTTGACCTGAAAGGGATTCAGGCAAGGTTTGGTTAAGTGCTCTCAACTAAGGAATTAGAAGAGAGAAAGAAACTAAAAAGACAGGGCCCAGAAGGAGGCAGTGTTCTGAGCCATAGGAGGAAAGATCACTTACCTGCATATGTATTTTAAGCCCAATTCTGTCACTCAGCTGCTACATACTCTAGGATTCAGCTTTGCAAATTAGAAGAAATCCACAGCCTTTTATTTCCGGCGTCCCTAGATAATGGCAAGGTGGTCAACACTCATGGTTCTTATAGCCACTGTCTTCTTTCTACAGCACCTCGTGTGACCTCTGAGCCAAGACCTTGAGGCAATTTTGAGCAGCTCATCAAAACCCCTGGAGCCCTGAGGGAGCAAGGACACAAGAGGGGCCCCTTCCAGAATGTCTCTTAAGCCGTGGAAGGCTTCTGCAGTCTGTGCCCCACCAAGTCATTTCAAGGCTTCCTGGGGATGAAATGTGAGAGACGATAAACTTGGCTTTCATCTTTAAAAACATCAAAAAATAAATAACATCAAAATGCAGGCTGGATAAGGAGGGCTCTGATGTGCATACGTAAGTAATGGTGCATTAATCAGTCCCAGAGAATTGCTCAAGCTCACCAGACTTCATAAAACTGGGGACACGGGACAGAGATACCCTCAAGGATCCCAGCCAGAAAGCATGTCTGTTCCTTTGCATCACATGTCAGTGCTTCCTTCCTTTCTCGGCCGAGAGGAAATGATCAATCTCAGCCCCCCACTCCACGAGGCTCCGCCGAAGCCCCCTCAGCTATCTTGGCCATTTTCTAAGTGCAAAAGCTGGCCAATTATGTGAAGTTAAGTATTTTGTTCTAGAAAACCCAGTAAGGTATTCTGTATCTTTGATTCATGATCAGCGTGGTATCTCTTCAGCTATTACATTCTTAGGAAGACAGTCCACACCCACTAGGATGGCTATAATAAAAAATACCGACAATAACAAATGCTGGCAAGGATATGTAGAAATTGGAACTCTCCTACATTGCTAGTGAGAATGTACAACAGTGCAACCACTTTGAAACAATGTGGCAGCTCCTCAAAAGGTTAAACACAGCTATCACATGTCCCAGCAATTCCTCTGCCAGGCGTGGACCCGAGAGAAGTGAAAACATATGTCCACACAAAAACTTGTCCGTCAGTGTGCATAGCAGCACTATTCCTAATAGCCACAAAGTGGAGATCCAAATGTCCATCAACCAATGAACAGAAAAACAAAATGTATCTATTTTCACACAATAGAATATAATCTGGCAAAAGAGGAATGAAGTGAGCACCTGGGTGGCTCAGTCAGTTAAGTGTCTGCCTTCGGCTTAGGTCATGATCTGGGGATCCTGCGATCGAGCCCTGTGTCGGGCTCCCTGCTCAACGGGGAGCCTGCTTCTCCCTCTCCCTCTGCCTCCACCGCCCCGCTTGTCCTCTCTCTCTCTCTCTCTCTAATAAATGAATAAACTCTTTTTTAAAAAATGGGAATGAAGTACTAAGAAATACTATAAAATGGGTGAGTCTTGAATACATTAGGCTAAGTGAAGGAATGGCCAAACACAGAAGACCACATATTGTACCATTCCATTTCTGTAAAATGGCTAGAATGGGCCAATCCACAGACGGGAAGCAGAGTGATGGTTTCAGGACTCAAAGGGAAAAGGAAAGTGGGAAGTGATTGCTGATTGGTACAGGGCTTCCTTTTGGAGTAATGAAAATGTTCTGGAATTAGATGGTGGCGATGGTTGCATAACCTTGTGAATATACTAAAAAATCACAAATGTACAAAAACAAATTCTTAGAACACTATTTAGAGTATGGTATGCCAGAGCTGAGCTAAGCTCCTGTAGGTAGTCCTCACTGTTAAGACCAGGAAGCTGGTGATAACTACTTTCGCAAGTGAGGAAAGGCCTGTCCAGATAGAATCTCTGACTTGCCCAACATCACCCAGCTTTAAGAAATAAACCAATCCAAATCTGTCTCCACCCACCATCCTCTACTGCATAAGGCTACATTAGACCATTCCCAGCCACGTGACCCTCAGCAACCTCCAGTTCCTGATCTGTAAGAGCAGAGACCTCTGTTCTCCACCCTTCTGGAGCCTCAACTACAGTACAAGCTCGAACGCAGACCAAGTTCTTGTTTCCCAATTGGTGGTTGGGTCCTCAAATCAGTGGCCCTTCAAGACTACCAGATATTTGATTGTAACTGCCTGTGGGATCAAGGAACTTTCCACAAGATCCGATGGAGGGAAGCTTCCTGAGGTAAAGAGGGATTGAGAGGCTGAGCAGTAGAGAAGGTAAACCCAGTCCAAAGGAATCCACAGAACTCTCTAGAAGGCCCCATTTCTCTGTCCTCCTCCTCCATCCTCCCCAGCCTGCCTGAGCCCATCACCAGCTACTTTCTGCCCGAGCCCATCACCAGCCTCTTGACTACCAACCTTCCCAGATGGAGACGGAAGAGCCAGACACTACCCACTTCTCAGGGAGATGCCTGAGATTTTTGGTTCTTCGTAAATGAACCGATCTCACCTCACAGTGCCAATCGCACTGTGGTTCAACTAATTTCCTTAGGTTTGGTGGGGGGCGGGAGGGGGCATAAGCTCCAGGATCCTATCACACCCTGCTTCCATCTATTTATTTGGGGGCAGGTCTCAAAAAAGAAGTGTTTCTCATTCTTCTTATGCACCTTACTGACTTCTCCCTCTGGGTGTCAAATCTTTCAAAATAATTCAAAAACCCAAACGGCCAACAGCCAGTACGGTATTCTAATCGACATGGTCTCCTAGAAAGCTGCTCCCTCAGTCTCAAAAGCATAAAATGCACACCAGTTATTTTCCCAGGACAATGGGCCACCCTCCAGTTGGCTGGCCAGACTCTCGTTCCACTAATGGCCTCCAACCCAATGAAGAGCCTCAACGTGGCACTTTTTAACCATATGGTTCTGAGAGCATGGACGAATTCGGGCTATTTCTGTCTCCCTTTCCTGGCTGGCAAGAAGATATAATGGGACCCTGAATCATAAATTCACATTGTTAGCAAGCAAAACATCATCTCCCTCTTCAGATTCTTGGTGGCCTGGAAACAGGTCCAATTATTTTAAGATTTGTTCAAGCTCTCTTTTTGAAATGTTGAAGCCAATTCTACTCCCCGTACATCAGGAGGAAGCCAGTCTACAAGGCTTCAAGATCCCTCCCCAATAGCCAGATCATCTGAACCTCTCCACTCATACCACCTGCCATCCGCAGGACACCTCCCTGTTTGCAAAGCTTTGCCCACGCCATCCCACGTTTGCTTTTCCAAAAGCTAAAACCCAGAAAGATACGACACCTTCGGGGTCCCAGGAAGCAACACAGCCAGAGCGGAAACCCACCTCCCCTGACTTCCCACCGGATCCACCTGTCCCAGGTACTGCTGGTCCCGGCCAATCCCTGTGGCAAGTCACCAGTTTGTAGCCAACAACGAACCTTCCCAGCCCTGCCTTTCAGGCCATCACACCAAACAGCACTGAGTCAACACCTCTAAGCACAGGAAACCATTTGGTGAGACACGAGTCTTAAAAAAATAAGCTGCGTGACATTTATTTTGTCTTGTTAACATTAATATCTGTAGAAACATTTTTTATTGTCAGTATAAAAATTAACAGGATTTATTAAATACTTTCTCCAATTTGTAACAAGTAGAATCAGTGTAATCTGCACGTGGCATGACTATAGCAGAGTGAGTAGGTGTTTCCAAAGCAAAACACAATCCTTTCATACAGAACGCACAACATGGCAACGTTGTGTCTGACGCTGGTATGAGGCCCAATCTTTTGGTGAGGTCCTGCCAGAATTAGACAGAAGCAATCCCTTAAAAAGATGGAAGTGTCTCCAAAGACTATCAGTAGAACAACTCAGGGTTTCAATTCTAAAAGCCTTCTCTAACGCCAATGAATCTGGAAGCCATGATCAAAATCCACTGAGGAGAATACAGGCTAATCTGATTAACGTGCAACTCAGCGCAGAAGACCAGCTGCCGGGGAGGACAGTCGGCTATCATCTCAACTAAGGTCCATCCTCAAGGAATGGATTAAGGCATCTTTTTAAGAGAACGCTGGTCCCATTTGTCTTGGGAAGTCCAGTTAAATGTTCCTTGGGCCCAATGACAGAGCTGAACAGCAAAACAAAATACTCTCTTATTAATGGGTTTGTTTCCTCTTGGCATTTTGGTGGTGTAAGAACAACCATCTGACAGCAGGGTTTAAAACAAATAAATCAAAACTTCATTTTCCCCAAATTAGTCATATTCTGTAAATACTCCTCTTTTCAAAGAATCTGATAACTAGTTAAGTCCAAGCAATAGATTGACTAGTCCGAGGTGCTGCTTGCAAAGAAACGCCACTTAAATTACAAAACAAAAACAAAAAAAACCCACAAAACTATAAATGATTAATTGTTTTGTATATTACCAATTCATTAATAAATTAATGTTATACCATTTTCCCTGAAAGCAAAAGTATTCTTCCACCTCTGCTCGGTGAAAATTAAGAAATTCTGTGTAAGAACAGCATTTAGGAAATAGCTATTACAAAAAGAGAGACCAATTTTCTAGGTGCATTGGGACATCCATTTAAAATCAATACAAAAAATAATTCCTTGTAAATATATAATATATATTTATACATAATTTGAATATATTTACATACATCCAGCACTTATATACTGCAGTTGTGCCGTTGTGTGTGCTGACATATATTTTCTCCTATTATTACAAAATTCACAAGGAAGGCAGAACCTAAGTTTGCCTCAAGTCCAGCTGGTCCACAGCCAGTACCCACAGTGGGTCGTGGGCGCGTGGTGGCCCATGGCAGTCCATGGCCCCAGAAACATTCTTCTTCTCCAGGTGAAGATTACAAGTTTCCAACTGTATAAATTCTTTACACGTGTGCCGATTACTTTTCCGATTATTTACTCCTCTGATCCATATATACAAGCGGAGCCAACAAGCTCCTGGAGGCATGGCCTCCCTGCTCGTGTGGCTAGCTCCCTGGTGCTGTCCTGTGTGGGAACGGAAGGACAAGCTCATTCATGTTTTAACTCTGCCGTTTACATGTGGGTACTGAGGAAGGCAGGGTTCGTAAGGCATGGGGTCCGGAGAGAAAACAGAATCGTCTCCTGAAGAACAAGAACTCCTTGTGTCAGGGTAACTAGGTGAATACTGTTCGAGAGGCTGACTGAGGTCCAAGTATTCCTGAAAGAAGGGAAGAGAGACGTTTTATTTCATCTCGGGTCAGGATAACAAGGTGAATACGGTTCGAGAGGTTGACTGAGGTCCAAGTATTCCTGAAAGAAGGGAAGAGAAGACCTTTATTTCAAATGCAGGCTCTCGAGACGCTCTATCGGAGCTGAAGACTCAGAGACCTAGCACCCCCCCGCTCCCATAAAGATCTCCTCGAGACACCCCCCCCTTTTATTGACTCTAGGCTGCCCTTAACCCTTCTCTTACAATCCATCATGAACAAACAAGAGGCAAGGAGGGAATGGGAAAATGCTGAGCACTCCAGTCCACTCACACAGACCCCCAAAAAGCGGCTTGCTACGCGCCTCCTCAAGGGGGAGCACACTGTTCAAATCCGAGCCCCCGCAAAATGAAAAACACGTAACGTGTTATGGATTCCGGGGACCCCTTAAAATAGTTGAGACCATGAATATTTATTTTACGAATTACATTTTACTATTGCAGTTTCTAGGATAATTTAGGGGGAATCTGTCTCCATTCAGCGGGTAATTTCACAGATGTAATTCATTACTCTCAGAAGCTCTCCGAGTGGAAAATGTAAACAGGTTCAGAAAAGGCTCGGAGGTACTCGTGTATGTTAAATCCATAATGGACTGTTAAAGAAGAGTTTGAAATTCAAAAGGGTCTTTTCTGCTCCCTACAGCCTCTGTTGGGGTTGCTATGGAAGAGAGCCCCCTGGATGACCCAGGATAACATCTCCTCCAACTTATGGCAGCGTGAGAGCCCATTGCCTGGTCTTGTGTGGCCCATGAGCAAAAACATGTTTTGAAACATGAGCTAAAATGTTTTAACATTTTTCAACGGGGGGCGGGGGGGGCGGGCAGGGGAATCAAAAGAAGAGTACTATCTCATGGCATTAAAATGACATAAAAGGACATAAAAGTCATACAAAATTTAAATGCTAGGGTCCATCAAGTTTTACCCAGAACATAGACACACTCATTGACATATTGTCCATAACTGTTTTCTCGCCTTGACAGCTGACCTGAATAGTTCAGCTCCCAGAGATAAAAAATGTTTACTATCTGGCCCTTTACTGATGAGGTTCGCAGACCCTTGCTTGGAAACTCTGGCAAGATTTCTAAACCGAGGAACTTCTGGGTGTCGCTGGCCCTACTGGGCTGACACACTGGGGTGGTTCTGCACCCACACCCTGAAGCCAGTGAGAGTCCAGGATGTGTGGTTTTGCTGAGACCACAGCACAGCCAGCCCGGGTGTTATCAGAAAAGAGCCCGCAGAATGTTGGGACCTCAACATTTTAAAAAGACACCCCCCCCAAAAAAAAACTGGAAAAAAAAAAAAACCCACTATAATTCATCACCAGGTTTGGCAAGGGAAAAAGTCCCCATCCAAGAATGGGGGATGTGTCAGTTCCAACAACATCAGCATTAACCGCACAACTGGAAACAAACACGCCCACCACATCAAAAGAGAACTTTTTGCTTACAATGATAAAAATGAAATTTTGTCCTAAATGGAACCATTTTTCTCAAGCATATGGGAATGATTTTCAGAAGGAAAGAAACTTCGATTTTTATATCCGTTAGACAATATGGCATTCTGCTTTTTTATTTTAGGATGCTAGATGTAAATTTCAGTATGAATGGACCCACTTTAAATTTAAATATACAAATAAAGAGCATTGAGCATGGACTTAGGACCAGTAAAATGGAACATTAGTGCTTTCCCAGTTTCTAAATGCAGCCATAAATGTTCAGATCTGATGGGGGGAAAAGAGGTGTATCAGTGGATTCCAAGTCTAGGGTTAAAGGAACTTACACTAGAAACAACAATTTTGGCAGGAGAAGAAAGTTGCTTTTTTTCCCCCTTGAACTGTTCCTTTCCTTTCAACTTCTGAAGGTCAGCTGTATTCATTTAAACGCAATCTCTCCTTTTATCAGCTACAGTTAGACACACAAGATAATGTTGCTGGCTTAAGGCTTCATATCACAACATTTGATTTAAAAAAAATCATTCTGAAACTATTAAATGTATTCAAAAATACATTAAATGTATTATTTTTATTCAAGCAACTTTAACATCTTTTTGTTGTTGTTAAGGTAACTGGGTTTGGGGGAGGTTTTTTTTTTCCTGTTTGAAGGAAGACTGCTTGCTGCACCCTCATTAAATATCTCAAATTCATTCATTAACAATTTTTTGTGGGATTCTTCTGACCTCGATGGGTTTCTCATCATTCCTGCTCAGATCAGACACTCTCTACCAGAGACCACTCTATCTGCATACTGAAGCAAGCACTACCATGACTGAAATCACGCAGTGAGGGACAGAGGAGTGTTTCTCTCGTTGGTACAGATTACAAATATTTTATAGAAAAATATTTTAACAAAAGGTAAAAGCTTTCACTTAAAAATCACAAGTCCCAGGGCGCCTGGGTGGCTCAGTCAGTTAAGCGTCTGACTCTTGATTTCAGCTCAGGTCTTGGTCTCAAGGGTCCTGAGATAGAGACCCGAGTCAGGCGCTGGGCTCAGCAAGGAGTCTCTGCTGGAGATTCATTCTCTCTCTCTCTCTCCCTCTACCCCTCCCCCGGTTCCCTCTCTTGCTCTCTCTCTCTCTCAAATAAATAAATATTAAAAAAAAATATCACAAGTCCCTCATTACACGGAACTGTGTGTATAGAGACCACATGCCCCACGCCATTCCCAAACAGGGTCACAGTGGACACTGCCGTGCGTGTGAAGCTAGACTGGCAGAACCTCACTGCTTCCAGCGAAGCCCGCCAGTTAACAGAACGGCAGCAACTCCTACGTTAGGAGCCGAATCCAAGCAGCACAGAAACCCAAGCTCCTCACATGCAAACCCAAATGCTGCTATTTCTCTTGCCTCCACATTGTCCAGCATACCACAACCTGGACCCACTACCCAAAGGCCACAGAGACGGGGGCAGCCTCAAGTAGGGCCCTCGGTCTGGTTTCATGAGTCAGAACTCTCAAAACTGCACATATTTTAACTCTGTCTGACCCCTGTGGAAAAATGATAATCTCTACCACAGACTCCGACAGGGGAGGTTGCATTGAAAAAGCCGCACTGGCCTCCCAAGAAAGGACCACAGGCTTCTGGAAGAGGGTTCTTACCTCATTGGTTGTGAGAGTGAGAATCCGATCCAAGTCCTCTACCAACTGTTTGAACGTCGGCCTCTGGGAGGGCACCGCATGCCAACAGTCCCTCATCATCATATACCTGGGGAAATGGATTTCCTGGTGAATTCATTTTGTAAGTACTAGGTGCACGGCTATAAGCCAGTGTTAACAGGCACTTGGGAGATAACGTCCTAAATTATGAACATGTATCAGAACTTTCCAAATTAGAAGGCAGTTATTTGCTTTCCCAAAAAATTCACTGCTTGGTTCCTCTGAAAGGCACTTTGAGCTACAAAAACATCACTTCACCCCAAACGTTTTAGGATAGTGGCATAGGCCATCAAGACTTATTTCTACGTCTTTGCTGCTGACTTGCGTCTGTGACAGTGACACACACAGAAGTAGCACATCTTTCTGGCACTTCGAGATGCTGAAGGAAAAACCTTCTAGGAGCAACCCGGTCTCCGGTCTCTCCCCAGCACACCCCGCCCCCCCCGCCCCCAACTCCTCCTCCCGACCAAAACAGCTACACATTCTTCTCCCTGACACTTTGGGTTTTATTTTAATGACTGCAGAGGACAAAGGTTCCTCAGTTTAAAAAAAAATGAAGTTTGGAAACCACAACTTTAAGGTAAGGTTTTTATGAATTAATCTGCTATCCCTGGGCTGCACATTAACTTCCTGATTAACTCCTGGACAGGCCTAGGGTCCCAGGCCTTATCTTGATTATGGGTTTCGACAGACCCTCCATATTAGAAAAGGCAATAGGAATGACAGGCAGCACAATAAATACCTTTATATAATATACTATAAAATGTGGCCATTCATCAGATGTCCACTGTACAGTGAAAAGCACCCATGGGATTACGGATATAAAATCCCCATGAAACGATACACAATAGACCACAGTCTCCGGGACAATCACTCTTCTTAGTTAATCCTGGGGGGGGTTGGGAAGAGAGACTCCCTTTCAAAGCACTGATTCTACTGCACAAGACGCATGTCACAAACACAACATAATTCCACTTGAAGTGTGGGGCAGGCTTTTCTCGAAACGAGCTCATGGTTTTATAGCCAGATCTGGGACCTGGGCACGTTCTTAATTCTCTGTGCTCAACTATGGGTAAAACAGAGGTAACCAGACCCCAGTTTGCTCTGAAGACGTGTGGTCAATTCCAATCTAGAAGAGCAACTTTCAGTGTTCGCCCATGCCCCCTGGCCGTGCTGGGGGCAGGCGTAAGCCGTGAGGAAAGGCCGGGCAGGCCCACGGCTTTCCAGCTTGTGTATGAGAAAAGGCCAGATCTTTCTCCCTGTCCATCTGAGAAGACAATAGCAAAGCACAGCCTGGTGGCCCAGGAAGATTGCTGCGTCTCGCTCTCGAAAGTCAGAAGCCCTCAGCCAGGGGGCCCAATGCCCTGATCAAAGCTCACTCCATACGCCTCGGGATGATGTTCTCTCTTTTGGACGGTTATGGCCATCAGTGTAACCATCCACCCCAGTCCTGGGACTGGGCCCAGAAAGCTTCAGCAGTAAATCTTCTTAGGGCCTGTATGGAAAACCAGGGGCCTTGGGAAACCCGAAATAAGTCAGGAGAAGAGTTAATGGCATGGTGGGTCCGCTGGGTATCAGGAGAGACAACGGTCCTTACAGTTCATTGGTGCAGTTTGCTGGCTTATCCATCCGGTGTCCTTCCTTAAGCAGCTTAAAAAGTTCCTCCACTGGAATCCCTGGGTAGGGTGAGCCCCCTAACGTGAAAATCTCCCACATTAACACCCCGAAGGACCACCTGCAAGGAAGACAGAAAACAGTGTTACCAACCCACCTGAATCCCCAAAACCCAAATGTGCCCAGTGAATAAAGTAAACGCCCACTCACTTCTCATGTTCAAAGACAAATGGACTGAACCCTCCTGCAGTTCATCCCACAGGCCCCTCCCTGCCCCGAAGGAGCATCCTCCCCAAATGCGAACGAGGGGAGGGACGTTCCCATGGAGTTTTCCATCAACAGACAACAGAGTAGGGGTGGGAAACCATCCCTCTTTTTTTCTGGTAGAGATTTGGGGTGGTTGCTTTTTCATTCTGACACTCTCAAATGAGGTGACTTGTCCTTAAATGCGGTGTTAGCAACGTGAGGATGTCAGCTCCTAAGCTGCAGAACTCTTCATGCTCCCGTCCAGCTCTTCCAACAGCCTCTGTGCCCGACGCCCCTGGACCGTGACCCACCAGTATGGGCTGCTGACCGAGTAAGGCCAGCAAGCCAACTCTGCAAGGTAAACAGCCGCCAAGTGTGGCCAGTTGGAGCATCTGAGAGCACAAAAGGTTCATGACTCACTAGGGTCATGGAGGGAGTGGGCATCAGGCTGGGATGGGGATGAAGGAATCCCGTGCCCTGGACGAGTTTCCTACAGCAGAAACTGAAAACCTCTCTCAGGGGACCACGGGTACCTGACCTCACGGAGACCCACGGCTGGACTTTCTGAGCCTCGTTCAGGATACTCACAGTTCCTGGGGTAATGGAGCCAAGACTCCTGCATTTACCTATGTCACTGAGGCTCTCTTGACACACACCCTTCCCGACTCTCTTTGGGTTTGGGGTGAGAAATGAAACTCTTCCCCAGTTTTGTGTGGAGCAAAAGTGGGGGCACAATGCAGGCAGCTGACTCCTGACATAACCGGGACTTGCAACACCTTCCTTCTAGGACTGCTAAAGGGGGCCGGCTGCGACACCAGGCCTATCCTGGGGAGCATCCTGGTCACATAAATAAAAATAGCTCAACTGTTGTTTTTTTTTTTAACTTTTTATTTTGGACTAATTATAGACTCGCAGGACCTTGGGGGAAAAAAGTACAGAAAGATGCTCTGTACCTTCCCCCCAGCTTCCCACCAGGGTGACTTCTTCCAAACTAATTTCCAAACCTAAAATTCTAAAATATCAGTTGGAGCCTGCCCCTCCAGCTGATATTTTAGAATTTTAGGTTTGGAAATGAGTATTTTTAAGTGTATCATAATGAGAATATTATAGAGTTTTCACTGTTCCTGTAATGTCAACAAGGGTGCCGGGCCGAGATCAGATCTTTTCAAAGGATAAACAGAAGAAGCGGGCCCGTGGAGATCACCTGAGCAGACTCTGCCCCACTCAGCCTGTCCCCACGAGGACAAACCTGAGATGGGGGGAGTATGACAAACCACCCTCAAGTAGGAAAAGTTTCAAAATTCCTTCTTTCGGGGAGCAAAGAACATGCCAACGGCCTGGCAAATGAGACAGCAGCTTTGTAGTCGTAGATCCGTGAGTAAGTTGGGGGTGGGGGGTACTTCCACAGCAGGACGAGGTTCGGGGCCGGGGGGGCACTTCCTCCCTGGCAGGACGACGTTCGAAGTTACACCTCCCGTGCACTTTGAAGCCGGGCAGATTAGTAACAGCGCATTGGTTACCAGCCTACCATAAAATCCGTCCTTTCTAAGGCTGGCTCCTGCACCTTCTATCAACGTGTGAAATACAACAGACACCAAAGAATGAAGAAAGATGAACAGTTATTTTCGCAGCTCAACCCGAGGGAGAAGCCGGAGAGAAGGGAGTTACTTACACGTCACTCTGGTGGGTGTACACTCGGTCAAAAAGGGCTTCTGGGGCCATCCACTTGACTGGAAGTCGCCCCTGCAAGTGTGGGGGGAAGAAAAGGTAAAAACCACTAGATTAAAACCAGTTTACTTTTGCTGGCTCGACAGGCTGTGCCCTATTTGAGAGCTGACGCTAATGATTTTCAATGGTCAGTCATTAGAGCAGAAATAAGGTCCAGCAGGGCCGACACGTAACATGCAAGATGCACAGATTTGGGCACATGAGTACAGTGCCGTCTCTTTGGACTCTCATCATCCTCGATCTGCCTCGCACACAGACACACCCTGACCACCTTCTAGGCAAAAATTAATCCAGAAACTCCCAAGCTCTAGTCTTGGCTAGGGAAGTTCTTGACAAAGAGCCTGATGAAGACCAGAGAGGCTGCCGATCATTCTATATACAAGGCTGTTTCACATTTACTAAAAGTATCTTAACTACAGCTGAAATTTGCTTATTGAGAAGTTTGTCAAGAATACAGCAAAAGAACAGAGATAAAGGGCAGAGGAATGAACGCCTATTATCTTTCATCTGGAACATTCCGTGCCACCACCACCCCTCCCTCCCTTCCACCACAGTGCTGCCGTAGACTTACGTTTGTGGTCTTTTTGTAATAGTCTATATTGTTGATATCCCTGGCCAGTCCAAAGTCTGCTATTTTCATGACATTGTTTTCTGTTACCAAAACATTTCTGGCAGCTAAATCCCGATGAATACACTGAAATCAAGAAAGAACTCATTTCAAAATGTTTCAAGAATAAAGAGAAAATATACTCACTTCTTACAATGCAGACAGAAAGTACACCTTAAGTCAAAAAGATGGTATTTCTTTTCTAATTCAAAGTAACTAAAAAACCAAGGCCCCAATCATTTCAAAGAGCAAAGAGACACCAAGCAGCCAATCCTCTTTTACCTGCAAACGACCAACAACACTGGCGTCCTTCCTAGCACGAGATCTGTGCTAGATTAATTCTAAAATCTTTTATCTCAACACTTAACTCTCCCGCCCTTTACAGCCAGACTTTCAGAAGAGCTGGTGGAACTCCCAACACCACAACGACCTCCTGGTCCACCCACAAACATTCTGTTTCCATCCCTGCCCCTCCCAAAAGTATATGAGGAACCTCTTGTCAGACCCAAGTGAGCTCTTCTAATGCCTCAATGTTTCCCTCTGCAGCTCTGGACACTGTTGATTTCGTGCTCCTTTTAAAAAAACGGTCCCCTCCCCCCCAACCCCTTGAGTTCTATCCCCTCCCTTCTCTTGGCTCACCCTCTCAATCCAGCTCCTCTCTTCCCCTATCCCTCAAAATAGGAGAAATGTCCCATTAATTTTGTATATTTCCACATATCCCTGGGGCTTCTATGCTTAGATACACGCAAAAGATTTGCAAATTCCTACCTCTCTCCTGGGACCCTCACTGTCATCTTCCACAGGTTATGGGACATTTCCACTGTGACATCCCTTTGGCTCCTCAAATTCAAGGTCTCTGCTCCCCTAATTCTTACCCTCTTGGGTCTCTCTCAGTGCGAGAAGTATACACCAGAATTCTCGGCACACTCCTCCCAAATTCTGTGGACGCTGACTCCCACCTGCCTCTGTAATTTGTCCACCCTGCTGTGTCCCCACTACTAACCACACTTAGCCCAGGACATCACCACTGCCCACCCCCAGCCCCATGGAGAGCCACAGTGCCTACCTAACCGGTCTCTGTGCTTCCAAACTCGGCCCTACTGCACCTGCTACGCTCCCCACAAGTTGTGTTTCTAAGAACTGACCATGTCCTTTCCCGGCTTATATCACGACCAACGCCTGTCTGTCCAGGCCCAGGCCCGGGCCCAGGCCCAGGCCCGGAGGACACCGGCTCACACAAAATCCCTGGGGGTGGGGGAGGGTGGTGGGGTGGGGAGTGGGGGGGGATGCAGACACGCTCACCAGAGGGCAGCTAATTTATAGTTCTGATACCCTTCGGTCTCAGAAAGGTCTGGTCATTGTAACTCCCATTTTTCCTTTCTACAAATGATACACTTTTGTAAAGTATTATACTTCAATATCACAAGATTTCATCATGACACATGGTAATGAGAATTCCCCAATCAGCAGCCCCTATTTTTGGAAAAGGCAAGGTCTAAGGAAGTGAACAAATATGGCTACGAAATGCTTTGACACAGGCTCATGTGTTAACTACTGGATGAAGGAGAGAGTCTTATCAAGCCACTTGACAAGGGTGAAATGGGGCTGGTTGTAGTTAGGGACTCCACAACATGGCCAATAAAAAGGAGCAAGCCACACTCTCTCTGAAGAATAAATTAGGAGTTATTTTTTCCTGCCCACCGCCCAACGATTCCTTGTTTTTAGACGCTTCTGTGGCCCCCTGGATGGGTGAAGACCAGGAAAGGGAGAGCAGGAAAACCCCACAAGTAGGTGTGCCTGTGCCAGAACGGAAGCAGGAAATGTGAGAGCTTCCAGAAGCCGCCTGGGGATCCGGCCGGGGCGGGAGCCATGTTCCTAGTTTGGAGGCCTCTTCAAATTGAACTTCCAAGCCCTCGGCCAAACTCTCCCGGCGGCGTGCTCCCTGCCGACACGAGCTCTGTGCATTTGGCAAGCTGTGTGGTCACAAGAATCTGGATTCCCACACGCTGGGCTCCCACCACACATGAGTGCTCCACTCAGAGATACCACGACAGTGACCTCCATCATCGTCTTGGCAAGAACCAGGATCGAGCACCAACCTCCCACATCCCATGATGCTAGCAGACACGAACGCCCACCCTCTGGGCTGAACAGTAAGAGACTTGGAACCAACACGCGAGAAAAAGAAAATAATTAACATCAAGCCAAATTCCCATCATCTGCAGAAATCAGAGCTGTTTTCCAGGGCAGAGCTGACCATTTACATAACTAGGGTCCTCAGACCATTTGGTATCCATTTCTTAAGTGGAGATCCATGGGTCACACTAAGGGAAGGAAGACTAACACCCCTATGGCCCAGACGATAGCGTGGCAATCTCATGGGTATGGTTGCACCCATTTCACAGATAGGGAAGCTGGAGCCTGCTTTAAATAACAAAAACAACACCCACTCAGGTTTAACACCTTGGACTGGTTTTGGGATTTGGTAAAAAAGAAAAATTAGTGTACTTTGAACTAAAAACAGCAAAGCTTTCATAATTTGTATAAGGTTCAAATGCCCCATATTACCTTGCTGTATTCTGTATACATCACAGTGTTTCTTTACTTGCCCACCCCCGAGTTCCCCACAAACACACTCGCACACGTGCATGCACGCGTGCACATATTTAAGCGGCTCAAGGACAGGCCCTGCGTGTTCATCTCTATATTCCCGGCACCGAGCACAGAGCCTGACCCAGTCAATGTTTACTGAGCCGAATTCATTATTGCATTCCATCAGTAATGAGCCAGAGAGCTCACTCAACAGTTCTTTAAGCAGGCCTCCAGCAAGCTCATCGCCGGCGGCTGTGAGGCGTGAGTGTGAGCAGGCCCTTGCCCTGCTTCTTCATACTCCACCGTCAGGAATAAGCCCTCTGTCTTTGGAAGCAAGCTCCCCTCAAGGGGACCATTCTTAAGATCTTCATCTACGGCCAGTTTCAAACCTGTTCTAGGTCTTCAACTGCAGGCCATCTTCTGCAAAGGGCTTTGGGACCGTTCAAGGCCCTAATGACATAAAGCTCCCTTTTGGCCCACTCTGTGTCTGTGAGCAACGCCTTGACACAAGGCATCTTGTCGGTCCCCCCCCACCCCATCCACTGAGGCAGGGATTACCTGAGAGCAGGGTGGGGGAGGCTGGGGCACAGGGTGGGTGAGTGGAGAATCAAAGGGCCAGTCTGGGACCAGAGACTTTTCTCTGTGGACCTAGAAGTCCCCATCCTGGAAATGAGCACAATGACTCAGGCACACCTGGCTCAAAGGTGTCCTGGCACCTCCCAACGGTCCTCAGCATCCTTAACCTAAAATCACACCTACTTCAGAAGTGTTCTGAGGTTATGGATGATACTGTACGTAAAACACTCGTCCTGTGCCTGGTAGATGTTGAGCTCTCAAAAACTGGTACTGATTAATAATGAGAATTGCCCCCTTTCACAAAGTTCCCTCTTCACTATTCTGAGTAGTTCCAAAAGAGGAAGGATCTCACAGTCCTTGGGGCTGGGGAGCAATGGGGAGTCCACACGGGCTCCAGGAGCCAGGTGCAAGGCACATTCTTCTCTCCCATTCTGAGGAGAATGACACTCCGCCTTCCTGAAACCCGTCCCGTGGCCTCCGTGAACCACATCCTGCCTTTCCTCTCCCCTCTCTACGTCCCTTCAGCCTCCACCGCCATCAGGTGCTTTGCGCCAAGCTCCAGAAATCGAGAGCTTTTTCTACTCCCCCTCCTCTCTGCCTCTCCCCGGCTAGATGACCTCCCATGCCTTGGAACTACACTTCCTTTGCTGGCTCCCAAGGTCTTAGGCCAGCCCCCAGAGCTTCCTGCCCCGCACTGGCCCTTGAATGGCTCTCACACGTGGTGAAAGTGCATCCTGAATTGTGCACCAGAATCTCTTCCCACCACCCTCTCCCACCACCTCCCACCCCAGAGTCTTCCTCATCCTGATCAGCTGCGCTACCGTCCAATCTCTCAGGCTGGAAATCACCAACCATCCCAAGAGCAAAATCTGTCCAAAATCAATCTTCTTATCCAGTGCCTTGTGGGAGCCAATAAACCCTAGCCCAAAACACCAGCACCAAGCTTGCAACCCACCAGTTGTGAGCAGCACAAGACCGAGGGAGCTTTGTAGCACAAACCTGACCCCATTCCCCCCACCACGGTGGCCTGCCACAGTCCGAGAGCACAGCCTACAGCGCAGTCTAGAGGCCTGGCCTGGGTCCATGAGGCCCCAAATGAGCTCAGCCACATCGCACACCCTGTTCCCGGCACCCTGTGTCCCTCCTTAGAAGCTGCACACAACTGTCCCCCGGCGGGGGTGCTCACCAGCCACCTTTCCCCCTGGACCCCCCACTGACCCCCCACAATTTGTTTCGTGCACAGCACGCCTCTCACCCTTTCCCATCGTTATTTTTATTCCCACGCTTATTGTTGATCTCTCCTGCTGTCATCCGAGGTTCCTGCTCCAAGAGGTCCAAGGACTCTGTCCATTGCAGCCACCCGCTACGGGAGCCTGACCTGGGGCACGAAGCACCAGAGTCAGGAGTGCTCCGGAATATTTGCTTGAAGGATTAATAAAATGACCAAGCCAGCCTTCCTACTGCTTTTGTATTAATAGCAGAGCCATGCTGCGTCCAAAAAACACTTCCCCCCTCCCACACAGGGAAGGGTACAGAGGGGCCGGACCCTGGGGGGTGGCCAGCCCTCCCCCCGCCTCAGCCCTGGGGGTCCCCTCAAGCAGTGCAGGCAGGCCACGCTCCCTAGGGTTTAGTTAGTTAGGAACACTTGAAAGCTACAGCAAAGGTGAAACAGAACAGTGATGGTCCGAGTGTGCTGGGATCGCCTGTCATGCAGGCTCCCTCTTTACACACAATCTCCAGCCCAAAACACATACTTTGTATGCCTGAACCATTTAAAACTGACTGCACACCTCACACCTAAACACATGAGCAAACATCTCCTACCTTAACACAGGACCGCTATCACCACCCCCAGATTTAATATCGATCCAATCATATTATCTAATGTAGACCCGATTCAAGTTTCAGTTGTTCCTAAATGTTCTTTACAAAAGCTGCCCCCCTAACCCTGAACAAGGCTCAGTCCAGGGTCACACATGCACACATGGTTTTCCACCTGTCTCTGAAGCCTCCCTTAATCTGGAACTGTCTCCCCAGTGGTTTTTGTCTCTTGTGACGCAGACATTTTGAAGCGATGTCTTGTCAAATGTCCCACATTCTGGATCTGATCCATTTCCTCACGTCAAAGATTTTTCAGTTGGCCTGTATTCCTGCACCTGTACACAATCTCAGGCACAAAACTGCTTCCTAAAATCTATAGGTTAAGTAAGAGCTTTTACGGGGAAAAAAAAAAAATCTGAAAAAGTCTTCAACTCTGGACTCTCTTGAAAATAAAAAACAAACAAAAAAGAAAATAAAAAGCAAACCAAAAGACAGAATGTTGTGGCAGCCCCCCTCCCTGATTCCTGATGCCCTGTGGTCAGATCCCTTACTCCTGTGACTGGGCAGAGCCATGACCCGGCCTGGGCCCCCCGGTGACAAGGGGTCCACGGCCACAAGAGAATCTCACTTCTCTGGGGACCCAAAGATGGGCATCAAGCTCCACCGCAGGTAGAACGGACCCCACCTCTGCCTAAGGAGGAAGTTATGCAACCCCCCGCCCCCGAAGTGTGAGCTACAGCAGGGTGTCTTGGGTCATCCGAGATGTCCTCTGGGGCATCGGGGCACCTGCCTAACTGCTTTCAGAATAACTCAGATGTTTAAAGTTCCATTGCAAGTGGCACGCCTGGAATGCAGACGGTTCACCTCAGGGGACCTGGCCAACTTCGAGCCAAAGGGTCACCCCGCTAAATGAGACAAAATAAACCCAGATGATATCCAGGACTCAGTGTTACTAAAATACCCCTTTGCCTGATCTTTATTCATAGAATACTGAAGGCCCTTTCAAGCTTAAAACCATAAACACAACACCCAAGTCTATGTCCAAAAACTCATCCCAAAACAAATAAAGCCCCCAAAACTCAGGAGAATTAAAGGCAGCATCCCCTAACCTAGCTGTTCTCTACCGAGAGCAGAATCCCAGGAGAAGAGACAGCTTTTCTGCTCATCTCCGCAGTGTCATGACAGGCTTCTCTGGCTTTTAAAGAGTTCACCAAACCCCAATGTGAATAACGCAATAAGTATTTTCCAGGTTGTACAAGACATGCAAGGGCTTGATTTAGCAAATGAGCACGTCCAAATTGCCTGTTTTCTTCACAGATCTTTTTAACTGGAGTCCACCCAACTGAGGAGAATGTGAAGGACTCACTTTCTGGGAAGCCAAGTACTCCATGCCTCTTGCCAGTTGGTAGGTGCAGGACACCAAGTCCTTGAAGGTCATCTGCTCCTCGGGAACTCGGTTAATGTCATAGGAGTACTCCATCCCGGGCGGCCTTCGGGCTCGGAGGTACTCGCGGAGGTTGCCTTTCGAGGCATACTCGACGATGACGTAGAGAGGCCCTGTGGACGGAGAGGGCAAGCTCACTGAGAAGACGCACCCAGATCTGCCCCGGGGAAGCTCAGCCACATTTTGTTTCTTTCAACCCGCTACTTTTTTTCTTTCTTTCTCTCTTTTTTTTTTTTTAATTGAAACATACAGAAAAGTGCACACAAAAATAGAACACCTACATTCTCATCTCCCCCAAAATGATCATCGACACTCGGGTCAAGACAGCCTCAAAAGTCTTAGAGGAATAGACAGAGATGCAGTGAGTGTTCTTCCCCTGTACCCTCCTGCAGAGCAATGCTTACTATAAATTTTGCCTTTTCCAGTTCATTTTAACCATTTTACATACATATATGTATCAATAAACATTATTATTTTTAATCGCATACATGAATAATAAAGCTACAGCTTTGCAACATTTTCCCCCTACACGTTACCGTCCTGGAACCCAGTCGGGCTGATAAAAATAAATCTAGATCATTCCTTTTAACAGCTACCTATGTTCCATCATGTAAACATGCCACATTTTATTCACTCATTTCCCTATACTTATGGGCATTTACATTGCTTGCAGGTTTGGCCTGTAACAAACTGCACGGGGAACATTCCTGTGTATGTCTCCTTACACACACGTGCAATCCTTTCTCCGTAGCATAGACCAGAGGCTGGCGAACTACAGCCTGCAGGCCAAATCCTGCCCACTGCCTGTTTTTGTAATTAAATGGTATTGGCACACAGCCAGGCCCGTTCACTTCTGTACTGTCTGTGGCTGCTTTCTCACTCCAAAGGCAAAGATGAGTAGTTGCCACAAAGACCCTCAAGGCCACAAGACCAAAACTACTGACAATCACCCTTCACAGAAAGTCTCCCGACTCCTGGTATAGACCTCAAGGAGAAATGGCTGAGGCAAAGACAGGCTTCTTCAAGTTTATTAATTATCATCAAACCGATTCCCGAAGTGTCAGTTAGCTCTCCAGTGAAGAGAAGTCAATGCTCCCTCTCCCCCAAGGAAGTTAACGTGTCCGTTCATTCTACCCTCTCCCTCCCCTGCACTATTCTTGGGAGCTCAGCCATTGCTGTCCATAGCAAGACATGGCTTCTTCAATCCCCATTTTAAGGGATTTGTCAACCATAACACAGGGTCCTTTTTTTTTCTTTAAGACTGTATTTATTTGAGAGAGAGGGAGAAAGAGCATGAGCAGAAGAAGCAGAGGGAGAGGGGCAAGTAGACTCCCCACCAAGCAGGGAGCCCGATGCGGGGCTCGATCCCAGGACCCCGGGATCATGACCTGAGCCGAAGGCAGGCGCTTAACTGACTGAGCCACCCAGGCGCCCCTCCATAGGGTCTTATTTTGAGAAATCCCTCTTAGCACTAGAAAAACAAAAACATAAGGAGACCGTCTTTTCTAAACACCCTCCAGGTTATGCCCTAAAAACAGCAGGACTCTAGAAGGTCCTCCCATCCAAAGCCACCCAACGCCGCCGACCCTTCCCCAGTCCCCCAGTATGGCCACAAAGTCCCCCTTTGTGTTCATGGCCAGGAACATCTTCCTAAGGGGATTTTAAAGAGAACTTTAAACATGCACTTGAGGTGCCCTAGGAGCAAGATCCAAAAGTCCAACCGTTTCTAAAATGATGTTAACATTCAAGTGTAAATTATTTGGATGAAAGCATTTTTTCCTCCTACTCACCGTCCTGAGTACAGGCTCCAAGGAGATTTATGATATTTTTGTGTTTTCCAATCATCTTCATCATCTCCATCTCTGACACTAAATCAGAAAGATCCTTCTCTGTGGCATCATCTACAAACATTAGGTAAATTAAAAACCATTTAGTTTTCTCTAACCCATCGACAGCCACTGCTCGTTGCCAAAAACTTAGTGGAAACAGCATGAAATTGAATTTTAGAAGCAGAAAACACTTTCCAAATCATCTCCCTCATTTTATTGGTAAGGGGGCAAAGGCCCAGACGGGGAACTGCCCTGATCCATGTCAAATAGCTAATTTGGGGTCGATGGGGTCAAAAGTCAAGACGAGAATATAGGTCTCTGATGCTGAGGCCAATTCTTTCCTAGCAACCGTCACGAGCGCGGGGGTGTTTAACTTTATCGTGAAGTCAGTCCATCCTCTGGCAGATCTATGGTGCCTCCAAAAAACCGTATCAAACTTCAAGGTGCCTTTAGCAACCGTGAGTAGAAAACAAAGGAAAAGGAGGAGAATGGGGCATTTCAAATCACTACAGACTTTCTCTGGACCAAATGCCGCTAACCCGAGCCCTTACAGAAGTCACAGACAGGTTCAGGGGGCACCTCGTAAGTGTTTACAAAAGTGTGTGTGTGCGCACGTGCATTTTGAGTGGGCAAAGGTTCATGCCTTTGTAGGCTTCTCCAAGGGGGGGGCTGTGATTTCCAACCTAAAAAACATAAAGTTTTATAAACCTCTGCTCTCTAATTTCAAGAAAAACAGCTTAGGTCTCACATTCGTGGGCTCACAGCTTCGGCAAAGCGGCAAGACTCTTCCCCACGTGCCTCCCTTTGAGTTAACTCGATATGGAAAACTGCATTTACTAAAAAAATGAAATAAGGAAATGCACAGGAGCCACGTGGCAAAAAGCTTTTTAACTTTCACAAGCAGAAGAGCAATGTAATTGGCTGGAAGGTGAGATGCACAGAGAGCCCAGGGAGGGCTGTCCTTCTGCGGTGAGCCACTCACTGGCTATAAAAATCGCCAGGGCCCCCACAGGGCTCTGGGGCTGATGTCCTTCTCCATCCTGAAAGGGAAGGCCAGCCTGTGTATATCCAGAGAAATAAACGCCCAGACTTCCAATTCTGAGCTCCAAAAACCAAACAAAAGTTCTTGCCAAAAGAGGCTGGAAGTCTGGGCCTTCCCCACATTTGCCCTGGTCCATGGCCAGGGGCTGCTGAGGTGGCTGTTTTGGGGCACGCAGCCCCCTACACCTGCCGCACAGGGGGGCGAGGGCACACAGGCAGACCCCGGCCACGCAGGACAAAAGCCAGAGGGCCACCTCTGTTGGTGGGGCACAGGCCTCTCTCCCATCAAATCCCAAGGTGAGGAGCTCAAAACACCCAAGCTTTCCTTGGGAGCCATTCAGATCAACATCTTTAAAAAAAATTTTTTTTTTTTTTTTTGGACTAGTTCCACCCTGCTACCTCTCCACTTGGAGAGCGACAGGACGACCATCGCACAAAGCCCACGAAAGAAAAAGAAAAAGCCTAACTCCGGGAGCATCCACAGTGGTCAGGCACCGGCATCCAAGAACACACAGGCATCTCTGCCCGGACACATGGGGAAAACTCCATCCTTTCTCAGCTCCCTACAATAGGATTTATAACGAAACCATTCCCTTAGAACTCCTCTCCTAAAAGAATACTACGGAGGAGGAAGCTGGCGTTTGAAGTGCTATAAGCTCCTTGGACACTGGCATGAAGCAGGGCTGGGCAGTCATCCCACGAATGCCATGCGATGCTCACATCCCAGGGAAACTGTCCACATGTTCCAGAAGTTTCTGCCCAGCCACCAACCCCACCACTGATCCTGCTCCTTCCCTCTTAGCTTTCTAAGGGCTTCTCCCGGACTAGTGTCAATTCTGCTTTGTTCCTCTTACAAAAGAGAAGGTGTGTCTTCCTCTCCCCACGCCTCCTCCCTCCCTCCCAGAGGCCAACCCTCCTTTATTTGTTAAGTTAAGGCTTGCATCCCAAATTCAGCATACCAGGACTCATCTAAATGAACCAATTATAGGTGAGTTGATATTTCTAAGCACATACAAATATAGAGGGAAAAAAAAAAAATCGCGGTCATCAACAAGGAGCTGACAAAGAACAATCTGGGAGGCTACCCCTTTCTAACCAAACTGGCTTTTCTTTCTTGTAAGTGCACGCAGCTCAAGATAAATCATCTGTCCAGGATGCTGATTTATACTGAAAACTTCTCAACCCCTAGGTCAACTATGTGCTCTCTGACCCCCTGCCACGATAGAGTTCACATGCCACAAAAGGAACATTCTTGATAAGACTTCCCCCACACACACCCACCCGTCCCCCTCCCCACGCACCTTTCAACATCTTCACGGCCACAGTGACTGCTTCCTTGGGCTTCTCTTTGTCAATTCCCACCGCCTCAGCCATGACCACTTGCCCAAAGCAACCTTCCCCCAGAGGTTTGCCCAGCGTCAGCCTAAATGTGTAAATAGGGGATTAGAGCACAGCATCTGGTGAAGGGGAAATTCCAGAACTAAATATAAAAATCTTTCAGCGGCTTGCAAAAGCATGGAGCATTTATCATATGGAACTAATGAGACCGGGGGTACACACGCGCTTGAGTATTTTCTTAGTGACGTTGTAGAGAATGTCAATTACGGGCGGGACAGCTATTAAGTTTCACGTTTGTGTTCACGATTTATTTTCTTTGTGGAAGGTATCCTTGCTAGTGAGGTGGTCAGCTTTCCTAAGTGCTAACAATGAGGAGCTTTTGATCTCGGGCCAGTTGAATATTCGTAATTTAGAATGTCTCAAAGAAAAAATGTTAAAGCCGTTCTTATTTTTTGGTCTCTGTGAAGTGATGTCTTTAAAATCACTATTATTCAAATACCAGTGGATTTTACGGTCACATTCCTGGCCAAGTTACATGATATGAATCTTTAAATGCATTTCAAGGAATCTCTAATTTTTCCCTAAAGGACAAAGAAAATTCTAGAAATTGAGGGGAATCTTTTTTGGCCTAACGGTTTAGAAATCCTTAACTACCCAAAATTAATAATGAAGAAAACCCAGAGTGAACATGATAAACCGTATTTCTAAGCTCAGGAGCTCGGTGCACGTCCTACTAATAGCCACATGTTGTCTTTGGACATTCTAGAAGCCGAAAGAATGGAGAAATCTTTGGCATACTCATGAATGTGGTTTTTTTTTTCCACTTAAGCATAATGCAGCAAAGCATTTAGCAGCCCTGAGTAAATAAACTGTATTTATGGTAAGTACACAATGGTTTACAAAAGCTAAGCAAAGACTGAGGGCAGTGTATATGCTAGGCTGAGGTCATTCTGTTTCTCTCCTGAACTAAAATTAAATTTAATATCTTGGCAGAAAATAAACATTTGCATTGGGAAAATGGCTAATTTATGTCCTACTGCCCTGTTACTACAAGCATAACAATCCTTTCTTTGTGCCACGTCTGCCTCCAATCTAATAAACTGCTTCTAAATAGCCTTCATTCACTGGAAATCTGCCCCACCTACATCTGTGCTCAACTCCGTTCTGAAACGCTTAGCACTCACATTTGCTGCACTGAGGGTGCCCCCCGGGTGGGAGTGGACAGTTAGGCACATACAGACATCCACTGTTGACCGAAGCATCGCGGGGCCCGAACATGAGAGCTGTCATTTCATAACGTGCGATCACAGGAGCCCAAGTCAGTCCTAGACGCACAGGAATGTGTGCCAGAGCCCTCCTACTTGTACCCCCAAAGGCGGGAGCTAGGTGGCTTCGGGAGAAACTACCCCGTTCTCTTTCCACACTCTCCAGGTAAAGAAACCATTCTTTGTGTTTTTCTCTGATGCCTCCCAGTTGTTGTTCAATAAACAAGTCCTGAATGAATGAATGGTCTTTCCACTACGGTGCACAGCTACACTGGAAATGGCCTCCACTAACTCTCCTGACAGAGTGATACCTGCGCAATTCTTTGGTCCTAGCTTATGATGCACATTAGTATCTCCAGACTGGCTCTTGGGGAACAAATCTGGTGTAGAGCTGTGGGATCAAAATCATGGTGCCCTGTAAGCCACCTCTCTTTCCAAATAGAGCTCGTCAGACCCAGGCTCTAGAATAGCTTAGCTTAGTACCTCTACATTTGTGGATGAGTTTCTTCTATTGTAATTAAACACCTCTCTGACCTAATCTCAGGGAGATACTGCCAATGTCAAGACAAATAGGGAGTGGGAGCTACATAGAAGCAAGGCAAGAGCTCATTCCGCTTGCTGTGATGTAGATGGACAGTCCGTGATTTCCACCTTCCACTACTACCAAGGTTCAGGTTCAAGGGACTACAAGTGGTACCCTGGAAGGGAGCTGCTGGCCTTCAAGGACCATCACACTTTATTTCAGAAGGTGGGTCTGGGTGCTGGTTCTGCCCAGAAGACAGAGAGCTGGGAGCACAGGATCTGCCTCACACACTCTCTGCCTAGCACCACCATGTTGTTGGGGTCTGTGGTTCAGAACTCCCAGCTTACCACTCCATGAAGGGAAACACAAGACAGGGAAACTCATGAGCCGAGAACTGCACTCGGTCCTGCGAGGTCTATACCATGGTCATCATTTTATAAACATGAAGTTCAGAGAATCAAGGTTGCCCAGTCGCTGGCTAGCTGAGCCAGGATTCAAATCCCGCCCAAGACAGCCCAAATACATGGACCTGAAGCCAAATCAAGAGATTAAGAGCTCCCAGTAATGCCTTCAACAGAGCCCAAGTGGTCATGCTCTGACTGAACGAACACTTGATTGGAACGCCTCCACATGATCCAGTAAAGAAAATATTATGGACCACAGGAAATGTGATGTCAGCTACCATATTCAAACCTTTGCAGCCCCACAGGACATTAACAACCCTTAAAAAAGAGCAACACTGACTGAAGATTCTTCAGGCAATTTGTATTTTATACCTAATTTCTCCCAAAGAAATGAACTATAGAACAGTCATGTTCTAATAACCAGCAGTTGGAATGTCATATCTGTTTTATCAATGAGATTTAGCCCTACGTTTAGTCCGTGTGACTAGGTTTGAATTATCCAAAAAGTAAAAAAGTGCTAACAAGGTACTATCTTGGTTGGGGACCAGCCGTGCCTAGCAGCTTTTTTAAAAGAACCAGTAAAAGAGAGAGAGAGAGAGAGAGAGAGAAAACCCATTCTTTTCTTTCTCATGAGTTGGTTATATAGAAATAGCATCTCACTCGCTCCTGTTGCATGACCCTTGCAGCTAAGGATCAGAAAAAGAACATGTCAATCCAACATCCCCATTTATGCCTACGATTCCATTCGGGGATGCGTCCAATAGAAGCACTCACTTATCTCTCGGGAACTCCCACTTTGGATCTTCTGGCAATTCATATTCGGAGACCCCTGCCAACATGGGGGTGTCTGCCGTCGAGGAGAGGCGCGTGGTTATCCTTACCAGCGGGGTGTTGGAGTTCATGGAAGAACTGGATTCAGCGGAAACCTGGAGACAAAACGCAAAGATGCAGATGTAATCCTGGCCCTACCTGAGAAGCCTGGCAGCCGGCCAGAGCCCAGCCAGATGTTTAATTCTGAGAAAGGAAAAGAAGTGGGAGCGCTGGCCAAAGTCAAGAATTTAGGACCCAAACCGCTGGATCCCAGCACCTCTGCCCTCCCTTCTTTGCAGTACCAGATTTCACCCATATCCTAGGTCCCTAAGCCCAGGTGTGCAAACATTTTTAGATGCTCCCGGAGCAACGTATGCCAGCCTTCTGACCCAATTCCTCCGAACAAGCACCTGAGGACGGGGCCACCACCCCATGGGCTTCATGACTGCCTTTTTGCCTAGACCTGTCCCAGAGCCCCACGTGGTCAATCTCCCTGCAGACCAGCTCAGACCATGAATCAATTCTGTGCCTACGAAACTCCACGAAACCTTCTGAGAAAATCAGCTCTTCGATATTTTCGTCTGCCTTTTGGAATGAAAAGCTCAGTGTCTCAAGGAACTAACTCGAGGATTCGAGTGTGAAGGGTGTTCCAGTAGCTCTAAGTGCCCTGATGCCAGGTAACCTGAGGCCCAGGCACTGGGGCCATTCTCTGCTTCTCCCCAGTCCTTCTGGGAACTGGCGGATGCCCAGGCCATTCAATGAAAATCCACAGACTCTTGTCAACTTCGCTTTCAGAAGCTAGTGGATTGAACACATGGGACGAAAAGTCAAGGAGCCAAAAAACTACACCCTTGATTCATAATCACATGGGAAAGCTCCTCTTCCACCTGCGGCATGCAAGGGCTTCCCCGAGTTTTCTCATTCACCCTCACCCATTTTGGTCTGCGTCTGATAAAATGGTTACTTCTTAAATATAGCACCTTCCCTGTGCTGGTTTCTGTAAAGGAAAACACACGCAGAGCCCACTTGAAGGCCAAATTTGAGAATAACTACACAATCCTGGAAAACCATGGGCTGCTTGACCACCCCCTTACTCTAAACCATAAACGAGTCTTGGGAATCAAGAAAGTTGGAACATGAGGTTTAACATGGTCCAACAAAGCGGCCTGCCCTCCCACCCTGGTTCTGTCCCCTGCATGACTGCCCAGGTCAACTGTACTCCCCAGCTGTGCTGACCAACACCTTTTAAATTAAGGTGCCAAAGACGGAATGCAGACGAACAAACTCAGTTGGGATGACCATTCACAAAATGGAGCCTGAACCATTCCCTCCGTACTTCCCTGGGAATGTTATTTGGAAAACCTTTATTCTCTCCTTTGTAAGCCCAAATGGCCCTTAAGGCAGACAGAAACCCAAGACGATGCCCAAGAATGGACTGGGAGGCGGAGAAAATCATTTTAGGAATAGGAAGTTGGTTTCAGTATTAAAATCAAGTTGTATGTGATTTTTAACCCAGAATCTCTATTATCTTTTAAAACGTACAAGAGAACGGGCACCTGGGTGGCTCAGTCGGTTAAGCATTTGACTCTTGATTTCAGCTCAGGTACCGATCTCAGGGCCATGGGATCGAGCCCCACACTGGGTTCCCCACTCAGCACAGTCTGCTTGCGGATTCTCCCTCTCCCCCCCAGCCCACTCCCGCTCGCTCTCTCTCTCTCTCTCTAAATACATAAATCTTTAAAAAATAAAAGTAAAACGTACAAAAGAACATTTCTGAGCCTTCTGAGCAATCCTTTGACAGGAAGACTCACTCCTAAATTTTACTATGCGGATAGTATGAGCAGTGCTATCGTGAACACCATAAATAATTTTTTCTTTAAAAGGGAGCTGAAGAATCAATAATTTTGGAGCTGAGAGAACTTCGTGAATAGACTGGGCTCCCAGAGGCTGAGGCCTCACATCCAAGTGCCCGCATGATCGAATGGCAGAAGCAAGGAGGAAAGCCCAAAAGGTAACTGTGTGGACTCCCATGGAACACACCCGTGCTCCCTACTAATGCCAGGGACTAGGCAGGGACCCCACCCTGGCCAAACAGATAACTTGGAACACCCCTCCAGTGTGTGGGGCCCAACACACTGCACTACACTGACTCAAGGCCATGTGCTATGGATACAAAAGGAGGCTGGTGTTTTCAGAGACAAAAAGGTCTTCCGGAAAGTTCTCCCCCACGAAGAGGCAAAAATCACCATTCACTGCAATGGGAACTTGTACTTGAGGATCACAGGCAACAAGTACCGACCACACTAGTAAAAGTCAGCCTCTTGCTGAGATGATACAGGCCCCAAATGGCCGCGGTCTAGCAGATTCTGCCGCCATGACTCTCTGCAAGGTCAGCCAGGTAGCCTGTCACTACCAGCCCCGCAGGATTTCCAGAATTCCACCATCAGTGCCTGGTGTGCTGCCATTGGTAGAGAGGAGTAGAAACCCAACGGGGAAGTAACAGGGGGGCATGGCTCTGAGTGAAGAGGCAGGTCCTCAAAAATCTCTGCTCTTAGTGGCAAGACTTAAGAGTATGATGGAAGAAAGCAGCCTTCCCATGTGGGGTGTGAGAACACAGCACTGTTTTTAAGCTTTCAGGAAGGATACAGAAGAGATTTAAGAGTGGCCACCTTCAAAGAGTGAGACTCAAACAGTGGCGGAATGGGGCAGAATTTGTCTTGCCTCAGAACTTTCCAAGCCATTTGAATTTTATTACCATGCCTATGTCGTTCTCTTACGTTTTAGAAAAAGCACCTTCTTTAACAATAAAAATATGTTTGAAACACGGTGACTTGACTTCTAAAATGAGTTAGAAATGACAAGAACCCTGCCCTTCTCCTTCCCCTGTGCTACCGTGCTGGGTTCTACGGCATCTCTGCACCCTCCCATGTGGGCACCCCACTGACCGGCCCTGGCCAAGCAGTCAACCCTAGCTGGTACCCTTCCCCTGCTAACTGTTCACGACACAGGGCCCGGTCAGTTCCCACCCCACAGAGGTACCACGAGGGTAAAATGAGGTCACACCCATAAGGCAGTTAGTGCTGAGCCTGGCACTTGCTAAGAGCTCAGTTAATATTTGCTACCAACACCACAACAGCTTTTCCTAGCACCTTTTCAGAATCCTGCACTGCCCGGATCCAAGAGAGCTTATGACCAGCACCTTCCTCTGGGGATCCCAGAAGATCTGGAGCCTGCGGTTGTTTTGTGTGGGAGATGCTAGCTTACTGTGTGCTCCGCAAAGAACAAAACCCCACTGGCATTAAGGGCTGAGACTGTCTTACTGGTTTGGACGATGAGACCCTCTGCTCACAGCCAGGATGGGCTGCGGCTCCAGCAAGTGAAAGAGCAAACCCAAGAAATAAAGGATCGCAGAGTCAGGGGTCAGTCCCAGGGCAGGAGGAAAGCTGGAACATAAGAACGTCCTCATGACAAATATGGCTCAGAGGTTGCCTAAGAACAGAAAAACCTAACGTTCAGTCAGACGTTAACTGCTCGGCGGCTAACCTATGACCCGAGAGCGATCTTTGCCCACAAACCCATGGCGAAAGTTCACATACATACACATCCTCCTCCAAACAACCTCGACAAGGTTTTCATGTGAAAGCTTTTAAAACGGAAACCCTTGACAAACTTGGTTGTTATCATTACTATTAAAAACCTGAAAATCGTCGTTTACGAAAAGGATTACTTTATGAAAGTTCTGTCCAGATTAAGCGTGGAGGTTTAGATTCAATGTATAAATCTGGAAAATACTTTTGTAAAAAGCAGAAAGGGGGAAAAGAGGTAAGAAAATGCCAGAAGTATGAGAGACTAGAATTTGGTCACTCTGTCCATGGAGGTGTTATCTTAATTTTACCTCCATGCTTTTTTATTGAGCTTTTAAAATCCCCTCTGCGACTGTAACTATGGCTGGCTTTCTCTTCACGCCATTTCTGCTGTGAGCCAACGTGTTTCCGGGGCTTGGCGATTCCTCCATGAAATGTTGCATCTTGCTGGACCTTCTTTCCTTCAGAACATGCCCCTCAAGTAATTCCCACTGCCCATCTGTGAATCCCTTGACTAACACAGCGCTATTGAATTATCACTGGGTTTGGGTTTTTTTGCACAAAATCATGATCTTCCCTTACCAGATAGCCTATCTAATTTAAAAATATTCCATGGGTGGCGATCATTAAGTCACTGACAAACGATAAATGGGAACACCCTAAAATAAACTGCCTTCCCGCTCCTCAATCCCCACAGGAACGCTTCTAGCGTGTATTTTCAGTCTCTACTCAACTCCCCACTTTCCGGAATCTCTTTAACACGTGCCATAAATCAAGCTTTTAATGAAATGTGCCTTTTGTATCTTTCTACAGTCTATAGGGGAGATTAAGCAAGGAAGTGGTTTTTTTTTTTTTTTCTTTTCTTTTTAAAGGGCCACCAAGAAATAGTGTTACCTCTGCATACTAGAGTAGACTAGATTAGAACCAAGGCAGGGGATCCCACAGAGAAGAAGGCAGGCAGAAGCAAGGAGGGGAGGGGTAATGAATGTGCACGCTAATTCCTGACTCTCAAGCTGTGGATCCACGTTCCCAAGCCAGAAGAGAAGGCCCCAAGTTAACATACTTTTTGCTCTAAGCCCCGCCCACCATTCCCTGATGTCCAAACAAAATGCTTTCACCACCTCGAACCAGGTGGCTGGGATAAAGGTTCAAGGGGTTTCGGGGGTTGGATTCAAAATTTAACTCATCAGACGAGGTGGTTTATCACTCTTCTCCTTTGCCAGGTCTCTGCCTCCCCCATGCTGCTCCCTGGACTCTGTGAATCAACCCATCAGAGCAATGGCTCATGGGTCCTGGACGGGCTGGTTCTTCCTAGAAGATCCCAGTAGCCAAAATCCAAATCAGATCGCACACTGCCCTGTCTTTGGAAGGCTGAGAGGAGAGAACAGCCAATGCGGGCACCCACATGGAAGGGCAGAATCCAGTTGGCCATGCACGGCCACTCTCATTACCCACGTGTGTTCTGGAACCAGGGAGGTCTCACTAGACCACCTGAGGAACCAAAACATGGAGACTATTTCAAGATCATGGTATTTTGCTGCTAGACAGTGAATGAGCTTCTAGGAGTGGAACCCTCCTTCACAGGGTTCATTGTGTTTAATAACCATTAATGCACAGCCCCTACCCAGGAGATGGGTTTATCTGTTTATGGCAAAAGGGAAATCTCCATCCTGCCCTATGGAGACTTTTGGCTCCAGAGAAGGAAGTCGATGTACTCACTGAAAAACTGATCCACCAAAGCCAGCAATAGCACATGCCTCCTGAACAAACCTCCTCAATTTCCCCTGTACCCCTCTCCCCACCAATGCCCCTGATGTGTGCGGCACAGGGAAAGTGAAACCCTCTCTTGAACTCATGGATGTGCAAAGGCTGCCTCCCAATGACTATGGCTATCCACTGGCAGCCCCAGAGACCTACACAAGAGCTGACAAGCTCACGAGGACACCCTCTCTGGGCCGGTCATGACCCCTTGATCATGCTGATTCCAAAGGAGCAGGCGCGCCAGGGGCTGGCATGGTATCCGAGCCCCAGCACTGAAAGCAGGATGAACCCCTGTCAAGGGACACAGGGAGACGCTGTGTGCGACCTGCCTCCCCCAACCAAAAAGTTCTCTTGTCTTTCCTCAAGCACCAAAATGCATAAAGAGCCTCAAAAAACTCCTGCTTACTGGGGCATGAACACAAGGAATTTCTTCTTAGCTACCCGAGAAGAGTATTTTTGACTCAAAAAAATAACAAACTGAAATGTCTGTCTCATAACGGTTAAGTCCAGGACAAATTAGTAAATGTCAAGAAGGAAAAACTCACAGTAGGATTAAAAAAAAAGGGAGAAAGAAAAAAAGAAAGAAAGAAAAGAAGGAAAAGAAAAAACACAACTCTTCTTGTTCTAAACAGAGAACAATGATGGATTGAGTTGAGTGAGATGTTGTGTGTATGTGTGTTGGGGGAGGGGCGAGGGTCAGGGCCAAGAAGATAACACTCGAACTCCATCATGAAGACGCTCAGTGTTACCTGTGTGGTATAGAGGAGGTTGGGCAAATACAGCATGAAAAGTGGCCTTGCAAATAACTAGGAAGGACACATCCTCAAGACATCTGATTACAGGCTCACCTGTCGCCAGGTAAAGGCATGCTTGGCATCCCTGTGGTATTTTCTCTGTCATCAACATATCTGCTGGCCTTTATGGGGCTTTTCATTCCAGCTACAGCCCAATAACCCTCTTTTATCCAGATACCTGATAGGCATCTCCTTCCCCACCAAAGGGGCCATGCTAACTGTCAGAGTGCTCTTTGTAAAGAATCATACATCCATTTTAACATATAAGAGGAGGTGAGGTGTGTCAACATTCCCCCCAATAAATTAATCTCCCAGAGATCTGTTTTTTTTCCAGGGCATTGCTATTTGCCCACCTTCCTCTGCTTCTCTTATTCTACTTGACCCTACTAAAACCCAAGACAACTACATCCCAAACGATGACTGCCAAATAACCTTGGAACCACTGGTGAAGGTGACAGGTCTTATCTTGCATGGAACCTGGGTTAGACCAAGCACTCGGGAAATTATGATAAGAAAAGAAAGAAAGAAAGAAAGAAAGAGAGAGAGAGAGAGAGAGAGAGAGAGAGAAAGAGAGAAAGAGAGAAAGAAAGAGAGAAAGAAAGAGACGAAAGAAAGAAAGAAAGAAAGAGAAAGAGAAAGAGAAAGAGAAAGAGAGAAAGAAAGAAACAAAGAAAGAAAGAAAAAGAAAGAAAGAAAGAAAGAAAGAGAGAGAGAGAAAGAAAAAGAAAGGAAGGAGAAAAAAGGAGAAAAACCTAATGTTCCCCTTTGTTATACAGGGGAGAGTATAACAAGAATGACCAACAGAGGTGGAGACAAAGAAGAAAGGCCAGTCAGTCAAAGAGAAATGATAATAAGATGACTAGGGTTGAGTCAAGGAGATTTTTAAGGGCAGCTATGTCTTTTATATTTAAGTTTAAAAAAAAGAGCATTGTAATAGTGGCGGAAAAAAAGATGATGACGTCATTATGGGCCAATGGTCTAGCTACACCAAATTGCAAGTTTCCTCCAGAAGGTAGCATTTTCCCCTATTAGAAAAAAAAAATTAATAATAGAGATGGGAACACCACTCCCTTTTCCAACTCCCTGAGGTCAGGTTCTCAAGATGGTGGCTGAAGAATGGCCCAGAGGTAAGTGGAAAGAAGGAGGGAGGGGGAAGGGTGGCCACAGCCCCTGAAGGTCACTGAAGGCACCATCCAGCCATGTGAAGAGTCACCTTCAGACTGGACTCTCCCAGAGTCAGGCAAGTGGCCCCATCATTGCTTCTCTAGAAGGCCCCAAGAATGATAGTGGTGTCATTTCAATAACAATAGCATTCTTGGTGGCAAAAGTCACCCCAATGGGCACCTTTATCTCCCTTGCTCTTAACATAATTTGGGCAATCACCTGCACTTGACAACACACTCCAAATGCTATCCTCAGTCTCTAAGAAGAATAAAGAGCTGCCTGATACGTGGCTTCAAAGGAGTCAACAAGGACCCATTCAGCCTGGAGCTTGGAGCTGGGTCGAGAACAGCAAGAGCCATGCCAAAACTGTGGCTGGCCGACTGGTTCCTAATCCGTGCTAACGCCAGATCCAGAAAATGTCATCGCCACCTGAAGTCCCAGGAGGGGCAGGGCTGGGATTAACCCAGAGTTTCTCGGAGTACATTTCAGAATCACCCAAGGACCCACTTAAAATGCAGGTTCTGGGCCCCATTTCAAGATCTACTGGATGAGAATCTCCGGGGCTAAGACTAAGGATTCTGTAATTTTGACAAACGCCCTGTAAATTCTACTAAAGCACATACTGCAATAGAGCCGGTGAGTTAGCCACTTTACTTGGTTGTCTCAAAAGAAATTCCTCGATCGGAACAAAGTTCCCAATACTTATTTGTAAACACTTCCCATTCATACCTGCCTTCCCCTTCCATCTTCACGAACACAGAAGAAAGAGTCAGGGCATACCCTGTCCCACTCGGCTTTGCAGCTTTGGGTTAAGACAAAGGTGTAGAGGCTCTATCTTGCCCTCTCCGCAAAGCAAAATGACACCAATCAGGAGGCACATACAAGCAAAAAGGAACCACCAAAGGCCAGTCACGGGGTTAAGAACAATCTGTTGCTCATTCAATATAAAAATCTTTCTACCACCAAATCCACAGCCACACTTGCGAACGATTAACAGTAACATCATATATGCATACGTTTCTATTTTAAGAATCAGAGAGGTCGAGCCAAAACCCAGTTAAGGAAGACATCATAGTCTGGTCTAAATCAAGCAGTAGTTCACTTTCATCTCCAGGGCATAAGTTTCTGACCTTGATTTAAAATATAAGTCAAAGAGAACTAGAGTCCCGCCCTTTCCAACTAGTGGCATAAGCCTGTCTCAAAAACAGTATTAGATCACAGGGGACAAAAGTGGCCTATGATTCAACAAGACCACTACACTTGAGCCTCAAACACACAAGGGCATTGCTGCCCCGTGTTATTTCCAGTCCTACCGATTAGCTACCAGAGTCTCACACCGTCATGCTTTCTTGTCCTTGGAACTTGACTCAGCTGACCCCACTGATGCACCAGGGCTTGACTCTCCGAGCCCCCAACACTAACTAGAGAGCCACTGAGAGGCATGTCGGGACCGCTCGCACAGCGAAGCTCACAGAAGTAGAGGATATCGTAGCCGAGAAACAGACCCAAGGGCTGGCTGGGGCGTGGGGGGAGGAGTAAATTTCTTCAAACTCTTTATCTACTTTCTGTTACCTGTCTCCGCAAGGGGATGCGCTTGGTCAGCTTGTGCACAGCTGGCTGGCTGCTGAAGTCTGGCTTCTTGGTCGTGGTCTTCATTCGGCACAGGATGACCGTCACCACCATACAGGCAATGAGGAAGACCCCTATGCAGTAAATGGCTATCTCCAGGTAGTCTGGGGAAGCCGTAATCTCCTTTTCTCTTACAGGAGCTAGAGTGTAGACCACAGGGGAGGAACAGATAAGCAGGCCACAGAGTTAGGACATGGGGTTGCTGCATCCCGGCAGAGCTAAACGAATCACAAGGGGATGACCATTCCCAAGGACAGGCTTCCCAATGACTCAATGCTGCAGAATGGCATGGGCTATGGGCCTGCCATGCACCTCTCCCAAATGAAGGTGAGTAACCAAGGGCTCCCCACTCGACCACCGGGGCCCAAGCAGCCACTAGCTCTAGCCTCAATGGGCCTCTGCAATCCAGTGATCGTGATGGATTGGCTGCCTCCAAGGCACAAAGGGCAGGCTACAGGGCCACATTCTGGCAGACATTTGGGCAGAATAGGACAGTTATCCATCCACAACTGCAGGAAAAAAAAAAAAAAAAAAAGGACTGTCTTCCATGGTGGTCTCTGACGCAAACCAAATCAAAAATTCGTAAATATAAACAATGCACACTTATGCATGTGAAGAGATGGTACCTCACTCTTATTTGGGTGAGCTCTTCCAAAGGAACATGTGACAGGGCGATTTACCCCAGATGAACACACTTCCATATGAAATGAAATAAATACTCATCTAGTAGGCTGGTCCAGAAAGGTTTCAAATTTCTTAATACAGTCCAGCATATTATTCAACCAAATAAACAAATTAACTGAATTTAAGGACCAAATTGCCTTTAATATACAATCATTATGTCTGTACCATGGAACGCTTCTAATATCCCTTAATCAATTACCATTTAAGATTTGTGTTCTCTGGTCATACTGAGGTCACTACAACTTTTCTCTCAAAGAAAAAATAGAAACGGTATTGACGTGAGTTTCCACATAATTACTTAAGGTAGCACGTTCTTAGATCAACTTCCAGTAATAGCTGCTCCCTCCTCAGTCCTCAATGGTCATGGAGCTACAAGCAGTGTATTTCCAAACAGTATTTTTCTCGCACTGCATTCTTAGTTAATGTGCTAGTACTGTCAGGCAAATTGGTTAAGAAGTGCCAATTAGGCACCTGCAGAATGCAGTACTACAAGTAAAAAGCAAGCTCAACATAAGAGGCATCTCATTGTTTCGAAGCAAATATCCACAGAGCAGACTCACAACAAAAGGGAAAAATGGATGCAATGGTATTATTTAAAGCTCATACATTTTAATCAGAAAAAATACTTGCAAGATAGTCAAAACTCCCAGCAGCACAGCACAAAATGAAATGATCAATTTCTTTTTACTAGGTATGAAAATAAGCATGCAGGTAGGCACCATACTCTAAAAATAAGGAATTAATAACTGGAGTGGAACATCATGAGCTAGCAAACCAGTCTATGCAGCTTCACAAAGGAAATGACAAAGAGACAGACACATCAGAGTAGATCGTGATTATCAGGAGAAGTTTGACAAGGACAGAGATGTCGGTTAAAGATTCAGACAGAGGCAGTATGTAGGCAACAGGGCTTCGCTGATGTTGATTTCTCCACAGGGAGGAAATAACATCAAGCCCAAGTTGGCGAGAACATGCTTTGCAGGAAAGGCAAACTGAGGGTCCATTTTATTGCAACATGCAGCAAGCCACCGATTCCCGAGGTAGGTAACACACTGCTTCTGTACGTCCTATGTGCCGAGGTGCTTCTCCCCAGGCACCCCAACATACATCCACCTATTTGCATATCATTAAAAAAGAGAGAGTGGAACAACGTAATAAAAGTACATATGGGGTTTTAGTGAAATGGAATCCGAGATGACAAAAAATTACTTTGAATTTTACAAAGTAATTTCCCCTTCTTTTCCTTAAAAGAAATGTGGATGGGTGAATTTATACAATGATTCAATGACTCACTGAAAATATAAGATCCCTTTGGGTTTTAAAGGATGAAATTTCACTTGATCATAAATGGGAGTGGGGGATCTCATTGTAAGTGAATTTCCAAAGGCAACTTTCTTATCCCCGGGGGATAATTTTCAGCATTTTTGAGAATCTTTATGCCAGGATAAAAGGGGCCATTTCTGAGAACAGAAGCTGTGTTAATTTTATAGCAATCAACCCAGAAAAGGGAAAAAACCATGGCGAGAAAGAGCAGTATATACCTGGCAGAACGGTCAACCATGCAGAGTGAAAGGATATCCCAATAGAATTACCCGCCAAGCACGTATATTCCCCAGCATCCTCAAAAGTTACATTCCGAATATAGAGAACCTCAATCTCTTTGTCCGTGGTATTAACACCGGCGGCCTAGAAAACAGGGAAGCAAGAGAAAAGGCTAGACAACACAGGGATGATCGTGGAGGGGGCCGTGGAACCATGAGGCATTGCACCAGGGGCTCCGGCAGGTGCTGGCCACCAGAAGATTCCGATCGCAGCCCGTCCACAAAGCCCACAACCGAGAGACACTGAGCAGCTCGCCTCCACAGGCCCGTCACCACACCGGCTTCACCACCTAGACATGCATGCAATCGGACGCATGGAAAAATCAACCCACAGAGATCCGTTTTCTCTTGGCCTTTGTGTTGCTTTGGATTTAGGGATGGTTTTCCGAAAATGTAAGCACCCAAAAGTCCCAGCTGGGTTCTGGTCCTGTTGGCTGCAGACTCCCACCTTGAGAAAAGGATGATGCTGTCTAAATTATTGTGCTATAAAAAAGCAAAACCCTGGAGACACGCCCAAGTGGACACCTGGCACATCCTTCCAGCCTGGTGGGGACCAACCAGGATGGAATATTGTGTCGGTTACCAGACTCTGATATTCACAGGGAACCATTCTGACTCACACTGCATGAAAGTACAATCTTGGTAGCAAAGAAACTGGGTCTTTTTTTTTTCCTTCGATATAAACATTTGAGTGTGAGTCGTGACAAAGAATGTCAACCGCTGCCTTCAACAGTGTCCACATCCACAAGATGGATTATGCTCCAACTTAGGAGCAAGGTCAAGGACAGTATCTCCTAAGCACCCATTATGTAACCAAGGAAATGATATTCTGTTGGAAAAATTATCGCACGCCAATATTTCTCTATCAATCTGGGGCAGAAGAAGGCATGAATTCTGCTGATGTGTAAATGTCCCAAATTCAACAGGCATGCCTGTGTGTGTTGAAACTGCCGCTGGTGTGCAGAAATGACAGGGAATGTGCAGCCTAAACAAGATAAACCAGAAGGAACGACTTAAAAACTGGGTGGGGGGGTGGTTTGCAGGGGGTGGCAGGTAATCTTTAGAGGAAACGAGAGCAAGCACTTTGAACATTGTGGGCATTTTTCCATGGCTGCTGGTATCCTACCAGCTGCATCACCGAAGAAAGATTATGACGAATATACCAAGGCCACAGAGTCATCCTAGAAGCTGCCTGCAGTCTCCCAAAGCACCAAATCTTTTCAGCTTCTAATTCCAGCCTTCTTTTAAAAAAAACAAAAACAAAAAACAAAAACACAAAACATTGTTACCTTGCTGTTTTGGCAGGACAGTGAGCCAGGCAGACTGGTTGGCCTGCCCTATATAATTGGAGACCTTACATATATACTCCCCAGCATCCGCCTCAGTCACATTGAACAGAGCCAGCACTTCTGCATTGGAACTATTTATCCCCGAGTGCTGGAACAGACACAGGAGAACAATATAACGGCCAACCAGGAAGGACTTTGCACTGTCTTAGGGACCCACCACCAACACATCACCAAAAACAAAAACAAAAACAAAACAAAAAAACAAATCTCCATTAGGTCTAAGGAGCTGCCTTACAGGGTTGTGGGCTTAGACAGAACAAAATAAGCTAACTGGTGAGCCACGGAAGTGACCCAGGGGAGACGGATAGAAGGTGTGATCAACACCGAGCAGAACGCACCCGCAGTTCCCCAGGCTGGTCGTCTTTTTCCAGCTCTTTTGACCACTGGGATTCTCAGCTGGGGAGAACACCTCATCGGCTGAGAGTTCTTAGTGGAGCTACCTATGGTTCTATGGGAAGACTGTTCTTTTTAAGGACGTTCTCCGTGAGCACCTACATGAGAGAGACGTGGTAGGCCGTGGCTAGGGAGAGGCTGTACAGACTTAGTTACCACTTGCTATCACCGTCCTGAAGAGCAAGACAGATCTAAAAATTAAAGAGGCCGATGCTATCACCAAGTCCCCTCTTGGAAGGAACCAAACACGAAATACAAGGAGAAAGGAAGTCTCCTTGTTCAACCTTTCACTGGTGCAGAAGCATTTTCTGAAGTTTGTTGTCTAAACCACATGCGAATGAATTTCAAAGGCCAAAGCCTTCTTTTAAAAGTAAAATGTAAATTGCCTCTGACAGATGGCTACTCCAATTTGATCCTAACGTCGTATTAAGAGAAGTCGACATCGGCGTTAACCGTAAACACTGGTACCACGCGAGTTCACAAAGCTCTTTCAGTGCACGCCATCGCATGGATTCTGCACAACCGCCCCGTAGGGGAGACGGCATCATGATCCCCACTTTTACGGTTGTGCAGCTAAGCCTCAATATCTCATATGAGATCTCAGGGCCAATAAGTAGCCGAATTATTCTGACCCCCACTTGAATAGCCCTTCCCTCCCCTCTCCCCCTCCCCCCCATCCCCTTCTGCAATTTTACTAGCAAGCCTAATAATCTGCTAATTCCCTACCACACTCTCTTCTGGCCGGTCAAGTGAGACCAACAGATCCAACGGGAAATCAAAGAACCTGTCCCCACGTCCACGACGGAGACCCCAGGTGTGGGTCCCTTCAGATTCAGAAAGTCCTCACCTTCAGCACCTTGAGGTAAGGCAGCCCGTCAGGCCCGTATTTGCTGCCATTCTTTTCCACATGTTTGATCCACTGAATGTGGGGCTGGGCGTCGCTGTAAACTTTGCAGACAAACTCCACGTCGCCTCCGACCACAGTGGAGGCGTTCGCTGGCAGTCCAGCTTGGAGGATGGGCCGGTGTGGCGATCGCTCTGAGGGAGAGAGGGAGCAGAGGGGAGAGCCGAATAAATAAGTTGTGTTGTCCAGAAGGCTGCTCATGAACACAAGCCAAAAAGGCCTCAAGTCTGCTGGCTGACTCCTTTGAAATAACACTGCGGCCCAATGCATAACAAAACCGACTTCAAAGGAGACTGTTGGAGCGCAACCCTTGTAAAAAGAATACTTATTTAGAAAACAGAGAGAAGAAACTTCTGATATCTCAAGTTATCGGTTGTCCGTGGCCACCTACCGAACAAGGGGTAAGATTTTATGTTGACAATCGAAAGGACAAACGGCAGGGGACGGGGGCCTCTTCACTTGTCCCACTTGGGATAATATCAGAGACTCACTCTGACCATAAGCTTAACACCACAGGCAAGGGACAGGCCTAAGGTCACCCGGAACACCAAAATGGCTCCCATACACAGTGTCTCCCGAAAATTCTCTAAGGTGCTCTGAGGAAACCTCCATTTCTCATTTTGGAAAGAAAAACCGAAAGCAGGAGCTCAGAGTGAAGAACAGACTGAATGAATAACTGGGTTCATCCCTTTACTCTGGACTTCACTCCTTTTATTCAACATCCATCCATTGATTACCTCGATATATATTAAGTGTTACCGTCTGCCAAACGCTAGATGCACCAGCAGACATTCCTTCTTCAGATGTGGCACCAAAAGAACCATAGACAGACACCAGTTCCCCAATCCTGGCGATGTTCTAGGCCGTGTTCAAGGAAGCCCCAGGGAGGGTATGCTAGCCATCACTCCCCACCCTCACTTGCCTTGCCTCTCTCTCTCTAGGCAAAAAGTTCTCAACAAAAGACACACTTCATTTTATGCCTGGAAAAGTTCCTCTCCCGTTTAGAGGGGGTCTCTACAGAAATCATATAGAGACAACCAGGTCAAGGTATATGAGAAACTGTAGGCAAAAGTCCTCAAGAATCTGGTAACACACCAGCCCGTTGTGTGATCCAGTCCACAAAGGCCCTAGAACCCCAGGCGGACTGCCATCTTACTACGTGACAATTCGGTCAAGAGTACATACCCAGTCATCCAGCCAGCCATCCACAAACATATCACCCCACCCCCACGTACCTGCACGTACAAGCCAGCCTCCCCCTCTGTCTCCCCACACTGTAGATACCACTGTCTTTAACTCCCAGCTTAAAAAATGGCCAAGGGAAAGAAGGAGATCCCAGCCAACCCAACACACCAAAGATGCCTCCACCCTACACCTGAGTATCCCTGTGCACTGGATTGGAAATAGCAAATTAGAATGATAGATATCTAAACCCTTCTATATTTGGGCCTTTCAGATTAAAATATCATTTGCTGGAATTTGTTGGACACAAGCCAAACCATGTGCAAATTGATTTTACTGCACAAGTCTGCTGGTCTTTAAAAATTAAAAAAAAAAGAAAGAAAGAAAGAAAGGAAAGGAAAGGAAAGGAAAAAAGTGCTAGTGGGTTACTCTTAACACATTTCATTCCAGAATCTTCCATCACTTCACAGACACCTACACTTTCACATTAAAAAGATAAGGATTTCAGAGCCTCCAAAGAAGTCATTTATTTCCCAACATTACGCTGTAGGCTGAGCGAAGAACCCAGAAGTCCTACTTTTGCGGACAGAAAATCTCAAAGCTAGGACCCCTTCAAACATAACCAGAAAGCCTCACCCTTCGGCTGACACACCATCCCTGTGATGCGCCACGGCCAGCCTCCCCGTCAGGTGTGGCAGCCAGCTGGATGCCACGGTCACCCGGCTTGCAGCTGGAAGGGGCAGGGCTGGTTTAATCCCAGCTAGCCCCATCCACGTGAGAAGAGCAGTCAAGTATACACACACACACACACACACACACACACACACTGTCCTCTGGACTGGATACTGCCAGCCAAGCTCACAAAATCCACTCCTTTACACATATCTCATATTGAGGGAGTTTACTCTTTCCTGCAGAGAAGTGCATTTTAGGTATCCATTCATTCCCTGGCTTGGTTTTCCAGTTTTGTGTGCGTGTGTTTGTGTGTTTTAAGATAAATATTTACAGTGGATCTAAATATTTATTCTTAGAAACAAAGGTCCTATAAAATCTTAAATGTCATAAGCCAGATCAACTGAATTTCAAACCAAATTCTCCTTCTTAAACATACTTGTTTCCAATAAATCGTTTCACAAGCAAACATTGTGCATGTAATACCAAATAATGATGCCCTGGGAACAATGAGTGCTTTCATAAGGCCGCCTTCTCCGGCCGGCGCCAGCCTTCAGCAGAGAACGTAGTCACTGGGGCAACACGGGCAGGGCCCGCTGCAGAGGTGCAGCCTTGTTTTACTTGTGGTCAACGTGCTGCTACGTTCCAGTTGTTAAGTTATTCCATTGCTATCCCGACTATTTTCACCAAGACGGGGAAAAAAAAAAAAAGCCCTTGCAATGGTTTAATGTTATTGCATTTGCAAATTACGGCGTACCAAATGTTACCACTTGCAGTCCTGAATGTATCCTTTCAAATTTTCTCACCTTATACAAAATAACCTCTTAACCACCCCCGCATACCTCCACCCTTTCTCACTTTGGGTACAAAAACTGCAAGTCGGGATCTCTCTGTAATCGAAACCTTACACCGTCTTCCAAAACTTATTACAGCTGCCTTCAGTATAAAATGAAACCTTAGAGAATGTTATTTAAAATGTTTTTAAAAAGTCAGTAGGCCTCATGTTTCGTTCTCCACATCAGGCTTTGATTTCCTTTGCAACCTTATTCTCTGCCCTTAAACAAGTCAGAGACCAGGCCCCAAACATCTTGGGAAAGGTCCCGGATGCCGGCATCCCCCGAACTGTGCCTCCTCTCAAATCCTTCAGCGATCGCTCTTCCCTGGTGTCTGTCAGACCCGAAAGAACAGGGACCAGCAGGAAGGGGGTGACAGAAGGTAGAACTCCTGTTCTAACTTCCGAAACACAGGGGTGAGAGCAGGGTGCAGGCAACAGCTCCCGCAGAGATGGGACCTCTGTGGCCAGCTCCCCAGGGGGCCCCGGGAACAAGGCAGTGATGGTGGGCACGAGGACCGCCCCCCAAAGGCTAATGTGCTCTCCCTGGAACCTCACCAGGCCCCAGGCAGAGCAAATCCCCCAGGTTCCCAACGCTTTGGGCAACAGGCCGATATAAAAAGAAGTCAATGAAATATCTCTGGGTCACGGACTAAAACTCAGAGCTGGCCCATCTCTCAGTCTTCTATGGGATAACAAAAATCACAGCCTCTCTACCAGGAAGGTTTTACAGTTTTAGGCAAGGTTCTCTTACTGCATGTTTAACTCTCAGATCTTACAGAAAACAGATTTTTCTCTTTCCAGGGGCAGTGAAATAAATATAAGGAAAACCGAAAAGCTGATGAGCAGCTCAACCCCTGTGTCCTTAGTGCGAAATACACATTCTGAGCACAACAGGTGGCAGAAGGTCACTGCGCAGACCCGAACCAGGTCGCGTACCTTTAAAGGAGTGACCCTCGGGCCTCTATGCGAATTCCAACTTGAGACAGAAGGGAACGAAGCCCGGAGGGTGCGGTTGCTGCCGATGGGGCACGGGCTGCCCGGCTGGAAGGAGGTTCCACCAAATTGATGCGTAGTAAACAGAGACTGAAGTGCTTTAAAAAATACATGCTCTCCCTCACGAGTTCTCTCTCTCTCTCACTCCCTTTTGTCAAGAGCTCCAAGTGAGTCCACTTTCCTCAAGCAGAACACCCAGCAGCTACGAGTCTGAATTTCGAGACTGACCCTCCCAAGTCCTGCTCTGACGCTGGGAGTCACAATCAGAAAGAACAGGCGGAAAACAGCCTGCTTCGTTCCAAGACATAATTATTGAGAAAAAGAAAATACCTGAGTGACAAAGAATAAATCTTTGTTAATTGACCACTGAAACTTTATAACATGCCAGTCCTCCTCTGGACATAATAATATGCTTGGCTCATAAGAGAGCTACAACTTTTGCTCTGACATAGCCAAGGCCATAAAAAACGTCCACGGAGAAGAGAGGCCTCATGCCTACAGGCTCAGTAAATACGCATCCCGGGGATCAGAAGGAGACCAGGTTCTTAAATTACACCTATAAATTAATCAAGCCCAGAGTTGCTGGTTTCCCAGCACACACTGGTCTCTGAGTATTTCTCCCCAAAAGTTCAGCAGTACTTGCCACAAAGAACCATTTCAAAGCTGTTCTCTCGGCAGCAAAACACCCAGAGACTCGAATCACACCGAGTGCCCAGTATTGATCTGGAGACAGCATGTTCCCTGGTCTGGGGCACCCATTCATGTAAGGAGTGTAGAGAACCTTGCCTGCTCTGTCCTTAAATTGAAATCAAAATTTAATTACCCTTCCTCTTAAATGGCAGTTTCTTAGCAACTCCAAGGGCCTGAATAGAGAAAGAACGTTCTACACGATTTGGAGGACAAGTGAAAACAACGGAGAATTCTTTTTCTAAAGCCCAGCCTCGCTTGTTTTCTAAAGAGTAGGTAGTGGTTGCTTTTGTTGCATAAAAAACGCATTAAACCAGTTAGCAAGAGGCGATCAAAGCCCTCTGAAGTCTGAGGAGCCCAATAACCTGCCAAAGACCTCACACTAATTACAATTAGTAGAATGAGTTCATTGCCTTGTCAAGACTCTACCTAATGCATTCAACACAGTCAGGAGAAATCAAGTTGGGTTCTGAGTTTTGTTTTCCCTACGTTTTCTCCAGCCTCTAGAAATCAGCACTGATCAGTAGGACTGATCTCTTTTAGACATTGGACTGTTTTAAAAAGAGCCCAAGTACCGGTAGCTGGTATTCTGACTTGTCATCTTCTAGAACAGATGCAGTGGCCTGGGGTACTGAGCACCCAGAATAACTTAAAAAAAAAAAAAAGGAAAAATGCCTTTTCGTAGAAGGTGACTGGTGTGTTGCTCTCTCTCTCTGTCCCAAGCTTAGCTGAGCCTCATTTTCCTCCCGCCTGGACATCTGACCCTGAAAGTCTTGCAGAACCGGGCTGAGTGGGGATCCAGCTTCCTCCAAAACATACACATTTTTCCTGCAGAAAGAGAGCAAAAAAGTCTGCAGACCAGGCCTGTTTGGGGAAAGCCACAGGGTCTCCCCTCTGGTGCTGAAGTCCCTTGGTGACTTAAGGAGGCTGCACCATGTGAAATGCTAGAAGCAAAACACCACTAATTCCTTTGTGCTTGCTCGATGAGGTGGAGAGCGGAGTGAAGTGCTTGCCGGGGCGGGGCGGCCTGGGAAGACCAAAGCAGGTGAAGGCAAAGTGCCTTCCCTAATTAATGTCATCGACTGCATTATGTGGCTGGGGGCTGAGTGGCTTCTACCAGCTGGGTGTCAATTTAGGTCTTCTTGGGCAAATTACCGAAGCCGGGCAGTGTGTTACTTACACCCCAAATGTTTACGATACCCTGAGCTCTGTGCCTTCAAAAGGTAAACCGGAACTGAAGACTCTTAGGTGACCACAAAGTTATGTCCAAGTGAGTTTCAAAAATGCCCTTCCTTTAGTTAAAGAGAGACATGGCTTCGGGGCGATGGAAAGTTCTGGGGATAGACGGTGGTGATCGTTGCAGAACCACGTGAATGTATATTTCATGCCACTAAAGTGCACGTTCAAAATTGACTAAAATGGTACATTTTGTTATACAGCCTTTATTTTTTTTTTTTAGACTTAGCCACCATTTTTTTTAAAAGGGAGACACGGCAAAGGTGACTACTATCAGAGAGCGAACAAGATCTATTTCTAGGGTCATGGAAAACCTGCCTTCTCAATTAGTTAAGTGTATTTACCTTGTCGAGTTTACTGAGAGCTTTTCTCTGTTCTGACACAAAGACTCCGCACAAGGGCCCTCCCTGTCTTGTGCTTGGTTTTCACGCTGATGTAAAACTCAGACGTCAGTCTCCCCAAGCTCGCTCCAGTGGCGCTGGGGTAAACACAGCTGAGAGTGGTCATGCTGGGAGCCACATCACAGAGCCTCAGCACCCCGCCACTCGCCATAGGGGGTGCAACATCCTTCAGGAATGTAAGATTATCAGCTGGTGTCCGCATAGCTGGGTTTTCTCCATGGAAAGAGCATGCTGGAGATGTTTTTTCAAAGTCCCGGAATGAAACATACCTTTCTGCTGAACTCCAAATCAGAATGCCTTCTCTCAAATGACTTGCAGAGAAGCTAAAAATCAAATCACCGGGGAGCCCCCAAAGACAGCAGCACACAAAATGAAGCTCTTTAGGTTGGAGATGTTTCAGTGACATCAAAGAGATCAGCTAGTCCAGCTCTAGAAATCCATCCCAGAAAAAGAGTCACCCAGGTGCCCAACAAAGGTGTGCACAAAACTTGCCTCTTTTGTAACTGGAAAACAAGCTAAACACCCACTCGGGGGCGGGGGGGGGAATGATGAAATAAATTATACACTATCCATGACAGAAGAGCATATGGGTCACGAATAAGAATGAAATCATCGATATGTACAGGCATGGAAAGAGGTCTACATTTATAATGTTCACAGGTTAATCAACTCCCACCATGAAAAGGCCTTCATTCTAGAGGAAGTCTAGAAAAATCTATCACACTAATCTCTTCGAAGCTTTATTTTGCTCCTGGGGTGGTTCAAGCAGAAGTTAAAGCTTTCAGCCCATCTGAGCAAACAAATACTTCCCCTCTTTGGTACAAACCACATGAGAAGTTAAATGATAAAACCTCATTCGTTTTCTTAGAGGCAAACTCAGACACTGAACCTAGAAGTGATTCTCGATACTCCTTACTGTCAGCGTCACCTACAGAGAAGTATCCAGATAGTCACCCAGCTCATGAGAGGCTCCACTTCTCATCATCTGAGCCTGCTGGGACGTCTCAAGCCAGCCTGCAACCCAGCCTATTCCCCACTGAACATTCGCTGATGGTTTCACACCCAGAATGGTTTTGTTTCTATTGGCCAAAACGTAAAACGCAAAGGACTGAATCTTTTACTTTTCAGGCCCAGTCCAGAGTGTATACTGAACCCAATAAAATGAGGACTTCCTTGGGGCGCCTGGGTGGCTCAGTCAGTTAAGTGTCCAACTCTTGATTTCGGCTCAGGTCATCATCTCAGGGTCGGGAGATTGAGCCCCATTTTGGGCTCCGTGCTGGGCACGGAGCCTGCTTAAGATTCTCTCTCCCTGGGGTGCCTGAGTGGCTCAGTTGGTTAAGCAACTGTCTTCGGATCAGGTCATGATCCCAGGGTCCTGGGGTTAAGCCCCACGTCGAGCTCCCTGCTCAGCGGGGAGCTTGCTTCTCTCTCACTCTCTTTCTCTCATTCTGTCTCTCTCTCTCTCTTTCAAATAAATAAATAAATAAAATCTTTAAAACAAACAAACAAAAAAGATTCTCTCTCCCTCTTCCTCTGCCCCTTCACCTAACCCCAACCGGCTCAAGTGCACTCTGTAAAAAAAAAAAAAAAAAAAAAAAAAAAAGGACTTCCTTTTTCAAAGAAGGCACAACTGTCAAATGATCCTTCTGGAATAATATCCAATACCTGTCTTGCAAAATATCACTTTCAACCTGATATGAGGGGAAATAGGTCTGATGCACAGTCTGACCTGTTGATTTGTATACTTACTTGATCTGTATACTTATGCGTGAAAGAACCCTCTTGAGGGGGATGCTCTGGGAGAAAGAAAAAGTAGTTCTAGCAACTTCCAGAAACCTCCATCCCTATCTATCATCATCCCACTGTGGCAGTTTTGGGGTCTTCTGTGTTATGACATGAGAACTCCAACAGGGCAGAGCCCGTGTCTCAGTCAACTGACTTCCACCCCCGTCCTAAGGGAGGTGGTGGCCATAAAGGCGCTCTGGTGGAAGTATCATTTGAAACGTGAAGAAAGCTCATGGCATTTCTATATTGACACTTCAATGACAGTTGACTTAATACTTCCCAACCGGGGTCTTTTGGTTTATAAAGGTGACTGGAAATCGAAGCTGTATTAAGTGTTTGGAGAGAAGCTCTGAAGAGGACTTGCTTGAGAACTCACCGTGCTAAGAACCAAACTCCAAATAGAACTCACGCGTTAGGGGCGCCTGGGTGGCTCAGTGGTTAAGCGTCTGCCTTTGGCCCAGGTTATGATCCTGGGGGTCCTGGGATCGAGCCCCGCGTCGGGCTCCCTGCTCAGCAGGGAGTCTGCTTCTCCCTCTCCCCCTGCCCCTCCCCCTCCCCCTTGCTCATGCTCTCTCTCACACTCTCAAATAAATAAATAAAATCTTTAAAAACCAAAGTCACCCATTAAACTGCTTTTCTTCTATTATTCCAATTCGGCACGCACCACCGGAGCTCTTACGAAGTTCTAGCCCATTCCTGGGCACTGTGACTGCCAGCAGTGCACTTAGATCCTCATGCCAGGACCACTTGCCCACACCCGGACAGCATCAGCTTTCTCCCCACCCCCTGCCCTGACCCATCCTACCACCAGGTATGTGAGGAGACCGTCTTCTTACGAAAAGCTGTAAGACCGTAACTTGTCTGTGACACTTCCACATCCTCTTTGCCCACACCATAGACTCAATGCCAAAGATGAGACAAGACATCAAATATTAGCCTAGCCTTCTCCCCGGCCACCTCAGCCAGGACCCCTGCCAGAATCTAAAGCAATCAATAAGGCTTCCTTCCTCAACTATGGGGCAGAGGGCAACGGATGGCTTGCAGAGAACACGGCAAAAATGCTGACGCTGTGAAGTCCTAACATGCTCCAACCCCGGCAGCGAGCACACAAGACACCACCTGCCTGGTGCCTGGAAGGACTAACTTCCGGCTGGTCTTGGTCCTGCGGGAAAGCACTCATATGCCCGTCAGTACCTTTGGAGTGACATAGCTACGCACTGACCAGCTTCTGCCCCCCAGAATCCCGGTTGTGAAACAGGTATAAAAATCTGCTCTGTAGTAACCCAAAGCCCATTAAACAGTAGCTCAAAGGATGTTTTGAAATCTCTGTCCCGGAGGAACGAAGAGGACAAACCAGACCACTCCTTTAACCAGGGCTGCGCTGAGTGCCTCACGATCCAAGAGGAGGTGTGAGACCACGTAAGGATAGTGACTAACAATCAAGCACGTGGTTCTATTATTTAGAAGCTCTGCCCCCTCCAAACCCCCCCCCGCCCCAGCTTTACAGACAAGGGAACTGAGGGTCAGAGGTTCCATGCCTTCCAAGGCCACAGAGCTCCCCAAGCTGGAAATGGAATGTGAAGCCCTCCACCATGTAACTCCCACGAGGACCTCCAGGGGCGCCTCCAGGCAGCGGGGGGAGTCCCAGGAGCATTGACACAGGAGCCCTGGTAGAGAAGGAAAGGGGGAAATGGCTCTGGAGCCACAAAAGCAGCGCAGGACTTTGCTTCCTACACAACCCTGCCCAGTTCCAGGATTCTATGGTAACTGAACAAGCTTACTTATTAAGGCGCTCGCTGTGACCTATTACCGAGCGTGGCACCCCAACCCACTGTCAACGGGTGGGGGGGGGGGCTTCCTATCTCTCCCGGGGTGCGATTTCACCACTCCAGAGCTGGCATGCAGGACCAATATCAGGGTAAACACACCAAGTCTTAAACCCAGAGCAAGAAAAGGAAAGAATTAGTTGGCAGCAAGAAGATGAAGATGGAAAATCAAACGGGGCCTGGCCAAGAAGCCTCTAGGTCGAGATGCTTTGAGTTCAGAACCACCACGGGCTCTGTGGAGCCAAGGCTGGTGGATGCCAGGGAAATGCACGAGTGTGGCAACTCTTGAACATGAGAGTCAAGTGTTTAAGGCGTTAAAAATCTCTAGATGTATGGTTTCATGTGGTTTAACGCAACCTACCACGACAGCCACCCCTTATCAGACAGAGAAACAAAAGCTTTGTCTAGAAGCCCTGGTGTAATGGAAACGAGGACAGACAGGGGGTCTTCCGTTAGGAGCAAGTGAGCAGGAATGATCCCAATTTTGACAGTTTCAGTAAGAAACCAACCAGTTAATTAACGAGGCCACCACTTCTTCATTTACTTAAATTCTACTTTGTTCCAACCCCCCCCCCGCCCCCATCAAAAAAAAAAAAAAAGAGTCCAAAATTCACCCTGGAGAAGTGTGGCTTGAGGGACTCTCACCTGCCTCAGTCCGTCTTCTGCTCAGGGATCATACTGGACGCTTTGTCCTCCCAGGACAGAGGCCACCCTGAGCAGTAAACAATTTATGCAATTTCTCCTTCTCCTGCTGGGGATGGGCTGCCAAAAGCTCAGTGCCAGGTGTCAACCCCACAGCCAGGCTTATCAGTCAGTGCCTGGAATAAAAGACTCTTCATTCCTCCTGAACACACACCAGAGGGGGGTTAGCACCAGGACAGATTCCTTCGTGCTTTCGGGCTCCGTCCCATCATGTCTGGAGCCCAGTTAGAGCAGATTTATGTCAAGGACTAGTCGACAGCACCATTCTGCTCTGCCGCTGAGCAAGTCAGGGCTGGTGAGGAGGCCTGAGTGACCCCCACCCAGCCAGAGGTGTGCTTGGCCGCTGACTGGCTCCCAACCATCCACTGAGACCCTGTCTGGAGCTTACAGCTCTTGTTTCAGGGGCGGACAAAACTCTAGAAAGTCAGATTGACAGAGGACAAGGCATGGCTGACCTCAGCAAATCCAGAGGCACTGTTTCCAACCTCCCCTGCACTCTGCCCCGCAAGTAGCCAACGCCACGTGAAAAGCTCAAAACTTATCTCATGGCCTCTGAGATTGCAGAATTGGGACACGCAAAGGGAGAAAAAGTTCATAAATCAAAGCCGATGGTCTCTACGAGCGAGGAGGACCAACTGGTCCATTAAATACTTTCATCTCTCTCTCTCTCTCTCTCTTTCTCTCTCTCTCTCTCTCTCTCTCACCTTGTTGTTTTGAACATGGGGCGGGGGTAATAGCAGCACCTTTCCAGAGTTTTGCAGTGGTCCCTGCTGGTCCACACCATGGGACAACTAAAACCGAGACCCCCATGTGCAGTGCATGGAGCATTAATCCAGGTTTCCAGAACACCTAGATGGAGGCCCCCGCTCTGGAGTTCTTTTAAGTCATTGGCAAATAAATCCCTCATCACCTCAACTATCAGCGGGGTGGAGAGGTGAGGGTGGACGCCACCTTCAGGAACTTAGAGCTCTCAAACACCACGATCCTCTCCTGCAACTGGACCAGTCCTGGGACGGCCGTGACGACTGCATTAACCAAAGGTATAAAGCCAGCAGGACGGCCCCCACAGAAGGGCCCCAACATGGCATTCAGTTTATTTAATAAAACTTCTGATGGAGTCTAATGAAAGCTATTAAAAATGCCTTCTAGGGGCGCCTGGGTGGCTCAGTCGGTTAAACACCTACCTTCGGCTCAGGTCATGATCACAGGGTCCTGGGATCGAGCCCCACGTCAGGCTCCCCACTCAGCCTGCTTCTCCCTCTCCCTCCGCTCTCTCTCATGCTCTCTCTCCCTCAAATAAATAAAATCTTTTAAAAAAATAAAAATAGCTAAAAATGCCCTCTAACTCTCCAGAAAGTCCAGGTTTGAAGGAAGAAAATCAGCATTTGTTGCTGGCCACCTGATGCCAATTTGGTGGAGGGTTTTTGTTTTGTTTAATCTGTTAACCCAAACAGATTCCTCATAACCACTGTAGTGGGTTGAACTTGGCCCCCCCCAAAAGATAAGTCCATGTCCTCACCCCTGGAACCTGTGAATGTGACCCTATTTGGAAACAAGGTCTTCGTAATTAAGTTAAGGATCTTGAGATGAGACCATCCCGGATGGAGGGCGGGCCCTCAATCCAATGACAGGTGTCCCTGTAGGCGACACATGGGAGGGTATCTGAGACGCAGAGACCAAAGCCACAAGAAGACAGAGGCCAAGACGAGAGTGACATGTCCACAAGACGAGGGCGGCCAGCAGCCACCAGAAGCTGGGGAGAGGCGTGAAACTGATGCCCCCTCAGAGTCTCCAGAAGGAACGAACCCCACCGACACCCTGACTTCAAATGTCTGGCTTCCAGAATGGAGACGGAATCACCTTCCGTTGTGTTAAGCCACCCAGTTTGTGCTCGTCACAGCAGCCCCTAGGAGACGGACAGAACTATCACGCGAATGAGCAAGTACCATCATTCCAACTCCCCCGATGAGGCCGGAGAGGCTCAGGAAAGGCTAAGGGACTTGCGACAATTCCCTCGGGGCCCTGCTGCTCTCTCCACACCACCCGGCTGCCTTTTGAGGACGTAAGTGGGTCTCGGCTCCTTCATTCGCAGACACAAGGGCTGCGAAACCCAAGGTTACGGGATCTGTCCCAGGCTGCGGCTTCTTGGTGGCAGAGCCATCAGAACCCGGTGCTTCAGCCTCATTTCGCTGATGAACGAGGGCCAAGACCCGCCACCTCCCAGAGCCAGCCCTGTGAGGGGAGCCTGGTTTCCGAGAGTCACAATTACCGAGATGCGGAGTCTCGTGCTAATTTTCCCTCGCAAGTAAATGGCTGAAAAGTAATGGTGTCAATTTTAATGAGGATCAAGCAAGGCTCCTAAAAGGGCTCCCCTACACGAGAGCATTTCCCTCACACACAACAATGGCTGGCTGTTTAATTCCAGAACACAAGAATGTCACTTAAATTACACGGCTTTTACGTGAAAGTGCTTATGGGAATGCCTTTCTGAGGAAGAGTTTCAATAAAAAGATCTCGCCCATTTTGATGCTTCGTAATATCTGAACCACAAACCTATGTATCATAGCAACAAAAATAAACCCTCGAAGAATGTGAATGAGGACAGGACTTCACTTTCACTGGGACAGAGTCTCCGATTTTTCTGAGACGCAGCTGTAGCTGGGAAGCTTGTTATCACGTGGCGGTATATTACACTTGGACTATGGGCCTCCAGAAAATCGTTGTTCAAGCCTGAATCCCTTTTGTTGCCTCTTGCTGAGATGTTCAGAACGCCTGCCTGCCAACCCCATAAGTCTACATGAGACTCTCGAGCTGACTCAATTCTTACTTTATTAGTGCTTCTCAAAGCAATTACTGGGGTTTTGAGCAAAGATGAGAGTATTTCACACCTCCATCTTTCCTGAAAATGTCTTATACTCCACTGACTTTTGGCTTCTATTTATAAAGAAGGTTCAAGGCTTGGAAAATTATTAGGGGTTGAGCTTTAATGGATATTCCCAACCAGCATTGTGTCATTATTGGCCCACGTCTGGCTGGGCAATCTCCCAAATTTGTGACATAATCGGGCCTTTCTCTGCATTACTCCATACGCTCTATGCTCCCTCTACATTACACCACTGAATCATACGCTCTTTTCAACAAGACTGATTGCCAGGGGATTAACATTAGACAGCACAATTCCATTATTCAGCAGCCCAATTCAAATCCAGCCCTAAACTGTAAGAGAGATTGCAGGGCTTCACAGAGATGAGCTGCCAGAAAGCTCAAAGGAGAGGTGGGGTGAGGGGCTTTTGAATGTTTTACATAACAACTCAACCTAAAACCTGCTAGGAGCGAGACAGCCCATGGCTGAGGTGGCCAAGCTGACTCCTGATGCCTAGACGGGTCTCCAGCCAATCCCAGCGAACAATCTGTGGACCTATGCAAAGCCAGAATCCCCCGCAGACTGCTACAACACAATTATTTTATTCACACAACTACTTAGTTTCAAAATTAAGTATTGAAGAACTTGTAGCCCCAAATCTTTCTTTCCTTAAATAGAAACACTCTCATGTCAAATTCAGGAGATGTGAGGCCCAACGTGAACTCCACATTGTGTGCTTAATCAACAGGTTTATGGTGCATCAATGCCACAATAAATGCTCGCCATTCTCTTCTCATATTTGAGTGTTACTTCTTTCTGTTTGATCTATAAGATATCTGTACATAGTAATTCCCACTAAAAAAACCTCCCCCGAATACCTCTGTGAGAAAAGAGGGTTCTGAAACTCAGTCTCTTATGAATGTCCACAGGATATACATTATGTAAAAGCTACCAAATTTCACATTAAGGCTTCTGAATAATAAAATGTCACAAATACTTTCTTTCACTGAATTCTAACATACATGTGGAAATAAACACTATCTCATGCTAAGGCAGAGTTTCTTATGGATTTATTTTAACTTGATAGAAAATCAAAATGGTTTTCTGTTTCATTTTCAGTTAACCTAAAAACTTCAACTAACCAAAATCTATGTAATTTGGTTAATCAAGCTTTTGGAAGGTGTTTTCATGGTTCTTTGGGCACTTCAAATCGCTATGGAGCCTTTCTTCAAAGAGTTTCTAGTTTCTTAAAGGAGAAGAAATGCCCACATATGAAATAATACTAGGGACACATGCATAGGAAATGATGGAGGAAAGCCTTTGTTCATAGACACAGAGGGTGGGGGCATGAGTCTGTGGAGTTACATAGGGTCACATTAAGGCAAAAATCCATCAGGGAGAGCCTGGAGTTGAGACCTCTTGCAGGCGCCAGCAATCCGCAAGAGAAGGGCAAACTGGTTAGCTGACCCTCAGCCAGGACTCAAGGCCAGGTGGTGATCCTGAGTGTCCAGGTAGATGACACGACAGAGAAAAGATGGATCACATAAAGAAAGGATCTTAGCACACCATCCCTGCAGCAATGACACACATCCTCGGCATCTCCAATCCTCCAACAAGACAGAGAAACCCTATTTCCTCATCAGTTACAACACAACCCATCACAACAGGCAAGACGGGAAGAAATTGAAATTCCAGGACAACAGGCTCATGGTCTTAAGATACTTATTTAAAATAGCCTACCTATCTGAGCACCTAAGAGATTTACAAGCCCATACACAGTTCCCTTTTCACAGAAGAAATCATTTCTAGGAACAAACGCTGAACCTACAATATCGAATGACTTTCTCCTGATGCAAGTGAAGGGTGCCTTGACCCCGACCTGCCCCAGCCAGCCATCAGCTCAGTCTTCGTGATACCTTTTCCTTTACTCTTCAGCTGGCATAATACAATTGCCCTTCTTTAGATCATGTTGCCTCTCTTTTAAAAACAAAGTTCTAGGGGCACCTGGGTGGCTCAGTCAGTTAAGCATCCAACTCTTGGTTTCAGCTCAGGTCGTGATGTCAGGGTCCTGGCATCGAGCCCCGCATCAGGCTCCACGCTGAGCGTGGAGTCTGCTTGAGATCCTCCCTCTCTCTCTCTCTCTCCCTCTGCCCTTCCACCCCCTGCACTCACTCCTGCTCTCTCTCTAAAATAAATAAATCTTTAAAAGTCCTCCTAGAGCGTATCTGTACCCTTTCCCTGAACACACTAACGTTCTTCAGAGTAATCTCAGCTTCCGGAATATCAGCGCCTTTCCTACTATGTCCATTTTGCACAAGATGCAAGGGAACCAAGACGATCACACAAAATACATAAAACATGGCTCATCAGGAAAAAGCACACTGTCAAATGATAGAAGAACCCTTCTCCAACGACAGCATGTATTTAGAAAGAAGAATGCATCAACTCTCCTTAAACCATGGGGAGAAACGGGACTTGTTTTCATGATGCCACGATGGCAAGGTGCTATACACCTGCCCCTCAGGGAGAAGCACACTCACCAACAACATCGAGGTGGTACGTGTGATTGATGGAACCATACTCGTTCTCTACCACACAGGTGTAATTTCCTTTGTCGGACGGGACCACGCTCTCCATAATAAGGCTCCAATGTTGGTTTCGCACCTGAAAAGATCAAAGTAAAGGTGCTTATTTAACAGTCTTTTAGCACAGAATACCAGGCACTTTGCCTTCTTGATTTAAAAAGAAGTTGAGGGAGACAAGGAAGGTAAAGAAGAATCACCTGAATTCTACATTTCCCATATAGTAAGGACTCAGAATGGAGACAAATGAAAACAATCATTACCATCAAGGTGACTGTCTGGCAACAGGATATGGACGTGTTCAGATCTGCAAGTGTGCGGGGTGGGTCTGTCTGTCACTGTCGTGGTGTGAGGGTTCCTCCAGGAGCTACCAAATGGCCGGGGGAACCTGCACATTAGCCTGCGACCCTATCAGTGCCCCAGAGCAGAGGGGTGGAAAGGCTGCTCATCCACTAGGAACCCTCAGGCCCCACGGCACCCACGGACCACTTAGGGCCAACGCCAATGAGCACTTACTATATGCCAGGCACTGCTCTGAGCACTCCATCCCGCCTTAGCTAATGCAATTCTCCCAAGGAGCCCACAAGCTAGATTCTCCATTGTTCCTGGAGCCTTCCAGTTCCTTTCCCCACGGCCCTCAGATGCTGTCTGGCGGTCTCAAGAGGTTTCAACTGGGAACACAGGTCTGCCCACCCCCCCCATCTCTGGCAGTGGCCAAATAGATGCTACATACTCCTGAGAGACATACCCAGAATTCCAAATATGGGAGCAATGAATCCTCAGGAAACCTAAGTTGTATATCCATCTGCTTACAAACTCCTTGAGACTTTTCAAAGATAAGCAGCACATGTGAAAATAAGCTATTGTGATTCCTACCCACAGTTCTGTCAACATGCAAACAGACTAGACTCTAACATTCCCACCTTGCTTTTAAAATATTTTCACCGACTCAAACTTTCAAGCAAGCATGACTTTTCCTTACTAAGACCAAAATACAGATTTTATCGGGGCGCCTGGATGGCTCAGTCAGTTAAGCACCTGCCTTCAGCTCAGGTAATGATCCCAGGGTCCTGGGATAGAGCCCCACATCGGGCTCCCTGCTCGGCAGGAGCCTGCTTCTCCCTCTCCCTCTGCCCCTCCCCCTGCTTCGCTCATCTGTGTGTGTATGTGTGTGTGTGTGTGTGTGTGTGTGTGTGTCAAATAAATAAAATCTTTTTTATAAAATGCAGATTTTATCTTGCAGGTTCAAGGCTTTAACCTTTTTCTCCAAATCCAAATCATGTTGTAAAGGTATTTTGGGCCAGGCACTCTAAAGACATGGAGAAAAAATAAATAAATAAAAAGCCAGGGCCCTACCAGTCTTAACTATGATTTCAGGAATCTCAACTGACCTTCTGAATGATTCCCTGAGCACTGCAAGTGTTTTCTGCCTTAATCACATAAAAAAACCGATAATACCCGCAGAGCCTCTGCAAGCACATGAGTGAGTCAAGGAACTAGAGAATAAAGAAAATCATCTCATGAATGCTCCATTATAAAAACAGGAGGGCAGAGCAGCTGTCCGCTTTGAAAAGCAGCGCCAACAGAGGTAAGAGGCTATCAGAGTCTGTTCCCACCCAACGCGTGTCACATCAGATGTTTAGCCTTGTTGCGAGCCACTCTCTGAGAGAGCAGCTAGACACCGAGTTCAAAAAACGAGCCCCCTGCTCATCACAGACAGTCTCATGCAGGATCCCGCGGGTGAGGGCTGGGCTCTTCCTCACTGAGTACAAGCAATGAAGTAAGAGTGAGTTCTGAGCAGACAGTCCCTCTGTTCTAGCTGCTGCCCTCTCACCAGCTCCCCTGTATAATCCTGAAGACTCTTTCAATCTACTGTCATGGAGCTGACGAAGGGACGTTGATTCTCACTGTCCCAGGCGAAGAGTCTGGCAGTAAAATGAATCTGAAGGCATCGGACCCCAGTGGAGAGAGTCTGTCTCCTCCCCTGGAGAAGACCTGCCTTCTGCTCTTGGCTGGGCCATAGACTTATAGGAGAACCCAAACAGGCTAGGTCTCCTCTTAGGAGAGATAGGCCTTCCGTGCACGGTGTGTAGAGGGAATGCTATGAAGAAGAAGAGGCGGTTGCTAAGGTTTCCAGGGCAATGAGAACTCTCTCCCGAAATCCTGGCCCCCTGGGTGTTAACCCTGGAGCTGTGTGCTAAAGAGCATGGAAGACTCCGGTACTAACTTCTTGATTTAACTTGAGGCAGATGGGCCCACGCGGAGACCCTCCCTCTCCCCAAGCTCTCAGGGGGTATCAGAAATGGGACTTTCCTGGACTCTGAAAAACTAATCACACGGAGGGTAACTTGGGGATGAAGCCATAGGCCCTGACGTCACCAAGCCACGTAATCCAGCATTTAGCCCTGCTGTAAATATTCAGTTCTTTGAGCCCCCGCTCAAATGTCATGCGCATAAGCCCTTAATCATGACTAGTGCCTGTCTCTGGACCCCGTCCAAACTGTCAATGTCTTTCTTGCGCCTGGATCCAGATTTGGCACACAGCACATTCCAAATGGAGCTGAACCTGAACTGCACAGGGAGGGCATCATCTGCCTCTGCCCAAGACATTAAATCTTGGCATATGCAGCTCGGCATACCACTGCCGTTTTTAACCCCCGGGCATATGGTCAGATCCAGTCTCTCGTCGGGGCTATGGCATTCCACGTAAGATCCCTCGTCAAGAGCCTGTGCTCCCTGAATATTTACTTCCTGGAGATGCACGACAAATATTAACAAGTTAACATTTATCAAATGCTTTCACAATGAGAAACACATTGACCAGACAAGGTGCTTCTGCCCTTTCCGAGACCTTGGTACTCAATCAATAGTGCCCCATGCAGGGCGGTTAATTTTTATTTTCTTACACCATTGCTCCAGTATTTGATTCCTTGACATACCACCAATCCCAAATTTTATGAGCTGTGGCATTTTCCAAATGGACGCCCTTAGAAGCTGCCAACAAGTGGGAACGTCTGACACTTTCATAGGGGATATCCCACCATTAATTAGTGGTTGCCTAATGACAAGCTGAGAGAGGACAAACAGTAACTATCAAGATGGGGAGCAAAGGCACAAAGACTTTTGTGTTTCTTTCCTAAGCACTGCAATTCTACACCCCGATTCAGGGTCAACCTAAAGACACTGCCCTTCCAACAAAAATGTCAGATGTCCTCTTCACAGTGTTTTTCTAATATTCCTCATCTTTTTAGAGCTACCATCCTTCTGCCAGTTAGATCAAATGTACATCTCTACTTTCACAGAAAAGGGAATGTAAATACCCAATAAACATAGGAAAAGACACTTAACCTCATTAACAATCAGGGAAATGCAAATTAAAACAATAATGAGACACTGTTATTCCCCAGCTGATTAACAAAAATTAGGTAAAGCCACCGCACGGAGTACTGAGTGAGAGTGGAGGGAAAGAGAGGCTCAAACTGAGAACAGGAACATGGAGAAAAACCTTTCTGTAAAATAATCTGGTAGCGCCTATTAAAATTAGCAGCACATTTTTTCTTTTTACCCAGTGAATTCCACTTCTGGAAATCTAGCCTACACAGAAAACAGCAGGATGACTTCAAGGCACATGAACAAGACTGTTGCTTCGAGCACCGTTCATAACAGCAAAACTGAACCCCTCAGGAAGAGAGTCATTAATAATACACAGTTCATCCTATGTGAACTAACGTAGAGTTAATTCATTCCAACAAAAGAGCATAGGGTCACTAAAAAGAATGAGGTATCCTTAAGTTCGGACCAGGTAAGATATCATGAACAGCTACTGATAAATGGGGGGGCAAAAAGTAGGTGGGATAAAAATATGTATATTCAGGATTCCATTGCATAGAAATACCACACGCACGCACACACAACCCTACCACTGCCTAAGGTACAGCCCCGAATCTATAAGCATGACCGTATAAACATAGCTAAAATCAGAATGAAACTGTACTAAATTGTTAGCAGGACATTTTGTATAAGTAGGTGGAGTTATGCACGTTGCTGCCTTTTTTCTCATTTTTGCTTTTCAAATTTAAACTGAAATCGCAGACATTTGACCCACAAAGTGAAATAAAACCGCTCCCCCTGCCTCCCCCTTCAGTGGTAGCTGCTCTTGTTGCAAAACCACCGCGGCTGTAAGTCTCTGGCAGCCTGAGCGACAGGGCTGGGGAGGACAGGAATCCTGCACCGGCAGACACACGCACAACCCTTTCTTCTCATTCCTGCCCATGGCCAAATCTTTGTGGAATTCACCATTATTTTTCGTCTGCCAAGGAACAGAATTAGACAGCATGAGGCTTCAAAACTATGTTCACTAAAAACTTGTAAAAATAACATTTCCATACTGAAACAAAGCAGATTGAAGCTAATGGCCTAAACTCTTTTACTCCTAATACAAAAAAGTGGATTCCACAAACATTCCACGCCCGTGGTCACAAAGACAAAAGATGGCCCAGACAGGTTTTTTCAGAATTCCTCTGCTACCTAAGTCTTCCGAGGTGCATGTTTAAAGCCGCAGCTATCTTCAGGTGACAACTGGGAATGTAGATTTAGTCTGTTACGATACTGAAACACGTAGGGGAAAGGGGAAAGGCCAAAGACCCAGGCTGTCACCTGGATGTTTGGTTTCCACACTGCAAAAAAAAAACAACTGGACATTTCCAAATAGCTAGGTGTTCGATAACAAGCAGAATAAACAACCAGAAGCTGGATGGAAAGTTTTGCTCTACGCCAAGTCAATGAATACTGTGTCCATGTGATGGCAAATACCCCCAACACTTCCTTCCACCCGTATCAGGGCCCAGTTTAAGGAGAAAGGCAGCAATCCCTTTGAACCCTGGCCTTCACAAAGGCAGCCCATGAACTACAGCTCACCATAAGCCAATTGTCATTAGGATGCACAGAGCCTTACCATCCCATGCCAGACCCCCTTTTCCGGCAGGTTCCTGGGTCTCTAAGCCAGGCCTCTGGAGGTGTGCACAAACTGAGCTTCCACATGTCAAGGGCTGTGGCACTCACGGCTGCTTAGCACCACGAAGATGTGGAGGCAAATGCCTGATTAATGCTTAAACTCCTTAAGTTTGCTTTTCAGGAGGTGTCCAGAGAACAGGGCGAGGCAAGCTCTGATCCCACCTAGCATGCAACTGCAGCAACTCTTCCCTCCAGTCCGTGAACAGTGCATGGATCTCCCAGGGCAGGGAAGAGAAAATGAGAAAATTCAAGGCTGTCCTCAGGCGCTGGAAGGGGCTCAGAAAGGCACTCTGGGGGCCGACTGACAGCAGGGTCACTGCCTTTCGAATTTCACTCTTTTAAAAATCTCATGACCTTCCTCAAAAAGCTGAATGAAAAATCATCAGATGACCCAGCAGTCACACTGCTCGGTTTATACCCAAAGGAACCGCAAGCAAGGACTCAAAACAGATACTTGCACACGCCATGCTCGAAGCTGCTTCATTCACAAGAGCCAAAAGGTGGAAACATCCCAGGGCCCATCAACAGATGAAGAGATACACAAAATGGGGCCTATCCATATAATGGAATATTATCCAGCCCTAAAAAGCAGTAACAACACATCCGAACCCAGGCAGCAAGACAAATATCCTATGATTCCACTTACACGCAATACCTACAACAGGAAATGCACACACAGAAAAAGATTAGAGGTTACTAGGGCCTGGGGGATGGGGGGGCAGGAGAGAGGAAAGGAGAATTATTGCCTAACGGATACACAGTTTCTGTTTGGGGTGATGAAAAATAAACGACAACTTTTATATTCTGTATATTTTACCACAATTTTGAAAAATCCCACGGATCATATGCCCAACTTTGCTCTCAACAGTATACCTTGGGCTGACTGATACTTACATGTTCTTGGGATGCCCTTACTACCTCCATGTTTCTGACTTTTCAAGTGTTTTTTATAAAAACACGGGACCACATTTGAAGAAAACAGTTTAGTAAGAGCATGAACTTTGGAGGAAAACCACCTGGGTCCAAATGGCGGCTCTGCCACCGAGGAGCCACGTGACAAGCCTCATCTATAAAAGGGGCGAAATGACAGTCCCCCTCTTTGGGCAGCACAGGGGACCCAGTGCAGTAACACGGGTGAGCAGTCACTGCATGCTGGCTGATGGCAACATACACCTGCTTCCTCATCACAGATGGCCCGATCTGGGATGAAAGCTGAAATGCCTTGGCTGAGAAAGAGGTCCGCAAAATATAAATGTATGAAGGACATTAGTCGCGATTTTTCCAAAGAAACGTACTTTGGGATTAAGCATAACATTTAATCAAAAGTCTCTCATATGACATCTAAGTAACCTGGAAAATGTAAACCTAATGAACCTACCCAGCAAAACCACCAGTTTCGTTGTGATTATGAAAAACAAGTTTTACCTCATCTTTTCTTGGGCCTGAAACATACCAGGAAATTGACAGTCCAGACCGGGTGATGCTTCGCCCTGCTCAGGGGTCCACAGGATCTCTCCCCTCCAGGAGGCCTGAGGCCATGTCCTCCGGTGCCCGTCCGCTAGCCAGATGGAGGGGAGTGCTGGATCCTGTGATCTCTCTTGGTTCTTTGGCAGTTACTAAGCGGCATGAAAGGCAGTTTTTTAAGAATACTCTTCCCCTCTACGCTTGAGTCACTACCTAGGAATGAAGTCGGGAACTGAGGTGGTCTATTTCTTTTTTAATTTTTTTAATATTTTATTTATTTATTTGACAGAGAGAGAGAGAGAGACACAGCAAGAGAGGGAACACAAGCAGGGGGAGTGGGAGAGGGAGAAGCAGGCTTCCCGCGGAGCAAGGAGCCCGATGCAGGGCTCGATCCCAGGACCCTGAGACCATGACCTGAGCCGAAGGCAGACGCCTAAGGACTGAGCCACCCAGGCGCCCCTGAGGTGGTCTATTAATTACCTCGGTCCTCTTGCTTTTCTGCATTAAATGGTAATTACTGTTCAGAGCCCTTTGAAATATCTAGCCTTTTGGTAACCTCCTCCTAAAAAAAAAAAAAAATCTGTGCTATTGTTTAGGATAAAAAAATGGTTGGTAGTTATGCTACTAAATCACAGTTGGAAGGGATCAGATGTTCAAGACTATCCATTCAAACTTCATCTTAAGGATAGGTGACCTAAAAGAAGAGCTTCAACAACTTGCCCAAGTCAAGATTGATGAAAGAGCGAGCCCAGGCAGGAGTACAATTAGGGAGATATAGTTATGCTTCAGGTCAACCTTTATCACCATAAATAATAACATCCACCCAGCCTTTGCCCACATACTAAGAAAAACAATAATATGACTCTTAAATCACCTAAGGAAGGCTCAGCATGAGTTCTTTGATAAATAAGACTGAACAACAGCATACCAAAGAGCTCTCTTGGTCATTTTAATTAAAAGGAGCTTTCTGTCCCATTTCATAATTCTCTTTGATTTTGTTTTGGGTTTTTTCAGGTTCCCTTCGCCCTTCACTGGCCACCATTTCAAAACAAGCTGTAACACAGTGGACGAGAGCCAAGGTGCCTGATCCATAAACAGGTAGAAAGAGCTAGACCGACAGCTGAGCTAGGCAGACAGAGCGACCATGGTTTATGGAATGAGATTTATGAAGGGAAAAAAAAAAAAAAATCACAGAAATAACACATATTTGTTTGCGGAAACTTTCAGGTCTTGCTTTCTGGAAAAACACATCTTGGAAAACTTGACACTTCGCTTCTTCATTATATACAGTGGCAAAGGGATGCAAGTCAGGGGAGAGGGACATTTGGACATGGGGCTGTCCACATGTCAATGGGGTCTCTGCTTTGCAGCGGCGGGGGGGGGGTTCCCTCAGACCGAATGTTGGAGAAGCACCAGCCAGGGGGCTTGGACTCGTGGTGGGGGCGGGGCTGCTGGCCTCTGTGACCACCCAGGACTTCATGACCTGGGGGCCTGGGTTGCGTCTAACACATCATTAGCAAGGCTTATGCTGTAGGTAACTATGTTTTCCCAGGAGATGAGAGATCTCTTTCCCTTTCAAATCCCAGAAGCCCGTGGGGCTCGACAGAATTCCTGAGGGAACGAGTATCCCCCAAATCAATGTCCTATACCACAACTGCTGTAAAAACTCCTTACTCAACCCAGGTTGACCACCTTTGCGCTTGATGGACTGACACCCCCACCACACCCCAGGGCACTCAGGCATGGCCACGGTCTCTTCTCCAGAGGAAGTCCAACAGGACCAGAAATGTGCACTCCTCACTGCCGGCCAGCACACCGCCTTCCAAACGTTCCGATGCTCTCCCCCCTCCTTGATCTTTGTTTTTTTAACAGCAAAATATATTTTATCTTTTTACAAGATCTTGTTTTTTAAGGAATCTTTACACTCAATGTGGGCCTCGAACCCACACCCCCAGTCAAGCATTACATGCTCTACCGATTGAGCCAGCCAGGCACCCCTATAGCAAAATATACTTCAGATTTTTTGTTCCCATGCACTCAAATCCCCACTCTCTTTCACTCCAGAAATGGCTCCAACATGAAATGACAATCCTTTGGTCTATGCCTCCACTCGAACAGGTTAAAGGTACTCTGCGAAAGGTTTCCCCACTTTGCTTTTAGAACCCGGGCGCTCTTCGGTTAGTGGAATGTTGCCCTCAGTGATTAAAACTGAACTGCACCTGCTAAAAATCAAGCAGTTTTTCCTCATCAGGCACCCTTAGTCTTCTAGCTCATTTATAATCACTAATTCAGATTTGCAAAAAGCTCCTTACCCATAATAATGATGTTGGTCCTATTTATTTTGAGACCAGGAGTTTCTGGAGGCTCATCAACTCTTTTTACTTTTTTCCAAGGCTGTCTTAAATGAGGAAACTCGTTAACCGCCAGGATTTTGACCACCACTCTTATACTTTGGTTGTATTGAAATGAAATCATTAGAACTGCATCAATTACGTTCCCGGAGAGCGTTTGGTGGTTAGAACAATCCCCAGGGCCACAACTGTAGTGGTTTTAACTCCTCCTTTCCAACCAGCACCCACGTAAGGAAATCTTTGTCTTATCAGCCTTTACAAAAAAAAGCAAGCCAATCTTCCCAGCTCATGGTGCCTGGTGTAAGCACTGACCTCAGAGCAAAGAGACAAAGCACCTTTCTGCCTTCTGCTCCCACCAACAAACAGGAGTCGTGAAAGACAGGCCAAGCGTGTCTATTTCCACAGCTTCCAAGGCACCCACCTCACAGCAGATAAACCTCACACCTGTCGCACACGCAAATTGCCCCACGTCCACGCTTAGAAATTCACTCCTAGGCTTTCCCCGTTGTTGTCCTCTGGGTTTTGGCTTCTGGATATTTTTAAATGTTAAAACAAAAGTCAACCATTTTTTAGAAGAAAACAACCCTTTTAAAGATGAGAATTGGGTAGGGTATTTCAGAAAAGGGCTCCGGGGCACTTTTTTATAGAGAGGAGGCCCAATGAACCACAGCAGTGATGAGATCGGGGCTCACGTGCCCTCTCAAGTGTCGTCGGGGTGTTGTGGACACAGCTGTAGCAGAAAAGTCCATCTACCAAGAAACCCTCTTTGACCTGGTTCTTCAGAACCTGGGGTCCAGTCTAGAGCGTCCCCCTGAAGGTTGCCCAGATGGCTCGGCTGATCCCAGGTCTCCTGATGTCCACGCCCTTGGGGAATTCATCTCCTTCCCTAATGATCTGCTGAATAACAGAAAACAGCCAAAGTGGTCGGAGGTCACTTCCATGATTAGGTTACCAAAGGCTGTGACTCTTTTCTTCTTCACACGCTACCTCTTCTCGTCTGCCCTCCCTGAGGGGGGCCAGCTACCACATGAAGAGGCCCACTGGGCAAGGAACTGAGGGCAGCCTCCAGCCCACAGCCAGTGAGGAACTGAGGCCCTCAGCCCAACAACCTGCAAAGAAGTGAGTCCAACAGCCCCGGGAATGAGACTGGGAGCAGGTCCGTCCCCACAGCTGATCTTACAAATGAGACTCCAGACATAACTGAAATCTTAGTCCTACGAGAGACCTCGCCGTGGAAGGCCCAACTAAGCCACACCTGGAAAACTGTGATAAAAAAATGTTGTTTAAAGCTACTGCACTTTGGGAGAATTTGTTACACAGTAATAAGTAACCAATGCACCGACTCACAGACTCATGCTATCCAAACGGACCAAAGAATGTCATAGTCAAATTCCTCCAGCCTTCCTCATACACTACATTCCTCAAGGCCTCCCCTTTCATAGTAAATAGTGCAGAGAGACTCCCATGTCTCTCTTCCCGAGACACCCTTCCTTCAAACTCAGCCCAGGTTCCCTTCCTGACCTCTGTTATCCTTAGCCATCCCAAGAGCCAACATCCTCTCTCCCTGCACGCCCACAGGACCACATGCTCTTCTGACTTTGGCCCACTCGGATCACGGCTCTCTGGTCTGTCTTCCCTTCAGGACGAGGAAGCCCCGTGAGCTAAGGCTGTGTGCTGTCCAGCCCTCCGAGGGTGCCTGCCCCCAAGGATGCTCATCAACGTCCACTGACTGGATGAACAAGAGCCTGAACGGGCATTTACAGGCCTCTTTAGGGAGACGGCTGTCAAGCTCCACCTCCCCCAGAGGGGGGAGACTACACTTCACCACCTTCTGTGATGGGCTCTCCAGAGCCTTGTAGACGGAGGACAGAGATGGCCTGTCACCATGGAAGCATTCTCTCTTCATAAACACTATTTCATACCCAGCGTCTGAGCCAAGTCCATCCATACTCACACAACCCTGCTCAAACAGGGCAAGTATACTGACGCTTCTCCGATTCTGCTTCAGTTTTAGTTTTATAGACTATAAAGCATATAGAAAACAGACTCTCAACTTTCTACCCTCCTGTTATTAAACTCTTCTCGCATAAAGAACAATGCCAACGGGGACTGTGCTTTTAAAGCATGTGCAAGTCCAGGAAAACAGTTTTAAAAGATCAACTGTGGAAATGACCGATGAGGAGAACGACTGATTTATTTTTTTTTAAGATTTTATTTATTTACTTGACAGGAGGGGGGAACACAAGCAGGTGGAATGGGAGAGGGAGAAGCAGGCTTCCCACAGAGCAGGGAGCCCGACATGGGGCCCGATTCCAGGACCCTGGGATCATGACTTGAGCCGAAGGCAGACGCTTAACCGACTGAGCCACCCAGGCACCCCGAGAACAACTGATTTAAAAATATATATATATTTCCATCCGGTTCCTGCTACCTTTCAACTACTTAAAAAAGAGATTCATAAAAACGTAAGAAAGAGAACATTTTGAAAACTTCATTCTACCTTATAGCCTCCAATGCGATGTTCCTGCTTAAAATCCTTTCCATTCTTCAGCCACCGCATAGTTGGTGCTGGATTTCCCCCAGCCGGACAGCGAAACTTGACAGTATTGGCTGCAGGGACGGCATGAAGTCGCTTTTCCATCTTTTCTGTGTTGGTCCAGTACGGGGCTCCTGGGGTGGAAAACACGGTTAAAATGTACAGAGGACAGCTTCATTTCCATAACAGGGAAGATAATGTTACTTTGTAAGTGAGCGAGCTAACATTCTCAAAAATCTTTGGGTAGTATTTACATTAGGAAAAAAGTTTTCTGAAGTCTAGCAGATGGCCTAGCAGAAGGTCCCTGGAGATGGACTGCTTATTAGTTTGTGTCTCTTAATGGGGGAAAAAGTGTTTGAGGTACCTTCTCTCCCTTGTTCCTAGGGCCAGAATATAAATTCATGGCGAATCATGTTTTCAAATGCTACTTTATACAGTAACTAACAACAGCTAAGTCCTCCAAAATGAATCATTTTAGATCACCACACCTAGCAAATGATCACATACACATACAAGGTGTGCTCGAAGCCTGATCAGTTCAGCCACGGAAGCTGTAAAGAATAATCAATAATACAACTTACCATCCTAAGATGATAAATTATTCAGGGAGGCATCATTAATTTCCCAGTACCTTATATGACAAACCAGAAAGCCCTATCACTAACTATGTTTTAATTTTTTAAATGGACAAAAGATTTTTCAGTGGTTGTGAATGCCATAATTCTACCACCGCGTCTAAACAGGTAAAACTTAACAGAAGGCTATCAATTACGTGTTATGTGAAGGTGAGCCCTCTAAATGGCCCGCAAAGTCATGGATACAAGTGATTCTTTAAACTCAAGAGAAGAGATAACTTTTTAAATTGCCAAACGAAGGACATTTTATCTAAGTAGGAACCACAGCATCGATCCAGAATACCACTGTAAATTCTTCATGCCTGCCAACAGCGGCTAATGAGCACTATTGACTGAGGGCTTCTTATTTGCCAAACCAAGCTCTAAAAACTCTTACATGTTTAGCATATTAATCCTGACACCAATCTGATGAGAAAAGCATTATTATAACCCTTGTTCACAGACAAGGAAACTGAGGCACAGAGAAGATACAAAGCTAGGAAGAAGGGCAGGCAGATCTGAGCCAAGGCGGTCTGATTCCAGAGCCCACTGTCTTTGCCCCTACTCTCCATGGCTGGTAAGAACCAGCTTCTCCAAGGGGTCGAAATCCATACCTTCAACCACTCTGATGTTAAAGACCGGAGTCCAGGACAGCCAGCCCTTGCCAAAGGCACACTGCCTTCTTGATTACTGCCCAAAAGTTTCACTCAAATGTCGTACAGCTATTTAACTTTTCACATGTATGTTTCTGTCTTAGCAAACTGGCAGCCAAAATTTCCCTAAAGCATCCATCAACAGGGCCTTGCACCTTCTAGAACATTCTATAACACTGAAATTCTAGAAGACTGATTCATAACTGTGTTTACCACTGATGAGGGTTAGACTGAGCAGCGGCACACACATTTCACAAACCAGAGACAAACGGGTCCAGGCAGGGGTTTTGTCTCTGATGTGGATTTACAGGTCTCCTCCTCTATTGTGTGTCTGACAGAGCTCGCTCCCGGGCGGGGGTTAACAATCCCCTTCACTTAACAGCCAGACTCTCATGGCAGAATGAGGAATTGGAAAAACTGCGTTCAAAACACCTACCCTTGTTTGCCTCACCCTTGCTCTTGAAACCTGACTATAAAAGGTGGAGCTGAGATTTCTTAACAAGGGCATGCTGAATCTTCTTTATCCTTGTTTATCTAAGTATCAGTGTAGATGTAGATGGTGTCTACACAATGCCAAGACCTTGCAGGCAAGGCAAAACTGAGGCGGTCATGTGTACCAGAGAAAGAAAGGCCAGAGCAGGGGCAGGAGGAGAGCCAAGGGAATAAGAACGGGGTTGCACGCTTTCCTCTGAATCCAGTTGTATCTGCAATGAGTAGGCAACTTGGTGGCCATTTGGCTTTGGGTGTCGAATGCCCATAAACACACCCATTCTTTTGAGGGCTCACTGGGGAGTACTTGATTGCTATTCATCACAAGACTCCCAGAGCCTGGCATATACTGGAACAATTTCAATAATCTTTCATTTTAAAAGCTTCTACTTAGAAAAATCCATCCACAGCACAGCCACTAAAAAGAAACCATTAAGAGCACAAAATAAATAATGAGCTTTGTCGCTACACAAAGACTTTTATAAATCTGACCTAAATGAAAAGCATACCTCATGCTGTCAGGTGTCTATACTCATGTCATTTGTTTAAGTAAACACAATGGCCTATTCATACGAATTAGCTAAATATTAATGTAGTAACTCTTTGAGATAGCATCAATTACAGCTGAGCTGATCCTCTGGAATGTCTTTCCATTTTCATATAAAAGAAATCAACAGATACGTGCTTACATTCCATTAGGCATGATTTGTACGTTCCCTAAAATGTTAAAAAGTAAGATTTAGTTGAAGGAACTAGGAATGTTGCCGGAGCGAAGCTGTCAGGGAGGCTGTAACCCACACAGGGATCACCCCAGACTACATGAGCCCGCACGGTCATGGCCTGTGGCAACATCACACTGACAGCCGGCACCTTTGTCTTGGCACCTAAGGAATGATTTAAGGACAAGGGCGAAAAGAATTTTGCTGGAATTTCTGGCAGGAAGCCACTTCCCTGGGGTAAAATTTCAATCGTCAAAACTGCACCTATAAAATCTGCTCGTGCAAAATAGATGCACGGCCACGAAGCAGGGTATGGGCGCCCAGCTTGTCATCTAAAATCGCAGGGATGCCAGGTGGGCGGGGCACTGTGAAATCTAATCAACAGAGTAGAAAATGGTCACCTACACGGCTACCCCCTTGAAACCTACATCTGCAACACTCTTTTCCTGAATACCTGTAAATAGTGACTCGACAGAAAAGCCGTTGAGCCAAGTTTTCCAGGTTGTCTGTGTGGCAGTGGTGGGCCACCCCAATGCTCTGCCCAGTCCCACTCACGTCACACAGGACAACACACTTCTGTGACCAGACTTTCCTTGAAGATTTTGGCTCATGAATTTTTTTAATGCGCATGATGCTAGAGGGGAGGAATTCTTATTTTATAACGGCTCCTCCTGAAATAACCTAGTTTTATGTGGAGCCTGAAAGGTCTAGAAAAATAATGAGACTGTAGGACTAGCCCTAGCTGCACTTTCTTCATCGGTGGCCTCATGTCCTCCACGAACTTTGCATTCAATATTTCCTGCCATTTTTGCAGTCTGGACACACGGAAATGCCAGCCACTACCCCCCCCAACACACCCCCCCAAGAACAACAACGCAGCTGGTGGGAGACCAGGACCAGGCTCCTCTTTTCATATGGTGGGTTAACTTTCACTTGCAGAAGGAACTCACCTAACAAATTAATGATTTACAAAAGCAAAATGGCCCTTGCACATAGTAGGTGTTCAGTACAAACCTTTCCTCAACAATTTTATAAAAGATGAAACCTGCAGGCCAAGGCTACATCACATTTCAAAGAAGTCTCTGAGTCTCTGAGCATCTACTTAATGGATCCTCCCTGGCATAATCTTAGGGGTGTAGGAGGGGTGAGTTTAAAGTCAATCCACAGAAAAGGAATGGTGACAGAAATCTCGGAGGGCGTGAAGAAATGAACTCTACTAAATCGGAGGGAAGCAAGTTGACCTACAGGATAGGGGGGTCCCTTCTGCTCCGATATTCTCGGATCTTCTGATGTAACAGGTAGCAAAAGAATGATGCTCTCTTAGTCATTAAATACTAACAATGAGCTTAAAGGAACAGTAAAATCCAGGCAAAAAATAAATAAGTAAAATCCCGTCAAGGAATACTACACCTACTCAGTATCATTTTCTACACTGAAACAGTTATTGTATATTAGTGAAAATGCTAATAAAATTTTACTTTAATACAGCAGTATTCTCTTAAGATGTGCTGGTTAAACAGAGATGGATAACCCCACAAAAACTTCCCTCAATGTTCCTTCAACCTACCACCTCCATCCCACAGTGAAGATTCATCACATTCCTTTGCTAGGCCTCCTTTTTGTCATTTACGTATTTCCATCACCAGGGGGTCTCCATAGTGAGATGTATCCTTTTCAATGTCTGCTGACCAGTAAGAGTAGAGCACCTGAAGGGTACAGCTTGAGTCGCCTTCAGCCCATGGAGTAGGCACTCAAGTGTTTATTGGATGGATGGATGGATGGATGGATGGACGGATGGACGGATGGACATACAGAGAGATGGACAAATGTACCAGATGGACAACTACTAAAAGCTTGAGCTATAAAATGAGGGAGTTGAACTGAATGTTCTGGTATGGTAAGGTCCCTCCATGTCCTAACATTCCGTCAGGTATTCTAGGCAGATAATGATTTTGTCAACACATGGGAGGATTAGAGGGTTTCTTTTGACCATGCAATCAAAAACATGGGCTGCCCCTACAGAAGCCCTTACATGCCCCAGTATGTATCTCAACATGGACACCTAAGGTCTATGGTCTCCTCTCTTTCTGAAATCAAAAACAGAATACAGCCCAGTGGTTTAAAGGAAACATGGAATCATATTATCCCTGTACCAATAAGCCTCAGTCACCATCTGGTCCAACGGCTGATGTGATCAATGTCACCCAGAAAGGTCAAGTGATCTGATCAAGGTTGCATGGCCAAGGCCAGGCTGAGGCAAGACCCAGGCCTCCAGCTCTCTGGGCAATGCTCTTTCAACCACTCCAGGCTGCCCTTTGAACTCTCCCATGGTAATTAAGTCAAAAGTTCAAGATTTATGTGAGCTGTGGACCCTGATGACTGCCAACTGTATTTTTATTGATGCAAAAATAAAAAAACACAGCCTGTTTCAGCTCCTAGATTAAGTCTCACAAACTCCCTAAAGCCCCACTAAGGCCTCTGTCTTAAGTCTATAATTAGGGCCTTTAAAAATACCACTAATCAGGACATTTGAATGCTTTGACCCTGACTGGGGTGGGGGTGGGAAGATGTCTCTGAGCTCCACCCCCATCCTTCCAGTAGACTGAGGTTCATCTGTTTTCAGTTTTGCATAAATTAAGAGAAAACAAATCTAACAAAATACAGCGATGTGAGTGTGTGCATGATTATGGGGGCAGCGGGCTTTATTTGAGAATCTCATTAAAAACAACAACTTGCTGACCAGTGAGGCATTTGATAAGAAACACATTAAAACAAGCCAGGCAAGTGACCCTCATTTGAAATGCCTGAGTCCACCGGGAGACCAGCTGCCCCGTGGGAGGTTCCTAGGATCTGCCTTCAAAAGAAAACCCTCCACTTACTCGTTATGCTGGTTGACCACAGTGGAGGCCAAGAAAGAGATAATTCAATCCAACCTTCCGGACAGAACACCATCCCTGGCTTTTGTGATAAAACACCCAAACCAATTTAGGATGAGGTTTTCATTATGAAGGAATGTCAAAAAAATTCAGGAAGCCTGTGTGCTTTGGGTTTATTATTATTATTATTACTATTATTTTTAATTCCTGGAAACTGCAACACAACATTTACCAACTTAGATATAATCTCTACTAAGTAAAAATCCCAATTAGACCAAAGGTGACGGTAAACTGTTGTTATCAGCAGGTTAATCAACAAAAGGAGTATGGAATCTCAGGCCAAGTTCCTTCATTTTCCCTAGCCAGTTCCAAAAAAATTGCCTTTCTCCCTGACACAGAGTATGGGTACTTGCAGGTCTCAACAGGAATGAAACCAAAATAGAAAACTGCCTTGTCTCTCTCTTCACTCAAGAGAAAGAACCACTCCGGGAGCAAAAATCTTGATAAAGCTGCCTTGCTGTGATTATCCCTCTAGTTTAGCAGTTAACCTGAATTTTGTCAATCATGATCTTCCCGAGAACTAAGTCTCAAGCTTTTCAGAAATATTAATCACTTAAACACAAGCTTGAGGTAATAAAAAATCACTCGAGAAAAAAAAATGGACATGCATGTCTACTTATTAGTTGCCAGATAACCCATTAAGACACCTGTACCTAGGGGAGGCAAGGACTAATTAAGTTATGCTTTCTCTGCTGAAGTAGAAACTCTGAACCTTTCAAAACCCTCAACCTGGATGCATTTCAAAAATTAGCATTTGAAATCGCAACTTTCTGTCCCAGAAAGTCTGTTTCACTAAAGGGCATATGTAAGCAGCATTATTTCCTGGCAGCCAGGCTTGCAATGACATCACAGGATTGTTCCGCTCAGGGAAACGTCTAGCGCTGGTAAGGTGTGAGGTCATCAGCTAGTCAGCTGCTAAAATATGACCTGAGAATGCCCTTCACATCTGTGAGGGAAGGACTTGACTTAAAAGGCAAGAGAAAAGTCAGGTCAATCAAATCAGCCCATTGCAGGGATTTTCAAAGCATGTGCAACAGGATATGTGAATGAACGCTGTATTTTAAAGAAGGTCTTAGGGTCAGTAAGTTTGGAAAACCCTGGGAAAGGCCAAAATTAAACGGATGTTTTACCATTGAACACTGCAGAGTTTAGTATGCTGACTGACGGACACTGTAAGTCTGAGAAAAGGGTCCTAGGAGGAGGTATTTCTCAAATTCATTTCAAAATACAACTCCTTGGCACAGAATTAGTCTGGACTAGGGTTCCAAAGGGATATACTTTGGGAAACACCAGCTTATTCTCTTAAGGCACTAAGGCACAGACCAGACCTGAGCATTACCGCTTCTCATGAGACCCATGAAAGATGTACATGAGGACTGTAATTTCACAGAATACTCCCTCAACATCCAGGCTAGTCCTTGCCTCCCAAAGTGGTCTACCTGGAAAGGCGGGTCTGAGACACGATGCGATACGGCCCGTGATGTCAGAGAACGGAACACGTGAACTTTCAAAATCAAGCCACTCAATCTACTTATGTGAGCGAGGAAATCTCTACAGGGGAGCTCACTTTTGAGCTGAGCTGGGTCTTGTATGATGGTGTGAGAGTTAAAGTCAACCCTGAATATTGTGAAACATCCCTGTAAAAAAATCAGATCAGACCTACTTCCATGGCCAAACTTCAACAATCTTGCCTTAATTTTGGACTTATTTTTGCCCTTGTATTTGCCTGCCATGCTTTTTGTACTCTGTACAAAATTTAAGAACTCTACCAGGCAGATAAGCTTGCCGCCTTATAGCTAACTACAAAATCAAATAAACAAAAATCTAGCATACCAGCAGAGAGAACGACCTGCAATATATTTTTCAAGCCATCGGCTACAGAACTAACATCTACCAACCCAAGAAGAAAAAAAAACTTCAGACAAGCCCAGAAATGTGACTGTCAGCAGAAGATCACTGGAGCATCATTTGTTAACTTCACTGAAGAGGAACTTTCAAACACCCCCCAGTGGCATTTCCAGACAATCAGAAGGCACCAGAGGAATCAATCCGGACACATGGGTGTTTTCCAGGTGGCTGAAAATGCATGGAATTCGGCGTTTCTACAATTTTCCCTATTAATCAGGTCAGGCATTTGACACTGGAGGTGGCAAAAAATTGTTTTAATGACAACATCCCATTCCCCGCCTTGCCAATTACCCTGGCCATGGCATTCCTCTGTCCACACAGGCCACAGCTGCTTAATCTCCGCTGCCCCAGGCTGCACCTGTGAATCAGACCAGCCTAATCACACTAACAGATGGCAGAGGCCAAGTAGCCAGCTAAGAACCGCTATCACTTTAAATCGCATCTAATGTTTCACAGGCACCAAACAGAGGCAGTTCCCGACAGCAGTATCTCCCTGGTACAGCTAACACCAGCCCTTAATCACTGCAGAGCACCCATCGTGGGGCAGACTTGGTGTCATTCAAGAGCTAATTACAAAGAACCCTGGGCCCAGGGTGAAGGCACGGCATTCATTAAATGCACTCCACTCCCTGGTCCGTCTGCACAGGCACTGGGAAGATGGGACTAGTGTTCAGGAGGAAAACCTGGAGGTTTGTGGCAGGTAATCCTTCCCAATCATCAGAAAGAGGTTCAATTCACTCGGTCTACTTGTTACATAACCTATACCTTGCTGTTACATTGTACTGCTTCCCAGGTATTCCTGGCAACATGCTATGAGACTTGGTTCAGCAGGACAATGCAGCTTGCAGACATGTCAGCACAACCCAGATGCCGCCGGAGTCTGAGATCCCACGTGGGGGCACCACTTGAGGGCTGTAAACAACACTGCACCCTCTTCACCACCCTGGGGACTGGGAGAGGGGCGCTGTGATTCAACATGCAACAGGCCTACAAGTGAATGGCAGTTTTGCCTTTTGCTCACTGAATCATGAATTTCCGATCAATAACACAGGAATAATACTTTTCTCTACCTTATGTGGCTTGGGGGGGGGGGGGGGCATTGCCTGAGCCAGCAACCAGCACAGAGCTTGCCCAAAGCAGGACTCCAAAGCAGGGTCTTTTATTGCCTCCCCTGCTAAAGCCAAAGAACTAATAGTAGGGAATGAGTGATGTCTTCTGATGTACCAGGGTTTTATTACTAAATAGTAATAACTTTGTTAGAAGGTTGGCATGAATCACAGCAGAAGACAGTTTCATTCACCCACTGTTTTATAAATAAGAGCTCTAACAGTAAACCCCTGCTCAAGGCATATCGACGTGTCGATTTTCATTTCTAGTAAGTTCTTAGAGCTGATGCTGACGCTAGTGGTCCAGGCCCTAAGTTTTCTCTTGCCAAAACAGTGAAAACTATAGCCCAAAACATTTGCCTTCTTGCCGAAGCTGCTAGGAGACTCAGGGACAAATGCATTTCCCCACTTAACACATTATCCCAGGTCCCTAACAGCATTGATTTTCTCGTCTTCCCTTAAAGAGCCCCAGGCCTCTTTTAATAACTAATTGCTTATTATTTAGGCCTTGTTTAAATTTATTAAACTGATGAAACCCTTCTGAAAACACGTAGAATATAACACCTGAGCAAAGAATGCCAGTGACCAGTCTAAAATCAATTTGGGAACACAACAAGCCATGTTACCGGAAAGACAGAAGGCTCTATTTTATCTTCTTTCTCGAACAAACAAACACACTCTTCTGAGCGCTGTACAAACTCATCTAATCCTCGTTAACAACCCCAACGGACACTGTAACTATTCCCATTTTATAGCTGAAGAAACTGAGGCACAGAAGTTAAATTACTTGCCCAAGTGACGGAGGTAGAGAGGCCACGTGCTTCTACACCAAGGCCACCCATGTGTCACTGCTCAGTGTTAACTGCCTTTACAAAAAGCCAGCGGCACCTGCTGGCCCCCTTCCCTATCGCTGCCTGCAAAGTAAGGCACACTACTCCCCGTATTTCCTCTCGGCACACAGCAGTGTTTAAAACGGCCCCGGTTTCTCAACCTCAACACTTTTGACATCTTGGACCAGATCCTTCTTTGTTATGGGCTGTCCTGTACATTGCAGGATGTTTATTAGCAGCACCCTGGTTCCTCCCGCTGGATGCTCCTGGCATCCCTCCTTCCCCTGGTGAGACAACCAAACATTGCCCAATGTCCCCCAGGGGAGGGAGAAGGAGGAGAATCCCCCCCCCCAGCGGAGAACCCCAGAGTTAAGCCCCGCACTGTCAAAGCAAACCAGGAGATGGTATGCGGTTCGACTCGGGTGACGTCTCCAAACCGTGAGAAACCAAAGAGAAAAAGAAAATCAAGGAAAGGAAAATCGTGACCGCTTCCCAGAGAGAGTGGCTTCTGACACAATAAGAAAGGACCGACAGTAGAGAAGGGTGTACAGGAGCACTGGTTTATTCTCAGATTCGAAAGTCAGGAGAGTAGACACAGCGGAGAAAGGCAAGGGTTGTGGGTTGTAGGCCACGGTATCCCGAAGAACGGACGAGATGACAGGTTAGAGTCCAGACTCCCCACCAGGCTCTGCTTGCTCCGGAAACTTCCGAGGTGGTCACTACTTACTCTTGTTGTTACTGTTCTCACTGACAAAATCCTCGGAACCATCCGTGTCGTCCTCGTCATCTCCGGATGAGATGGCATCTGTATTCAAAAGAATATAGCCATGGATGTGGTTTGTGCAAAGCAAAAGGCTGCAATCACGTACAACTCAGTCCTTCTGGAGAGGGCCTTCCGCAACCCGGGAGGAGCCCACGCAAAAAGTCCGAGACCGTGTTTAGCAAAGATGGTTTTAATGGCTTAAATTTTCTCTCCGTGATGACAGTTGGTCTGTATTATGATTCTCAAAGCTTTCTGCTTTCACGTTATTTAAACATGCTGTCAAGTTGGATATATCGAAACTGGATTTTAAGCTTCAAACAGCATTCAAGTCCCCAACAGATTTACTGATTGTGTTGTGACCCATCCAAAGATTCTTTCCAACACCGCCTTTCAGTTCTCAGGACCCCCTTCAAGAAGGGAATTCGTCCCTAGCCAAACTTAGCCCCTGTGTGGCCTTCCATCCGTTTACTAACTTCTGAAAGCAAACCTTTAAACTCGGCCACAAAGGGGGTCCGTGCAGTTCCCCCTAACTGCACGGAAGAAAAATAAAGGAGAGACACTCTCATTTTAATAAAAGGAATCCAAAATCTTCCACATCAAAAATTTCAGTCCTGGATTCTAAATGCCAAGGATGCCAGCAGTATGGGTGGCGGAGGGAAGGGGGTTGAAGATGTGTTTTTACTTCTATAAAAGTGGACTGTCTTAAGAGGAAAATATTACTTTGCACATGAGAATCCTGTCATTTTTAACGACCAGCCTCTCTGGTTGAGCTGGTCCCATGGAAGAACTTCAAAAACAGATCAATAACAAACTACGAAGCTCTGTGCGTGGCATCCAATTAGCAGCTCCCACTATGATTTCGCTTGTCCAATACAATTTGACCCAGAAAACGGCTACAGAGGGGAGAGCGCGGAGGGCTCGCAGGCCAACTCACCTGTGACATTCACCATGAAGTAGACAGCCTCGCTGTCTACCGGCCTAGCCGCCGTGCAAGCATAGAGGCCGGAGTCTCTAGGTGTGGCACCTTTTATCTGCAAGTATTCCCCAATAAGCACTGTCCTATTGTTGGGCCCCAAGTGTACCCCATCCTTAGTCCAAATGATCGTGGCGGCATCTCTCAACGGACAGCGCAACTCTAGCGACTCCCCGGGCGCGGCCACGTAAACTTCAGGTTGGGAGATTTGGTATTTGGTTGGTGGCTCTGCAGAAAGGTAGGAGAGAGAAGATGGAGACAGATGGGAAGGAGGAAAAGGAGAGAACGTCCAACAAAGGTCAGTGGCGGCCCGTTCATTCCTGGGAGAGGCCATTGTTGGTTTGCAAATGGCCCCAGCGGGCGTTCGCCTCTGCCCATGCCCGGGAACCCAGGAAGCAGCCTCATGCACAGAGGAGACTGAGTGTCCGAGATGTGGACCGGAGGAAGCACCCAGCGGAAGCTGCCCCGCTGAGTCTGCGCAAGCTGGGGGGCTGTAAACACACACCCGAACCCCAGCATTGAACAATATCGTACAAAAAAACTTTTCAGTCGATTGCCAATCCAAAGTCTGCTTGCAACTATCACACCCCGGCAATTCTACTGTGGCATTTTATTTGTAGGGACGTGTGTTTTATCATCTTTTTCATACAATGCGACTGCATGGCTGTGTGTCTACACCTACACACACACACACACACACACACACACACACACACCTATTTATTTTTGTTAAGACTTTTGTTGTCACAAAGCCGAGCTTCTTAAAATGAAATGCCTCAAACTCAAGGGAAACTAATGAGTCCTTCTGCAAAGCTGTAAGGCTCAGATCACTTTGCCGGTCTGGAGACCCAATTGTGTGCTGGGCAAGCTGAACACCCTGTTTTTCTTCACACCAAAAAGAACGAAATGCCCCCAGACAGCCGAGAGGTGGTCTTCATATTGCACTGAAAAGGATCTGGAAATGAAGCCGCTGAGCACTGTGCACCTTACCCTCTGACACAGTCACAGCTGGGACCCTCCCTGCCCACCAGCCCCCACCACACGTCCTGGGTTCCAGCCCCCTCAGACCTGTAGCTCTATGTCCTTTTAGAGGTATGCCTTCCTCCCTCACCTCCCCATTTACCCAATTCATCCTTCCAGGCCCAACTCATCCTGCTGGATGTGGGCTTGCCATCCATCCCCCAGGCCTGGGGTGACATGGATCTCCCCTCCTTGTTCACCTGCCCACTTCGCCCGCTTCTGGGGAAGCACCACAGATCCCGTGGCCATGTCCTGTCTCCCAGGGAGACAGCAAGATCTAGACGGAGGGCTCAGGTCCCCTTGGGCGTCCCGCCCCACCCCCAAGCATACACATGGAAGGGCCCCGTGCTGAACAGGATTGCAGTCCCCAGACATGCAGGGCAAGAGGGGACCCGTGCAACGTGTGCAAGCAGAGATGAGAGGGAGCCACAGGTCTGTAAGGAGAGCAGCCGGAGCTGCTGGCTGGGACCCACGAGGACCCGTGAATGGGCTTTCATCCCTCACAATGGGAACTGTGAATGGTACCCAGAGTCCCAGACCCAAGAAACATCAAGCTTCCCAGCTCTGGGATGGCTCCAAATCTGGGCAGCATCACAAGGCAATTGTTTTGCCCTTTTGAGTGTAGTCTGGACAAATCTCCCATATAACAATGGAATAAAGTCACTTCGTGCCTTGGTCCCACTACTGAAGGAACAGGGAGGACCGTGTGCCTCTGGTTCTAGAAATCCTCCACAGCACCATCATCAATGGCAAACATGGGAGGGCCAGGACTCCCCAAAGGGGCATCTCCAAAGGCACACATGCCAAGATGGGCCCAGATGCTGAAGAGGACGTGGACATAAAGAGCTAACCACAACAACAAGTAAGAAAAAAGTCAAATTTAACATGACAAACATACCCGGGAACAAGGGCAGAAAACCCCAACTCACAGACAGTTTACATTTCCCAAATAAGTTTGTTTTTCTCATTCAACACCTCCTGAACACCTACCACAGGCCACGCTTTACTCTGGATGCTCAGGAAGCAACAGGTCACCATGAAATCCTTGCAACACTGGCGGGACTTTAATTACAGTGGAGGTGACCGACAATAAATAAAAAATCAGCCAAAAATACAAAGTACGCGAGGTGGTCTTAAGTGTCAGGAAGCCAAACACAGCAAGACGGCAGCACCAGCACAGACCACGGGGGAGGACTCATTCTAGAGCGGGCGCTGGGAAACTATGGTCCCCAGGCCAAACCCAGCCTTCGCCCGTTTTTGTAAACAGAGCCACACTCGTTCCTTAAGTATGGTCTGGGGCCACTGTTGTTACAGTGGCAGAGCTGACTAGTTGTAACAGATGCCCTATGTCCTGCAAAGCCTTGCCCTTTACAAAAAGTTTGCCAACCCCCGCTGAATGGGCTGTTCAGGGAAGGCTTCCCTAGTGGTGAAGGGCACAGTGATGTTTGAGAAACACGGCGCTGGGAACTTAGCTGGAAGGTCCTCAGGCCACTTCTGAGGTTGTTCAGGTCCCCTAATGCAACTGAATTGGGGGACTAAGAGAAAGATCCTGAACTCTGAAGCCTGGGCACAAAAGGGAGAGGAGGAAATATGTGGGCAAGAGCGGGAGGAAGAAGAGGAGAAAAAGGAATTCAGTTTGGCCCCAAATCTCAGACCTTGCCCCACTTCCAGAGGCCTGGAGTCACCTCAGTACTCATGGTGCCCCGAAGGACACCTGGCCCAACCCCTTTCACAGCTGGTTAAACTAAGGATCAGATGCCATTTGGGTCCCCTACAACTGACAAATAATTACTGAAACAGCACCCATAATGTTAGAATGAATTTACACCGGGTTGGCCCGGATCATAAAATAATATTTATGAGGCCCACATGGCATCATCATCATCATGTCACTAAGAATATTACAACATTGGCTTTCCTCTGAGTCAGAGTCGGTCATCAAGAGATGACCGAGGAGGAGTAGCTGGACCCAAACCACAGTACTCCCCTCTCTCTTTAGGAGAGACGGGGACCCATGCAGCCAGCCTGCTTCTACCCTGGCCCTCAGATCAGGAGAACCACGTCCCTACTTCACACAGGCAGCGGGACACGCTCACACTGCTTTAAAAAATAATAATAATAAGCAAGATACTTGCACTTATGACGCAGAAAAATCTCTCCCCTGACCAAGGCAGAGCCGTGATTTCCCTGTTTTTAAAGGAACGCATGTTCACTGAGAAACCTTTGCCTCACCTGAAATAGGTAAACCACTAAGTCTCACTGAAACCAGAGGTGCCTGGACCCATGTCACCAAAGACACCACCACCTGCCAGTTGTAGAAGGAGGAACCGGGCACAATGAGGCCTCAAGGGCAGGGACCACGTCCTGTTTGGGGCTGGACACACAGGAACTGCTTGATAAATGGGGGCCATCCTGCACGAGAAGAGGATGGAGCCCTGAGGCCCAATTCCACTCCATTCCTGCTTGATCTCTCCACCCCCAGCCCCTCATCCACTGAAGAGCAAGAAGGCCCAAATAACACGGTGTCCCTTGTGAGGACCCAATGAGCCAACCACCAGGAACCCCATCGTCCCATCCCTAGCTTGCTGGGCGCCCACGACCGGCACTGCTGCCGTCGTTCTTCAAGGCTGAAAATGCTCACGGGGACTTGAGCACCGCTCTTTCCAGAGGACACTCAAGAGAAAACCTGGATTGGTGGATCTCCACAGAATGCAGGACAGTTTAATGACAGGCTCCCAACTCGGTGTAACATGACTTATACTAAAAGCGGGTTTTTATTTCTAGTAAAACCAGGTCAAAACCGTCACCCCATTTTCCAGTCAGACGATAAGCTTCAAGGACAGTAAAATAACTCCCCCAAATACATCAATAAGGATGTTCATCCATAAGACGAAGCCACCTGACTCCAAGTCTGAACCCGTAACTACAGCATGGGAAATTCAGAAAGCGTGAGCTCCTCCCTCACCTGAGCGACCCCTTCACAGAAAGCTCACCCGGGCTGTGTGAAGCCCAGGAAGACCGGGGTGCATGCCAGGAGGAGCACCCTCAGGGAGGGCAGCTCAGGAAGAAGGGCAAACAGGCGAATAAAAAGAAGGGGAGGGCGGAAGAGAGGGACAGTGGTGGAGGGAGGGGGACTGAGTGGGAGGTGAGTGGGAGGAGGGAAGGGAAGCCACACCGGTCCACTGCCACGCCACCCGGGAGCACCCCCACCCAGCTTGCGGGTTCCGGCATCAGACACCTCGGGACAAGGGGCAAGGACATGGGTGCTTTGCCTGGAACCCCAACAGCTGGCTCCGTGGAGGCCACTCCGGGCTTGGGTTTCTCTTCTGCACCCGACTCCCTGCAAACACGCTCCCCGAGGAGGGAAGGGAAGCCACACCGGTCCACTGCCACGCCACCCGGGAGCACCCCCACCCAGCTTGTGGGTTCCGGCATCAGACACCTCGGGACAAGGGGCAAGGACATGGGTGCTTTGCCTGGAACCCCAACAGCTGGCTCCGTGGAGGCCACTCCGGGCTTGGGTTTCTCTTCTGCACCCGACTCCCTGCAAACACGCTCCCCGACTGCTCTGCCCACACCTGCACAGGTATCTCCCTCACACGGAGCCAAGAAGATAGAGCCAAGTCCTCTGACACCAGCGACGAAGCGTCTGCCATGGCCCCGCAGCCTCCCTGAGGTCGGTCTGCCTCCACGGACACGGCCGGTGCCCGCCCCCCCCCCCCCCCCGCCCTGCCCCGACTCCAACAAGCTGCTCGGCCTGCTCTGTAACACCCGACGGTTGACACAGGGCAAAGTATTCCCCGGGAGATTTAAACAATACCTTTTATAGCGATATTAACATTTCCTGGATTTTTTCTTTCCTGGTGCTACAGCTTACTTTTAACCTTTCTTGTGCAGAGCGGGGCTGAAATCCACGTGGAGCGCACAGTCCAACACTGTCCCTCATCTGATCTCGCCAAAACACAACCAAGGGGAAGCTTCCTGAAGCCCCTCTGCTCCACACCAAATACTCTTTTCAGGGACATCCGCAGACGGACACCGAATGTGCCCACCTATCGCTCATAATGTAAGTTCACAAAGAGGTGAGAAAGCTAGCACCGACGGACACTACCGTCGGACAGTGTCGCCGTGACCCAAAACAGCTAAGCGGGCCAGCAGGTGAGGTGACGGCCGGGGAGGGCTCTCCATGCTGGTTCGGCACACCACACGCACACAGTGGGCGCGCGGAATTCAACTCTCTCCCCAGAAGTTCCAAACCCTGAGAAGTGCCAGCAGCAGAAGGTCTCACTGCTTCTTCTCCCTAAAGTGACTCCTGGGAGGTTAGGAAATGAAAGAGTGAGCACGCAGGCAGGGTACCCCGCATACAGTCTGTGCAATCCCCGCCGTGGGCCACCCTCCCCTCCCCTCCCCTCCCCTCCCCTCCCCTCCCCTCAGGAAGGCCTCGTGCCCTCATTCCTGGGGAGCGGAGGGGCCTCATCTGGGCAGAGAAGGAAACTGAGGCAGGGACCACGGACTCTTGGAGGGACACTGCGTGATGTCAGCGGCTGCAGGGTAAACAAGCCCAGGGAAGCAAATCCTGGCTGGCTGTTTCCAGAGCCCAGGGGAGGGCGGCGGGGGGGGGGGAACGGGACATCCCGTGAAAGTCAGAAAAGGGCCGTGACTTACGCATCCTGGCCAGGGTCACCAGCAGGACCGCCTGGCGACAACTGAAGCGGGGAGGGCGCTGGGAACAGTAAGCTATTTCAGGTAATGCTTTACGTTGCCAAACCAGCCATAGCAGCACTTCAGACTGTCACTTTTTATAACGTTTGCCTATAAACTTTCCCGTGCGGTTTTTGAAATGGCGCCCAAATGCAAAGAGAGAACAGATGGGAAGCCCGCGTGTCGCCCCGTCCAATCGCTTGCAGAGGGTGGACGACAGATTTAAACCCTTCCGGACGAACAAAGCAGCCTGTGCCTGCAGGACAACTACGTCACACGGCACAGATTCAGCCTTTCCCGGGGTTTCCTCGGGACGGTGGCTTTTCACGAGTCGAGACGACCACGGCGAAGAAACAGGAGCCCCAGCTTCGAGGATGCAGTGGGGTGGCCACTGGAAGGCAGCCTCCGACGCCCCTCCCTCTCAGATAGGCAGGGGCATCCAAGCCCCAAACACATTCCGCCAGAAAGGGTTAAAAGGGGAGAAAGCGAGAGAATAGGAGAAACAGATCACGCACTACCGGGGCCTGGCGGGGGGTGGGGGGCAGGGTGTGGGGACCAACCTGCACCCCTCGGCGCAGCTCAGGGCCCCCACGGGAACTGTCGCACCAACCCAGGGGCAAGAGTAGTAAAACAGCCTGGGTTTCCTGGTGCCCTCCCTGATATTGCACCGCCCTGTACAAGAGAAATAAATATCACCGCTGTGGGGCTGCCCACGTCTGGACAGAAACAGCCCACAGACCAAAGCTGCAAATGTCACCGCAATGTCACAGCGCGGGTGACACTTCGAAGTCCGCGGCGGCTGATCCTGTCTGTTCGGTTAGCCTCGACTCACCCTCCTGGTCTGAGATGGCCTGAAGCGGCCGCGCCATGCTCCAGGTACAAAGATTTACCTGGCCGATACCCAATTTTCTGTCCATGGGGCTAGAATACAAAACCCCCTCATCGCACACAGGACTCCTGAAGTATTTTTACAAGCGTGAGTTGAGGGAGTCTGGACAGTCGAGACCCTGGGCATTACGGCCCAGCTTCTCCGTAACCCACAGATGGCACCGGATCAGCCTGCTGGTACCGGAACTCACCAACGGAAAGACATAAAGGCACCAGGGTCCCCCCCCCCCCCCAGTGACATCAGAAATGACCGCCCCTGCGGGCCCTACCCCGGGGCCTCTGCAGACACACAGCCAGTGAAGGCGACGGCAGAGCTGGCTCTCTCAGCTCAGACATCCTCCAAGCTTCCCCTCTGCAAGAGCAGACTTGCAGAAGACAAAAATCCTGACATCAAACGGACACCTTATAAGGCACGGGTACTACTTGTTCTTTAAGAGGCAAGAGGCAGGAGGGAGAGACAAATACGCTGCACAATATAAAGATGAAAGCTCCCTGCCTCAAGAAATACTGCCAACATAAAAACGGGGGGACACAAAGGAGTCAAAGCGATGGAATGCAGATACGTAAACAGTCTGAGAGGCTGCAGATTTCTCTTTCCGACCAATTGTCGGGGTGTCTTATAGACACACGTCAGCACTTAAAACTCTCCTTGTCTGTTCCACAGGGGCCGTAACAACCACTAATAGCTACCTCTGCCACAGTAGCTTGCCTGTTCCAGAAATTCTGGACTGGCTCACATTCCTCATGATCAGACGGGATAATGGCATATGGTTCCAATATGGTAACCATTAAAAATTACATATTTAGGCACACCCCTCGTATAATTTAGGTCTATCTTGGAGATACATGGCGAACAGCCTTCCAAGTTTGAAAAAGAAATGATGCTGCTGCCCATGAGAAAATCAAACTGTAGAAACAGCCAAGTACCTAGGAATGCTCATCCAAGGAGCCATCACTATCACCCGAGATCTGGACCCGACGTGGAAATATTCACCCCCTGTCTTTTGTCAGCATCTCCTTTCCTTCTGATCCTGATGTTCCAGGCTGTTAATTATCACATTCTCCAAAAGGGGAGAGGGGGACACCAAAAGGAAGGTTTACTCCCCGTTCACGACACCTGCATCAAACTCTTATGTCCAGGAGAGCAGACTTTCCACCGGACCCCCAGGACGCAGGTAGCGAAGAGCCCCGTCTGCCTCAAGTCCCCAGCAGCTCTGCCTGAACAAGAACCTCAAAAGTCAGCCCTCTGTTCAAACGGCATTTCCCAAACACGCCATTAGATTATCTGAAGCAAAAACTAGCACTACAAGTTCTGTCACAGTGGTCTGCAGCCCCGGTCGGATACAGAACGAGGGGTCCATGTGCTCGACTGCCTGCTCACCCAGGCCCGAGCCTCCTGCCTTCTGGAAACACACTTGCCAGACATGGGAGGAAGCTGGTGCTTCTCAAGACCTTCAGGGCTTCCTTGGGCACACTGCCGGTGGCCCCAGCGACTGACCCAGTCTCTCCCGGTGGGAAGGTTCTGCGCTCCCTGTATCAGGAAGGGAACTGGGGGGGGGGGGGGGGGGGAGGGACATGGCTGCACGAGCACGTAAAGGAATGAAGGAATGAACGGGATTTGCCTGACCTTTAGCAACACACTCTTTAAGATCAAGAGTGGCCTTGCAGAGGTGTCTCCTCTAAAACGAACACATCATCTCCGGCTCTGAAAACCTCATCTGCCCCCAAAATGTTTTCAGGCCCCCGAGTCCTGACAATGGCACGGCCCTCTTCCTCATTATGAAGGGGTTAAGCCACTTTCCTAATCGGATGCTCCTTCGGTTCCCACAGCTGGTCCCTGAGCCCTTCCCGGTGCCCTCACGTTAAGGCTCTGGTCCCATCTCTGTCCCCGCCCTGGTGACTCTTCTGAAAAGGACATTCTGGAGACGTTAACACACTGAAAACAGACCTAAGTCCCAACGTGCCCGCTTACAACCTGTGCGACCGGAAACAAGCCTCTCAGCTTTTGTCATCACTTCTTGTTTCTTCACCTGCAAGCCAGGAACGTAATAAAAGAGAGAGTGGGCAAAAAGCAGCTAGCTCCGGCCCAGCCCTCCGCAGAAACACGAAGGTATCCGCCAGCAGGAAGACCTTCCGGCCGAAAGCACTGCTCCTCAGCGGCGGCAGACAAAGCACGAAAGAAAGAAAAGCCCCCACCCAGGTGCACTCAACACGGAAGGATGGGGATGCAGCACACCAGAGGGGACCCCTCTATTATATTCCTAGCACCCCTAACACACAGGTTAGTCTTAATCATCTCTAGTGTCATTCTGTTTTCTGCTTGTGCACGTGTGTGAGTTCTAACCACAGAGCCCTGTGGTGGAGTTCTTGCCTTCCTGGGACCTCCCCCTCCTTCCACACCCTCTGCATCTGCAAACAGGTGCCGAATCCCACCCCTGGCTCTGGTGCTCCCTTCCCGGCACTCTGTTCCCCTCCGTCTCAGGGGCTCTTCCCATCCATTCCAGGGCAATGCGGCTCAAGACCCTGCTCACAGGCTTCCCCTTCCAGCTGCCCAGCTATGGAGATGCTACCCCAAACCCGCACGTGCCCTTCCTTCCACGGCTTCCCCACCTGCAGCCTCTCGCTGAGTGGAATCACCAGCTCCAAGTCCGCCCCAAAGCCCTGCTTCTCCCTCCTGCCTCCCATCGGATCAGCCCCTGCATCTGCACCCCTGTGAATTCTCTCCAAAACAGCTCTGAAAAGAGAGCAAAGACAAGACCTCACTCGTGCAGGTTCACTCTGAGCCCCTAACTTTTCTCCAAAAGACCTCTACGATGCCCCCAACCCACCGCCACAGTCCACCCTATGTATCCACCACGGACCACGGGAGCAAGCTTCTGAAAAGCAAATCTGATCTTGACTTAAAAAAAAAAAAAAAAAAAAAGGCAGAGACCACTCCCTACTCTGAGAGGGTAAAACCCAAGGAACATCACCCACATTCAGGCCTTCGTTGCTCCAGGCCCCAGGTCCCTCTCCACCCTCTCCCTCACACCCTAGACTTGTCTGTTCTAATGGGCACTCTTTCCTCTACCTGGAAACCCTGTCCCACTCTGCCTGGCAAGCTCCTATTCAGCCTTCAAAGCCCAGCTCAAATATCATCTCCTCTGTGAAAATGCCTGATTCCCATTATCACTGCTCTCATCTCCAAGACACTACAGCCTCTGTTTATACATCTAGTACATACACAGCCAAATATAGTCCGCCTCCCCCATCCATCCCCTCCAACTGAGCTTCTTGAGGAGGGGATCAGCACAGTGCTTCTCAGACTTTATTTTGCATAAAGACCACCTGGACAGTTTATTAAAACACAGCCCCTTGGGCCCTACTTCCAAAGTTTCGGCATCAGTAGAGTGGGGTCTGAGAGTCTGAACCTCCCACAAGCTCCCAGAGCCCACACTGGAAGAAGTTCAGTGTCAGTGTCCAAGGGCAGTCTGAGACCTGGTTTTGCAGTGGTGAACCCACATCAACTTGGGCGGCCCCTTCCCAGCGCTGAGCCTGAGTCCTGGTTTATAGAACAGGAAAAACACCTCCGGGCTAGCCTGCTGCTGGTCAAGGTCATCATGAGGACAAACCAAGAGGCTGCCTAGGAAGGCCTTTGTCAACCCTGAAGTGGGGGACACGTCTGAGAAAAAGCACCCCTCACCCCAGCTCGGGCCTCCGTTCCTCTGTGCGGGTTGTAGCTTAATGCTAACTAAGCAGATTTTTTTTTTTTTTTTTGCCCCAACCACATGGGAACCTTGATTTGCATTCCTCTGACTTTAAGACAGGGTCTTCTTTCAAATGTGCAAATCTGTCACATTCTATCTATGTAAGTTACCTAAGTGGGGATTTCTGGAATGTTCGCAAATGGAACTAAACATCCCAGGATCTTGCCAGAGTTGTTATCAACACCGATGACACCTGTTTGATGAATTTAGTTGAGGGAAGAGGCCTGTGGCTTATTAAAATAGCATCTACTGTTCATCCATCCAACAAATCAGGGTTACCTGATATTTATATGTGGAGCATAGAAACCCCAGCAGAGTTCCCTTGACAGGACGCCTCATCACAACCCCACAGCATGCCGGGAGTAACCCTGAACACCAAATCCCTCGGGCAAGGGGCTCAACCCATGCCCTGCACAGGTCCCAAGCTCGAGGAGCCAGGCTACAGCAAGTGGGGTAACCGGCCTGCTTTCCAGAGACCATGTCCCAAAGCCAGTCCTCAGACTACACTCCAGAAGCAAGTTTTCAGGGGTGGCAAGTCACCTTTCCACACTTACTGTTACCCCTGGCTCCTCGAAGCTGCCCAGGACCAGCTCACCCCCTGACGTGGACATAAACAGTCCACAGTGCATACTCAAGGGGGTAGGTACATTTGCCCTACGAGTCCCTGAAAGGTCAGATGGTGTCCAGATCCTCTGTGACATCTTCCCCCGGTCCTTCCCTCAGTAAGTACTTTCGGAACATGTGAATATAGTACCCCCAGGGACAAAAGAAAAGGGAAAGGGGGTGGGCCAAGAGTTAGGCAAGGCCGCCTCCTGCACTTCAACTCGGGGCCCTTTGCCGGTACCCATCGGCAAGTTTACTTAAAGGGCTGGACCTTTCTACTCTCAGCAGGACCCCAGCTCCAACACTTGTTCAGAGTCTGCAGCTGTGTCCCAGGACTGCCCCCCCCCCCCCCCCCCCGCCCCACCAGCAGCATCCCAGCCATTTACAAATGAAGGGACAGCAGCTGGATACTGGGAAACAGATGGCCCTCCTCATTTGAATGGGTTTGATCTGGCAACGCAGGCCTCAGCAAGTTCAGGCCTGGCCGGGGCAGAAATCATGTTCAGGCTGAAGGCACAGATTCGTAGCCCGAGGGGTCTTTAGCAAGGAGCTGGGTCAGGATGGCCTCTTGGGGAGGTTTCCTAAGGTCGGAGGGGGCAGGGAGCCTCTGCGGTGGGAGGGGCATATCCCCAGCTGGCTTTGCCCCCCAAGACCAAGAAAGGCAGGTCCAAGCCCCAGGGATCACTTTTCTCCCATGACTTACAGAGAAAAGGAAATTTTCCCCCTGGGCGATCCCGTGCCCCAGGACTGAAACCACATTCATTCAGGAAATTCCAAATTAAGCAAGGTGCCTCCAGGGTTAAACCCTAACCTTTCTCCTAGGCCCTAAGCCGCCTATTTGCATAGAAATAAAACCTTCTTGAAAACAAACTTTGCAGAGATCCCGCTTCTCCAGGCAGAGACCCTTGCAAAAGCCACCAGAGCATCTCATCTTGGAAGGGGCTGTGCTGGGCCCCCAAGCATCCGGGCCTGCTGTGGAGGACATACCTGCCCTTTTTAACCCAAGACTGTGCCACACCCCACTCCAGGGAAAAGGAGGGAGCCTTACTTGAACCCCCAGGTCCTCGAGTGAGGCCCCACAAATCGGTGTTCACTACCCAGGCCAGGTCCACCGGGCTCCCGGGCCCTGCACCATCCCCCTGCCTCCATGGTAACCTGGTAAACAACTGCAGCTCCCGAAAAAAGAGACAGTCGAGGAGGAGGGTGAGAGCTACCCCTGACCACCTGTCCACAGGCCACACCTTTAAGGGTGGGCACCTCTGGGCAACAAGTGAACGCGGACAGAGGCCAGCAGAGGGGCCAAGCCCTGAACAGTTCCCAAGAGGCGCAGGAAGCCACCTGGCCCTCACATCTGGCTGGTCATGACTAGGGCCCATGCAGGGGGTCAGCTGATCCATCAAGGTGGGTGCCCACCACCCTGTGAAGAGCGGCCTCGGGAAGCTGCCTAGTTGGAGTACCCAGAAAAATCCTCAACGTGGCCCACAGGCCTCCCAGGCTGGCGCGGCCCACTTCTCTAGCCTCCCGGAGGCCCCTGGCCCCTGTCACCGCAGCACTCTGGCCTCCTCGGGGCTCTGCCTCCCTGTGAGCCCGCCACGCTGCTCCTTCAGAGCACCTGCACCCTGCATGGGAGCTGGAGCCTCATTGTTGTAGCTCTGTGACAAAGGTCCGTGGCTACCCACTCAACAGCACTTGAGGCTGTTTTTGGCTTGCCATGCTATCCCCACAGAACCTAGCGCATAGTAGGGTTCCAAAAAACAGACCTGGGGGAACAAAGTCAAAGTCAATAACGCTGCAGCGTGAAAAGTGTGCGGACAATCTGCTGTCTCTGCCAAGCTCTGCAAGTTGTCACCACACAGAGCTGTGAGGCTTCGAGAGAAAGAGCAGGGTCTTCTGCGGCCAAGTATTCAACACCCTCTGCCCAGCCCTGAGCGCCCCCTTCTCAACACCTGCGACCCCTGGGCATTCTGCAATCACTGTCCAAGTTCAGCACAGAGTCCAGCAGACTAAACCAGCCCCGATTCACCTCCATGACCAGGCAGCTCCACTCAGAAATTACTTGTAGCCACCCAAAATGAACTTTGTTTGCTTTCAAAATGCTCTACTCCCCAGCCTCTCCCCCCCCCCTTGGGATGCCCCTCCTAGCCAAGAGGAGGTAAAGGTATTGTTCCTTCTGACATTTCCCTCCCCACTATTTTTTCTTCTTTCTTAGTCTCTGACATCATAAGGGCCAGGTATTTATCACTCCCATGGCATCTGTCACTGCCATGACCGTAGGCTGCAAGAGCCCCAGGTACACCAGTCTGCGCAGGTGGGTCTTGACCCCACCGAAAATCAGACATGCTGAAGAAAAGCTTGACATACTATCAGAGTGACAACCCACAAGGCAAACACTTTGGAGTGCCAGAGCAAACTGCCAGAAAATGGGCAAATACCAGACTAATCAGCCCTACCTGCCCGAACTCCCGCCGGGTGACTTAGCCTGGGTCACTAACTGGGACTCACAGCATCTCCCTCCCGTCCACTGGGCAGGAGAAGGGTTAGCTCCTTACTAATAAACTACATACCGCCTACCGCCGGAGGCCATTCTAGAAGAATCACAAAGGGGTAATTCTTGGTGTGGTTTTATTGCCCGGTGACTTTTCTTCAAACAGCTTTAGGAAAATAGGTGTGGATATGTGGGGAAGAGACAGAATCACCCGGCAGCGTCCTTACAGGTTTAAGAGTCAAACGACGGATTTAGGGCAGAATGAGGGGGCCACCACAGTACTCCACAAAAGACCCTCCTGCTCAGGAAAGAGAAGGAATCAACTGATAAATCTCTGTCATACCAGTAAATTCACCCAAACGCCTGGACCCATGCTAACTGTGGGGTCTTGGAGGAAACATTTCAACTCCAGGAGTCTCGGTCAAGAGTCTCCTCCACAAAATGGGACTATGAGTACCTAGAGTCAAATCATCATGCTGTATATCCTACGCTCTTACCAGTGCTCTGTGTCTACCATATCTCAATTAAACATGGGGAGAAAAAGATTAGAGATAATACAGGCCAAGGTACACCTGTCTGGTATGTAGCAGGCACTTACTAAATGGTAATGAGCTCCTGTTAGTTACCATCTTCATCCCCATCCTCTCAAGGAATGGGCTAAAGAATATGACCCCATCCATCCACCCTATCGAGTGACCCCACAAGGTTATAACACGCAAAGCATTGCTCAGCTACTCGCCCTCAGTTGTGTGGGTCCCCTCACAATTTCCTTCCCTTCCCTAAATTCTGGAAGCCCAGCTACCTGTGCCCCGAGGAACTCCCAGCAGGCTGCCCAGGGGAAGTCACTAGGGGCAAACTTGACCAGGATGTCCATAACATGCTATGGCGCTCCCCTCACTGGCCTGGACAAAAGCGGAGCCCACTACACCCCAACCGCTCCCCCCACCCCCCAAACCCAGTCTCCCATCATTCTTCACAGGGCCTGATGACAATCCTTTGGAAGCCTCCAACAGAAAACCCTTTCCCTGCCAAAAATACACTGCTCTCCACGAAGTGCGTGTCCCACCGTGACCGCAGGGCTGCAACCGCGTTTCTTCAATGGGGAAAAATAGGTTAACCCTGAACCGTCTGGACTGCAACCAGCAAGGCGATGAGAGCACGTTTCTGAAGTCCAGACTTATAGAGACCAAAGATAATAAAAAGGGTTGGACAAACCAGGGCCTAGACACCCTTTCTATTTTAATTAATGTAAATGCCTCTCATTAGAAAATTTATCATTGTACGTTGTAGGGTAAATATACCTGAAATACTAGTTTTAAATTCTCTCTCAGGGCACATAGGTGGCTCAGTCAGATGTTAACCATCTGACTCTTGGTCTCAGCTCAGGTCATGATTTCAGGGTCATGAGATCAAGGCCCACATCATCAGGCTCCATGCTGCTTAAGAGTCTCTTCCTCTGCCTGCCCCCCCGCCACACACTTTAAAAATAGAAAAATGAAAAAAAAATTTCAATCATGTATCAGGTTTTTACATTGACAAGAAGCAGGGATGGGTAGAGAGAAAAGTAGCATCTACTGAGCACCTCTTCTAGGCCAAGAACTACAGTAAGGGCTCTGTCTACATACATTTGCATTTAATCTTCATATCCCCCCCTTCACATAGATATTATCAGCCCCATTTTAGATAAAGGGAGGCTCAGAAAGATTATCTATCCTATCCAAGGTCGCAGCACCAGAAGATAGGAGAGTGATTCAAGCCTGACTTGCCTAACTCTCAAGGCTAAGTTCCTTCTGTCTGTCTCCAGAAAGCACATGACATGCCATTCAGAATTATTTTATTCATCTTTATGGGGAAAAAAATAGATGAAAAATTTAAGTTAATTTTATAGGGGCTTTTTGGTCTTTTAAAGATTTGAGTGATATTAAATTTGAAACATTTAGAACATTTAGGATCCATACTCGATTGTGTACCTACCACCCGTCAGTTAAGAATGCAATGTGTTTTGGTGGAAACCCAGGAGGCTTTGGCAGACAAGGAGGAGGCTCTTCAAGGCAGCCAGCCACACTCCTACGGGGCAATCTCACCATCAACTGAGAATCTCAAGTTTGAGGGTTTTCCAAAAAGTTTAAACCCAAAACTTGTCACCGCAAAGATCCTTATTTTCACTCTAAGGCCCCTCCCCACCTTGCTCCCCACCCAACAAGCCAAGTTGGCCTTTATGATGTCTACATATCCTTAAAACATTACACCTGGTTATGTATGGAAAACCTTAACAGTCAACATCACGTGTAAAGAAAGACCACATAGAATCACAAAGAAGGAGTTCTCATGTTAGAAAATAAACATGACAATTCATGCAGAGTTTCTCAGTGTCAGAGCTCAGGACTGAGTTCCTTTCTTTCCAGGAAAGGTGATACATAAATCATACAAATAAATACATCCCTTGTCCTCATTCCTGAATATATCAGAACTTTCCTTATAAGCTGGTTTTGACCTCCTCATAAAACATACTCACTATAACCTGAAATTCCATATAAGTTCATTCCATTTGTACAGGACTTGGAATTTACCAGTCTTTAGCTGGACATTGAGTTAAAGGAAAGAATATGCCACAGCTTAGCTCCCTGACTCAGTACAAAAAGAATCTGAAATTTACAATATTCCCATGAAGTGGCAAAAATCCAGAATGGGGCGTAATTACTTAGGTATTCCGAAGTGGAATAAATGACAACAGTTCACACGCCCAACATCTTACAACTCCGTCATGGTGCAAGTTTCCCGAAACCAAAAATCACTGAAAACCTAAAGCATGCCCATTTTACATAACGTACTCTCTTCAACGACAGCCACAGTCTGTCCTGAGAATTAAATATCCTTTTGCATGAATACAGAAGTAGTAAAAGCTTGAAGTTACATAAATGAAGCCTAGTGAAAGCTACCACTTTGGGTTTTCTATCATGCCCTGTTAAAAAGGGGTAGTCACAGATCAGAGCAAGAAAGGGGAAAAGAAAAGAAAACAAAACAAAACAAAAACACTTGGGAAAAGCGTTAACCTTTGTTAATTTCAGAAGGAGCCATCTCCAAGACACACAGGATCATCATGGTAAAGTGGCCAACAGCTTGTTCAACCAAACTCATAAAAGAGCCTGGCCTCAGGCTCCTTTCCCTACCTCCTTTACACATTCCCTAATTCAAGACGGCCAGAGCTGAACCAGCTGGGTCACTCCAGGTCTACCTGGATAAGGAGAAGGAGGTGGCTGTGTTGCGGAGACTCTACGGTTTCCAGAAAGCCTCAAGGCTATGCATGAAGATAAAACATTTTCCCCAAAATGGAACACAAGTTATACATAGCTTTAAAATCTCACATCCAGGGCCCTTAGCTGGCTCAGTCTGTAGCGCATGTGACTCTTGATCTCAGGGTCATGAATTCAAGCCCCACTTTGGGTATAGAGCTTACATTAAAAAAACAATAAAATAAATAAAAATAAAAATAGTAAAATCTCAAGTCCAAGAGCCTCTAAAAAGTTCAAGCTGTGTTCTTAGGAATTTGCTCAGCTTGGATACAATGACGCTGAAACGTTAACTGCTCAGACCCCTGGCCCACTTCAGCTAAGGCCAAAGGTTCAGCCCCTACATCAGGTTCACTGTTCAGCCACATACAGCCTTGAACATGGGTCACCACCAGTTAAAAGAAACTACACTAAAGAGGCAGGTCAGAGAGAAGGACGTGAGGCAAAGGTGTGGCATGGTGAGCAGAGTCAAGCATGTCCATGCCATTAACGCTGAAAAAGCAGAGCCATTGCTAAGCCTCACTAAGTGGACACAGCAAATGGATAAAAAAAGAATACAAAACTAACAATACAAAGCTAACGTCATCCCTCCTCAAGGAAAACGAATACTAAAGATAACGGGCATTTCCGCACAGCAGCAGAAAACCCACTGGATCCGAATCATTTGTGGGATCGCCTGAAAAACTTCCCCCAAATAATTTCGGAGTTGCCTACCGAGCCAAGTCACCATGCTAGGAATCCAATCAGGACCGTGGAAAGTAGCACACCAGCTTTACTTCCTACTTGGCGCCAAAAACCAATTTCCCACGTTCTCCCTGAAAGACTAAAATCAGACAGCTTCCATGGAAATGGAAAATCAGGCCAGACTCTGCTGAGAAAGGGTGGTAGCCTTTTAACAATTACCGGGGATAAGTCAACACCCAAACAACAGACTTCAGGCTGCAAGGCTACTGGATACATTTTATGGAGAATGTCAACACCGAACAAGACTCTTCCTGTGGAAACACTACCCTAGGTATTGCATAACTGCATAATTCTTCCTTCAGTCCCATACTGGAAACATCTCTTATTGGATTGCTCTGGTTATCTGAATTCTCACCCTCAGCTGGGTCAGAAGGACTTGGAAAGAACCGCTTCTGGTTCCTTGAGGGGTGGCTCATCCCATAGTAGGTACTCAGTGTTTTGACTGGTTAAAATGAACAGGCAGAACACACACAACATACACGCTGAATTCCGATCAGAGGGAGTGGGTACAGAAACTAACTACACAAACGCCAAGTCTCTCAGCTTGCCAAATTGTCACTCTCAATGTAATATTAAGCACAGTTCTTTGTCTCTGAATTGTGAAATACTTTATATACTAATAAAGAATGTGTACTTCATTGTGTATTTAACTGCATAAGCCTGCATTTGGTTTAATTGAGCAAGAGTAAGTCCTTGTTCCTAAGCGAACTCTCAAGTTCCAGTCAACTCTTAAATATTAACACTAGTATTGAGGAACAAAGATGCAGATAATACAAAACAGATTATTTTAAATCATTCACTCTTGGTATGCAGATATATTCTTTTTTTTTTCTTTTCTTTTAACTTGCAATTAAATGCGTATGGCTGATGTTGTGGCATTCACAATACTTCTAACAAAGGACTTAAACCACGCTGGAAAAATCTGACTTTGAAAGTTCTCCCTGTGCATCCTTCACTCACCGGCTCTGCTACTGAGTTTTGCACCAACTCAACATCGGTCCAGGACAGCATCACCTCTTAGAAGGTTGCCAAAAAAACTGGTTTAAAAAAAAAGGCAAACTACATTCTTCCCAGGTTGTTGCTTTCCAGAATCACACTTTCTGGAGGGTGGGAAAGTAATTAGGGTTTTGGGGCTGGAAAAGCCCTTTTATTTTAGCTCCTACTGGGCTGGTGTAAACAAAGATATCATTAATGTCAACAATGACTTAATTAACCAGAGTAGGTGACAAGAACTTAAAAGAGTCACCTCCTCCCCCAGGATAATCAAGCTTGACTACACTTTAAATAATTAGAATATTAATCAACGGAACAGTACTTGGCATTGAGGACTGCCCCCCCTTTGAGTCAATAACTGAATTTATAGCCTTCAGCCATTCCTCTACAACAATGAATGACCAACTGGAAATATTCTTTTTTTATCTGGGATATTAACTAAAACCTCCTAGAGATTATTTGCTTCTCAAGTCAGCTGAGTAGATCCAACCCTACTGTTTGTTACCACTTCATCGTGTCCAGAAGACAAATGGTATGTGACAGATGATGTGATAGGATGATATAGGGTAATATTGTACAAAGCCAAGAAGCCTGGCAAAGGATCCTCCAGTCTTAGGGCTCAGGCTTCTTCCTGGAACTTACTCGCATTTTTCCCTGGATACATTTTCCTCTGGTCCAGCCCAAGAGACCTCATCTAATCTGAGCCTCCGAATTAACAAACCAGAAAGTCTTCCAAGATGGGGCCTGGTGCGATAGAAGGTTAAGGTTGAATTTATATTAACCAAAGCTATAGTTATACTAACCACGGAGGACAGCCTGGGACTAGCACACACTCATCCATCCATAGTTCCTCCTTCTCGCCCACCCTCCCTTTTTCCCCCCAGTTCGGCAAGGGGACCATGGCTTAAGCTGGAGCTGTCCCAATCAGTCAGTTGGCATCCAGTTAACTCCTTTTTCGTCTAGAATTAGATTAGATGACCTTCCTAATAACCTCTGACACCAAAGCTAAACTACCTGCAATGGAAGAATTCACATCGGTTGCCAATATGGTACTGACCGACCAGGGCAGCCCAGATGCTCCAGAAAGCAAACACAGCCGCCTGGAATCACACAGGGCCTTCTCTGTGACACAGCAACTTCCTTCTCAACTGTCCCCAAAAGCCTCCACATTTCCTGACACTGTGGCACCCGGCAGGGCCAGCTCACATGGGACAGAGCAGACACGTGTGCCCATCTCATGGGCAACAAGGAGGCTATCATGTCCTGGATGCTCAGGAGGTACCAGGCCACGTGCCGACTGCTCTCTGCTCCCAGGATCGCTGAAATCTCCCGGTGACCTTCTAATGTAAGGAACCAGAAGCCTCCTGAGGACATTAATACACACTTAACATTAATCAAGACCTTCAAGGTCATCTTATCAAACCATCAGACAACAGAAAGGGAAACAGAGGGCAGGGGTTCGCATGCTTTTCCACCCCTCTGTTGGTCTGCACCTTCCATTTAAAACATCTCACAACCCTGGACACAAACTTCAAAGAAGCTGTGAGCCCAGAAAAATGCATGAAACGACTTTGGCAAAGTATTTCTTATAATTTTGGGGAATTCGCGAACCACCCCACCCGAAACCCCAAGAGGATCCCCAGATCCCAGGTTGGGAAGACCTGCTTTCAACAATACTCCCATTGTTGGATATAAATTTTTACACAAAGAACCACTGGGGGCACTTTATCGCTGTCCATGGTTTCTTCCCCCTCTCTGCCCCACCTCTTTCTTCCTGCATATTTTAAACTGCCTTCAGTAATTAAGGACGAGAAAAGAAGTCCTCCAGGACCGTTTTACACTTTCTGTTGAGATAAACTGCCAAGAATATGCTGTCCTGAAAGTCGAAATGAAAAATGACAGTTTCTTCCTAACCTGGGCCATTCCGGGGCTCATCCGGTAGGAAATCCTGGCTCAGCTGCCTCACTGCGTGCTGAGCCATGCACTCAAGGGAAAACCAGCAATTAGGAAACACATCTATTTTAATTATTAGCAAAATTAAAGTAGTACAGGCCTGACTTTCAGAAACCAGGACCCTTTTCTCTCTCGTTAAGCCCTTTAGAAACACAATGCCTTTGCAAATCACACGCATGCTTACGTCACATCACAGGTCACAAGGAGCCTGTCCCCTCTAAGTGCCACAGACACGAACTCTCACCAGACTCCCCCTCCCCGAGACGTAGAAGCCACTGTGACGTCACTGCACCTGTTCTCATGAGGCCTCCATGCCTCTCCATGAGACAGGGCACTGGCCTTCGGGTAAAATCCAGGGCATTTTAGAAAAACTGTTGCCCTTACCTACCTATCCTTTCATGACCCGTGCACAGGGTCCCACTGGGAGCCCCTCTCTCAGCGCGGTCATATTGGGCAGGGACGCAGCCCTCCTTCCCATGTTATCCTGACCAGGCTCTCTGTCCTTTGCCAGTCTGTGGCACCGGGTGCTTTTCCAGAACAGCTGAGCTGACCCCAGACCACTCAGGACCACGGCAGGCCCCCAAAGCTAAGCAAGCACCAGGTGGGCTCTCAGCAAACAGGTTCATTAAGTGGCGATGAGTGCTGGGATCTGCCATTTTATTCTCGGATTACCACTCGAAAAATAACTCAGCTACCAATATTCCCGGCTGATGACAGATTTCAATGCCGCCCCAAGTGGAGGCTTGGCTACTGTCGTCTCGGAAGGACCCGGGAAAAAGGTTCCAGAACTGCCCAGCTGAGTAATGCAGCACCATTTAGTGTTCACAACTGGCTTTCTGCCTTTAAAATTAAATTTCCAAAGCTGAAACACCAGTGTGTGGCCTGTTTGACCTGGAAGTTCTCATAGAGGTGGGAGACACCCAGGTACCTTCACTTTCAAATTTACCTAAAATAGACTAGCAGCTTCTGTGACATATTGCTTAGGTATTAGGAATCACAACGGCTTAAAAAAAAAAAAAAAGGTAACACGTCAAGCATCTCTGTGAACTCCAGAAGCTTCTTTTTCTCCTTAGACAATGAAAATAAAGCGTCAGCGTTTCAGATATTGGCAATTTCCCTCCGTGGCTCCTTTTGTCAGCAAACAGCCAATCCTTCACATCCTAGGCAAGACTCTCCCTCCAGTAAGAATGCTCCTGCTTGGAAGGCTCTAGATGGCATTCACCTACAGGCTCCCCTCCCACAGCTCTCCTGGGTCGCTGCCTCCTCCCTCGCCCAGCACAGAAAAACGCACACACCAAGAAACCACCAAACCGGACCATTCTGCCTGCAGTGTCACAGCAAGGAACCTTCTCTCGACATCTCGGACTTGGGGGGACGGGGTGCCAATCTCTGACCTGGGAGGGAGCGGAGAGCCCACTCTCCTTGCTCTTGAAGACTCACTTACAATGCAAGGGCAGCTGATTCAAAAACAGGACTTAACCTCAGCGCCACTTCCCCAGACACATCCCCCAACAAACTCGGTGCCCTGGAAGGTGAGACAAACAACTTACCTTCCGTCTCTAATGTGGTATCCTCCACTAAATTGAAGGAGGGCCGGGCCAGGGACAAGGTTGCCATGGTGACCGCGACCAGGCAGCCCCAGCGGGCCCAGCTGAGCACGGCCGTGGCCGTGCCAGTCCCCCGTCCTCTTCCATATCTCCATGTGGACGTCACTCCCATCTGCACACCTCGTCTTCGAGCATGGACTGCCAGCAATGCCTCCAGCCTGCGGCGCGTTCCGGAGCCAAGGTGCCGCCGAAGCCGCTGCAGCCCCTAGGGGAGACAGATGCAGCAAGTCAGTGCAATCCTTCCCGATGCCAATTCGTGGAAACCCAAGTGGGCTACAGCCTCTTCAAAGAGGCACCAACAGCTCCTCTGCATTATCTGCAAACGCCCTGCGTGGGCACCTCAGGGTCCCAGGTGTTCCTGCCAGACCGGTCCCCGACGAGCCGTGCCGGGCTGACCGTGAGGACGCACACTTCTAAGAACCGGAGATGAAAGAGTGGCTATGGGACATAGCTCCGTGCGGCCACTCTCTTCTGCCATCCACTGTCACCTCTACAGCCCTCAAAACACAGAAGCAACGTGCCCTTAGTTTCAAGGGCAAGTACAAAAGCAAGTTAACAGTGCCCGGGTCCTTGTTGACTTCTCTTAGGCCAACGGGGCTTTAGACAGCTGGATGGTGGAGGCGGCTGCGTGCACACTTATTTCTGGGGCCGCGGCTGAGCGGCTGGCTCCACCCTCACTGTAGTACTCGGCAAGAAAGGAGACCCGCAAAATAAAAGGAACCCCAGGAAGGCTACCAAAAAGCCCTCACCAGTTTACACTTGTCAGGATTCATTTTCCAATATGGAAATGTATTTCTCGATCTTGCGCCAAGCAGCCACTTACGGGAGAATGAAAGGAACTGCAAACACATTCAAAGCGGCGGATCCAAAAAGAGGTTCAAAGCCTGAATCCCCTTCCACTTCGACTACTGGCAGCCCCCTCCTGGTCAATGTCTTCAGCCCACACAGCGGATGCAAACTCTGAGGAATAACGCGGGTGTTGATTAACAACGATGGTGATATGTAAACTACTGTCATGGTATGTGATTGGACCAATAACTTGCAATACGCTAACCTATTGGCTAAAACTTCAGAAGTTACAGGGGGTGCTCTACTCACTGGTCTGTTCACCCATGTGACCCAAAGGCAAAGAGAATTGTCCAAGCTTAACTATTCTAAATAACTTTAAATGTACTCATTATCCTCAATGACTAAGTGCAGAACCGAAATGCACAAACTTGAGAAAATTTGCAACGACCACAGATTCGGTGAACCAAATAAACGAACCACACTTTAAGGACTGGGGGTGAGGGTGAGACCTTTAATATAAAAATCTCTAAAGCCTGGGCTTTTGGCATGCCAACTTGATGTTTCAAACATGTCAAAGATTCAAAGATTTCAACACTGCCTGAGCCTCTCCAAAGCTACATCAGAAAAACTGTTCCTCTTAGCCTTGACGAAGGATTAAAATGGGAAAAGAGAATGCTGCAGTTCCTGAGACGGAAAAAGGAAAACCTCTGCTTCAAAAGAAAGCACATACGAAACGGTGTGATTCACAGCAAAAGCAAGAAAAGCATGTGCCTGTGAGCACACCCTCTATTTTCAGGTTGCTTGAAGGATGTTTTCTCCCCCCTCGATCTTCTTTCCTCTTGAAGTTAAGAGCCTCAAAAGATAACCCGGTATCTATTTCTACATACGTGTGGGAGGAAAGTACACAAGCATTCTCATTGATTTACTAAGCATTTCCAGAATGCATGGGAATGTTCCTCCTCTGACACAACTTTAGGAACAATCTTAAATCCGAGCAGATTTCATCCCAGGCTGCTTCCCTGGCTTCATCACCCACCTGTCCCAGCCCAGAAGGGTTTCCTTTGCTCCAGGCAGAGAAAGCTGGCCAGGGACCTAAATCAGCTAAATCTCAGACCATTCATTCATCCCATCAGCTTGCACGAGAAGCCTGAATTTTAGCCATTACCAGGTCTAGGCCCCAGGCCGCCCCCTGCCCAAATCTCTGGAACGCAGAGGCCTAAGGCAGCCCGTCTGCACAACCCCTCACCAGAGTGGACGCAAGTGTGGAGGGACCTCCTAGGCAGGATAATTAGGTCCCGAGGCTCGGTGTTGGGAACACAGGCCCAGCAGGCTGCTGGCGGCCACAATCCCGGCTTCCTGCCTTCAATACCATAATCCTTCCTGGAGTCTGAGCCTCAGTGAAAGCCCCAGCGTGTTTATTTTTCCCCTTGAAAGGGAACTCTCTTCTCGGCCCTGGGAAGAGCTGTCACCCTCCCTATGACGGACGGCTCTTCACGGCCACCCGCTCCCCGGGTCTGTTTTCACCTGGGCACAAGCCTGCCCCCAAAGTCAGGCAAAGTGACAAGCAAGAGAGCCTGACTGGCGAGTGGTCCCTATGCCAGGTTCGTGCTGGGCTCCTCAATTAACCAAAATATTCCCAATCCCACCCCACCCCACCCCCACGCTCCAAGAAGGCAAACCAACGCAGTGCCTACCTTAATTGAGCTTCTACCACTGAGTGGTTATCTGTCCTCTGCCGGCTCACCCATGCTGAGCACTTGGGCGCTTTGTTTCTGGTAGATTTTACATCAGGAAAGTCAACAGTGCCAGGCAAATTTGGGATGCCTGGGTTCCCCCCCCCAGGGGGGCCGACCTATCTCTGAGCTCAAAGCCTCCCTACTGTTCCCCTTGTCTTCCGAGCTGAGTAATGGAGAGAGCTATCAGGGGTCAAATCTGGGCGGGGGGGGGGGCGGATAGAGAGGAAGTTCCTCAACAAACTGAAATCTCCAAAAACACAAAATAAGGCTGACCCAGGACGACAATCCATGCCCTGGTTAACGCTACCAAGCCAGTGAGAACTTGCAGCAGCTTTGGGGAACTCCTAACCACCTCCAGCCCGGTTCCATTGTAGCATTTCTTTCATTTGTTTGCCTGGAATATCCTGTTTTTCTCCCCCTTCTTGGGGCGCTAAAGAGCTCAGAGAAATCTGCATTTTAATTGACATTCCAGGGAGAGGGGCGCCTGATTGCTTTTCTATTCAAACTAAACAGGCTTTTCAGATGAAAATGAGTCGCGGCCAGTGGAAGATTTACAGGGATTTGGGACCAGGGGGACAATGGGGTTTTAAATGTTGATAGCGTTTCACACCAAACACATAATGGGTGCCCCGAGTGTGAAAGCAGGTTTGCTTTCAAGGGTAGGTTTTATTGAATTGGGCCGGAGGAAGGCAGGCCCGTAGAAGGGTCTGGCAAGAGCCGGGCTTCGAGGGGAGCGGCGGCGATTGCGCGCGCCCGACCGGGACCCCTGAGCCCGGCCCTGTGGCCGCGAGGGTGGGAGCCAGCGCCTCGCAGGGCCCTGGGCTGACTCCCCGGCGCGGCCCCGGCGCTGAAAGAATGAGCGCGCAAGTTAGAACTCGCCTGCGCTTTCGACATCCCCGAGCTGCTGCCGGCTGAGCAGGCGGCGAGCTAGAAAAAGTCGGTCCAGTTCGCCCCCTAGCCCCGGCGCGCTGCGCTCCCTCCAGCACCGACGGCGGCAGCGGGAGAGGGGCGCCGGTTACTGAAATCGGGGAACACGAGCAGCCTCCTCCCCCAGGGTGCCACCCCCGAGCACAGCCAGCCCTACGGAGAGGTCGCCGGTCCCATCCAGCGGCTCCCTCCCGGGGAAGGGTCTCCACCGCCCGGCCTGGATGGGACAGGGCGCGCGCCGCCCGGGCCCCGGAATGAGGCACCCCGAAGATGCCCCTGCGAACCCCGGACCTGCGGGGCCAAGCCACGGTTGAGGCAGCCCCGCCACTCGCCCCACCGCCCTGGGGTCGGAGGATCGCGCCGGCCGGTGGGATGGCGCCGGCCGGAGTTTGACAGAGACCGGGTGTCAATGCCAGAAGCAGATGTCAGCATCTGGATGGGGGCGATAAGTAGAGGCCGAGCTTCCCAAGCGGCCGCCGTCAGCACGCACCCCGCTCCCCCATCACCTATGCAGCCAAAGAGGGAGGACAGGGAACAGCCTCGACCGTGCCAGGCCCCCGCGCCCTCCGCTCGGGGGACGGTGCACCCGGCGTCCCGGACTCCCGCGGCGCCAGCTTTCCCGGCTGGCGAGGCTCCCCGAGGCACCCGACACGGCGATTACCTTGAATGGCAACGCTCCTCGGCCGCCGGTCTGTCCCCGCGCCCGGCGTGAGTCGGGATGGAGCAAGCGACGAACTCGGGGGAAACTCCAAAACAGAGTGGTCCTCGGGTCCTGCCTGCGCCAAGGCTCCGAGGCTTCAGGCGCGCCCCAGGCTGAGGAGGAGCGCGGGCATGACGCCCGCCGGCTGCCCTCGGGTTTGCGGAGCGAGGGGAAGAAAGGACTCAGGCTCGGCGTCTCCTCCACCAAACTTTGCTCGCAACTTGCGAACGCACAGGGCGCCCTGGAAAGCCGCGGCCTCGGGGCGCCCGGGCCCCGCCAGCCCGGAGAGCAGTCGCCGCGCCAGGCCAGCTACGCCGCGCGCACACCCCGCGGCGCCCGAGCTTTGTGGCGGCCGCGCTCGCTCGCTCGCCCGCTCTGCACCCGCCGCCCTCCCGCTCGGCTCTCCGCGGCGCTCTCCGCCGCCGCCGCCGCCGCCCGAGCCGCCGCCGCCCGAGCCGCCGCCGCCCCCTCCCCGCGGGTCACGCCCCCGCTGAAACCCGAGCCGTTTCCTGGACGGCGGCGCCGGCTCTGCCAATCAGCGCCGCGCGCCCGGCTGCCCGGACTCCGCGCGGCTCCCGACGCCCGCGAGCTGCCCGAGACCCTGGCCACCCCCGGCCCGGAGAGGTACGGCGACGGTCTCGCCCCGCGCCACCGCCCCCTTCCTTCCCTGGGGGCTTAGGCAGACGGCTCGCTGGCTGATCGCTGATCGCTCATCGCGTTGCGTTGTTTTAGTTCAAGTCAGTAAAACAAATGACGGACTGCCTGCCCTACCCCTGAAGCGACTGCACTGGGGCGGGGGGGTGGTTAATGCAAGTGAAACTTCTGGAGGAGAATGTCCTGCAAAACAATAGCGGTGAGAGAAGAAACCAGTATCTATGGAGGCCCTACTCTGGACAGGGCACACCGAACACGATCTTTTTCCTCGGCATCACCGCCCTGCAGAAAGTAATATTGCCAGTTTCTGATAAGGAAACAGGAGGAGAGAGGTTAAGCAATTTGTCCAGGGCCACACAGCCGCTTATTGGCAGAGCCTGACTTTGAATCTGGCCTCTCCTAGAGAAAGTCAAAAACGGCAACGACAAAAAATGTGTTGTTTAGTAATATATATCTGGAGTAATAAAAAGAAATTGGAAAGATTCTAAAGACAACTCCGCTATAAATAGCTATGTGGCCTTGAGCAAAGCAGTTCCTCCTGAATCTTAAATTCTTCAACCGCAAAATCAGATTCTAAAACTGAATGCCAGGCTGCAACTGGTTAAAGTTCGTATTTTCCATTTACCTTTCTCGGGAGGCTGTGTCTACGGGATAATTTATTTTTTAATATACTTTCTCTCCTCCTCACTCATCCAGGTCCTAAGCTTTTGTGCTTAAGTCCAAGACAACATAGATAAAAACCTTAATTATTTTTCCTTAGAAAAGGTCATTAAACCCCGAAGTGCTTCAAAATGCTTTTGAGGCCTGAAGATAGATGGAGCAGTGAGTACAAAACTGACCTGGAAAATCGACTTTTCCAGCATTTAGAAATGCAGTTGCTCCTGGGTCACCAACATAGCACACTTCAATAACATTTACGAAAAAAAATTTTTTTGAAGGTGCCACACATCATGAGAAAATCATTTTGCTTCACAATACATCACAGAAAACTTTTATGTAAATAACTTACATGCTGGGAGTATCAAATCCATTGAAATGCTTCAGGCAAATGGCTGTGAAATTCTATTTTGGAAATTTGACCGCAAAAAGAATAGATTCTCAAGCCAAATGATTGGTCCATATGCTTGGGTGTGTTTTTGGTCACGTCTTTTTTTTTTTTTTAAGTTTTATTTATTTATTTATTTGACGGACAGAGAGGGAACACAAGCAGGGAGAGTGGGAGAGGGAGAAGCAGGCTTCCCGCGGAGCAGGGAGCCAGATGCGGGGCTCAATGCAGGGCTCCATCCCAGAACCCTGGGACCATAACCTGAGCCGAAGGCAGACGCTTAACGACTGAGCCACCCAGGTGCTCCTTTGGTCAAGTCTTAACCTGGATCAGTCCTAAGGCCTTTCATGAACTGACACCTCAGCGGTCCACTCACACCTGGATGGTTCTGAACACACCAATACCTTTTCCAGGTCCTCAGACCTGTGATCATAAAAAGAGAGGTGCCTGCATGTCTGCCTCCTCGGGCCCTGGCACTTAATATCTTTATATTCCCCACCAATGGGAAACTCAAGTGTCTCAGGACGGATCCCCTTCCCATCCTGCAACATATCCGTCAGCCATTGAAAATGCTGTTAACACATTCTCACATAAATTACTGGTGCAGGAAGCCATCGTCCCTAACCCCATTCATCAATAGCTTGATGTACACTGAATAAAAAGGCAGGCTTCCACTGAAAATGACAAATCAGAACACCTACTTTCATGACCAGATGCAGTTTGCAGAATTTATTCTTTACAGGGCTGAAAAGACACCCATCCATCACAAGACCCTTATTCCCCTAGAGTGTTCCTTTTTTAAGGGAGCAAAGCCCACAGGCCCACAGCAGCAAACTTCTTCAGTTCTGAAAGAAGCAAAAGCATGTTTGGAATTTTTTTTTTTTTTTTTTTTTTACAAAAACCGATTCTGTCATCATATTTAGGCTTCAAGTGACCTCAGAGGGTCTAGGAAAGCTTTCACACCAGTGAGGCTTCTGAATGAGAAAATAATCTCTGGACAGTTTTTTTTCTCTTCCCTCTTCAAGTGGCTGGAACCCCTTTTGTCAATGGCCTCCCGTGAATGGTGTTGCTAATAAGCCTATTAATGAGCTTCCCCGGCCGAGTGTGAATAGGTAAATAAGCCCCAATCTGTTGAGGTTCAGGGCCGAGGGCAGAAAAGCCAGCAAGAACTAAAGGTGACAGTTTGCACTGAACTACCAGCGCCAGCACCAGGTTTCTGCTGAAAGAACCGCCAGACAAGGCCACATTCACCACCCCTCCGCCCCCCACTGGGGGCCCTTTTCTTCACAATTTTCCCCCCTTCACAAAATGTCTTGAGTAGCCACCTTTTTTTTTTTTTTTTCAAAAGCCCTCGAGACGCCCTTCTTTCTTTCACTCTAGTAATGATACATCAATGGAAGGAAGAAAAATGAGGACACCAGAACTCCCTTGCCCTATGACTTTCAAGAAACAAATTGTGTCGCTGGCCCATCGGTGATTGGAGGGGAGGGGAGGAGAGGGGAGGGTGTGGTGGGAGCCCTCGCAGCCACGGGCCTTTCTCCTCTAAAGATTCAGAATTTTTTTTAATAATTCGTTTTTTAATGGGTGGCTATTCCTTCACCCTATAGAAAAGTTAGATGAATAAAGGCCGCTGACGTTAAGTGCTAATGAGCCCTTCTAATGTTGTTCTGAGCTCCCTACAAAACTATGAATCTCATTCTTTAGGCTACATCTCAATAATGTCCGGAGCATAAAAGAAGCGTTTGAGGGGCGCCTGGGTGGCTCAGATGGTTGAGCGTCTGCCTTCGGCTCAGGTCATGATCCCAGGGCCCTGGGATCGAGTCCCGCATCGGGCTCCCTGCTCCTTGGGAGCCTGCTTCTCCCTCTGCCTCTCTCTCTCTCTCTCTCTCTGTCTCTCATGAATAAATAAATAAAATCTTAAAAAAAAAAGAAACTTTAAAAAAAAAAAAAAAGAAGCGTTTGAAAGGCGAAATATAGAAGAGTCCAAGGACTGTGGTTAGCCTAGTTAACTCCTGGGATGAGGGGAGGGGCCCCATCCTCTGACAGCTCCGTCCCATCTTCAGGGAGTTTAGGGCATTTAACTGAAGCGACATCATAAATCCCAGCACCACACATCGAACATCCAAGACGATGCTAAACTTAGAATGGAATCTCAAAGCCAGGACGTCCCTGGAGACAAAGTCCTTCCAGAATTCCTGCCTCGCTTTGAGGCGAAGGGGCTTTGGTTCCAACAGGCAAGGTGTGGCTCTCTTCACGCAATGGCTGTGTGGCCTCGGGCAGGTTAATTAAATTCTCTGGGTTTTCCATTTTCTCAGATAAATGAGGACAATCGTGGTACCTATCTTGTAGTCATTTAATAGGGTCACTAAGAAGATTAAGTGAATGAAAGTGTGACAAAACCTGTTTTTATCCAGATACTCCTCATGGTTCTGGAAATGCAATGTTGTCTGCTATGATTATTATTAGCTGTTCTTAATATTCCTACCCCCTGGGTCTATTGGAAGGATCCAAGTGTTTCAGTGAAGAGCCTAGAACCAACTGGC